>NC_062549.1:11157481-11797728 GCF_016906955.1 Phacochoerus africanus | reverse complement strand
AGAAAAGAAGAAGAAGAGAAGAGAAGAGGAAGAGAAGAGAAGAAAAGGAAGAAGAAGAAGAAGAAGAAGAAGAAGACAGAAGAAGAAGAAGAAGAAGAAGAAGAAGAAGAGAAGAAGAAAGAAGACGAAGAAGAAGACGACAGAAGAAGAAGAAGAAAGAAGAAGAAGAAGAAGAAGAAGAGAAAGAAGAAGAAGAGACGAAGAAGAAGAAGAGAGAAGAGAAGAAGAAGAAGAAGAGAAGAAGAAGAAGAAGAAGAAGAAGAAGAAGAAGAAGAAGAAGGAGAAGAGAGAAGGAAGAAGAAAGAAATTACTATTATTTTTAAACTTTGAATTTGAAAATGAATATAACTTTTATTTTTTTTTTAGTTAAAAGTTCTGGCATATTTGTCAGAACTTGGTCTTCAAGAAACTAGGATGTTCAGGCATGCATGTCTATTTTCCAAAACAATTCTAATCTCTCTATTATCTCATGGTCTAAGAAAAACATCTTGTTTCTATAATCTTCCTAAGTAGGTGTGATCTTCTGACATTATGGTATTACCATCTGTAAGAGCAGTGTTCCCAGCAGAAAATAGATGGTATGTGGACATTAGGATAATCTAGGCAGAGTCTAAGAAAGGGACTACTTATAAAGCTGTAGGCGAGGAGTTCCCTTCGTGGCGCAGTGGTTAACAAATCCGACTAGGAACCATGAGGTTGTGGGTTCGATCTCTGCCCTTGCTCAGTGGGTCAACGACCCAGCTTTGCCATGAGCTGTGGTGTAGTTGCAGACGTGGCTCAGATCCTATGTTGCTGTGGCTCTGGCGTAGGCCGGCAGCTACAGCTCCGATTTGACCCCTAGCCTGGGAAACTCCATATGCCGCAGGAGCGACCCAAGAAATGGCAAAAAAATAAAAGCTGTAGTTGAAGCAAGACATCCACAAGGGATCATGCTGGACTTTAGAGGAAGTAAATCTAGAGAGACATCACCATCTCTTGGCCTCATGTCTTTGGATTCCTGCTCGAAATCCTGAGGTTTAGTCAGTGCACCCAGTCCCAGCATGGGTGGGCTGTGCTAACTCCTTTTTAGAGAGCCAGGGAGTCGCTGGTCTCATCCATTCTAAATCTTTCCAAGCTACTTTTTGTAATCAGATCATCTCCTTTCCTTTCAGAGTGTGGCTTCCCTCACATTTTATTTTTTATTCTTTCTCTCTCTGATTTCCTTACAGTCCCTCCTCCAAATTCCAGTTCTCTAAAGATTAAAAAATATAAATAAGAGAGTAGGAAGGAAGGAAGGAAGGAAGAAGAAAGAAAGAAGGAAAGAAAGAAAGAAAGAAAGAAAGCAAGAAAAAAGAAGACGAAAGAAGAAAGAAAGAAAGAAAGAAAAAGAAAGAAGGAAGGAAGGAAGGAAGAGGAAGAGAAGAAAAGAAAGAAAGAAAGAAAGAAAGCAAAGAAAGAAGAAAGAAAGAAGAAAGAAAGAAAGAAGAAGAAAAGGGAGGAAGGGAGTTCCCATCTGGCGCAGTGGTTAACGAATCCGACTAGGAACCATGAGGTTGCGGTGTTCGGTCCCTGCCCTTGCTCAGTGGGTTAACGATCCGGCTTGCCCTGAGCTGTGGTGTAGGTTGCAGATGCGGCTCGGATCCGCGTTGCTGTGGCTCTGGTGTAGGCCGGTGGCTACAGCTCCGATTCGACCCCCCCTAGCCTGGAACCTCCATATGCCGAACCCCTGATTTTTCTCATCAGAAAAAATGCTTCAGATATTTGGTTATAGCATACCTTTGAATGTTTGGTCCTAAATCTACATATATTCACAATATTCTATAAAGTTTTTATTAGCATTGGTATATAATTATTGGTATGGAATGATTAGCATGCACTAATTTGTTTTTGCTTACTTTATTTTAAACGTGTTTTTTTGTAACACCATTGAGGGGGCATCTAAAGTTGTAATCTTAGAAACAGTCTAATCACATTCATGTGTAGAAATCTCTAGATTTCACCAAGAACTATCACACACATTAGTTCCAAGGGGTAAGGACAGTTGTAGTACAAATCCATGTGCATTAAGCGATGTGGATGAGTTCATTACCAAGTACCCTTGGTCTGTTTAAGGATGAGTAATTACAATATAATTTGATGATAGTGATTATGAGGACTTACTGAACATTCTCAATATGCTAAGGGGTGTGAAAAATGCATTCCTGATGAAATCCGTTCCTGAAAATCTTTTTTTTCTGTAGCAGCATAGTATATACTCCACCTGCCCACTCATCCGTGGAAGGTGGAGGTGACCAGGCACTGTGGGCATGGCAGGAAGTGGACTGGGATTCTAAGCAGTTATCATGGCAACAAACCTCTGACTCCTATCCTGAAACCAAGGGGCCACTATTAAGTGCCTTCAAGGCAAATGTGAGACAAGTTATAAGACAAACATTTTATGCTTTGGTGGCCAGCTCAGTTGAAATTACTAGAAGAACAATGGCTAACTCAGAAGCCCATACCATAGAGACCAAGATGAGTGGAATTTGGAGGTAGATTGAGAGTCTGGGAGCAATTTCTTTTTTTCTCTCTCTCTCTCTCTTTTTTTTTTTTTTGTCTTTTTAGGGCCACACCCACGGCATGTGGAAGTTCCCAGGTGAGGGGTCGAATCAAAGCTATAGCTGCCGGCCTCCATCACAGCCATAGCAACTCCGGATCTAAACCACGTCTGTGACCCACACCACAGCTCGCTTCAAGGCCAGATCCTTAACTCACTGAGCGAGGCCAGGGATCGAACCCATGTCCTCATGGATCCTAGTTGGATCCATTACCACCGAGTCATGACAGGAACTCCAAACTGGGAGCAATTTCAACGTGAGAATGCAGATGGTCTTGGAGGCATTTTATCGCCTCCTGGGAGCCTCTGCTTTGGACTCTCCAAGAACATTTAAAGCTATCATTCTCAGCCTGGCTTCATGTTAGAAACATGTAGGTTGCTTTGGCAAATATACGGATTCCTGGGCTCCAGCTCCTGAGATTCCAGTTCAATTGGTTTAGTGTTGGCCTAAGCATGTGTATTTTTAATTTTTTTTATTAAAGTAGAGTTGATTTACAATATTCCTTAAACTTCTGCTGTACAGTAAAATGACCCGGTCTCTCTCTCTATCACACATACACACACATTCTTTTTTCATACTGTCTTCTGAGCATATATAATTTTGAAAGTTCCCAAGGAGTCCTGATCTGTTGAGAACCAGTGAGCAAAAAAGAAATACCATGTAACATATGGAACTTACTAATTCTGCATGTTGTTTCATAAACATACAGGTATTTTTGATGGTATCTTGTGGAAGGCTGGTAATGAATAAAAGCAGTCTACTCTGCTGAGTGGCTGCATCATGAGGTGGGTGCAAGGGCAGTGAAGTACTCTTGCTTTGATCCATTTACTATGAATAACTTGTGGTGTGATGAGTTCTTTGGATGGAATGCTTCAGGGACAGAAACTATTTCAGGCAGAATCTGAGTAAGGGGCAGATGTTTCCCTCAAATTGGGTACTGCAAAGAAAGTTCAAATGAATACTTACATATGTGTTAGTAGGGAGTGCAGAAACCCCCCAAGGAGACTTCTGCATTCCTGGGGCTAAAGAGGAAAAGGGAAGGAGCAGTTCCCGGGAACAGGTCAGGAGATCGCTGTGACTCTCAGTTGAAGGAGTCACTGAGTCCCTGTCTACCCCTTAAGAGAGAGAGCCGAAGAAACAAGTTCCCTGACCACATCCTCTCTCACTCCCTCTCCCGTTGACCACTGATGTTGCCCATTAATCAAACCCAGCCAAGGTCCGGAAGGCCAGGAAACCTATTGACTCATTCCATGTAGGTTTACCTCATAGGACAACAGAGCATGTGGGGAAGGAGGGGGCATGGATTTGGGAGAAAAAATGAAGGATAGCCACACAGAGACCAAGAATCTTTCATCTTTGTGATCCTTCTCCGCAATACCTACTGTGCTTGGCATACATAATATTCTAATAAAAAGCAGAATTGTTATGATCAATGACCAATGAAGTTGTAAGAGAAGAGAAGTAACATTTGTTGAATACTTTCCACCTGTCAGGGGTCCTGTTTCGTTTTATTGAATTTCACAAGAACGTGGTGAGATGGTTATTATTGTTGCCACTCTAAGGCTGAGGAAATAGCAAGTCAGAGATGTTGAGTGAAAAGGCAAGAGCATGTAACCAGTAAGCGGTGGAGCGGGAGGTCCAGTCCAGGCCTGGCTGACTTGAAATCCAATCTCTTTCCTTAAAACCATGCAACACTTTACTCCAAACAGAAGAACAGGTCATCCCCACAGGAAATTCTCAGTGGTCTTTCTATGACAAGGCAAATATAAAGACTGATTCAATTCCCTTTGTTAGGTGCCAGGTCTCCAAAAGTATAGGGTTTGTTCTCGCCCTCACAGAGTTAGTAAGCTCACATATATTGTAACCATCTGTGGCAGGGTCACGGCACAGGTGGCTCAAGCTTTAAAACAAAAGCCATCACTAATCTTTCATTCACTCTTTCATCCATTTTTTCCATTTCTTTATTTACTCAATAGTTCCTATCATGGTTCTAGGCCTGAGCAAGACAGCTGTAATAATCTCATGATCATATAAAGTCTATGATCATATAAGATTTATGTCTTGGTGGAAGCAGGCAAAACAACAAACAGCCAAATAAATAAGAAAAAAATGAGTCGTGATAAGTACTACGAAGAGAATTAAAATAAGTGACATATAAAGAGGGTTTCTATCCCTGGGGCTTTGATTATTGGGTTAGAGCTGGTCACATGATCTAAACCTGGCCAATCAGAACCAAGTAACTTTGATTCTAGTATAATATCGTTTCTGAGCCAATGGAAGAAATAGGTTCTCTTGGCTGCTGGATTGGGTGCTATATTTGTGAATTTAAGCTAAGAGCTAATAGTCACCACTAGGACTCTGAGAATAGAATCTATCTAGAAGATGCAGATGGAGAAAAAGATTCCAGGGATATAATTTGGGACTCTGATTGAGCCATGTCTGAAGTCCCTGGATTCTACCCTGAACTTGGAGATATGTTAATAAATCTTTCTTCATTGAGCCAGTCTGAGCTGGGGTTTCTGCCACTTGAAAGGATAAGTGTTTAAATTGATAAAATTATCTTAAAGGATTGTAGCAAGGATAAAATTGATAATTATGAAAAGCACTAATCAGGAGGAGACTCTCAATAAATAGAAGCAATTATTGTAATTTCATTTTCAGTTTTTTTTTCTAATGCTACACTCTTTCCATAGTAACAATTGGAGTAACCTCAAAAATCGAAAGCTATACAGGGCTCTGAGCAGAACCATGTGCTGCAGGTTTGTATGTATTTTCAAAGTTCAAAGCATCAAGCCAAAATGCCAATTACTCTGACTCAGACTTAATATTCATCATCAGAAGTACATATGCAGAGAACACCCACATGCACAAATGCACAAGGCTCTATATCCAACGAGTCTCCCTAGGGTAAAAAATAAAAAGAAAAAAACTTGGCATAGCCTATCAGATTAATTCAATGGAGTGTCCAAGGCAGATTATGTTAATTTCAAGAGTAATTTTTTAATATTTGTAATGTAATATATTACTTGATAAGATTGTGAAGCCTTCTGACAGCTTATTAGCTGGTGCCATTAAAACCAAATGTCAACTTTATCAACTGCTGTCAGTGAAATTAGCAATGAAACAGCCTCCAAGGGATGGAGGTTCAATTTGTGTTGGATAATGGTGTGAATAATCACTTGGATTTATATTGTACCTTTTCTCTGAAGGGTTTAAAGAGTTTACCTACATCTATTCCCACAATATCCCTGAATAGAAAGAAGGGACCAACTTTATCGCCCCTGCGTGGTTTGTGGTCACTTTACAGCTTTGAGTTTGTGAAGACAGTGCTCAAAATAGGCTTATATCCCCCAGCTACCTTTCTTGCAGATAGGGTATAAATACCACCAGGTCCAGTATAGAGATGCCTATATAGAAGAGACCGATAGTAGGCACGTCTATAAAAAAGAAGAGAAATGCGGTGCTAAAAGAGAGGATGAAGTGCTTTTTTCATTTTATACTGAAACATTTAGCCAACTATTATTAAGAACAATTAATCATGAAGAGTGAGTAATCATCATGTTTGTAAAAATTAATGAAGAATTAGAACATATTTTGAAGAAATGGAAAGCAGAGACATAGACAATTAATATTTGGAGAGACCTTATAGAAAATCAAGTTCAGTGCCCTTATTTAAGCATTATGAATTCTGGTGAACATTTTTGCATTTTCTCCCAAGTCCATTCATCCTCCTGGTCTTGCATTCCAATTGTCCTCTGGAAATCATGTTTCCTTCCAATCTGTCCATGCAGTTTGGTTGAGAATGAAGCCAATCATGAGTCTTGGAGTGGAGACTGGATCCAGACTTGACTAATGAGAGAACTCTATCCCCCAGTTACCCCTGCTTTAGAGATAAATGTGTAATCCCAACAGAGCCATGAGAGAAAGAGCTGAAACTTTTCCTTTTTAAAACTAATTAATTAATTTTTTCCCCCGCTGTACAGCATGGGGATCAAGTTACACATACATGTATATATACTTTTTCCTCCCATTATTGTGTTGCGATATATAAGTATCTAGACATAGTTCTCAATGCTACACAGCAGGATCTCATTGTAAATCCATTCCAAGAGCAATAGTTTGCATCTGTTAACCCCAACCTCCCAATCCCTCCCACTCCCTCCTCTCCCCTGGGCAGCCACAAGTCTATTTTCCAAGTCCATAATTTTCTTTTCTGTGGAAAGGTTCATTTGTGCTATATATTATTAGATTCCAGTTATAAGTTATATCATACAGTATTTGTCTTTATCTTTCTGACTCATTTCACTCAGTATGAGTCTTTAGTTCCATCCATGTTGCTGCAAATGGCATTATATCGTTCTTTTTTTATGGCCAAGTAGTATTCCATTGTGTATCTGTACCACATCTTCCTAATCCAATCATCTGTCAATGGACATTTGGGTTGTTTCCGTGTCTTGGCTATTGTGAATAGTGCTGCAATGAACATGTGAGTACATGTGTCTTTTTTAAGGAAAGTTTTGTCTGGATATATGCCCAAGAGTGGGATTTTTGGGTCATATGGTAGTTCTATGTATAGATTTCTAAGGTACCTCCATACTGTTCTCCATAGTAGTTGTACTAGCTTACACTCCCATCAACAGTGCAGGAGTGTTCCCTTTTCTCCACACCCCCTCCAGCATTTGTTATTTGTGGACTTATTGATGATGGCCATTCTGACTGGTGTGCGGTGGTATCTCATGGTAGTTTTGATTTGCATTTCTCTTATAGTCAGCGATGTTGAGCATTTTTTCATGTGCTTGTTAGCCATCTGTATATCTTCCTTGGAGAAATATCTATTCAGGTCTTTAGCCCATTTTTCCATTGGGTGGTTGGCTTTTTTGCTGTTGAGTTGTATGAGTTGCTTGTATATCCTAGAAATTAAGCCCTTGTCCATTGCATCGTTTGAAACTATTTTCTCCCATTTTGTAAGTTGTCTTTTTGTTTTCTTTTTGGTTTCCTTTGCTGTGCAAAAGCTTGTCAATTCGATTAGGTCTCATTGGTTTATTTTTGCTTTTATTTCTGTTGCCTTGGGAGAATGACCTGAGGAAATATTCATGAGGTTGATGTCAGAGAATGTTTTGCCTATGTTCTTTTCCTTAAACTATCAGGAATGAGATTTTCTTTTTTCACTCAAGTTGCAAAAATACAGGCTGGGGAGTTCCCATCGTGGCGCAGTGGTTAACGAACCCAACTAGGAACCATGAGGTTGCGGGTTCGGTCCCTGCCCTTGCTCAGTGGGTTAATGATCCGGCGTTGCCGTGAGCTGTGGTGTAGGTTGCAGATGCGGCTCGGATCCTGCGTTGCTGTGGCTCTGGCGTAGGCTGGTGGCTACAGCTCCGATGAGACCCCTAGCCTGGGAACCTCCATATGCCGTGGGAGCGGCCCAAAGAAATAGCAAAAAGACAAAAAAAAAATACAGGCTGGTAAAATACAAGCTTGAAGCCATTTCACCCCTGTGTTAGAAGAGCTTGCCTGAAAATAAAGCCACTATGGGGTGAAGAAAACTAAAAAAAAAGAAAAAAAAAGAATATGATTCCCCATGAGCCCACTTTAGCTCCTGTCCAACTGTGTTTGAACCCTATCCTCCCCCCCCACACTTTTTAAAAAAGTTTCATTGAAGTATAGTTACTTTGTAATCTGTGATAATTTCTGCTGTACAGCAAAGTGACCCAGTCATACACAGTCTATTCTCTCTTGGATACTTCTCCCACATGGATTATCACAGATGCTGGATAGAATTCTCTGTTCTATACAGCAGGTTTCCATTAGCCAATAGTTCCATACACGTCTGTGTGCATATGCTAATTCCAACCCCCAGACCATCTCTCCCACACCCTCACCTGTCCCCTTTGGTTACCATAAGTTTTTTTCTTTCTTTCTTTGACTTTTCTTTTCTTTCTTTCTTTTTCTTTTTCTTTCTTTTTTTTTTTTTTAGGGCTGCATCTGCAACATAAGGAACTTCCCAGACTAGAGGTCAAATCAGAGCTACAACTGCTAGGCTACACCACAGCCACAGCAGCTCCAGATCTGAGCCTCATCTGCCACCTACACCACAGCTCATGGCAACACTAGATCCTTAACCCACTTAGTGGGGCCAGGGATCCAACCTGCTTCCTTGTGGGTACTAGTCAGGTTTGTTTCTACTGAGAACAAAGGGAACTCCTACCACAAGTTTTTCAAAGTCTGTGAGTCTGTTTTTGTTTGGCAAATAAGTTCATTTGCATCTGTTTTTTTTTTTCAGATTCCACATATAGATGGTATCATGTAATGTTTGTCTTTCATTGTCTGAGTAACTTCACTTAGTATGATAGATTCTAAATCCATCCTTGTTGCTGCAAATGGCATTATTTCATTCTTTTTTATGGCTGAGTAATATTCCTTTGTATATATGTACAACATCTTCTTTATTCATTCCTCTGTTGATGGACATTTAGGTTGCTTCCATGTCTTGGCTGTTGTAAACTGTGCTGCAATGGACATTGAGGTGCATGTATTTTTTGAATTATGGTTTTCTCTTATATGAGCCATACTGAATGGGCTTTGAGCATTTGCAAATCAAAGAGATCTCATGCATGTGCTAATTCCTAAACCATACATGTCACAGATTACTGTTTAACCTAAAGTTGCTTTTCTTTTGGATATATATGTAGTCAGGATGGGCTAGGGTTTGCTGTGAGAACAAACATGCTGAAGTCTCAGTAGTTTAAAACTACAATTTGTTTTGTTTTAATTTTTCTAGTTTTAAATATGAGTCTAGTAGGTGGACTCAAGGCTCTGAGCCTTCTCAGTAAGGGTCACACCTGTCAGAGCTATCACTCCAAAAACACAAATAACACACATTGACAAGGATGTGAAGAAAAAGGAATCCTCGCACATTGTCGGTGGGAATATGTACTGGCGTAGTTATAACTGAAAACAGTATGGAGTTTCCTCAAAAAGCTAAAAATAGAACTTCCATACGACCTAGCCATTCCACTCATGGTATATAACCACTTGACTACTTTTTGAACAATGACATGTAAACAGAAGCGGTCTGTGCTACTTGGAAACTAACCATTCCTTCCTCCACTGAATAAACATGATTTTTATCCTGTGGATCTCAGTACACAAATTAGCATATGGAAAGAAAACATGACAGGGGTATGAAATCCTTCCATAAAGTGGCCTTTGAAGCCACTCTTCTTTCCCTTCAGAGACCCCCAGGTTGCATCTCCATCTTTGTCTCTAATTCATTTTTTATTTTTTTATTTTAATTTTTTTTTGTCTTTTGTCTTTTTTGGGGGGGGCTGTTTTTTTTTGTTTTTTTCTTTTTGTCCTTTTAGGGCAGCACCTGCAGCATATGGAGGTCCCCAGGATAGGGGTCCAATCGGAGCTACACCTGCTGGCCTACGCTGGAGCCACAGCAATGCCAGATCCGAGCCATGTCTGTGACCTACACCACAGCTCACAGCAATACCAGATCCTTAACCCACTGAGCGAGGCCAGGATTGAACCCACAGCCTCATGGTTCCTAGTCAGATTCGTTTCCACTGCACCATGATGGGAACTCCTGTCTCTAATTCTTGATACAAACTCTTTTATGTCAAATGGTCTTTCTTCTTCCTACACACTTCCCAAATTGTACTTTTTTTTCCCCATAGCAGCAGTGAGTTCATATCTTTCCTATGGGTTAGAGTCTAAAGTCAATGTTTAAAATGGACTTGTGTATATCATCAAAACTGCCCTGCAAGCCCTACATGAATAAGAGTAATTCGAACATCTTCCAGCCCCTGACATTGAGTCAGGCTGTGCACTCTAGTCATAGTTAGCCATACACAGCCACTCTACTCATCTCTCAGAAAATGACATTTCCTTCCTGAGCACCCAAATACTTTCTATAATACCCCTGGGCTTAACTCAGGGATGAGTCGAGTTATTGCACCCAAGTGCAATAACTGGGGTGCAGTCTTATTGCACCCCAGATCCAGAATCAAGGTTACTTACAGGTTTCCCTGTTTTCTAAAAGCAAATCCTCTGCATAGCTTCCTTCATTCCTGTCCTCGTGATTCATGCTCAATAAGCAAAGCCCTCTTCTCACAAACACTAGATACCAGAAGACTAATTCACAAGAAAAAGATGTAAATGCCTCAAGAATGTTTTATTTATGTTAAATGCAATCTTTGATGGTGTCCATGTGAAAAGGGGCCAGTGTTTCAAAGCACAGTAATCCTTGTAGGTGTAAGCACAGTGCATTTGACTATCATGAGCCATCAGAAAAGAATGGAGAATAACAGTGGGGTAGCAAGGGCCTTGCTGCATAGCATGAATAGAAAATGAGATAATGGAAATAGGACAGCCTTAAATGTGGGGCATTTTAAATTAGGCTTAATCTCATTCTATGGCAGTTTTTAAGTATAGGACTCTTCTGACCTAGAGACTTTATTCCAAGAAAAATGCACATTTATACATAGTATAATACATTGCCTGTGATTCTAGGAGAACTACAATTTTGGAAATCCACACATGGATTACCACAAAGTAAGAACTTTTGATCTAGTCTACTTTAATACCTGGTATGGGATTTGCTTGAGAATTCTATAAAAATAATTTTCTAAGACTCCAAGATTTATGGATATTAAATTATGAGAACATAGGACTATTTTTATATGATAATTCAACCAAAAATACAATCCAAATGCCTTTTCACTTGAATGATGCTTTGGAAAAAAGTCTGATAAAGTCTCTCTTTTTCTAAATTTTTTAATCATAGTTGATTTATATTGTTCTGTCAATTTCTGCTGTATAGCAAAGTGACCCAATGATGCATATATATACACATTCTTCTTCTTACGTGATCCTGATAAGGACTTTTTTAATGTCCTTGTGGATGATGTTTTGACAAGTGTTGCTTAGAATGATATTCTTGGCAGATGAATTCTGGAATGAGTTGAGTGGACTTACTTGAAGAATACTAATAATGTCTCCATGTCACAGAGGAGAAGTGTCTTGAGCAGAGAGTGAGGACTAAGAAGTATTTAATAGTTTTGTCTGTCCTTTAGGAGATGCCATAGAAGGGATGTATATGGAATACAGAGATTACACAATTCAAAGTATCCTTAATAAATTAAAAATTTGGAAGAAAACAAAAAGGTGAATTAGAAAATTAGAGTACCACATTTGGGATGATGATATGAATTCCATTAATGGAAATACATAAAATAAATTGTCATCTTCCATATCACCCCACCACTTCTGAGGATACTGTGGTAATTCTACTTAAAAGACGTCAATGAATTTGAGCAAGTGCAAATGTGAACGTGCAATATGGTGGATGTTGGGGGGGTGTGTGTGGAGCTGATCTATAAATCACAAACCTTGGCTTTAGGAAATGAGGGGATTTTTCCAAGAGTACAGAAACTACGGAAAGAGATAAATATGCTCTCGAATACTTGTAGGGAATCTATGTTCTGAGTGGCTCTTAATGGTGAGCCTCCAGCTTGTACATGGAAGTAGTTAAGAAGGCACTTTACATCTGTTAGAGGGAATAAAAGTCCACACGCAGCTCCTCATCATGTAATAACTTTGGGTGTCTGTTGGGCTCTCACTGTTTTGCATGTAATTACAGGATCATCAGTGGCCAAGTTTGCTAAAGAAACAGTGTTAACACACTGTGGGTGGTTAGACTGAAGATCTCTAAGACCTTACGTCCTTACAACTTGAATACTTTGTATCTTAAGACCTTGATCAAGTAAGAAGCGCTCCTATTTAATGGTTAGCATTGTCAATACAATGATAAGTAAATCCTGATTCTTACATTTTAGTAAGTATTGTTCTGTGGTCTTGATATAGAACATATTAGACTTATTTAGAACCAGGTATTCAATAAGTATTTCTAATAAAATTTATTATTGGTTGAGTGTCTATATATGCCTGTATATGGTCTGTATATGTCTATGTGTAACATCTATGAGGTAGAGGTGACATTATTTTCAGTTCTATGGAATTTAAATAAAAGGGTCTATGATGTACAAGTACATAGCAGGGATAAAATTCAAATTATAGGTACCAAACCAATCTGCCATTTTGATACCTCTTAATTTTTCTGGGATTTAGGCTTCCTACGGCTATAACGTTTGGGGTTTAGCATACAATCTTTAAGAGTCTTTATTTTGGTCATTTATTGTGGGTCATTTTCTCTGCTTGAATCCTTTAAGCTTTAATAGGACCAATACAAATGTCTGAACTTGACAAATGTTTGAAAAGGAAACATCAATGAGAAACATATAAAACGCTTTAGTGGGCTCTCAGGAGTTTTCCTAAATGAATCAGAGGAAGCTGAGAGGGGACATCCAGATGACCATTAGCACACACTTTGGAGAGTTACAGATGTGATGCTTTTTAAAGTAGATTTGCATCTGTTAAAGGTCACTCTCCACTGAGTATTTGCACTTATGCCCAAGACATAAGGAGGACACTTTACCTCGTTCCTCCAATTTGTCTGTCCCATGATCAATATCGGAGTCTAGACTAGGACAGCTGTAGAATCTTGCTGCTGCTTAATTTCCCATAAGATTAACCGGATTTCCTGAAATATCTCTGGTGGGCTGCACAGAGAAGTACACTGAAGGGACAGATGTCCTTACGCCACAACAAGATGCACAATTAAGAGAGCTGAATGCTTCCTGTTATTTTTATACACCATTCTACCGAGATCTTCCAGCAAAATGTTTATTTACGAAACAAAGAAACTACTACCAGAGTGAGTCACAGAGCCCTGCATTTGAAGAAAAGTCGAGGATGAATGTGGCATTTCACACTCTGTCTAGCAATGGTCTGAAAGTGTGCTGCTCCTTCCAGGCTTCTTATCTCTGGTGGAGCCTCTTGTCTTCCATCAGAAGGCTCTTCTCAGTCTCAGGTTCAAGGAAAAAAAGTTATCTTTATCCAAGGGGCTTAAAATAGCTCCACAGGGTTCCTTGAGGGATACAGCTCTGAGTTCCTCTTCCTCCTAGTCCTGTCCTACCTTACATCTTCAGGCCCAGTGACAGGATCTCTGCCTTGCTTGAGATCATGTTCTAACACATACATATATGCACGTACTTGTTTTTAGGTACTATGTCTCTTCTTTTTCCCTGTGTCTGTATTCCTATGTCTTTGGGGATTAGATCCTTGGGTCCCCAGGTCTAGCTCCATGTGGATATTTCTTCCACTTAACAAAAATGTATTGGACTTCCCATTGTGGTTCAGTGGTTAACGAATCCGACTAGGAACCATGAGGTTGCGGGTTCGATCCCTGACCTTGCTCAGTGGGTTAAGGATCCAGCGTTGCGGTGAGCTGTGGTGTAGGTCACAGACGCGGCTCTGATCCCCCATTGCTGTGGCTATGGCGTAGGCCGGCGGCTACAGCTCTGATTAGACCCCTACCCTGCAAACTTCCATATGCCATGTGAGTGGCCTAGAAAAGGCAAAAAGACAAAAAAAAAGTATTGAATACCTACTATGTGCTAAGGTGCTAGAAAACACAGGTAAACAAGATGAGACATTTCTGCTCTCGTGGGGCTTACAGCCTAGGGAAATGAGCAAACATTAATTAAATAAACAAGGTGAGATAGCTAAGAGAGACCCCTTTGAGGAAGCTACAGTTGAGCAGATACTCAACAAGCTAAGGGAGAAAGAGTTCATACAAGTGGGAGAAGCAATTCAAAGTGGAGGGCAGTGAAAACAAGGTGAGTTGGTGTGTTTGAGAAAAGTTATAAGCTCACTTTAGCATAAAAGGGGGCAGAGTGGAAGGGAATGAGGTCGGCGATGTAGCCCAGGGTTCTGATTTGTGTCAGTCAGTCAGTCTTCGGTGGAGTTTTGTGTTTTTAAAAAAACATAGTCAGACTTGAGGATAACTGAGTAGAACCTTGGAGCCACAGTACAGATGTTTTATTAATGCTGTAAGTGATCAAATTCCCTTAAAGGTTTTGAGCAGAAAAAAAGAATGGCCATCATTAATAAGTCTACAAATAACAACTGAGGGAGAGGGTGTGGAGAAAAGGGAACCCCCCTACACTGTTGATGGAAATGTAAATTGGTACAACTGCTATGGAAAATAGTGTGGAGGTTCCTCAAAAAACTAAAAATAGAACTACCATATGATCCAGGAATCCTACTCCTGGACATATATCCAGACAAAACTATAATTCAAAGAGATATATGCATGCCTATGTTCACTGTAGCACTATTCACAGTAGCCAAGGCACGGGAACCATCTAAATGTCCATCATCAGATGCATGGATTAAGAAGATGTGGTACATATATACAATGGACTATAACTCTGCTTTAAAAAGAGAATGTGATAATGCCATTTGCAGCAACATGGATGGAACCAGAGACTCTCATCCTGAGTGAAGTAAGTCAGAAAGAGAAAGACAAATATCATATGATATCACTTATATGTGAAGTCTAAAATGTGGCACAAATGAACCAACCTACCAAACAGAAACAGATGCACAGACATAGAGAACAGACTTCTGGTTAGAGAGAAGGGAAGGAGTAGAATGGATTATGAGTTTGGAGTTAGTAGATGCAAACTATTACATTTAGAGTGAATAAGCAATGAGATCTTACTACATAGCACAAGGAACTATATCCAATCTCTTGGGATAGACCATGTTGGAAGATAATATTAAACATATGATGGGGTTACTTTTCTACTTTTACAGCAGAAACTGGCACAACATTGTAAATCAACTATACTTTAATAGTAAAAAAAAAAAAATGGCCTGATCTGAATTCCATGTTAAACGGGTCACATAGCTGTAGGAAGAATGAGGTGTACAGAGGCAGGAAGTGGAAGCAGAAAGATAAGCTATAAAGTTGGTGCCACGGTCTTGGAAAAGGATGACGGTCCCTTGACTAGGTCTCCAGCAGTGGAATTGGTGAGAAATGATTGGATTAAGGATATATTTCTAGCAAAGCCAACAGGGGTAGAATAGATGTTGAATGTGAGAGAAAGAAAGAGATCAAGGATGATTCCAAGACTTTGGACTGAACAAATGGATAGAGCAGTGCTGTTCCTGAGATGGGAGGAGACGTTGGGAGAGAGGTCACTTTCAACAGGAGGTAGAAGTCGAGGGTTCTGGTTTGGACATATTAAGTTTGAGCTGCCCATTAGCATACATGTGAAGATGTCACACAGGTAACTGAATCTATTTATCTGGAGCTCACAGGAAATATCAGGGGAGAGACTTAAATTTGAGTCATCAATGTATAGAAAAAGTACTTCCTAATCTTTTTCACAATATGGAACATTAAAAAATAATGTTTTGCTCATATTGAAATGAATGAAGAGACTGTTTATACTAGAGGTGACAAGCTTGGTGTCTCCAGATGTCCCAGAAATCAATATTTCATTATGTTTCTTACCCACACGACAGGTACCTAGGCATTTAATAGGAGATATTTTTTTTAAGCTCTCACTATGTGTCAGGTACCATACTGTGAGTGTCAAACAGACAATAGATGTGCTTCCAGATCTATTATTCACCCAGATCCATCCTTCTCTGAACTAGTGAGAAGTAAGTAAGAAGTAAGTCAATAGAAGGCATTAGTGGGGAAAGTCAGTGTATCTGCCCACACTTTAGTGATTGGCAATAGCCCCTTTTTTAAGCTCCCATTTCTCACTGTACAATCCCCATCATTCCAGCTACCATCTATAACCCTGGCTTCTGTGCCTTGGTAAGTTTCACAGTGTTCCTTCATTCTCAGCAGTGGTACTGTCTTCCAACTGCTGTGCATTTCGACTTCTTGTCCCATAGTTCACTTCCCAGATTTCTCAACACCCATGCAGCATTTAATATTAAGTGTTTAATTCCATTTATTGAAATATCTAAAGTGATTCCTGTTTCCTGGCTAGACACTGCCATATTCAAATGTTAAGTACTTTACATGAATTACCCTGTTCAACATTTTACTTGATCGGTGGATGAAATGAGTGGGTAGGTACTATCATAATTATTACCATTTTCACTTGAGAACATTCCTCAAGAACCTATGTAACTCATCAAACAACTAGTAAATGGTAGAGTCAAAGTTTGAATCCCAGCAATCCAATTCCAGAAACCATACCACCTGACTTTTATGTTGTATTTTCTCCTTTGAAAGAATACATGATTCTGCATTTCTCCTATGCCTTGACCGATGGTTTGCTTTTCTGAAGTTTGCTCACCTTTCTTTTATTCTAGCTTCTAAAAATAACTTTGGTTATAAGATTAGCCTCTTCTGGATCTGTCATCTAATAGATATTTTCCCTCCTCCCACCTTTGCAGCCTGCTCTCAGCATGACATCCATTTTTTTTCAAGGCTGAGTTGATAAAACTCCCTGAGTGTTGTTCAAGATTATACGACTAAGGAGTTCCCGTCGTGGCGCAGTGGTTAACAAATCCGACTAGGAACCATGAGGTTGCGGGTTTGGTCCCTGCCCTTGCTCAGTGGGCTAACGGTCTGGCATTGCCGTGAGCTGTGGTGTAGGTTGCAGACGTGGCTTGGATCCCGTGTTGCTGTGGCTCTGGTGTAGGCCGATGGTTACAGCTCCGACTGGACCCCTAGCCTGGGAATCTCCATATGCCGTGGGAGCAGCCCAAGAAATAGCAAAAAGACAAAAAACAAAAAACAAAACCCCCAAAAAACCAAAAAAAAAAAACCCCAAAAAACATTATACGACTAAGAAACAGGAAAGGCCATTTTCAAATCCAGGTTAATTTGAGTTTCACTTCCAGTTCCATCATTTCAAATAGCGTTGCCTAGAGTAACTTCTTTGCCTTTGTTAGTATGATATTGAAATACACCATTGGCTGCTGAGAAGAGTTAACCTACGCCAACTATAACAGTTCCTTGCACATGGATGGTACTTGATTGTTAACTGTAATTAATCAAAATACACCAGATCTACCCACTTATTCAATTGGTGATTTGACATTTTCATTTGGTCTTCTATCTTAAACTCAACTTATTACCTTCTTTCTCCTCTCATATATGCTTTTATTCATTATTTTCTATTTAAATAGAGGATATCAGCATCCAATTATCTGAGGTGACTAAATCTTCTTCCTTAATTCTTATACCTAGTCAGTCACAAAGCTCATACGTGTCTGTCTAGGGTGACCAATTCATCCAGATTTGCCTAGAACTGTCCCAGTTTCAACACTCAAAGTCTTTTTCTGAGAAAACTGGGAAATTTGATCATTCTATGTCTAATTCTTAAACATTTCCAAATAATTTTGCTTCTCCCTATTCCTGATCTAATCATCTTGTTCTCACCTGGTCTACCTTGTTAGCTTTCTAATTGTTCTCCAAACTTCTATGTCTTGCCCTCCCATTTTAAAATCTTCTATGGCTAGATGGATTGTTTAGGAAAGACCAAAATCTGATCATATCATTCACTTCACTCAAAATACTTTTTTTTTTGTCTTTTTACTTTTTCTCGAGCTGCCCCCGTGGTATATGGAGGTTCCCAGGCTAGGAGTGGAATCGGAGCTGTAGCCTCCAGCCTACGCCACAGCCACAGCAACTCCAGATCTGAGCTGTGTCTATAACCTACACCACAGCTCATGGCAATGCCGGATCCTTAACCCACTGAGCAAGGCCAGGGATGGAACCCGCAACCTCATGATTCTTAGTCGGATTCGTTAACCACTGCGCCATGATGGGAACTCCAACTCAAAATATTTTAATTGCTTCTTATTGCCCTGGTGATAAAGCCTTGGGTCTTTAACTGGTCCTTATATCTCTCCATGATTTGTCTCCTGTTTTCCTGTCAAAACTCAAACCTCATTCATAACTGTCGTGTCTTCTTGTCTTCGCTCTCCCTACTATACTGGAGACACCCTGGATCTTATTTAGAATATTTGCTATCAGGGCTGTTGCTAATGGTCAGCCAGGTGGGTGTTACTCAATTCTGGGAGCAACCCCATATCTTGTAGCCATTGTTGAATCATAGGTTTTTCATGAAAATTTCTTTCAGTAGAGAAGAAGTGTCTTGAGAAAGGAGTCCTCTGTCTGTAAGGATAAGCTAAGTTAGGCTGCAGTAACAAGCAATGCCTAAACTTCAGTGACTTAGCCAAAAGTTTATATCCTGATCACATGTAACGTACTGCAGGTCCAGGGCAACTGTACTGAGTAGCATCTTCCATTCTTGTGATCTTGGAATGCTTTGATTTTTGCTGTTGCCATTTCCACATGAAGGTACGTACCTCCACAATTGCTGAGTTGGAAGATGAACATGCTAGAAAGTCTCATATTTTACTTTAACTAGGGTGGTCTGGAAGAGACACGTAGCACTTCTTTTCAAAACCATGGGCCAGAGTCATCAGACAGTCCTGCTCATTATAACAGGGGGTTGGAAGGAAGGTGTAAACTTTCCATGTTTGTGAGAAGAGGGGAAAACTGGGTATGACCGAGCATTAAATATTTCTACCATGAGAGTCTTAATCTAATTTATACAAATTTGCCCTTAAGGAGAGTGGGCTAGATTCCTGAACACATAAGCCACTGCTTTATCTATATGAAAATTTAAGTGAGTTTGGGGGAGGCATCTGGTACCTTAAACATGAAACAGGGCCTGTGAGGATGTGGCTTCCTAGGCAATGGGTACTCAGGGTGATACCAATTTAGAGGATGCTCAAAAGGGAGTAAATAACATTTCACCAAACTGTGGCTGGCAAGAGGGTGTTTTGCTGGAGGCTGGTCTGAACAGGATATTAGTGATGTATTAGAAGGCTTTTCTGTATGAAGGTACCGTATACTTGGTCAAAACTTCTTTGGCCTTGTTATTACTTGGACTGAGACCAAAATTTCAAGTCCACTGACTGAGGTGGGGTGTCAGTGATTTAATATTCCTGAATTTGTGTCCACATCTGTAAAAAAAAGGATTCTATCTTCCCTGTCTGCCTCCACAAGCTCATTTGGAGAATTGCACAGGATGAAGTATTTTTTGTTGAAAGTGGACTCCTGGTGGGTATCAAGTTGAATAGATGTGAAAGCACTATGGAAAGTCCAAAGCACTCTTCTTTTAAAAATATAATATGGCGTTATTATTACAATAACTATCAGGGAAAAGGAAAAAGAATCCAGAGACGGAGGATCACAGTGACTCCCTTTTGTGTATTCACCTGAGTAGATCTCCCTTGATTTGTATTCCTAGAAGGAAGAACGGGAAGGCTGGCGTGTTTAAGACGTATTGACTCCTTTCCACATTTACATATTATGGATGGCCACTGGCATGCGCTGAGTGAAAATCTTTATGAAGAAAATGGTGCTGTTGCAGCAGGCTGTTCCATGGCAGCTTTATTCACTCTTTCCTGAGGATTTCAGCCTTTTAGTCTTGCGATAAGAAAAACAAGGAAATAGCCTAAGATTGCCGTATTAAAACCACAACCAAACCATGTGATGTGCGGATCTTGTTTAGTCCTGAGGCGCCTACGCCAATTGTAAAAAGACATCTTCTAGATAATGAGAGAAAGTTGAATATGGACCGTGTGTAAGATGAAGTTAAGTGATTACTGTGAGTTTCATTACATGCATTACTGTCATGGTGTTAGGGAAACCAGACAAACAAAACATGATCTTATCATTCAGAAATTCATACCAAAGCATTTACACATGAAATGACCTGGCATTTGGGATTTGCTTTAAACCAATCCAGCAAGCAAGGAAATAAACAAAATTAGAGGAGACACTCAATAGGTGATACCGGCAAAATTGTGATTATTGTTGCAAGTGAGCACCTTGGTCGGAAGGGGTTCATACCAGTACTCTTTTTATATGTTAGAAGATTTCAGTAATAAAAGAACTTCAGACATGTCCATGTAAAAAGAATGAAGTCATCCTGGGGGTGCAGAGGAGCTTCTAGACAGGCTTTATGAACAATGAGTACTTTTGGAAATATCATAAGCAACTCATGCCAGGAAGAGGACTGCTCTGCTTCACCCTGGAACCCATTCCTTTTCTAAGTGTGACCGAGAGATAAAATCCAAACATGTGATCACAGCAGAAGTGATGTATTAGAAAAAGAGTCAGTTCTACTTCATAGAATGGGAAATGGCAAAAAGTGGCAAGAAACAGACAGCTGGCTTTGAAAGTCAAGCTTTTTTCAGATCAATTCTCTTTTTTATACTGATCACCACCTGTGACACTTAAATGCTTTGACATCCTGTAGATCTGTTTATCTAAATATGAGTACGTGCACTTATGAGTATGCTCAACCCACAAATATCCCTGATGAGTGGCATAGATAAAATCATTCATCCAAAGCCATGGAAACACCTAAAGCTTCTATAAATGGCAAGTGGAGCTGAAAAGGATATTAGTGATAATTAACTAATTCTTTTATTGATTCATTCATCCTTTTAACCAAATTTGAGTTTGTGTATATGCTGGACACTACGCTAGGCACTGGGAATTAAATGGCGAATTGCTCATGGCATTTATAGTTCAATGACCCAGAAACTCCACATCTTATAATGAGGGTGTAGAAGATCAAAGAAGGGAAATCATGACTCGTGTGTGTGTGTGTGTGTGTGTGTGTGTGTGTGTGTGTCCACTGTGGTGCCGTGGCTTAAGAATCTGACTGCAGCTGCTTGGGTTGCAGTGTTGGCATGGGTTCATTCCCCAGCCCAGTGCAGTGGGTTAAAGCATCCAGTATGGCTGCAGTGGCTGCAAAATGACGACAGCAGCTTGGATTCAATCCCTGGCCTGGGAACTTACACATGCTATGGGTGCAGCCATAAAATTCCAAACCCAAACCAAACCAAACCAAACCAAAACCCAGATCATCACACAGCAACCATGAAAACCCAAATAGTTTTATCACCATTTCTGGTGTTTAGCTTCCCATTCTCTCTCACCAATCACGATCCATATATTGCATCTCTACCTTATAACTAGACCAAGCTATTTTTCTACTCCCTACATGTGTCACCTAATTGAACGCTGCCTATTTTTCCTGCCTGATTTGGTGTCCCACCTCCATCCTCAAGACCAACTCCTCATCATTCTTCGAAACCTAGAGTGCATATCACCACCTCTCAGCCTTGCTGTGGTATTCTCTTTCTGGCTCCCCAGAGGAATTTCATACTTCCTCACCTCTTTTCTCATAGCACTCTCTTCAGACTTGTGCTGTAGTACTCAAGACCTGTGTTGTCATTTTTTGCTTGTTTGTTTGTTTCTATGTCCAGCTTTCATGCTGGACTGTGAAACTCTCCAGGCAGAGTCTCTACATGCATCCTTAGAACATCAATGCCTAGGACCATGCCTGACTCACAGCAGGTTATCAAGAGGTGGATAGTAAATAAATGAATGGATAAATTAATGAATCATATAGATGAACCATTTTGATAGAAAGGCTTAGTTCCCAAGAACAGTATACAGCAGTTCTTTCAGTCAGAGCCACAGAGTTTCAAAGTCGGAAGAGGTCTTAGAAATGATCTATCCCAAACCCATAGTTTAGCTTTGGAGTACATATTATGATGGACTGGGTTTTCCTGGTTGGCACAGAATGAATTTCCTTGTTATGTTTTGATCACTCTAATGATCCCGTGTTAACAGATTCAGAAGGAAAATAGAAGAGCCAGGTCATATGAGAGGGAGGGGCAGGGAGAAACCAAGGCAAAGTTAAACATTTACAAAGGGGCTTATCTTCCTCGGGAAAATGGTCACACACTGTCCTAAGGACCTCTCTGTTTCCTACTGCAGGCCCCTCCCCTGACTCCTGCTTCTTTTACCCTGCGCTTGACTAAGTCTTCCCATGACGCATTAACTTTTAACAAGCTATATCACCTATTTATTGATCATGTCCCCTGATTAATATCTTCTCTGGTTCCTGATTCAGTGCTCCTTTCACTGATACATGTATGCCTCACAGGTTTATTATTTGCACAGCAAGTGTGGAAGTTTTGGAGGCCATAGAGCGTAATGCTTTCTTTAGAGCAGCGAGTATCACACCATCTCCTGTAAAGGAGTTGTTTTTAAACTTCCAGACATGGAGTTCCTGTTGTGGCTCAATGGGATACGAACCCAGCTAGTGTCCATGAGGACGCAGGTTCCATCCTTGGCCTCGCTCAGTGGGTTAAAGGACATCGTCGTGAACTGTGGTGTAGGTGGCAGGCATGGCTTGGTTCTGGCATTGCTGTGGTTCTGGCCTAGGCAGGCAGCTGCAGCTCCAATTCGATCTCTAGACTGAGAATTTCCATATGCCACATAGCCCTAAAAATAATAATAATAATAATAATAATAATAATAATAATAGGGATCAATGTGTGGCCCTACTGTGCATAATAACGAGCATGTAGCCTCCATCACACATTCTTTTCCCATGTGAGCTCAACAACACCAGAACTGCTTTATACCCCTGTTTCCTCTGACGAATCTGCTGACCACACACTTGGATGCTCAATGAATGGCAAATGGCTAAAATTTCCTAGTGCTACTCTCAATTGTTATATTCAGACACAGGTAGGAGGCCATGGATTGAGACCAGTTCCCAGAGCCTATTTTTGACTTTAGGATCCATTGACCTGTGTTTTAATTCTAGCTCTACCCTTTTCCTATGAGTCTTTCTTGGTCTCAATTTCCTCCTCTGCACAATGGGGATAATTCCAGTGGCCTCCATAAAGGGTTGTTGTAAAAAATGGCATACAACTTATGCATGTGCCTGACTGAGATCAGTGCCTGGCACAAAGTCAGCGTTTACTAAATGTCAGCTCTTATTGTTACCACTTGACCTTTTCTCAATCAGGAAGACACTCTTCCTCTCATGGTTACTGAATTTCACAGCCAAGAGTGTCCTGGGAATGCAAGAGAAGGTGGCAGTGGGGGCTTGGGTTGGGGGTAGCAGGGCAGGATGCTATCTAGAGTCTGAGATAGTCTGTCTTTCCTTCCTCTTTCCCTTTAAAGAGCGGAGGGGGTCATTCTGTGTCTCCAGCAGGGAAAGGAAAGAGGAGTCATTGTCCTAGGCTTGAATGGCTGATGATGAAAAGAGATATTTTTCTTGGCCTAGGGATTCCTGGTGATTCTTTCCATTTTGCAACAAAGTTTTCACTTCTGGGTAGAACTCAGCTTGTACCAGAAAAGGAGACAATGTAAGGAGGTCAGAGCTTGTACTGCTTTCCAAAGAGTTCAGAACCCCAGCTTTCACCCTAACTTCATGTGCGTTGCTTGGTTTGAGCCAGCACCGCTTTGGGGAGATACTTTGTTGAGTTGCCGGGGATGTCCTGAGAGGTAGTGATGCAAATGTCCTGGAGGATGTTGCTTCTCCATCCTGGATAGACCTCTATTTGTTGAACGGATTTGTGTATTTAAGCTTCACCCACTTCCTAAAGAATATTTAATAAACACACCACTTTGATACACTGAACATTTAAAACAAGTAAAAGAGAACAGTCAAGTAATAAATGAGGAAAAAATAAATTCTGCTTACTAAGCTGGTTTGCTTACTTTAATATTCGAGGGATGACTTGACTAAAATGATACACATATACATATTTATACTATAAAGACTTGCATAGCACTTAACTATATTCTAAAGCACTCTCCTAAGGATTTTATGTTTTAGCTAATTTAACCCCCTTTAAGTCACAGATGCCAAGATTATCTCTATCTAGAGATGAAGAAACTGGGATGCAAATAGGTTAAGCAATTTCCCCAAGGTTACACAGATAGTAAGTGGAAGAGCTGGGCTTGGACTCAGTCTGGAGCTCACACCCTTGATCTCAACCATCATGTTATACAGGATGGTAAGAGATCCATTTAAGACAAAGTGTATGGGGAGTTCCTGTTATGGTTCAGTGGTTTAAAAACCTGATGTTGTCTCTGTGAGGATACAGGTTTGATCCCTGGCCTTGCTTAATGGGTTAAAGATCTAGCCTTGCTGCAAACTATGGCATAGGTTGCAGATGCAGCTCAGATCCGGTGTTGCTGTGGCTGTAGGGTAAGCCTCAGCTGCAGCTCCAATTTGACTAGTAGCCTGAGGAACTTCCATATGCCACTGGTGCTGCTGTTAAAAAAAAAGAAAAAGAAAAAAAAAGACAGAGTATGTAAAAAAGAAGTATAAGTATTTAATCAACAGCTAAAATGGGGTGGACCATTTGACATGTGTGTGGTGCAACTCTGGATGGGTTACTTTCTGTCTCTGAACCTTCATTTGCCAATCTTATAAAAGGCATGATTTAAGATGGTTCTTGGGGGGCTCTTCTAGTCACCACACTTGAGGCTTTTCTTTCCCTAATCACCACTACTGTTTCCTTCTCAGCACCTCTGCTTTATTTCCCCATCTGTCCTTTATCTAGAACCTTCTACCTTTCCTATTACCCTCTTTGTTGCCCTGCTTCTGCTGCCACAGGCTAGAAAGAACGGTCCATGTTGTTTCTGCATAAAGGACAATAAGTCCACCAGGGAGGATGATCCTGGGAGAGATTAAAAAGTGTAAGGGTTCACCAGTGGGGCAAAATGAGGGTCAGCTACTTCTTCATGGTGTCAATGCTCCCCTCCCCCCACCGTCCATAATGATGTCATAGAAAAGTCCAGGATCAGAGAGCAATGGAAAAAATGACTTAAAAAAAAAAAACCTCTTAAATTATAGGATGCTCCAGAAAACTGAGTCTGTGTTTGTTGGATTCATTGCTACATCCCCAGTGTAACAGCTACATCCTACTCAATAAATATTTGTAGTCTAAAGTCTATGTAGCTCCACCCCTATCCTAGGCATAATCCCACCTTTACAATTACTGTCAATATCTGTGTGGCTATGTAGTTTAAAAGCTCCTGTATATCCTTTATTTCAAACATTTACAGTCATCTCACTTAATGCTTCCTGGGCTCTAGTGCACCAAGATCAACTCATCACACTTCCCATTTTTAAGGGCCACGTCCCTCTGCATCAGTGAAAACTTCTTTCCCCTGAAGCAGGTCAGTATTCAATTCAAAAAGTTTCTCCTGAGAGCCCAGCTGGCATTAGGCACTCAAACGAGGCACTAATTTCATACCTAGAAGACACAATCTGTTCTAAATGACCTGTAGCGTGGACAGGGCATGGCACATAGTAAGTTTTCGATTTTGTTATTTTCTTTGATGATGGTGATTTTGATGAGTGTGATGATGAAAAAGAGGATGATGATCCAGTACTTTTGCCTCCTTACTGCCCCAGCTTCATGTCTGCCCTTCATTCTCAATCAACTCCAAACAGCTTACACTTTTCTCCAAACAATACGCTAATATTTTGCTTCTGTTCTTTTTATCTGCATCCTCCCTAGCACCTGACATATCCTTCTCCCTGGACTCCTCCTCTGGCGAAATCATGCATCTTTGTTTCTCCTTCAGGTATCATCTCCACCTTGAAGCCTTCTCCCCAACACTCTATGATGGGAGAGACTCCTTCTTCAATGCCTTTCTCACCCCTGATGAATATGGCATATTGTGATGGGCTGTTTAGTTACATCTGTCTGCCCAGTAGATGGTGGGATTGAAGGATGAGATAATCTTGTTGAGTAGTTGGTCCCAGGCCCTGGCAGAGCGCCTGGCACAGGGTAGGTGCCTGACACATATCAGTTAAGTAAATGAATGGACAGCCGGATGTAAAATCCAGGGATGAAAGCAGAGACTGGAAAAGTAACAGGACTCTGGAAACAAGAAACGAGATTGGCCTTGGACCTCCCTACAGGTGTACAAAGACCTAGCTTTGTGATTTGAATCCATTGCACTGTCTTCCAGGTCGGTGTCCTTGGTGCCTGCTTCAAGGATGGGCATTGTTGAAACCTGCTTTATTCAAGCTCTGTTTTTTAGTTTGGATTTTCTGTTTAGTAGGTATCAAATAGCTTTACATTCTAAACTCTCTTTAGTCACAGGCAAGAGAAGAGAAATCAAACAAAAGGCACTGAAAGCTGGTTTTGGTGGATAAAGGAGCAGGTACTAAGAGACCTGAAATCATCCAGATGGGAGTTGTGGGTGAAGGGCATATTTCCAAGGGAGGAAACTGCTTCCTTCTACCCTGTGGCCTATGCAAAGCACCTTCTTATAATTTTGCTGAGGATTGGCCATGACACTGCCCATGTCTTGAATTACCCTCGAATTGAGGGGAGATAGCAAATCTCTAGGTGCGATTAAGAACCTTTCAAAGGGGCAAAGTTCAGAGGGAATAAAAACGTTCTGCACGAAACCATAAACAGCTATGATCCTTCGGCCCTTTTTAATTCATGATTGTTAATCAGCTCCTTGCCCGAGGATGGAAGGTGTGATATTTGTGCACATGCTAATCAAAGTGTGCCAAACGTTAGGCTCCCATGAGGCTTATCCTTCTGCAAAGTAAACACGGTCTGGTATTGGTTATCACCTGAACTGCAGAGAGTTCTAAGCCAGGTACTATTGATCCAAGTAGAGGAGATAAAACCTAAAGGGCTCAGCATGTTTGTGCTTTTTGCTTGCGGCAACTTCCGTCTCTGCAGTTTCACGTTTCACAGCATCATAAAGTAAGCGATGCAATGGCCCACGTGAATACAGCTGCCACTGACATTGCCAATAATAACATAGCTCTTCTGAGAGGCTGAGGGCGAGAAGTCAGTACAGTATCGGCATTGTAAGGGGAACATGGGCTGTGGGGCCAGACAGGTCTATTTCTGCAAATATTATTATAGTGTTATTGCCTCTTTTCCACTCTGGTTCCTGGTTCCTATCCACTGCCATGATCTGTGTATATTTTGCAGCTATTTTGTTAGGTGTATACAAATTTAGGATTGTTATGTCTTCTTGGTGAGCTGAATCTATCATTATATAATCTCTCTTTCAAAACAAAATCTCTAATGATACTTTTTTCCTTACTGTTTCTGTCTGCAATGAAGGCAGCCACTGCGGGTTTCTTTTGGTGTTTCTGTGGTATAGCTTTTCCTGTCTTTTTACTTCCAATTTCTAACTTCCTTTTAATTTTAAGTGTGTTTCATAAACAACACATCACTGGAATTTTTTTTTCTTAAATCTAGGCTGACAGTTTTTGTCATTGAATTGGAATCAATCATCAATTTACGTTGAATATTAATTACTAAGAAAGTTGGGCTTATGTTTCCATCTTACTATTTGTCCTATGGCTTTTATCTTACTATTATTATTTAATTTTAAATAATTTTCAATCATCTTATTGGTATTGATTATTATTGTTCATCTTACTCTTTGTCCTATGACTTACTATATGTCCCAGGTCTTTGCCTTTTATTCTTCTTCTCTCGCCTTCTTTGGGATTAACCTTGTTTTTAAAATAGTTATTCTATTTTATTTCCACTTTCTTTTGGAGGAATTACCTCTGTCCCCCAGAAGTTTATCCTTTTAGTCTACTCCAGAGGAGCATTAAAATATGGCAGATGTCTTGAGAGGAAAACCCGTTGGGTTCTTCTGGTTGTGGCAGACTCCTTTTTTTTAATTGGTATTTTGTGGACTAAGGCTGGCAAGGCCGCAGGAGATTTCACGCTGCCTTCTTAGGCCAGTTTCAGTCTCCATGCCTCCCAAGCACTCAACCCAGGTGCCCAGGGCTCCTCTGGATTCCAATACACTTTACTTGCCCCTGTGGCTGTCCAGCCTTCCCTGGTTTCTCTGTCCTCTGCTGGAGGCTGTTGGCTTAGGCTGAGTCCACTCCTTAGCCGATGTCCAGAATTGGCAAACACCCTCAAGGGGAGAAGATGTTAGTCCATTTCAGCTCACCTTCTAAGAAAGACTCATCTCTACAGTTCTAGCTCACTCAACTCTCTTGTTCCCGCAGCTTGCCAATGTAATTAAAATTATAATGGGGGGGGATGGACAACTTATCATTTCATTTTTTTCGAGCTATTTTAGTAGAAGCAATCACCTATAAATACCTCGCTAGATATGGAAGTCACCCTTATCATTGAAATGACACATCTGGGATGCAAGGGCAAGGTAAGGTGGGCAGGGCTGGAGTCAGATTGCTCCATCTGAATTCACTGGTGCAGCCTTTGTTGGGTCCTGGGCATGTGATTTCATCCCTGGGCTTCCATGTCTTCTCTTGTAAATTGGCAATAACGATGGAACTCCTCTCAGAGAGTCACCGTGAGCATCTGATCTCATAAGGAACATCAAACATTTCATGCGATGACTTTACATGATAAATACTCAACTGTTAGCTATTATTATTAGCTATTATTGATTATATTAATTAGGAGCCCTGAAATCACTGGTTTTGAATCTGATGCCACTTGGGAACGGTGCTACTTCGAATGACGGACTTAATTTTTTGTGGCTTAACTGCCACATTGGATTAGTAATAATACCTCGTAAGGGCTTAATTCCTACTTATGTAACATCTCGGGTTTGAATCATGGGGGTATAACCTGGGACCACTAAGATCTGTAAAGAAGGGTTGTCCCTGCCCAAGACCCATATCATGGGTCTGAAGCTGAGCTAAAATCTCAGCCAGAATTCTAACTTAATTGAATAAGCAGCCTTCAAGGAGTTACCCTCATTCTTAGGACATGAAAATAGACTTCTAACAATGGTGTTCCAGATCAGGCTGCATATTCTAGTTCTACTTTTTGCGAGCATGTTGTATATCACATTCAAATTTCAAACAAGCATCCAAGAGCTGCAAACTCTTTAATCCTATAATATATGAAAGCATATTGGGATTTTTCTCTCTTTTCATATATTTGTGTTAGTTAACCAGTTGTACTGCCTTGGAAAAGGCTCTTTTATTCTGAGATTTTGGCTTTCCTTTTTTTTTTTTTTTTTTTTTTGTTAAAGTGATTCTTGCTTTATAAAATGATGTTAGATAAAAGAGTGGTTGTGAGTGTTTTAAGTGATTTTATTTTGTTGAAATAAAATCCTGGAAAACTTAGACTCATCTCTTAAAGAAGCAAGCAAACAAAACATTTTGCTCATCCATGAAAGCTGAAAGTTTGAAAATGACTCACTTCCATATATCATAATTCAGACTCCTCCCAAGCTTTGTTTTTCTCTCCTCAATTTCAGATACGTTGTAACACTTGCCAAGGATCTACAAGTTGTGGATTTCAATTTTTATTTATACTTCACTGCATTTCATGGAAGGAATTATGTAAACGTGGTATTAAAATTTCAGGAATTCTCAAAAATTATAGAAGTATTAAACTTGAGTGCCAAGGATTCACTTTTACACACACACACACACACATCATATCACATTGTTGACATTTTAATTCTCTTTCTTAAGAAGGGGAGAAATTGAGGCACAGAGAGTTGGATGACATGCTTGAAATCTCATGACCAGTGTTGGAATCTGAAAAAAACAAACAAAAAAACAAAAAACAAAAAAAACCACCACCCAATTCTATGAATTCCTAATCTTTTCCAGGCAAATGGAAAACATTTCTGGTCTCTGGTCTCCTTTCTGGTCTGCAGTCAAGGCAAGTGTAAAAGAACGCAATAAATCTCTTCCCCTTCCCTGTACATTTCTCCTCTGGCCCAGAAGCTCTATCACAAAATTGCCCTGTTCCTTCTTAACTCCTGAATCCAAACCAACTCCTGCTCCATCTCTTGGCCTGTAGGAGACTGGCCGCTCTTCCACCTCTCTGGAAGCTGCCAATCAAATGTCCGGATTCTAGCACCTATTTCTTCCCTGTGCTTCCAGGAGGTGCACAGAAGACGTTTTGTCAGGCTTGCCCTGCACCTCAATGCTCTTCTATTTTTTTTCTGTCATCAGCACAGACTGTTCATCTGGTCTGTGCATACTTTGTGGTTTTTTTCTCCTGTGGAACTTGGAGCCATGGTAATAAAGTCAGTTTTCAAGGAAGCAGTGGATTGAATGTGACTCTTTCAATGAAGCTCAGAATCACAGCACTTACTTGTCTCTTGATGTTGACAGTTGCATGTTTCTGAAAGGACCCTCTGGCTTGCATGCGTTGTATTTATGTGGGCCTCACACGATGACATAGCTCTGATCATTGGACGTTAACTCCCACATATTAGGTCCTAGAAGGTTCCCTTCTCAGCACGGTGGAAACTTAGAATGGTTGATTTTTAAACAGGAGCATCAACACATATTTGGTTCAATTCCTTATCTTTGAGGCAGTAAGCTATTATTAACTCTGTTTGGTTGATAAGCCAAGTGAGGTTAACCAAGATAAAGTTTCCTCCAAAGATTCAAATGAGAGATGGGGGAAAAGGAAGTTGAGGCCCCTTTGTTTTTAAATACATCAAGCGATGAATCCTTTTCTCAAAGAAAATATTATGGGGAAACCCAATTGTTAAAGCCATTAAAGAAATTGGCACGCCATTATTTCAGAAGTTCTAACATACTGCGTGTATTTTTACTATCAATAAATGAAAAAATCTGGAGGTGGCTTTGATGAAATAAATATGTGAATTTGCAGATCTAAGGCGATAATATTTCATACTGGCGTTAGTACTCCATTTACTTTTGGTTTTTGTTTCTTGTTTGGGTTTTGCTGCTCTCAGGCAAGTCTCTGCTCACATGGGAATATTGAGGTAAAAATTACAGTGAGGGAAGGACTTACTTGCCTTGCCAAGTTCTGTACATCTCTGGTTAAACTGACGAAGAAGCTTGGAAGACCACTGGGTCTTTTCTACTCTAAGTTGAATCACTAAATAAGATCTAGCTACTGCCCACATTCCTTACAAATACAAATGTTAGAGGATCCAAAACCTACAAGCACTGAAATAAAAAAAGCTGATGCTCTGGCATTTTGTGTAACTTTTATTGGACCACCTACACCACACTGTGTTGAAAGTATGCTCTGAGCCTATAGAGACCTGCCTAGCGTTTAACTGAACGCAGTGTTTGTGTGCTCACTTGTGTCGTTTTATGCAAGCAGATGTGTACGGGGCTGAATTCCAAGAAGGAGGAATTCCAAGTAAAAGACTTTCTAAATCATGATATAACCCCATGAAGTTTAGCCATACACACAGAAATGGGGAAAGAAGCTCTAACTTCTGCACAAAACCTAAGGTGACTTAGCTCACAGTAGGGGGTCTCTGAGATTTTAACATTTAACTAATATGTTTGAGTGTGCTCATTGTTTTGTATATATAAAACTATATATATATAACAATACACACACACATACACATGTTCTTTGTAGGGCCACACCTGCAGCATATGGAAATTCCCAGGCTAGGAGTTGAATTGGAGCTGCAGCTGCTGGCCTATGCCACACCCACAGCAACAGCAAATCCAAGCTGCGTCTGTGACCTATACCGCAGCTCATGGCAATGCCAGATTTTTAACCCACTGAGCGGGGCCAGGGACGGAAACCACATCCTCATGGTTACGAGCCAGGTTTGTTTCTACTGAGCCATGACGGTACCTCCCGTTGTTATATTTAAAAAAAAGAAAAATAGTATATATATTATGGATTTTTGAGTAGAATATTGTAGAACTTTTAAGAGACCTCGGAGAATTCTTTCCTATGGTCTGTATTTCTCAGCACATTCTGGCTCTTGTCTGCTGCCCTATCCTCAACTTCCACAGAGCACTCTCTCTGTATCTTCAGCTGAATAAACCCTTCCCTTTGGAACGGCTTTGTATTAGCTATTGATTTTTTTACATCCTTTGACATCTATCCCTGCTTCTTCTCCTTTTTCTTCTTCTTTTTTTGTCTTTTGTCTTTTAGGGCTGCACCCAAAGCACATGGAGGCTCCCAGGCTAGGGGTCCAATCAGAGTTGTTGCCGACGGCCTATGCCAGAGCCACAGCAATGCCAGATCCGAGCCACATCTGTGACCTACACCACAGCTCATGGCAACGCCGGATCCTTAACCCACTGAGTGAGGCCAGGGATCGAACCCGCAACCTGATGATTCCTAGTCGGATTCATTTCCGCTGTGCCACAATGGGAACTCCTATTCCTGCTTGTTAATCTTTAAGATCTCCATTCAGATATCACTTCTTCAGGAAGAGAATATTTCCCACTAAGGGATTATTCTGAAGTAGCCCTCCTGCCTTCTGCCACTTCCCATCCCATCTCCCTGGTATATCCTTGGACATACCGCATACCTTAACTTTTTACTTAGTTATTCCCTGCCTTCCTCAAAGATCACACTGCAAAGAACACGAGCTCTATCTAGCTGACCACATACCTTAATTTATCTGAACAGTCCTGATGTTCTGTTGTTCTGACTCTTATTCTTGTCCCTTTTTGTCTCTAAAATCTATCATTTTGGACAATAAATTATACAGTCACTTTAGTTGGGTCTGTCTTTTTTAGAGTCCCATCTTCTAATTCTAATATAGTACATGGTACAAGATAAATGCTTAGAGAGTTGTTTTTTTTTTTTTTCTGATATTAACATGCCCTGAATTAGAAGTTGTGAGTCCCGAGTTCCAGTCCCAGGTCCCATCAGGTAGTAAGTCTAGTATCCCGAAAGGATTAGTCAAGCAGGTGCAAGTTCAGCAGGCAACATCTCTGACTAATTTTCATTAGCTTGCTTTCCATCGCTTCGAGCTAATGACAGAGGACCCTCAGGCAGAATGGTTCTGTTGTGAGAGATTGACATAAACGTTCACAGTTAATTGGTGGTCCAAGGCATACATGGACACAGGGGCAGTTTAACTTGTAATAAGGGAGAATTCTCAGAGCCAGGGAAACTTTGTGAGAAGTGAGTGCCTGTAGCTGGAAATGCTCAGTGAACTCCCCAGGGAAGTGTATTCCCCTGGCAAGAATCCTGGGTTGTGCCTTCTAATCATGATCAGCTAATAGCAGTGACACTTAGTCTGAGACCAAGACGTCTCGTGGTTCAAACGTGGAATATGATTTTGAGTCTTCCTATCAAATCTTCCCATTTTCTCTGTCTCTTTTCAGTGTCCTGTTATGAAGCAAGAATTGATATATGATTTTCTTGTAAAATGTAAGTGACAAAACCATTTCTTGGCATTTGAATAAGAAAGCAGCCCAGCATGATACACTTTATGCCAGATGGTTGCCTGGATCTCCGATCTGGGCATTGAGGGGGTGGGTAAACTCTACAGGGAGCTGAGATGAACTCTCCATGAGCCCCTTAGACAGAGGCAACTCTGTTCCTGCCTCTTATGTCTCAGTTTCGGACTTTGTAAAATGCGTGTAATAATAGTTGTTTTGCTTCCGTTCCAAGATCAAAAGAGGATTCCATTTGAGAATGTTGCTTATAGGTGAGGAAGCACTGTATAAATATGAGAGTCTTGAGGTGTTGCACAAAGTCCAGGTGGGGGTTCTCACGTATCCGGGCAGGAGCCCGGTGAGAAACATTCAGGGGTGAATGAATCTCCCTTCCTTTACTGTGACAAGGTTGAAGGCACAGTTGTTCCTGTGTATGTAAGAGCCTTGAAAGATGAGCCTAAGCATGAGTCCAGGTGTCCATGACGTCAACAAAGGCTGGGTGGAAGGGATAGTGCCATTTTTTGACCACTTCCTTGCTGCCAGATTGTCCTCCATGGGTGATCTCATTTATCTTAAGCTTCATACATAGCCAGTGACAGGCGTGTTAGTGTTCTTCTACTATGAGGGAAGAAATTAAGGCTCAGAGAGCTTAAGTAACTTGCCCTAGACACTGTAGGTCATGGGCAGCCTGCTGGAGTCCCAGGAAGCAGATAGAGGATTAGAAGTCAGAACTGTGTGAATTATGCCTTAAATGTTGATCTGCCCCTCCTCCAACTTAGTGATATAAACAACAGCACCCCCCCCCCTTCTTACTCCTCTGACATCATGGCTTTCTCACTCCCATTCAACATCCGTTCCACCCGGAAGGAGGAGAGAAGCACAAGGCATTGTGTCTGTTCATCTGTATCCTTGTCTTGTGTGCCATTCACAAAACTTGCTTCCTTGTTTAGTGATGAAAGTAACCTTAAACTTCATCCCCGTCAACATTCCCAGGAAGCTTGGGAACCAGTCCTCCGTGGTTTTGCTCAGGCATAAGGACCCAGGGGCTATAAGCGGCAGAACCAGAATTCTAACTCTTTTCTTTCTCACTGTCCAACCCACACACTAAATGTTCCACCATTCAGCTCACTCGGCAATGTGCAAAAGACTACTCTACTTGGTGAAAGATTTTTTTTTTTTTTACAGTTTTAAAAATAACTTCATGGAAGTATAACCCCCATACCATACAATTCATCCCTCTTAAGTCTACAACCAAAGACTTTTAATATATTCACATAGTTGTGCATCTATGAACACCATCAATTTAAAAAATTTTTCATCACCATGGAAGGAAACTTGTAGAAAATCCTTAATTTTATCTGTTTATTTATTTATTTGACTGTGCCTGTGGCATACAGAAATTCCTGGGCCAGGGATCGAACCCACACTCACAGCAGTGACCCAAGCTGCTGTAGTGACAAAGCCGGATCCTTAACCGGCTGCGCCACAAGAGAACTCTGAAGATTTTTTTTTTTTTCAAATCACGGGAGGATAGCAATGGGGAATTCCAGTTCCTTAAAATTCATTCAAGCCGATAGGGATTTGGGTCATTTTAGTAGATAGAGTATTTGGTGAACTGATTCCAAAACACTGAGTCTAAATTAAATACAAATGATTACTGTACTATAAATATTGCTTTTTTTTTTTTTTTTTTTTGCTGGCAAAGGGGATGGAATTGATGACTACTTAGTTCTTTTATCATCAAGATCTATTATTTTTTATGATGACCTCAGACTAGCCATGGAATTTATGATCATATTCACATGGGCTCCCTGTACCAAAATACAGGAGAATGAAACTTTCCCTAAAATGAATAATTCTGATGACTTTCGAGCACCTTACTGCCCCTACAACAATTTAAAATTTTAACTATCATTACTAAAGATACCTTTCAGGTGAATCAATGTTTCTTTTTTTCTCTGCTACTAAAGAGCCTCATACACAGGTTCCTTCCATGGCATCTTCAAGAGTGGGGGAAAAAATGTGTTCAAAGTGTGTCTGGAATTATCACTGTGGGAAAGATGTGCATGTGAGGGTGTCACAGACCCAGGGTTAAAGCTCAGAGTTGAAGTTCCAGCTTGGTGTCCTTGGGCATATTTCTTAAACTTTCAGGACTTGGTGGCCTCATCTTTAAAATGCATATCATTATGTCCACCTCTTTGGGTGAAGGAAGCAGCATTAGGCTTTTGTGGGGGCTCAGTCAGCCTTACATCCATTCCCTTATATTTTCATGCTGCTAAGTGATCTGTGGCAGGTTTTCCTATCTTGGTAGCCTTCAGCGTGACTAAGTCAAATTTGATGTCATTTACCCAAATGAAATTTATTTACTTAAAATGAAGATTTTAAACACAAATTTATTGTTCTTGTACAATGGCACATCTTCATCTTTAAGAATATTCCAACTGCACAGACATGCATATGGTGACAATTAAGTCCCTCCTCCTCCACCCTGAGTACCTTTGTACTATTCCTTAAAAGTAACCACAGGTGACAATTTCACATAGAACTTTCAAGAAAATTGCAATGTATGTATGCATATAAATATGGGTATAACACTATTTTTAAATCACTTACTATAGTTTTCCTCCAATTTTTTCCACTAAATGTATCTGAGTTATTTATTATATCAGCATAAATATACTTCATTCTGTTTAGTAGGCTTATAATATATCTTTACTGCCTAAGATTTTTATATAAATTAGCAATACTATTTAATATTTATTTTTGAGCCAAAGGTGTTGGTTACAGAAACAAATCTTGGTTCAAATTCTGGACAGACTTGTGGTATTGTAAACTTGGACTTTCTAAACCTCAGTGTTCTCATCTGTAAAATCAGGACAAGCCTAACTGCCTCAAAGAATCATAGGGATTATATTAGGTAATACTAAAGAGAACCTCCCATATTACCCAATAATCATAAGTTTCCAATACATGCTAAAAATAATACTAATAACCTCAAAACTTCTGACCTAAGGGCAACTCCTTAGGAGTTGATGACTTTGAGAAACAACAGGTAGCAGGGCATCTGCAGGATGTTGCTTGAGAAACAATAGGTAGGAGGACTTTGCAGGATGTTGTGGTTGTCACTGCTGATGTTTTGGGGCAGCCAATAGGAGAAGGCTGGGTAAGTAACCTGCAGGTCTTGACCACTTGAAGGAAATATGCAGACAACAACATTTTGAGGCCACATATCATGCTGTATTTTTCACTGCATGCAATTATCTTACTCCCCTGCCAGCTGTGAGCCCCTAAGGATAAAAAGAAAGGCATTTCTTTTACAGGCCTAGTATCAGAGAGAAATATGGTAGTAGCACTATGGGCTTGATTGTGGGGGTCATAGAGGAAGAAGAAATTTTATTTTTATTTTTTAATTAAAAAAAAATTTTGTTTTTGGCTTTTCAGGGCTGCTAGGGGTCTAATTGGAGCTGCAGCTGCTGGCCTACACTACAGCCACAGCAATGCCAGATCCAAGCCACATCTGTGACCTACACCACAGCTCACAGCAATGCTAGATCCTTAACCCACTGAGTGAGGCCAGGGATTGGACCTGCAACCTCATGGCTCCTAGTTAGATTCATTTCCACTGCGCCACAACGGAAACTCTGAGGAAGAAGAAATTTTAGTAGAAGAAGGTAGTATTTACTGAAAGCTTATTCTGTGTTTAGGCATTTACTTGAATTATCTGATTTAAAATCCACACTTTGATGTAGCTAGTATAATTTTCAGCACACTACCTAACTTTTGGGTGGCTGTTTCTAAGTCTGTAAAATGGGGATAATCGCCGTATGCTCTTGGAGCTTGGGTGTAAGGTTTTATTGAGATAATCTATACAAAGCGTTTAGAACATAGTTTGGTGTGATGAGCACCCAAAGAGCAAACAGGCTTTGTGGGGTTTAGAGACATCCTCTAAGAAACTTGTGGTGTAGACACAGCCATTGGATTTTGGAGTCACCACGCTTCACCACTAAGACTTACCACTTTTCCATGCTTGTCATGAATGTGGATTGAATGATGCACTGGCAAGCCCCACCTTTATAGAAGAAGGGAATTAGTTCTAGGAAAGCAAGATGACCCAAGTGTATCTGACACTGTGACATTTCAGGATCCCCCCAAGTTCTATGTCTTGTGGTATTCTCCATTATCATCAACGATGCAGTTCTTGGGTCCAGAGTTAGGTACGCACTTGAACTTCCCACTTTTACTCAGAGGGTCAGGAGGCTGGAGAGTGTAGGAATCACTGTTTACCCTGTGTTTCTTTGGACCAGTCAATGACCCTGTCTTTGCCTCAGTTTCCTCATCTATAAAATTTAGGGCTCATTTCCTGTAATTTCTAAATTCCCTACAGGTTTATTCAGCTTTGTTTCCTGAGTCACCTGATTCTTACCTCCTATCCAGTGAGAGCTAAAAACTTATAAACCTATATTCTCCTACTCTTCATTTACCAGTGATCTTCAGCAGTCAATAAGATGATTTGTGTGTTCAGGTTAACTTGAAAAAAAAATATATATATACTGGGGGTTAGCTGGAATTTCTTCTCCCATGGACCTGTGATTGCAATGGGTCTTGGAACTGTTCCTTGAATTTCCTATCCCTTGGTTCAGGACCTGAGGAAGGGACCAAGCCCTCTTGTAATGAGTCATCTCTGAGCAGTCTGTCCCATTGATGTCAACCTCATATTTTTTGGTTCTGTGATGCAGCCATCTTTAAATGGCTCACACCTGTTGTTACTATATGCGTGGCTAAGGCTTGAATGCTTTGACATCAAAACAAGAATGGTTGCTGGGAGACAGAACAAAGATGCAGAATTCATGGGCACTTGTGACAGTACTACAGAAGGCTCGGTAGTATGTCAACTGAAACAGCCTGTAGGCATGTTGGGGAGACAATTGAAGGAAATAGAGATATTAAAATGCATCTAAACAGAGAGTCCTAGACTCCTAGCATTGAAGGAGACTGACAAAATGTTCAGAGCCACTTCAGTGCCGAATCCAATGCTTGAATTGTTTTACAGTATTCTAGCCCTGTTGTGTTAAGCTCCTGATGAAATATCCTCTGGGATGGAAACCTCACATCCTCATGGCATTCCCCTAAAGTTTAGACTTGCCATGTGACTTTGGGTGAGCTATTTAACCTTTCTGAACCTCAGTTTTCTCATCTCTAGAATGTGGCTCAATGGAGCCACCTCAAATAATTGATGTAAGAATCAAATGCAATAATCTGTGTGACACTCTTAAAAAACTGTGATGCACCATGAGAACGCTGGGTATCCTGATTAGAGAGAGAAAGATCACAAACTAACTGTTTGCGTTAGATGGAAAGGGATCAATATCTAAAGGAATTACTAACATGCACTAAGATTGAAGGACTGAATGTTTAGCGCACATTCAATACCAAGAAAAGGAGGATTCCAAATTAGGAATCATTAGGTAAACTTCCAAGCAGACAGAATTAACCCACCATGGAAAGAGTAGCAAGGACTCCAGGGAGAAAGGCAGATACTTTAATTGCAAGTGGAGAAGTAACTGCGTTCAAAATTCTTTCCATGAGGCAAGTGAAAGGAAAATACTTTGGAAGTTAGCTTAAAATAAATGGACATGGGTGTGCCTATCTCTGTCTACATGCACCTGTGCATGTGCCTTCTTGGTGGCATTCATGCTACATGCCCACATGTACCCCCCCCCCAACAGTATGTACAGTGTGAGAGTCAGTGGCACAGCAAGAGCTCCACAGGTTATTCTGAGCAACTGGTGGTCTCCTCATTGGATTGCTCTTGGCTCAGAGGTAAAAATCCTAGCCATGAGATCTCTGATGGAATTTGTACCCACAGAAGAAGCTAGAACTTTTTCCAGGAGGTAGAAGGCTATTAGCAGATGATTAAATTATACATTTCCTAAAATGGGACTTTTTTTTTTTTTTTGGTCTTTTTGGGATTGCACCTGTGGCATATGGAAGTTCCCAGGCTAGGGGTCAAATTCAAATAGGAGCTGCAGCTGCTGGCCTGTGCCACAGCTACAGCAATTTGGGATCTGAGCCATGTCTTTGACCTGCACCACAGCTCAGGACAACACTGGATTCTTAACCCCCTGAGTGAGGCCAGGGATCGAACCCGCATCCTCATGGATACTACTCGGGTTCTTCGCTGCTGAGTCACGATGAGAACTCCTAAAATGGGACACTTTTGAGAGACCAAAAAAATAATTTTGATAATTGTGCCAGGACAGTCGATGGATGCCACGGCTGCCCCAGACAGACTAGGGTGTGTGGTTAAGGAATGAGATTTGGGGTCACTATAGACCAGGTTTCTCTTTCATCTCTTCCCTCACTAGCTGTGTCCCTTTGGGCAAATATCAGAACTTCTCTCAGCCTCTTTCCTCATTTGCAAAACGGAGTCAATAGTACCCATTTCAAAGTTGTGTACAAAGAATTGAATCGTGTACTGTGGATACAAGTGCCCAGTTCAGCCATGACACCTTGAAGGACTGTGAAATGTGCTGGTGTTTTTCTTTCTCACTTCTCTCCTTTCTCTCCTTTCCTTCTTGCCACTTCTCAAGTCTAGCAAGGCTAAGAACAAGGGTTGGTGGACCCACCACCTGAACCCATCAGGCCCATCATTAGGATGACTATGATTTTACGGGCTCAGGTGCTGACTGAGGGCAGGAAAGAAGGGAGATTTTGTAGGAAGTAGGTCAGCTGTAGGTCAGGACACTTTATTCATTGGAATGTGGACATTTGTATAATATCGATAAAGGGAAAGGAAAAGGGAGAGGAAATATATAAACATATGTAAACGTAGGATGTTGGAATTCATTCAATCCTCCATCCATTCATTCAGAATATTGAGTGTCTATTGAGTCTCTGGCCCTGTGCTAGGCATAGCAAACATGGCGGGAGAAGTGTGAGACAGACAGAGATTCTACACTCATGAAATTAGCAATCTAGACTTTCAAGAATGCTGAGAAACCCTAAAGTGCTCTATGAATCTAAACAAAGAAGCAAAGAGAGTATTTTAGCAAGTGTGCGTAAAGTATTTGCATTTACTGGCAAAATCACAGATGCCTTGTACACCTGAAACTAATAGAATACTGTAAGTCAATTATACATTAATTTAAAAAATATCGCAGATCATGCGGATGTCGGCATTTCGCTCTGTTCTTGGAGATAAAGATTCCCTGATAAAAAGTTGTCATTGTTAAATACCAGCAGCTGAAGTCACAACCTCTCATCCAGGAGCTGGCAAAATACGGTGTTTTGGTAAATAAAGTTTTCTGGGAACACAACCGCACCAATTTCATTTGCGAGTGTATGGTCCGTGGCTGCTTTTGTGCAGCAGAATTGAATAGTTGGGGCAGAGATCCTTAGATCCTTAAGCCTGAAATAGCCACTTCGGGGCTCTCTGTGAGAGGGTTCCTGAGCCCACTGCCCTGATCTTTTGGATAGGTCCAAAAGCACATTTGTATACTCGAAGCTCTGATAAGTTTTGTTCTCAATAAATCTTTTAATGTTGTTTAATCCAGAGCTTCTGGGATTGGTGATTTCTAAAATGGTCCACAAGGATTCCTACTTCCTGGCCTTCACGCCCTTGCCCAGTCCTCTCCCTTTGAGTATAAGCCAGACTTTGATTTGCTTTTAGTGATGAGATGCCTTTACTGAGAAGATGTGACTTTTGAGATTAGGTCCTAAGGAGCCCATGTTTTTGGTTGGGTGAGCTCTCTGGTTTTCTCGAGCCTTGGGATCACTGGCTGCCATGACATGAAACACTTGAGAAGTCTCCGGTGAAACCCACGTGGTGAAGATCCGAGACTCACAGTCACGTGGGCACTCTTAGACCTGCAGCTTCCGAGGCTGTCAACGGCAGTGTGGGTGAGCCTGGAACTAACTCTTTGTTCTCTATCCTTATTTGAGCCTTGAAGTGACTGTAACCATGACAGATAGTCCCACAGCCACCCTAAGAGGCTGAGCCAGAGGGATCCTGCTAAGAAAAGACCAGGTTCCTGACCCCCAGAAACCATGCGGCAGTAAGTGTTTGTGGTCTCAAGTTGACAAGCATGGGAGTAGTTCATTGTATGATAAAAGATAATGGATATGAATACTCTAAATATTCTAAACTGAAGAAGAATAAAGGTAAATTTTCTTTCTGTCCTCAACTTGGATTAAAACCTGAGAGAGGAGTTCCCGTCGTGGCGCAGTGGTTAACGAATCCGACTAGGAACCATGAGGTTGCAGGTTCGGTCCCTGCCCTTGCTCAGTGGGTTAACGATCCGGCGTTGCCGTGAGCTGTGGTGTAGGTTGCAGACGCGGCTCGGATCCCGCGTTGCTGTGGCTCTGGCGTAGGCCGGTGGCTACAGCTCCGATTCAACCCCTAGCCTGGGAACCTCCGTATGCCGCGGGAGCGGCCCAAGAAATAGCAACAACAACAACAACAACAACAACAACAAAAAACCTGAGAGAGTTTGTTTTTACTGTCTTTGATATAGCATCAACATGTTGTCTTTACACAAAGTACTGCTATTCAGATCAAGGTTCCCATACCACTGTAAAAAAGAAATACAATTATGGAAAATCATCAGAAATAACAACTGATTCGGGAAAGGATCTACCACCTGCTGCCCTCTGAACTCTATGTGTTCCATGTTATAGAATAAATAGAGATGCTGTATTTTAGAAGCATATATGGCTAAGCTCGAACATCTTCACTGCATCCTCACCTGAAGATATTGAACCAGGCATCATTATTGTTTATTAGCTCTCGGAAATGTCTTGATTGTCCTGGAACCTGCTTTGCCTTCTGATTTAGTCCACAGCTGACTCACTGTTTCGTGACATCTATTTTGCTGACTCATTAATCACAAGGGTTAGTGATGTATTTTTCCCTCATGAATGACCATAAAGCCTTTTTTAATTAGGCTGGTCAACAACAGGAGAGACAAGGGCTCAGAATAAACAATTCTGGAGTGTTTAAATATTCAGATCGATCTTTCATGGCCAGTGGAAATTGAATAAAATGCTGGTCCATTCAATGACATCTTTATAATCAAAGTGCTATTAGTATCTAGTTTGTGCTCAGGGCTGCGGAGGCACGAGATAGGTTAGCTCTTTCCTAGGTGGGCCCCCTGGCAACGCAAAAGAATGTGCACTTTGGAATTAGGCAAGTGTGACTTTAAATTCTAATTTCACCACTAGCTGCTGGGTTGAGCTTGGGCAAGACACTCTAACTCAAGGCTCTGTTTCTTCAGCTCTAAAAGGTATAAAATCATGATTTTGAGAATTATGACATATATAGAATATATGTGGAATATAACTAAACACAAAAATGTGGTTTCCTTTCTCTGTAAAGGACCAATAGTAAATATATTAGACTTTGTGGTCATTTGCTGTCTGTCACTCAACTTGGAAATCACAGCGTGAAAGTAGCCACTGACAAGGGCCCAGTAGCTAGATTCTGATCAGTACTTAAAAATGGGCATTGCCTTTTTTTTTTTTTTAATATATATATGACCGTGTCACTTTGCTGGACAGCAGAAATTGGCACATTGTAAATCAACTGTACTTTAATAATAATAAAAAAGATCATTCCTTTCCTCTCTTTGCTATCTTCTAGACTTCCTCTTCACAGAAGAACACTTGAAAGGTCCTTTCTCTACACCGCACCCTGGGTGAGCTGAGTTACTGTTCTGCTCATGTATTGGCAGCCACTGGTCATCTTTTGCATCCTTACTGTCTAACTTCTTTTCCCCTCTGACTGACATGTACTTTCTTTGACATGACTATTAGAAAACTCCCACCTTTTCCATGCATGATCAAGACACTCAGCAGATAATAAAAATCCAAACTTTGAGAATTTTAACTAGTTGAGAGGTTACTGGGAAGATATATAGACTTAAAGCTGGGCTCAGTAAACCACAGCCCTTGGACCAAATCTGGTCCCTCGCCAGTTTCTGGAAGCAAAGCTTTATTGGCCCCTAGCCATGCACTTGTTCATATATTGTCTACAGAGGCTTTCCCGATACAATGGTACAGTTGAGTATTTGTGACAGAGACCATATGGCCTGCAAAGCCTAAAGTATTTACTATCTGGCCTTTTACAGAAAATACTGGATGGATGATCTTTAAGGGCAACTTGAGGGGCTAGACTCTTGAAGATCTGAACTGATAAATACTATTGTGTAAGTAAATTAGACTCAAGAAAACAATAAACCTCGGAATGTAGGGAAAAAATAGCCTGGAGGATCTAGAACTAAGATGCATTTCAGTGACGTCAGCTAAGGCAGTGGGGAGCAGATAGACATAAACTCAGGTATTTGTGGTCAAGAGATAAATTCCTTTCACAGCTTCATCCCTACAATCCTGGTAACTTTGAACAAATGGACTTGCTCTTGAATAATGGGTTCTTTTTTTTTTTTTTTTTTGGCCACACCTATTGCACCAGGGATCAAGCCAGCACCACAGCAGCGACCCAAGCCCTGGCGTGACAACACTAGATCCTTAACTTGCTGCACCATAGGAGAAGCCCAGGAATTGATTCCTTACTCTGTAAAATAAGAATGGCAGTAATTCCTCCACTGGAGAACTTTTATACGTCAATGACATAAAGTACTCTATAAAGGTTAATGCTTTATACAAATGTTATTTTTCTTGGAGTTATGACTCATGATCGGTACTGGAAATATGTCTGCTGTGTGAATTGAAGTATTTAATTAACTGAATTGAAGTACATCTCTAAGGCTGGTGGCAAATTTCTAAGATTTTAACTCGTCGTGTATGTTGTTTCTCAAGCATGGCTTAAATTCATCCTTGCTGAAAGTTCCAATTATATTTACTTTCTAATTCAAATGGTATTTTAGCCTTTTAAATGAAAGGTGAACTTCCAGTGTGGACCCTTTCAAATCCCTGCAGGTGATGTTCCATGTGTAAAAGGATGAAAGTCATGAAATGCCATTGAACTTACTGACCAGTGGCAGCATCTTTCCTCTCCTGCGGGGATAGGTCCATCACTCGGTCTGCAACAGCCAGCCTCTCTCAGAACCACTAGAGTCTTACCAGATAAAAACCTTTTCCATTCTTCCTGCAGCTTAGGGGCTTGATAAGCCCCTGGAGGCTTAGGTAAAACTCTTCCTGTTCCTACCCCATGAGTCTTCAAGCCTGGAAGCAGATGCCCAATGCTCATTCCTTTGCAGGCATCTACAAACAATATCTTTGAGAAGGCCCAGGAAGAACCTAGTTGCTCCTACAATAGGGATGACAGTGGAGGAAGAGTGAGGCAGTTAAGATGATGATAGAGAAGGAGGTCTGCCTTGAGGGGGAAAAAATGGGGTGAATTTAAATGAAAAATTACTATTCTGGGAAGATGCTGGCAGGATTCCCAGATTCCCCTTTGTGTGAATGGCATTTGGTTCAATTAGGTTTCCAGCCTGTGATGTGCTCCAGCTGTGATCTGTGCCTGCCCTGTCAGTGATTTACTCTCTGCCACTTTTAATCCACACATTTTCAGGGCTGTTGACAACACATCCTGGCACCTAATTTGCAGTGACTGGTGTCATTTTGACATCAACAAGACATAAAATAGAAAGTACCCATGGGGAAAATTTCTCATGAGTGTGGGCGTGGAGGAGTTAGGGTGCCCAGAACCTCAGGAAGAGGTCTGCCCAGGTGCCAGGGCAACCACATTCTCTCCTCTTTGCTTCACCTACATTTATCTCAAACTTTGTGTGAAGGTAAATATTCTAGCCATTTTACAGATGAGGAAACTGAGATTGAGGGAAGTGTCTTGTGCACAGTTACTCAAGTAGCAAGTATTAACTAGGCAGGGAACACAGGTTGGTTTGTCTGAATTTTTTTCACTGCAAAAGCCTGTTCTCATAAGCCTTGGCTTGATCTTTTACTGTTGGGAACTTCTATTGCTACATTTTCTTCCTATTTCCTTCCTTCCTTCCTTCCTTCCTTCCATCCTCCCTCCCTTCCCTCTTTCCTGCCTACCTCCTTCTCCCTCTCTCCCTCCCTTCCTTCCTTCTTAGAAGCTAGAATTATCAGAGTTCTACCAGACAACCAGTGCATGTCAACAACATCATTTTCTCCCGGTGGTGTCAGAATTTGCAGTGGTTGTGACTAAGAGCATGGTGGCCTACTTATCATCAGCAAACCCAGTGCCAAGCCGACTCCATCAGAGATGTTCCACTTGCCCATATGAGTTATTCTGTAAAGGAGAGTGGTTGGCTTTTTCTGTAAGGACTGGAGAGTACATATATCAGACTTAGGGTTCACTGGGTCTTGGTCACAGCTCTCCATTTGTAACGTAAAAAAGATGATGAACAATCTGTAAACTCACAAGCAGGGCTATGTTCTAACAAAATCTTATTTACAAATACAAGCAGCAGGCTAGATTGGGTCTGTGGGCTACAATTGGCAGACCTGTGTACTACTAGGCTGCCTTCAGTTTTAAGTAACTGAGCTGGGATTTCTCTGCAGTCTACGGCAGAGAGGACAAAAACAAGGAGACTGCCTGGGGAACCATCTGATGGGCATTTGTGCCTCCAGAGAGCTCCAGCTTCCCTGACGTTTTTGTGATGAGATAAAGGGGGTCATCACTGGTGACCACAACAGCTAGACGCAAGAGCAATTGCCCTTGTGAGGCCAAAGATGGTTAGGTCAATGGATGGACCTCAGTGCTCAGGGACAGAAGCAGACTTGAACTCGCATACTTGTAGAGAACACTGAAGAGAAGATAAAATAAACAAGAGGCTGTCTGCGGTGGTGGTGGTGGTGGTTGCCAGATTTAGGGACCAGTATAGGGACAGAAGTCAAGCCATTTCAACCATCTACTCTGACACTAAAGTCAAAGTGATTTTGAAAGATGGCAGGCACTTCATTTGCCCTGTGTTCTAAGCAGCCAAGGACCACATTCTTCCGTCTATCCAGTTGCCCACTCCCTCACGGACTGTTCATTTATGCATTCACATTAATCACATTAATTATGTATTATGTGTCAAAGACGTGTATTGCAGATCTCTGTCCTTGAGGGGCTTAGAATCTAACAGCATGGACGTGACAAGTGATGACAAGTGCAGTGAGATCTTGTATGTGTCTTGAGAAGAAGTTTACATAAGATACGCAGAAGAGGCACAGATAAGTGAGTGGCTATCCGTCTGATGTCAGAATACAGGCAAACCTTATTTATTGAGTTTCACACATACTGAGTTTTTTTACCAATGGATGGTTTGTGGCAACTCTGCGTCCAGCGTGTCTATTGGCACCATTTTCACACAGTATTTGCTCACTTCCTGCCTCTATGACATATTTTGGTTATTATCTGTCTTTCAAACTTTTCATTATTATTTTATTTGTTATGGGGATCTGTGATCACGAATCATCTTCCATGTTACTTTTACAAAATATCGCTGTCACAAAGGGCTCGGATGATGGTTAGTGATTTTTAGCAATAGAGTAGTTTTTGTTATGTACGTTTTTTAAAGATAATGTTATTGCACACTTATTAGACAATAGTCTATTGTAAATGTAACTTTTATAGAACCTGGAAAACCAAAAAAAAAATGTGTGACTCTATGGCAAGAGTCACTTTGTTTCAGTGTTCTGGAACTGAACCCACAATATCTCTGAGATATACTCGTAGGACTGACCCACATTCAGAAACTGTGAAGAAAGGTGATGACTCAAGCTTCGTTTAAGTTGCTTTCTATTGAAGTTGATTCTTAAGCCAGTAGATAAACAAGGTCAATGCCTCCTTGGGTCCCATGGAGCTGCTGAAATGCTCAGGGATCAATACCTTCTGCAAAGAGGAGGTACCTTACCAGGCTGGAAAAGCAAAGGAACTGAGGCCTTGCTTCCTTTTATACATAAGACTGGGAGAGGTAGCTGTGCCATTCAGATTTTCCTGGATCCTGTTTCTATGGCATCATAGGGCCATCACAAACATGGTCACCCTCGCCCATATTATTCCATAATTTGTCATGAAGAATGAATGCAGGAAATTCATTTTGAAGCCTTGCTAGATTTAGCGCCGTGAGTATCCACTTACTATCAGTGTTAATTTTAATTATCCAGACAGCTAAAATTTATACAGGGCTTTAGCAGTATAATAATATTTTTATATCTATCATCTCTTTTTCTTTCTGATCCTACCACAGTCTTATGAAACTGCATGAAGAAATTGAGCTTCAGGAGTTCCCATTGGGGCCCAACATAATCTCTGTGAGGATGCAGGTTAAATCCCTGACCCCACTCAGTGCGCTACGGCATTGCCAAAAGCTGTAGTATAGGTCACAGATGCAGTTCACATCTGGTGTTGCTGTGTCTGTGGTGTAGGCCTGCAGCTACAGCTCTGATTCCACCCCTAGCCCTGAAAGTTCCATTTGCTGCAGGGGGGGCTGTTAAAAAAAAAAAAAGGAAGAAAGAAAGAAAAGAAAAAAGAAATTGAGCTTCAGAGACATTAAATGGCTTAGCCATTAGAACCCATTACGCAGATTTCACCTGTATTGCCTCCCTCTGTTGCAGCTATTAAATGACAATAATGAAATAATATCATTTCTTTAAGATAATACGGAAGGGCAGGGAAGATAAAGCACTGTGAGCTTCAAGTTAGGAGGGAAATCAATTGCTGGGGATTTGCTTTATCAGCTCCCGCCCTCCAAATGGGCAGGCTGTATTAGCGGTCATAAATGCAAGCTAAGCCTCTCTTAGACTCTGGGAGGTCATAAAAGGAAGGCCTAAAGTGGTAGGGAGATTTTGAAGTCTCTAAGGAGAGAGAATGGATCCAGCGATTTCACTATTTGGGAATGGAGATGAGCATTAGAATTATGAAGAATGTCAAGTAGGGTTTTTAAGTATCTTCAGTCCTGCATTCTGTGCTAAGGATCAGAAAAAAAGAAAGAAAGAAAGAAAAAGAAATGTGGGTATGGAGGTAAACAAAAAATACTTTAAAATTTTCTCCCAGTCTAACAAGTGTTTTCTCATTAGTTATCTTACCGAGCCCCCCCAACACTTTTGGAAGTATCATTATTATTTTTAAGTAGTGTTATCACCACTCTCATAGAGTAGATGGAAAAACAGGCTTAGTGAGATCAAAAACATGTCATTTTCACTCAGCAAGTGACAGAGCTGAGGGCTGCTTCATTCCTAATTCTATGTGAGGTCCAGCCTCTTCTTCTTGGCTTCTTTCTTTCTCTACTGAACAGCTTATGTGTATCTTATCCAGATGGGAGGAGATCTCTCTCCTTTTTGGTCTCCAGCCATTTTCATTGCTAGAGGATGGGGCAGTACACGAGTTTGCCAGTGTCACACACAATCTGTCTCGCCCGGTAGCCTGAGCATTCCCTGATGCCTGCCTGCTGCATACACAGATGAGATGCTCAATACACATTTGCTATGGAAGTGTGAGAGCGAGGAACTGAATACTAGATAATGGGGAGAAGCCATGGATGTGTCCTTGACCCAGACCATAGTACCTAATGCACTATGGACATGGCTTTTATTCTCCCCGGGGACCATTTTTCAAATCCTTAAATATCAGAGCCGGAAGAGGTCTGAGGTCATGTTGTCCTGATGTTGCAGACAAGGAAAATGAAACCACATTGGAGAACTATCTTGCCTGAGGCTACACGACTTTGCTCAGCTCTGTAGCCATTGATCATCACTTTGTAACTATGCCCAAAGGTGCAAACAGTCATGAGGTTGGCCAGTTCAGAGGGGGAAGATCTGCACAGTGCTAAAACCTGCATTAGGCCTAATGATGCATGGGATGATGGAATAAATGAATAAATCCATTTTCACTCTTGGCAAATGATTACTGAGAGTGAGTCATCCTATCCTTATTGCCAGGATAGGCCAGTTGTGTCTGGGTGTCTACTCCAGAAAGAGATAGTCCTAGGGCCCATTCATTTCTAACTTGTAAGGACTCATTTACCTCTGGGTCCAGTAAATGCTGGGGGACAGGTACAAGTCTCTCTTACCTTGCCAGAGCCACCTCATTTAGGGAGCTGTTAGAAACCTCTTGTCTCTGTATTCCCAGAAATTGAGGTTGACACTACCGTTCTTTCCTGCTTTTTGGTCCTGCAGAATTCTTGAGGCTTCAGCTTCCCCTTTCAGAAAATCATCTTCTTCCTCACAGATAAATGCAATCACAATGGCCATTCACATTTCTTGGGGGCTTACTTGGAACAATGCCTCTGTGAAAGACCTAAATAAGGAAAACCCCTTTTTTTCTGATATTTTTTTCTGGAAATTTTAATCCTGTAGGGGTAAAATTTAGTTCCCACAACCCCGAAAATGCAATAAGAGCAATTAACAGAAATATGGGTCCAGGATAAGCCAGAAACTCACTTCTCTGAAGATTTTTGAGAACATACGTGAACAAGCGAAATTAATCTGTACATCCTTTCTTTCTTCCTTTTTTTTTCTTTTTTTGTGTTGTTAGGGCCACACCCCCAGCATATGGAAGTTCCTGGGCTAGAGGGGCTAGGGGGTCTAATCAGAGCTGCAGCTGCCAGCCTGCACCACAGCCACAGCAACACCATATCCTACTTGCATCTGCGACCCACAGCTCGTGGCAACAACAGATCCTTAACCCACTGAGCAAGACCAGGGATCGAAACCTCCTCTTCATGGATACTGGTTGGTTTTGTAACCTGCTGAGCTACAATGGCAACTCCCATGCTTATAAATTTAAACCAGTAACCAACAAATTTGCTATGAGCCCCTCTAGGCTGGATGACATCATGCCCCTTTGTATTCCTGGTACCAGCAGGACACAGGGCAGAGCTTAGAGCAGGATACTTGTACTTTCTCTATTTCTGATTCCTGCTCTTGCCCTTTCAGGCTTTTTATTGATTTATTTTATTTATTGGTTTGTTTATTTTAATTTATTTTATTTATTTTTATTTTATCCCATTTGGCTGGAATTTATCAGAATCTCAAAGTAGAATAGCTAAAGGGACATTTATTTTAATGCCTTCTTGTTTTAGGAAGGAGCCTGAATTCATGAGGCGAGCTGATGGTGGAGGAATCTTCCTACCTCAGCATCTTACCTCAGTGAGACCACCCACCCCTCACTTCCGCTGCAGCTCCTACTCCCTATAATTGCACTAAGTGATAAAAAGCATACTGGTCCCACACTGTAGAGTCCATTGGAGTATTTCTGCATTCTATCAAGTGGGCTAGTGAGTTTCTGGGCCAAAGACTCCTGACCTCTGTTTATAAGTATGCATGGCTGACTTTATTTTGAAAGCCTACAAAGTGCTATTGTGATTTATAATAAGAAATAAATATTCGATCTTTGAGCTCCTTCCTGTCCCAGAGCTCCTAAAACCCTTGGAATTTTCTAAGTGATGAGAGTGACCAATGTGTCTGTTGCTATGTTAATGATGTGACTTTGGAGATTGGCCTTAGGTAATCTAAAGATAGGGGCTGGATTGCCAGGAGAAACAACCAAAAAAGAGGGGCTGGAGGTTGATCCAATCACAAATGACCATGATTTATTTAATCAGCCATGCCTATGTAATGAAGCCTCCATAGAAACACAATAGGATGTGGTTCAGAGAATTTCTAGGCCACTGGGGAGAAGGGCACACCTAGAGAGGGCATGAAAGCGTTGTCCTTTCCAGTATCTTGCTCAGATCTCTTCTATCTGGCTCTTGCTCAGTTATCCTTATGTATTAAACTAGTGATACAGTAAATAGAATGTTTCTTTCTTTGAGTTCCATGAGCTGCTTTAGCAACTTAGTGGAACCCAAGGAGGGCGTGGCGGGAACCTGTGATTTATAGGCTGTTGGTCAAAAGCACAGATGACAACCTAGGCTTGAGATTGGAATCTGTATTTGGGGTTGGGGGGGGCAGCCTTGTAGAACTGAATGCTTAATCTGTGGAATCTGCCACTGTCTCTAGGCACAGTGTCAGAACTGAGTTGAACTGTAGGACACCTATTTAGGGTTGGAGAGTTGCTTGGCTGTTTGGGGACCCCTCCCCACTGACACTTCTTACCTCCCCAGCCAATTGTCATAATAACAAAAAACAGGCAAGTGAGAGAGGCTCCCCAAAGCCCAGGAGGGCTCTGGGGGAAAGGAAGAAGAATCAGTGGGAGGAAAAATGTGTGGGGTGATGTTTTATTCACTTATCCCCAGTGGAAACGCTCATAGGCTAGACCCTGGTACAGCAAGACAGATTTGGCCCTGAGATATCTGTCATCACAATAAAAAAGGTGTCTTCAGTCTTGTCAAAACTTGGGCTTGGGCCAATGAAGTCTGTGTATCTGGGTGGACAAAACGTAATTGTAGCTTACTGAGAAGTTAGCCAAAGACACTGGAAATGAAACCCGATTGGGAGGAAGGAAGGAAGAGAACATTTAAGTAATTACCAAGCTCCCAGTCAAGACGGCACAGAGGCTTAAACTCACAAACCAACAAACCCGGATCCTCAACTCTCTAGTTCTATAACCTGGCAGTGTTTTTAATCTTTCAGTGCATTATAAAGTTTTTATGAGAATTAAATTAGGTCAACCAAATAAAGTTCCTTGAACACTCCCTCGTATGTGGTAGCCTGGATAAGTTTTACCTCTCAGTATGGTGGGGCTTTTTGCAATGCATGTGTGTGGGGGGGTATGAGGTGGGGGCAGGGAGCTCATGTTGTTGGGGGAGCAGGGGGAGTTCAATTCCTTGGTGACCAGGGGTATTACTGATATTTAGATCTCAGCTTCCAGAAATGTTTAGCGTTTTATAATGTATGTAACACACTTGTGCAAGAGGGGACTTTCCCCACCCCGAATGTCAAGAGCACTCTTGTTGGGAAACACAGAGCTAGGACTATAATGTGGGTTGCATAATTTTTAATCATTACCCAATTGTGTAAGGTCAGTTATTATCACCCCTAATTCATACAACATGAGGTAACTAAGATTTTCAGTAATTTGCTCAAGGTCAAAAAGCTATTAAGCAGCATGGCTTGGTTTTGAAGTCACAGATTTCTGTTGCCAAAATTAAGGTGATTTTTGCTCCACTCTACTTTCTTGATTACAGGGATCCAGCTGTTGGTGTTTGAGCCCTTCAGAAAAATGGAAAATTGGGGGCGAATCAAAGTATTCCTATCATAATTTAAATAGGAATATCCTAACTGGGTGGGGAAAAAATAGCTAATTCACAGGGCAATTATGGAGGTTCAGCAGCTCTAGCCAAGTGAGAAGCTGCTCATTAGCTAGGAGGGAGCTTGTCTTACTAATAATCAGTCTCTCCCACATCAAGAGCCGCTGCTATCACAGATGGTGTGGACACACCATGGAGGTGCCCTGGGCATCCACAGTGGCAGCCAGAAAACATCATGCTTCCCACATAGGTGTTCCGGAAGCTGAGCTAATGTGTAGCGGGTATCTAGTAATTAAATGAAGGGTCAGACACATCAGCATGATAGGATTGAGGATACTAGAGGAAAGTAAATCATGTCTCAAATTCTAAAAAAAAAAAAAAATCTGCAATGTAACCTCCAAAGGATTCCAACCTCTGTTTCCCAGTGTCTGTAAAGTCCTTTGGACGGGGTTTAATGCATTACCCAACATCAGATTCAGTCTACATCTACACTTGTTTATTCATTTCACAACTATTTCTCGACTCCATTCAAGGACAAGCCACTGTGCTAAGAACTGTGGATACAAAGATGAATATAACATATTATTGTCCTGAAGTTTATGATTTAATGAGGGGTGTGATAAGACACAATTACTATCCCTTGTGAGAAGAATGATAATACAAGGATTTACAAGGTGCAAAGGTAGCACAAAAGCCAGAGAGGCTGAGTCTCATTGGGAGAGTCCAATCAGGGATCCCTCTCTTAGTGTTGGTTTGGGCTTTCATCGGGTCCACATTGAGAAGGCACTTCCCAGGAAGAAAGGGGAGCAGGTGCAACAGTAAGAAACCCAGGTAAGTACCAGCTCCAAGGAGTTTGGCAAGGTGTGCACAAGGGCAGGAGGGGAAAATGGAGGAATATAAGGCTGGGGAGCAGGGAGGGGCAAGACCAGGAAAGGAATTTGCTGAAAAATATGCCTTTTATGTGGCACTTAACAGGGAACCAGCAGCGGTGGAGGAATACAACAAAATGAAAATTGAAAGTGGATGTACTTTTATTCAGTAGAGAAAAAAAAGTATCAAGATCTGCCTTTTCTCTCATGACCTCCTTGTCAATATTTGATGAGACACCAAGTCTACAGTCTGTCCCGTGGGGCTATAGTTCACATTTCTTTCTTGGGATCCATTCTATGGTTCCCTAATCCAGAACCCCATCCTTTTTAATTTTCAGCACCATGATGACCTTACAATTACTGTCTCCATCTTTTAATCTTTCCTGCACTTACAGAGTTTTCTAAAATCAGAAACACCAGGGAATATGTACAAAATATGAGAGGAGCTCGGTATCTATTCCTTAGGGAACACTAAAAAGTGGCAATTAAAACTCACATAAGAGTTTATAATTTGCAAAGCATTTTCTCACAGCCTTTACATTTTGTAGCTAGCCAATGCTGCATTCATCAAGGACTAAACTGGTGAGAAAGACAACAAACAGATATGATAAGGGTACAAAGCAAAGAGTAAAGACCCAGAAGGCAGCACCAAGGGGCAAGAAGAAGTTGAATGTGGGTACAGAAGTGTGTTTCTGAAATGGAGTTTAATAAAACTTTTGAAATGGAAGAACTTTGTTGTAGGTCCAATGGTGTCCTGTCAAAATTCATATGTTAAAACCCTAACCCCTAGGACCTCAGAATGTGATCTTGTTTGGAAATTGGGTCATTGTAGATATGATTGGTTAAGATGAATTCAAATTGGAATAAGGTAGGTCCCTAATCCAATATGACTGGTGTCCTTATCAAAAAGAGAAATTTGGGCACAGAGACAAGCATAGAGGAAAGACAGTGTGAGGAGAAACAGGAACTGTGAGACAATACGTATATGTTGTTTAAGCCCTCAGTTTGTGGTACTTTGTTATGGTAGCCCTAGCAAAGCAATACACATGTCAAGAAATTATGATGTCAGGCTTTGGGTGATTGATCCATGTGACTGCCTCTAGTGGATACTACCGCTACTTCACTTTTTTTTTCTTCTTCTTTTTACAGGGGCACCTGTGGCATATGGAAGTTCCTGGGCTGAGGGAGAATAGGAGCTGCAGCTGGGGCCTCTGCCACAGACACAGTAAACCTGGATCTGAGCTGCATCTGCAACCTGTGCTGTAGCTTGCAGCAATGCCGATCCTTAACCCACTGAGTGAGGCCAGGGATCAAACCCGCATCCTCAGGGACGCTATGTTGAGTTCTTAACCTGCTGAGCCACAACAGGAACTCTGTCGGGTATTTCACTCGTCTTCCCTTAGATATCATTTACTGTTTTCATCAAGTTCTGCCCCACTTTCTCTCCACTTCATCGGGCTTTATCTTCCTTTATCTTCCTCAGGCTACAGGAGCAGCTTTGCCCTCATGTGCAGACCAGGAGTTTAGAACTTCTCTCCCTATACCCAGTGGTCCTTGACCAATGGCTGAATGGCGAGAATGTAGGAACAGCTAGCTTTCTGGGCTCTGAGGTGGATCTTCACTCCAAAGGCCCCCTGCAGGACAAAGATGAAACTCTCTGCCCCAGGACTTCATCTGAGATCTCCCTCTTGGCCTGCTTCCCACATGTTTGTTTGTTTGTTTGTTTGCTTTTTACCAGTTTCTCCTAGAAGTACTGCTTACCTAAATCACTCTATCTGAATCTTCATCTCAGGATATGCTTCTCAGGACCCCAGCCTAAGACGATGCTGACTCTCTCCCCAGCACCTGAAATGACTAAAGTTGTAGTAGGTAGTAAGGCAGTGTTTTTTTCACGAAAAAAGGAAGTGAGTTTGGCAAATTCCAGCCAAGGTGATAGTTTAAAGGCAGTATGGACAGATAACCTATCCTTTAGAAGACAGTGTTTGAACAGGGATGAAAAAATAACACATGGAGGTGACAAAAGGTACCTAGTAGAATGTCCACACAAGCTCTATATCCTTGGTACGCAAGGAATAATATATTATTAAGAATAAGATGAACATACTTGTAGTTATGATGCAACATAATTCACAGCAGATGGATTTAATAGTTCACACATCCTGGTTCTTGGCGTGTCGTTTCCCATCTCCTCGTGTGCTCCAAGAGTTAAGGCAACATATCTAACTTGTGGCAAGGAGATGACTGTGTCACCTGTAGGATTTGGCTCCATGTTGGTTCAATGCTTCAGAATTTCAAGTGCTTTTTTTTCCCCTTTCTTTAAAACATCTAAATGCGGCATTGATAAATGTCACGGAGAATAACATATGTGATGGAATGTGCTGAGGATAATGGGAGTTACTTTCTTGTTCACCTGAACCATGACTTGTCTACCTTTAGCAAGAATAATGAATGTAATTTAATACAGCACCTTTGTAGGGAAGTGACTCAAAACACTTTCCAAAGAGAATATTAAAATGCTGAATTATGCAATAAAGACATAGATTTAAGTAGATTATAATAGATTACGCACTTACAAAATCATATAGTGCAGCAGAGGGTACATTTAAAATATACATTATATTGTTATTAGGTAAGTATGAACATAGAAAGACAAGGCAATATGGAATAAGGAAAACAAAGGTCATATGCAGATTAAATAGCTATTTTAATGAATAGAGTCAGTGCAGGTTACTGCAAAGGGCATGAGAGACTGAGTCGGATGGAACATAGTTTGATCCATCATGGATGATCTGGATAGTTTTAAACATGAATGTATTTGAGCTTTAATCTCCCTACATAGGTAAAATGAGCTAAAATTACTAGCTTTGTAGGGCAGTCATGGGGAATTAATGTGATAATATATTTTAAAAGGTGTCCAATAAAAGACAGCTTTAAAACATTATCCTTATTATCAATAAGATGTAATAACCACAGCTGCCTTTAACCCCCTCATAAGGTCTTTCCACATACCTTAACATTTATCGGTGACATGCAACCCAAAATATCCCTAACAATCCCATTTCTCTCTATTCCATTGAATACAGTCATACTCGAAGCACTCGAAGAAAAAAATGGAATTCATTGAGTTCAACCACATTATTTAACACCTAAAAAACTGAGGCCCAATGAGGTGAAATGATTTATTCATAATCACACATAATTGTTCTACTATTTTGTCCAGAGACTCTGCCCTGCCCTTCAGGCGCATCATTATGTTTGATTCTTATGTTGAGTTGAGGAGGAAGATGTTCTTATTTATCCCTGAAGAAAGTGAGGCACAGAAATAGGAAATCATTTGCCTAAAATGACACAGCTGTCAGGTGGCACAGCTGGGTTTTCAACCTAGGTCCAGCTGACTCCTTAGCAGGTGTCTTCACAGTCCCTCTCGCCTCTCCCACCTTCCCACCTCCATTCTCCTACTGAATTTGCTCAGGGGCAGGAAATAGCTCAGGTCTTACTTTATTGGTAGTTATGTAAGCAGGTTGCTAGTAACTACTGCCATTTCTCCTTTACTAGAGATTTTCTGTGTCCCTATGAGAAAGCCAAAAATTACTATATGCTGTTCATTTTTTTTTTTAATGTCAAACAAAAGGTGAGATTTAAAATGAGTTTTCAGGTAATCTGAATTTTTTGGGTGAGAAGTTTTTGCTTGTCCACTAGCCATGGGACCCACCCTCACAAAACAATGATTACTCTGTCGAATTTTTAGACCTCATTATGGCTATGCAGTCTTTTGGATATAGGATAAAGGTAAAAGATCAGTTACTTTCTTTTTGTTGATTTTTGTATTGAAGTACGGTTGATTTACAATATCATATTAGTTTCAGGTGTACAGCAAAGTGATTTGGTTATATATATATTTTTGGATTCTCTTCCATTATAGGTTATTACGAGATACTGAATATAGTTCTCTGTGCTGTGCAGTAGATCCTTGTTGTTGATCAACTATTGTTACTCAGAAATGATGGCTAAGGAAATGATGGTTAAAAACACAAAACTTCCACATCAGTTCACCAACATGACTTTCTAAGCTTGCAAGATCCCTGGCAGCAGCTCTTCCCATAAATCAACATGTCAGAGGAAAACAATGACCCTTCCCAGGCAACAGAATAAAACCCCTGAACTCTCCAAGGTTGACTTGGAACAGAAGTCTCCAAGACAACCTTGATACATCTCATTCCTTTCCCACTCATGGAGGGGAAGTACAAGGTGTGATGGAATTCCTTCAACCTAATCAAGAGGCTCACCAATCCAGAACGACCCTAGAGGACCCAGATAAGAGAGTGAATTAATTGCCCATTGTAAATATCGGTATCCTTTGGCCAAGCCACCAACCGTTATTCTCTGATGTGAGTAGCACCAAGAATTTTTATTTGGACTGAAACCCAGGAAGAAAATTAAAAAAAAAAAAATAGTTCATTTCATCTTCCTGACAACAATCATGGTGGGATGATTTGCCACCAGAAATCCAAGGGAAACCAGATCAACTGTGGGATGTTTTCAATTTCATAGATTTCAGAGGTGGAAGGCAACTTATACATCATCCTGTCCAACTGCCTTGTTTTACCCAGGAGAAAACATGGACCCAAGAAGCAAGGCAACTTGTCCAAGGGTGCACAGATAGCTATATGACAGAAGTGGGTCTAGTTGCTGGCCTTCTTCCTCTTTTTCATTGCTTTTTCTATAACACAGCATGGCCTAATTATGAACTATGGTCTGGAATTCCATGCTCCACCATGTGTGTACTGAGCTCTTAGTATGTGCTTAGGTATGTTTCCAGGAACAATTCTAGGAGAAAAAATGAATTAACTCAGTTATAAAGAGCCTTTATTAATTTATTCATTTAGGGCTGCACCCTGTTGCTGCTTATGGAGGTTCCCAAGCTAGGGATTGAATCAGAGCTGTAGCTTCCGGCCTATGCCACAGCCACCAAAATGCCAGATCTGAGCCATGTCTGTGACCTATACCATAGCTCACCGCAAGGCCGATGAGGCCAGGGATCGAGCCTGCTACATCCTCATGGATGCTAGTCTGATTGGTTTCCACTGAGCCACGACGGGAACTTCAAAGAGCCACTTTTAAATGTATACTGTCTCATTTAATCCACACAAAGACACTGTGTCCCTACTACCAGGGAGGAAACTCAAACCTGCTTATGGTCACGCAGCTAATTGAGAGCAAAGCTGTGATTCAGATTGGAGTTGTATGACCCTATATCCTAGGCTTATTATTCTATATCCTTTTGTCTTTTCATTATCTAGGTGTTTTCCTCTTCAATTCATACCGCTTACTCATTTCCACAGGGTCTTTTTCTAAGCCGGTTGTCAAGGATGAACCATGATCTGAGAGCTTACAAAGTCCCAGACCTCAAGGAGCTGACATTCTTGGGGCTCACAGACCAAAGACCATAAATAGGTACACATACAAAATGTATCACTTTGGGGTGAGGGGTAAGAAAGAAAATCAAGCATTGAAAGAAGCGGACTGACCAGAGGGAGCAGTATTTTCGATGGGGCAGTTGGGAAGGTCCCTCAAGGAGGGGACTTCTGAGCAGAGCCTGAAAATGGCCAAGTGCCAGGATGGAGACGAGACGCTGAAGGACTCGGTAGTCACAGGGGGACTTTTTGGGGAGGGGTCAGTCCAGTGTGTTCATTAACAGCAATGCTCCTGGGATTAAATATCTACTGGACTATTTGTTGGCTACCTGACTTAGGTAAGTTCCCTCAAATCCACTGAACCTCCTGTCTAAAATTGGACTAATTAGAGTCCTCAGCTCCCTTTTCTCTAAAATGGGACTACTCAGTACTCAGTTTTAGGGTCATGTGAAAATTAATGGAAAACAAAGTCCATGGATACACAATAAATAGCCGTGTTCTCTCTCTCTCTCTCTCTCTCTCTGGCTCTAAATGATATACCCATCATTCTTGTAATTTAATATCACTGTCCTACTGCTGTACAGCACAGGGAACTATGTTCAATCTTGGGTTAGAACATGATGGAAGATCATAGGATAAAAAAAATGTGTATATATAGACAGGACTGGGTCACTTTGCTGTACAGCAGAAATTGAAGGAACATCGTAAATCAACTATACTTTAATCAGAAAGTTTTAAAAAATAACATTGACCTAGATTCTGTTTCCACACTCGAAAAAAAAAAAAAAGCAGGATTTTTTTTTTAAAACATTTTTATCACTTCAATAAACTATTATGAGGAAGGCCAATAAAATAAACTAAATAAAAGGGAAGCTGTTCTGGTTGACTCAAGGGAGCAGCAGGCAGGCACAATCTGCTCGGCTCCACCTTCCCATAACCCACCCCACGGTGGTCCTGAGAAAGCCCCAGGCTTCAGGGGACAGAGCAAAGAACATCACCATTTGACAGTACTAACAAAATGACTGCCCCCCCGCCCCCCCCCCCCCCGGGGGTGGGGGGATAGAGCTGAACCTGCTATTGTTAAAGTAATGTTGACAAGAGCAAAGTTTGGCCTCTCGGCTCTTTGATTTTTTTTTTTTTTTTGAATAAAGAGATTACTAGGCCACAGGACGGCACATAGCCATCCTCCTTGAGGTGGATGCTGGGGTTGTTTATTTAGCTCAGGGCTTAGTCACAAGTTCAGAACATTCTGTGGGTTTTACTGGAACTCGATATCATGGCTCATCCCAACTCAGATGACTCCGGCCAAGGCTGCCAGGGACCTCCTCCGGGGGGATGAGTAGGCTTCCCAGGCTCCCGGAGAGGAAATGTGCCCCTGCTTCTCCTTCAGCTTGAGTCGTGGCCCCGGTGGTGTCCTTGTCCCAAAGAGCTGGAAGGCAGCTGGGTCCAGTGCCTGGCGGGGGACACTTCCTTGTGTTGTGGAGCCTAGAAAGCCGGCTACTTAGGATGTCTAGAAATATCCCCATCACCTGGAGGTCAAGTTATGTTTTTATTCCTTCTGTGTGTTTCACTTGTACACTGCCGTGCATTTGGGTGTGGTTAGCCCAAATATGGGTCTGTTGTTGAGGGCGCCTTGGTCTCTTGTCTGTTTACTTCAGCTCATTTCACCGCAGCACTTACCTAACCCTCTTTTCTTCCGTTCCTGAACCTCACTTTCTTCAGGGAAAGACACTCAGATTGGTTGAAGGCCCTATAATGCGCCAGCCAGAGGATAGGGCCTCCAACCTCGGAAACCTGGGGAAGCTTCTCCAAAAGCCCAGAGAGGAAGACATTCTCTTCCCTCTTTAGAAGAGGAAACTGATCCCCAAAGACCTTAAGTCATTCGAGGTCACGTAGTGAATGAATAGGAGACAGTCATTTCAAACCAAAGTCAGGCCGACTCAGCAGCCTCTTCTTTCCACTGTGCTGTGCTCTGGTGAGAAAATCCATCTAATTAAAATTTTAAAAAAAAGTCTGGTGTACAGTTTAATCCTCCACGAAATAGTCACATTTTTTAAGCCCTGAGGGTGACTTATTCAAATGAATATTTTAGAGGGAAAAGTTTCAGTGACAGTGTGTGTGTGTGTGTGTGTGTGTGTGTGTGTGTGTGTGTGTGTGTTGTGGGGGGGCAGAGAAGAAGGCAAATGAAATAAGTGGGAAATTAAGAGTGAAACACTCAGAAGAGTGTTTTCCTAATCATTTGAAGAACAGTGGTTAAGTACACAGGTTATAGAGTAAGACACATGGACCTGGGATGACAGCCATGACACTTAGTAGTTGTATGACCTTAGGTAAAAAAATGAATCATTCTGGAGTTCCCATTGTGGCTCAGCACGTTAAGAACCTCACTAGTATCCATGAGGACATGGGTTCGATCCCTGACCTCGCTCAGTGGGTTAAGGATCCAATGCTGCTCTGAGCTGCGGTGTAGGTCACAGATGCCGCTCAGATTCAGTGTTGCTGCGGCTGTGGTGTAGGCCAGCAGCTGCTGCTCTGATTCAACCCCTAGACCAGGAACTTCCATATGCTTCAGAGGCTGCCTTAAAAAGAAAAAAAAATAATAATGAAAACAAAATAAAACAAAACTAGTCTTTCTGAGCCTCAGTTTCTTTAAAAGAAAGGGAAATTCTTTGTACTTTAGAGGAGGGTCGTGAGGATTAAATAAGATGTTTATAAATTGTTAAGTATATGCCTGACATGAGAAAAGTGTTTAGTAATGTTATTAGCCCATTTTCTGTGTGAATAGATTGAATCTAAGGGAATTTGAATTCAATTGATCATGGTAACAGAGCTAATAAGTGGCAGAGCTGGGAAATAAACCTAGCCTTATTCAAATCTACAAAATTTGTTTATTAAATTAGAGCCTTCTATGCTGAGCGAAATTCTGCTTTCCAGCAACTGGGATGCAACATAATATAGTTCTCAAGGACATGAGATGATACTGCAAAAAATTACTTGCAGTACTGCAAAAATTAGGTGAGATAATTAAAATAAAACGCCTGCCTACTGGCATATAATATTCACTTGTGCTAAATTTCCACTGGTGTTCCCATTGCCAGCCCAGAGCCTAGTACAGAACAGGTGTTCAGTTTGTCATGGCTTAATAACTGATGGCATAGACTTTGAGTTTTGGAAGCATCACAGAAAAAGTCTCCCTCCACTCAAGCACCATACAGATAGGAGTGGGTCTTCACCACAGCTTTTTCTAATCTCTTCTCAAGGCTGCCTGCTGCCAGCTCCCTCCCCTTCCTTCCAGCCATTTATTTCTCTCTCTCTCTCTCTTTTTTTTTTTTTGGGTCTTTTTAGGGCCACACCTGGGGCATATGTAGGTTCCCAGGCTAGGGGTCAAATTGGAGCTATAGCTGCTGGCCTACGCCACAGCACCGCTGGATCTGAACCACAGCTGTGACCTATACCACAGCTCACGGCAATGCAGGATCCTCAACCCACTGAGCAAGGCCAGGGATCGAACCCACAATCTCATGGATACTAGTCGAGTTTGTTACTGCTGAGCCATGATGGGAACTCGCAAACATTATTTATTTTATTTTCTTACTTTTTTTTTTGGTCAGGTCCACACCCAAGGCATATGGAATTTCCCAGGCAAGGGGTTGAATTGGAGCTGTAGCTCCCAGACACAGCCATAGCAATACTGGATCCAAGCCACATCTGTGAATTATGCACCAGCTTGAGGCAACACTGGATCCCTAACCCACTGAGTGAGGCCAGGGATCAAACCCGCATCCTTATGGATCCTAGTCAGGTTCTTAACCTGCTGAGCCACATTGGGAACTCTGCCCTCCAGCCCTTTCTCGTGTCTTTGGAGGGAGGTCTCATAGAGTGGTTGCCAGGGTCACTGTGGGAAAAACCCAAAGGAGAAAATCACAGGCTTGCCTCCCCACCCTTGGTCACCTAGCCTCATTTCCGTTTCCCCAACAAGACACACTTTATGAGACACTTCTCTGATTTTCCCCTCCACTCTTGAAGAGACAACTTTAAAGCATGGTTGAGGAATTTAACCTAGGTGAGGCCCACGGAGTGGAAATATCTGATGAGCTGGTAACACTTCGAGCAGAACCTGAGCACCACGCATTCGCAATGGGAAGTGGTTTTTTAGATCTCCGCAGAAGAGCTGCCTCATTCAAATCTTTGTTCTTAATATGGTATTAACCTGTTTTTACTCCTCAACTTTAGTTCTCTACCTGTTAACCCACATCGCTCTTTCTCTTCTAATATTAGCAAATATAGCATTGTGATCATGTGCAAGTGGCATGGCGAAGTACACAGGAGGTGGACAAAATTTCCATTGGAGGTGGAGAGTTATCACCCCTGTGGTTAGAGATCACCTGACAAGCAGGAGAGTGTCAGAGAGCTGCTCCTCTACAAAGATGCGTAGGGAAGCTCGGAAGTGCTACCTGATTCCCAAGGTCGGGAGACTTGACTTTGATGCTCTCTAGGGCCTGGGTACCAGGGGAGGCTCCCATGCCTTTGGTTATTGAGCAAAATCTCATTGTTTCTATATGGAAAGAACTCTGCTTTCCAGAATTGGGGGTGCCGAGGTCTTAATGTGTGAATTGCTAAGGTTCTTTCATTTATTCATATATTCATTTAGTAAATTTCCTGGGGATAATAATGAGCATTTATTGAGGATATTTTCCCACTGCTTTTGTTTGTTGTTTGTTTTTGTTACACATCAGCAACTGTGCTGATTTTTTCTTTTCATGTTATTTCATCTTCATAACACTTCTGAGAGGTCAGATTGGTATCACCATTTTTAGATGAGGAAACTGAGCTCAGAATATTTATTACTTACTAGAATGCTTAATTGTGAGGCTGTTACAACTTATCAATATTTGTGTTCATTACCAAATTAATAAAAGAGCTAAAATCCAAGCCCATAAGGAACTCACAGTCTCCTGGGTAACATAGCTAGCTAGGGAGTGAGATTAAAATAAGAGAGATGCACTTTGAGATTTAACTTTTAATAACAGGAAAATCAAGTACCTATAAATAAGCTTTTTTAAAGGTACATAGGCAAAAGTTCACTGGAAAGACATATTTTTTTATTATCAAAGTATAGTTGATTTGCAATGTTTCTTCAGGTTCTGTTGTATAGCAAAGTGACCCAATCACACATATCTCCCTATGCTATACGGTAGGGGCCCACTGCCCATCCATTCAAATATAAGTTTGCTTTCAAAAAACCCCCAAAATTAAGAAAACAAATGTGTCACGGTGGGACATATCTGAGCCAACATTATGGCACCTCGTGAATGGATAATGGATGCAGAATAGGCTTTTATGGTTGATGACTAATGTTTGGAAGCCCCTGTGTGATTAGGAAGATTAAAACTTGAGCCTGAGGACAGTGCAGGGGTAAAGTGTATACTTGCTGATATAGGATCCTCTAAGAGTTTCCACTTATATTACAGGAAATGTCTCTCATGAGAAATCAAAACTGAAGTCTCTACCACTTGTGGTTATAGGATCTGAGTTTGGAGTTCCCTTGCGGCGTAGGAATCCCAGAGTTACTGACATAAAGGTTATATCACAGTTATAGACTCACAAACTGGATGGCACTCTGGAGGACAGTTTGAAGCATTCACAACTTGGCCTGTGTGATTCTCGTTGAGAAAGAATCAACTGCTACTGAAAGTGAACTCACAAACACCCATCATAGACCATTCGAGGAGAAATACTTCACAAGGGCAAGACCACAAACACAGCCATGGGGGAGAGGGCATGTCAAGAATTCAGTGTAGGAGTTCCGACTAAGAACCATGATGCTGTGGGTTCGATCCCTGGCCTCGCTCAGAAGGTTAAGGTTATGGCGTTGCTGTGAGCTGTGGTGCAGGTCACAGATGCGGCTCGGATCTGATGTTGCTGTGGCTGTTGCTCAGGCCGGCAGCTATAGCTCCAATTCGATCCCTAGCCTGAGAGCCTCAATATGCCCTGGGTGCGGCCCGAAAAAGCAAAAAAAAAAAAAAAAGAATTCAATGTAACAGAATGATCTGAGAGGGATTATAAAATTTTTAAAAATTGGATATGATAAAGTAAAAAAAGGAACTATGACTAAAATGAAAGAAAAGTATACTATGAACAAAAGGGCAGGTGCATTTTTAAAAATACCTACAAACACACATACACACACAAAGGTAATTTCACAAGATGAACAAGGTATAGCTGTGAGGAAAAAAAAAATCAATGGAAGGGTTAAACAGAAAATTAGATATAGAAGATAAATAGTGAATATAGATCTGAAGAAATTACACAAAAAGCAGTTCAGCAAAAATGAATACATAAGAAATAGGAAAGAAGAGTTAAGAAGTATAGAATATGTTCGTCCAACATGCATTTGGAAAGTTATCCCTAAAAAATAGAATAGAGAGAAGAGAGGGAAAGTAATATTTTAAAAGATCATAACTTAGACGTATCTCAATTAAAATAAAAATAGAAGTCTTCAGAATAAAAAAGCGCACAAGATTCTGAGGAAAATGTTTTAAAAATGCAGTTAGATATACAGTGGAGAAATACAGAAAACAAAACATAGAGAAAGTTTTATTTTATTTTATTTTTTGTCTTTTCAGGTCTGCCCCCGAGGCATATGGAGGTTCCCAGGCTAGTGGTGGAATCCGAGCTACAGCTGCTGGCCTACACCACAGCCACAGCAACGTGGGATCTGAGCCATGTCTTTGATCTACACCATCTACACCACAGCTCACGGTAATGCCAGATCCTTAACCCACTGAGCAAGGCCAGAGACCGAATCCACATGCTCATGGACACCAGTTGGATTAATTTCCATCGTGCCACAACGGGAACTCCCAGAGAAATGATTTTAATAGGAAACAAGGAGAAAAGACATATCTATGAAGTTACAGCAACTAGACTTGCAGTAGCAATGGATGCCTTAAACCAGTGAAATAGTATTTGCCAAGTGCTATAGTAATTAATAAGAGAAATGCAAGGAGCAATAATGAGCAAATGAATTAAGAACTATGCCGATAAATCTAAATAAGGCTTGACCGAAGACAACAAGAAAGTAATTAATATTTGAGATGTTGCAAGCAGGTTGGAATTAAAATACTAGTTATCACTACCATGAAAGATAAAAAGGGGTGATAAATTTTAAGTGTGCCAAAATACTGGAAATTTGGGAGGCAGAGGCAGATGTGTTGTAAACCTTGACATCAGTTGCCAAATCAAAGTTGGGTATGATGGTATTAAGCACAATCTCGAAAGAACAATAGAGGGGTAAGAAGTTTTAAATCGATGGAGCATGAAAAGAAGTAGGAATCAAGACAATCCTGTCAATCTTAAAGCAGGCAGGGACGGAGAAAAAAGAATGAAGTGAGAAAGCAGAAAATAATATGAATGGATACGTTAGATAGGTCAGGATTAGTTTCATTCCTAAATGGAGACAAGTCTGGGAAAAATCACCAGGAATGAAGGGACTGGCCAGTGCATAGTACCAGAAAAACTGATCATCCAAATTGCAAAAAATAAGTGCATAAAGGAATCCCCCAGTGGCTCAATGGGTTAAGGATCTGGTGTTGTCATTGCTGTGGCTCTGGTTACAGCGGGGGTATAGGTTTGATCCCCGACCTGGGAACTTCCACGTGCCGTGGGCACAGTCAAAAAAGAAGTACATAAGTAGGGTCGAATAAGTAAGGTCCTTATCTCAAAAAAAAAAAAAAAAATTCCATGTGCATTAAGGATTGAGAGATGATCAACAAAACTTCGGCGTTCCCGTCATGGTGCAGGGGAAATGAATCCAACTAGGACCATGAGGCTGTGGGTTCAATCCCTGGTCTCGCTCAGTGGGTTAAGGATGTGGCGTTGCCATGAACTGTGGGGTAGGTCGCAGATGTGGCTTGGATCTGGTGTTGCTATGGCTCCGGTGTAGGCCAGTGGCTACAGCTCTGATTCGACCCCTAGCCTGGGAACCCCCGTATGCTGCAGGTGCGGCCCTAAAAAGACGAAACAAAACAAAACAAAAAACCCAAAACTTCAAAACTTGTGAAAAAATATATGACATTATTTTTTACTATACTGGTTAGAAAAGGAGGTTCTGTATATATATCTATATCTATATCTATATCTATATCTATATCTATATCTATATCTATCTATCTATCTATATATATATATATATAGTACGAAAAGACCAAACCACAAAGGAAAAGACTGATTAACTTTGAATACCTTGAAATTCAAAGCATCTGCATAACAAATGGAACAAACAACGTGGAAATGGCATGACATAGAGGGGTAACAATTATTAGCAAAACATATTATTGATAAAAAGTTGGTTACAGGGAATTCCCATTGTTGGAAATGAATCCGACTAGTATCCATGACGATGTGGGTTCAATCCCTGGCCTTGATCCGTGGGTCGGGGATCACGGCAACGTGCAGATGCAGCTCGGATCCTGCATAGCTGTGGCCGTGGTGTAGCCCCCCAAAATAATATATAAATAAAGGCATTTATAGAATAAGTGTTTTTTTTTAAACTGGCAGCTTATGAAAAAGGAGACAAGGATGGCCCATCAGCAATAATATTTCATTTTGTATTTTTCTCTTTTAATATTAAGTAAGTTTAAGAAGATATCAAGTGTTGATGAGGATGTGGAGAAATGACAACTCTTGTTTGCTGCTGGCTGAAGTTTAGACTGGAATCTAATGTGGACAGCAATTTATCAATAACTGTAAAGTTGAAGCATTTGCACCATACCCATCATGCTTCTCCTCCCGCAGGCAGACCATACATTTTAGGACAGTAGACCTCACCCCTGGAGCTAAGGGCGGGGCTTATGTCTCAGTACGAAATTTTATGTATAGAAATACAAACACGGACATTCTTCTACCTACCGGTAGAACAGCTAGACGACTCAAGGGGATTCCGTCAAATAAAAGTCAGTACTTTTCCTCAATGCACTCCTCCTGGCTTTCTGTGAACTAGGAAGCTTGGACACTGGGCAGCCAACGACCACCACTGTGGGACCACAAGGGGAGCAACTTGCCAATTCAGGAGGCAACGTTGAGCACCCGGACTGAGAAATGGAGAGAAAGCACTTCTTGGGCTCATCTCAAGTCACGACATGAAGCCTCCCCTAAAATTAGTTGTGGCTGGCCTTTTCAGTCCCATGAACAAAGGAAACCCTGTCCTTTGCTATTTAAGTCATTTTGAGTTTTTATTTTTCCTTGTAACCACAACCACTAGCACCCTAAAATGAGTAGGGTTTTATTAGACCCAAGGAAAAGAGGACTTTAACCCAGACGGGTGGGATAAGAGGAATATTGTGTTCTTCATTTCCTGTGTTTTGCTGTGACTATGCTCTCCATGCTGCCCTATGTGAACCCAAATTATCCATTTTCATAATTATTACTACTTCTTTCCTGCTTAAAGTGTAGGTGCCATATCTATTTTAGCCACCACTGTAGAGACAGAACCCAGTCTAGTGCAAGAAAGATGGTAGGAACTTAATACAAATTTGCTGGAAAAAAAGTTGCGTGAAAAGCAGGAAGCAGAGCTGGTGGGCAGGATTGGAACCAATAGGTGGAGTTCCCACTGTGCCACAGCGGAAATGAACCTGATTAGTATCGGTGAGGATACGGGTCTGATCCCTGGCTGGCCTCACTCAGTGGTGGGAGATCCCGAGTTGCTGTGAGCTGCTGTGTAGGTCGCAGACTTGGCTCAGATCCAGTGTTTCTGTGGTTGTGGCACAGGCCACCAGCTGTAGCTCCAATTCGACCCCTAGCCTGGGAAATTCCATATGCTGTGGGTGTGACCCTAAAAACATAAAGAAAAAAAACCAACAAAAAGCCCAACAGTTGACATCATCCAAATAGAGCAGGACTTACTGGGCATCATATTCAGCCCATGGGCCAAGAGGCAGATTGTGGGGAATGGCATGTGGAAATTACCAGAAGGAGAGGCATGTCCTGAGAAGGCCATGGGAGAAATGAGTGTGCAAACTCATTCTTGCATGCATTTACTCAAGAGGAAATGGGGATTGGTATATATATATATGCATGGCTCCCTTGCTATGGGCCAGAAACTATGCTAAAGACCTGACCTGTATCTCAGTTAATTCTCATGACAGCCCTTGAGGTAGGTAATGTGATGGAAGCTATCGCCTTGTAAGTGCTTAATTTATTAAGTAGTAGTTGTTGGATAAATGAATACATCCAAAGCTTGTGTTCTCTTTACCTATCATGTTACTTCCCACAGAGATTTGATTGGGTGGGGCCCAGCAGAAAGCAATTGCTGAAGTCATGAAAATAATCCTTGCAGATGGTGCTCCATTGATCTGGAACACCTTTTGTCAGATCTTGATGTGCAGGATGCTTTAAAATCACACCAAACAAAATCCACCCCTAACAAAGTTTAAATCAGGGAGCAAGTGATGAATCCAACCTAGCTAGACCCAAGGAGACTCCTGCCTTAATACATTTTCGCAAGATGATAATAACAGACAAGGTGAGGACAGGTAATGGCGCCGATAAGAATATAAACTATTAGGCTCAAGGTAGTTAATACATTTCATTTAAAGGAGGAAGACAAGTGGAAGCCAAGGAAGGAGATTCTTTCCACAGTCAGATGATGAAATGTACGAGCAAGGAACAAGGACAGTCTTAAGAGGCAATGGATGGAAGATACTAGTTAGAGCCTTGTCACAGACAAGAGAGCTTAGTGGATGAGAATGTGGAAGTTAGACTTCTAGTTGATTATCCCATCTCCTCCACTCGGAGCAACAGCATCCGTTTTGTAGAAGACAACACAGCGGACAGAACTGGAGCCACTGTTGTGAATAGTCTTTTCTATGATGAGAGAAGTAGAGGCATGTGGACTGGGGTTTGGGAGGGGGGAAAAAGTAGCCAGTGTTTAAAGCAAATAGGCCAATGAAAAGAATAATGGACAAGAAAAGAGGAAAGGATGGTGCCTGTGAACCGAGGGAAGGGGGGATTTCTGCAATAGGATTTAGTATGACCGAGAGGTCCAAGGAATTGAGGCTTGAGGCAAGATTTGGCATAAATTTCACAAAAGTGTCTAAGGTGCTATTATGGTGTCAGGGATTCAGCTACCTATGGTTAGATTGGGAAACACTATCAGCAGAAAGTTAAATGAATTGGTAGCTAAAAATGCCACACGGCTAAGAGCAGCATCAGGCTCCACCCCTGCACTCAGACCTCCTCGGCAGGTAGGCAGCTGGGCCACCTGCTCTGGGACCTCGAGAGACACACCTAGCTGCCTTGCAGTTAGGTGTAGCCAGGGGACCGACTTATCATCCACGGGATGTGAGCTGAGTGATAAGCTCACACCACCACTTTAAGGCCTGGTCCATAATAATGTCCCACGGACAATTCTGCTCGTGGTTGATGCGTGGCTGAATTTGAGGATTCTGAGGGTGTGGAGGAGGGTGGACCCACTGGAGGAAGATTCCTCGAGCCCCAAATAACAACATGGAGCAGAATCCTGTCCTCTTCCTGTAACTGTCACTGGGCTATGACATGAGTGAGAGATAAAATATAATTATCTTAGGCCACTGACACTTGAAAATCCTTTGTCACAGTGGTTAATGTACCCTGCACTTAAAATAACTATTCTGAGCCTCTGCTTCTTCATTTATAAAATAGGGTTACTAATAGCTACTTACCTGACAGTCTTTCCTTTTTCCTCGCCGGTGGGATCCTAGTCATGATAAGTCAATTGTCATTCTTTCGCTTTGATGGAGTTTGGGTCCCTCCTCAGCCCCAGCCACGGGATGGTGTGTGTATGTGTGTATGCCTGTGCGTGTGCATGTGTTTGTGCATGTGTGTGTGCGCGCGTGCACGTGCACGTGCGTGTGTGTGCTGGCCAATTTAAGCCAGGTGTGGTATTTCCCCCTTTGCCTGTGACTGATTCTGTAGTGGGCATAGACCAGTGAGACATGGAGGAAAGCCCTCTGAAGAGCTTCTAGGAAAGTTTTCTTATTTTTAGAAAAGGACTTGAAAAGCGACAGTGGAGTTCATTGGGTTAAGGACCCGATATAGTCTCTGTGAGGCTGTGGGTTTGATCCCTGGCCTCATTCAGTGGATTAAGGATCCCGCATGGTTGCAGCGTAGGTCACAGAAGCATCTCCAATCCGGTGTTATGGTAGCTCTGCCTAGGTCCCAACTGCAGCTCCAATTCAACCTGGCCTGGGAACTTCTATCTGCCGTGGCTGCGACCATAAAATTACAAACAATAAAAATGGGACATTTTTTCCCCTTTGCTACATGAGGATGCGACCTTGTACTCATTGAGAGAAAAACACGAAAGAAAAAGCCTGACGATGGCAGATTCTCAAGGCTGTGGGGTCAATCCTGGGAAGCATCCTACTGCCAGGAGTGCTTTAGGTGAGATAATGGCATTTTCTTTTCTTTATAGCATTCTTGGTTGGTTCTTTGGCTACCTATGTCAAATAGGTCCTAACCAGTACTTTGGTTAGCATTGAATCAGTGAAGACATAAAATTGCTGGCCATGTAGTAGGTGATCAACAATATTATCATTATTAAGTTCCCAGGTGACTTTGCCATTAAGACCTCGACATTGTCACTGCTGCAGCTTGGGTTGGATCCCTGGCTTGGGTACTTCTGCATGCAGCAGGCACAACGAAAAAAAATATATATATATTTAATGTCATCATTGTAATAACCACTATCACCATCATCACAGAATCATGGATCCCCTGACCCCAGTCCAGTACTTCCTCCCACCTGCCCTCCCTGATCTCAACAGAAAAGTAAATCTTCTTTCAGACTGCGACAGAATAATTTTCCAAGGGGGTGGGATAAGAGCCTTGGACAGAGAACCAGAGTCTTGCCTCTTTTGGAAAGAGAAGCTGTGGTGGTGATTTGGTTATTGATGGCACTGGGATGTGTCCTTTAGATCGTGAACTACTTGTGGGGTAAAGTGAAACCTTTGGATCACAGGTGTCCTATACAAATACAGGCATTACCAGCTGGATAATATTTAACAAACACTCCCTCCTTATCACAAGTAATTCAAGGCAATAGCATAGGATATTACAGTCCACAGCAAGCAGCAGGTGGGGAAAGTGTGAACCCTTACGTTATTTCTAGTAATTGATACATACGAATGGATACAGAGCTTCCCATCATCCTGCTTCCTGCCTTCATTCAGGTTGTTCAGAAAGAAGAACGCTGCTTTAAGAAAGATAATGCCCATTGTGTAAACACTGTCTTCATCTTCCTAGAACCCAATAAAGGGGATCAAATCCGATATGTGTGATGAAGAACTAGATGAAATGACAAGATGTTTTTCTTGCCTCTGAAAGACAAGAAGAATGATGATGATGATGATGACAATAGCATATGAAAAGACAGAACAAAAAAAGAACAGAAACTATTTTTCTGGTTTCCTCTCTACTTATACCTTCCCAATGTAGTCTTCTCTTTAAATTTGGTCTTCCAAGGGCACGCTGAGTTCTCTGTAATATCTGAAACGATTAGAAATTTGTTTTGTTGTATACTGATGTGTAGCAGTAAAACTCCTCAAGTAACAAGCTGGATGAAATAAACTATTCTGGAATGTAAAAAAATAAAATCAAAGACGAAGAAACTAACATGGAAAAACATTTCTGCTCACCTGTGCTATTTCTGCTGGTCCTCTGGAGGTGTTTTCTTAATGTACTTACATAAACCTAGGTGCTCGTGAATGTCACTTTCCATACAGATGCTGCAAGCAGTAATTGTGCAGAACTGAACAGTTAAGTCACAAAGGCTTCTCTGGGTCCCAAAGCCAGCATGACCTAAAGTCAGCCAGAAAAAGTTCTCATAACTCAAACTCATTCCAGAACGAAGTCACTGGATAATTTTAGGCACAGCCCGCTCTGGCTTTGTCATCTTCTGGAAAACGGACCTACGAGGACCTTTCCTCACACCATAGACTAGACATCCAGTCCAAAGTCTGTCACTGTACCTTAAGATGAGCTGGATTTCCTTCTGGCTGTGTGGCCCCAGCTACCACTCTTCCAAAAATGATTTGGCCCCACTCAAGTTCAATGCAGAACTTTTTCCTCCTTCTCAAGGGGCACTTCTTCCGGATTCTGGACAGCATCCATTCATGTTACAAACCACACCTACTTTGTAGGCATGTGTCTCTCATTTATTCTTTAGAGCAATCGCATTGTGCAGGGGATGACAGTCCCATTTCATAGATAGGAACATAGAGGGATTTGATCCCTTGGCAAAGGTGAGGGGTATTCCATGGAGTACCCACTGTGGTGCAATGGGATCGGCAGCATCTCTGTAGTGCTGGGGATGCAGGTTTGATTCCCAGCCCTGTGCAGTGGGTTAAGGATCTGGCATTGCCACAGCTGTGACAATTCCATATGCCATGGGCTGGCCAAAAGAGAACCAAAAAAAGGCCAGAGTACTCCTGTGATGTTAACTTCAGTCTCCCTGCCTCCACTTTTCCCTGCTCTAACCCAGCTCTACAAATTGTCCTGATGCACGGCTATCCTTGAAGACAAATATGATTTCTACCAAGCTTTGGATAAACTTACTTCTTTTCATGACCTGTTAATTTTCTCTGCCTCAATTTTCCCATCTATTGAAAAAACAAAAAGTAATAAGGCGGAGTTACCCATGTTTGGTTTGTTGAAGTAGTCTAAATTCTTCTGAATCAGGATGAATGCAAATTGCCTTGTTGTTTCACTAATTAATAGTATCTGCTTGGAAATGCAACTATTAGTGCACAATAAATGATAAGGCTGATAATTACGGAAGACAGTAATTGCTTATTTTTATTTTGCCCTTAACTTTCCTCCCAGTTTATCTTCCTGAGTTATAGCTACCTCTGTAGGGGTTAACAAAACATATTAAAAAATCTAAACAATACGTTCCTTTCCCAAGGGTTTGGAAATTGATGAATCACCTTACTCTGCTTGCAGCGTTCAAACTGTGTGTTTGACACATGGCCGGAAAAGTGGGCCCTTTGAAATTCGAGCTGAGTACAGATCATGTCACCTGCCTGGCGCGTGACCTGTTCCTCTCACCACCTGACCCCCTGTGCCCAACGTCACCTGGTGCCTGAAATCTGGAAGCGGAAAGTCCTTGACTGGAGTCAGCGGAGAGAAAATTGTCACCTGCTTGGGCACAAACATGCCTGGTGACTGCGTCACTGTTTGTTAAATGGGATCAGCTAATAGTTGCACAGCGGACCTTCAAAGCCTACAATGAGGCTGATGAAGTTTCTGTAAATGCACTCCCTGTGTAACGGCCTTGGACTTTGAATCTCAAGTACACCGGGAGCATTTTGAGCTTGCCGACAGGCATGCACTCTGTTTGGTTCAACTGCAGTGGAAGAGAACTGCCTTTATTTCTACCACCCCTCACCTGGACCCAGCCGCACTCTTGCCTCAGGGCTTTTGCAGTGCTGTTCCCCTTGCCTAGACACGCTTCCCCCCATGCCAACGTGACTTGCTCCAATGTTTCACTTAGCTACCGCCTCACTAATCATCTCCTTAGAGACCTTCCAATCGCTCTCTTTCTCCTTCCCCTGCCTTATGTTTCTCCAAAGCACCTGATTCCAATCTACATATTTATTTGACTGGTAGTCTCCTGGTCATCCGAGGCAGAAGCCCCATGTCTGTGCCCCCTACTCTGCCCCCAGTGCCTGCAGCAGGACCTGATTCTGAATAGACCCTAAAGAAATATTTTTTGAATAAAGGAATGAGTGAAGGAACTATTTCCCCCATTTCACAAGTGGAGAAACTGAAAAATAGAGGGAATAAACTAGACAAGTTCGATAGCCACTTAGGGGTAGAGCTAGATTTAACACTTTGATTTCCGAGTTCACAATCCTGTTATGTTTTCCTTCCATTTAACTCTGTCCTCCAATATTTGGCAGCTAAGACATCCCTGACTCACCATTTGTTTACCAGCCTTTAACCATTTCATGTCTGTGGATAGAACTAGAATTTTATGAGAGATAAATGCTTATTAACTCAGTTCTTATTGAATTGATCTGTTTCACAACTCTTTCAAAGGCAAAGTTAATGGGAAGTTGATTAAGCTTCCTATTACATTTTAAAAACATTTTATTTGTTATGGTTTTCTTTTTATGGCCTCGCCTGTGGCATATGGAAGTTTCTAGGCGAGAGGTCGAATCAGAGCTGCAGCTGCCAGCCTATGCCACGGCCACACCTAATCCAAGCTGCATCTGTGACCTATGTCACACACACCTTGAGGCAATGCCTGATCCTGAACCCACTGAGCAAGGCCAGGGATCGAACCTACGTCCTCAAGGACACAATGTTGGATTCTTAACCCACTAAGCCTCACTGTGGACTCCTAAAAACATTTTAAAATATAAGTGATTATAAGCATTTATCATATAAGTGAAGATATGCATAAATTATTAAGTAAAAATAAATACTTTATTCCCATACCTGAGTAATCTTTTAGGTATATTAGCATGAATAATTAATAATTAAAATCATGCTGTATGTAAAGTTTTCTGATGTTTTTATATGTTACATTTTAGACATGTTCTGATGTCACACAATTTAACCTTGGCTTGGAGACTACATCTATTCCAATATCTGAGCATATCATAATTTTACTTAACATTTTTCCTGTGATTGTACCATTAAGTTTATTTCCATTTTTTTTTATTTCTAGGCGTTAATCCTTTTTTCTAGGTTCAGTTCTTGTTTTAACATCTTCATACTTGTCAAAACTATGCAGAAAACAAATTGCCCAACTTCTTACTAAAAATGCCATAAATGGTCTAAGAAATCCTGGGTCGCAAGCTCAAAGCTCCTCTTTGAATCAATAAACACTGACGATTTCACCACTTGCATTTCTGATCTTTGAGGCTTGGTGTGGAAGGTGGGAACGTGGGGGATGGCGGGGCTGGACACATCGGCCAATTTGAGAGCAAAGAGAGGCTTGGGGAACATGTTTATGTTTCTGTCCTAAGTGTGCAATTCTAGCCTTTGTAGCAAAGGGGACAAAAAACAAGACTCTGCACTTTAAAGACCTGGCACAAGTTGTACTATGTTCGAGTCAGCTTGACTCAGCCCCCGAGTGAAAGTCAGTTGTACTTCAAAGTCAAGGCTTGGTCCTGCCTCCCATGACATTGGGAAGGGAAGGGCCCCAGAAGTTCTCTCTATCTGAGAACTCTCTTGTTCAAAGAAAGTGTGGCCAAACTTGGGGGGATACTCTAGCCCTAATTCCTGCTGCACACCTGCCATGCTTGGGGCCCTCCAGACACTGCCACCTCTAGCCGTGTATCAGTGATGATTGCCACCATCAGCTGAACATCTGCTATGTGCTAGTGTCTTATGCAGGGTGCTTTCAATAGGCTCTCTTCTTTAATCCGCAAATAAGTCCTGAAGGCAAGTATTACTGGCTGCATTTTCCAGATAAAGTCACAAGTTCAAAGAGGTGAAGGGAGCTGCCCAAAGTCACATAAAGCTGGGATTTACAACGGGACTATTTGAAGTGAAACTCATGCATTACCACACACCTCTGATTCTGCAGAGTTAAGGTCTTTCTACTCAATTCCCATGACTTTCAGGACAGGTGTCATGGGATATACCATATTAGATATATCCATTTAACAACAACAACAAAAAGGCTTCATGTCGGCTTTTAAAAGATAAAGTTTGGAGCATTAAAATGATTGAAACAAAACACACAGCCAAAAAAGTACAAATGAAAATTTTTATTTTTAGGCTCCCTCTAGGACTTTCCAAGAAGCTAGGTTCTATTTGTGTATTTAATTAACCTCAATCCCCAGTGGCTTCTTTTGATGACTTTCTGTTTGAAGAGCTTATAACACTGAATAGTCCTGAAACTGGGACTGATGTTGGCTTAGTTAGATTGATTACCGGGTTCTCTGGGATTACAGTTAAGATCGTATTTCTTCATTAGGTTTCCAATTGCAGAAAGGGGAATCAGCACTAAGTAAGGAAAATAAACATATCTACTCCATTCTCTGGAATCTGAGTGTTCTCCTTATCAGTAAGGAGTTTCTTTAAGTATGTCCTTCTGGCTGTTCCTTTGATTGGGTTACATACATACTTAAAGAGAAAAGGGAATTAATTGCCATCTTGGTAATTGCTACACGAGTGACTTGAGGAGCCTTCTCCAGTCAGGGAGATTATGGAAGATGTCCCGGAAGTGACCCATTAAGTAGAAATCTGAAAGCTAGATCATTACAAATTATCTAGAGCAGAGTTTCTGTTTCTTGGAAGTACTGACCTTTGGAGCCAGATAATTCTGTGTTGTGGGGAGCTGTCCTGTGCCTTGTAGGAAGTTTAGAAGTGTCCCTGGCCTCTACCCAATAGATATTAATAGCATGTCAATAATAGCAGTTGTGTCCAACAAAAAATCCCTGGATATTTCCAGATGTCCCCTGGGGAGAGGACAACTGATCTAAAGGGAGGTGCATGGGGTGCAGCATTCTCAGTGGAGGACACTGCTTGTGCAAATCCAAGGCAGGAAACATGCATCTGAGGTGTTGGACAAGACTACTGTGTCTGAGCCCCAGTGGGCGAGTGGCACTCGGTTACATAAATGAGGCAGGGGTAGCCAGGTCATGCATCTCCTGCGTATAGAGATTTTGGAGGGACAAGACGAATAATGTATATAATTCTTGCATCGTGGAAGATCCATCCTTAAGAATGTACCCATCTCCCCCCCCTCTAGAGTCCATTTACTGGGTTATGGTAATGGACCCACGATGCTGGCAAACTGTGAGCACGGCTTCCATCTTGAGTCATACAACCCCTATAGAATTTGTAGAGGTTATTAGATCTTTTACGTTATTCCCTGTGACATTTCACTTTCAAGCGTCACTCGAGTTTAAAAAAATCTTCATTGCAATCTGTTAACCTCTTCCTTTACAATCATTTTTCTTGTTTTGCTTTTCCTCCTGCAAACTCTCCACAAACATATTAAGTCCGACGTGTTGACCAGAATACTACTCCTTCTGGGAGCTGATGTAGGATCACAAAGGCTCTCCAGCCTGATGTATCATTTCTCCAACTACCTCTTTTCCCCACAGGTTTGCTGCTTACATCCCCCAAGAAACAGAGGGATGTTTTTCTGTCATTCTTTTCCCTGCACCTTATCACCAGCTCACTGTGTGATGGCCAACATGGCATCTTGGAAAAGTGACCCTTTGTAGAAAGGGTGACACGTTTTCATGATTGAATTGAATCAATCTTGAGAGAGGGTGCTAATCTTACTAATCCTTTTGCAGTCCTGTTTGTTCGTTTTTAATTCCATGCCATTCTCTTTCCATGTCCCCACTTACTCTACTTCTCGCTTCTTCTTGGTCATTTCAAAACAGACTTCTGAAAATCAACTCTGAGCCTCATTAAGGAAAGGATCCCCTTTTATTCACCTCTTTACCTACAGCTCAGGGAGTGCTTCCCATTAACAGAATTGCTCTGCTTTAGTCTATCATCTCCTATGTCACCTGGGCTATAAATGTTGTGCCACAGTTGGGATAAGGCAAGTTCTTCAATAGTGTTCTGACCAGGCTGCAGGGAATCATATTTTAGAATCAGATTAGGGCATAAGCACTAGGTTCTTCATTCTGAGGTAAGATAATTATAAGTAATGAAGTCAGAAGAATCAATACTTGAAAGATACATACTTGTATCCAAGTTCTATAAAATTATATATGATTAGGTGTGGACAGATATACTAAACATGATCAGGTAGGCATGAGATGCCAGAATCCAAGCAAGATCAGATCTAAGGTGAGTATAAGCATAAGAAAGATGGGGCAGGAGGAAAAACAGACATACCTCTCTTAGTTATGGATAATTGAGGTAGATTTCAGGAGTGGTCCCAAAGCATATTTATCTCATCATCCATCCCAGTCATCCTTTATATCTGCCTATTCAATTGGTGTTCACTGGAAGCCTACTCCATGCCATCAGCAAAGCCATGTGATATAGCCATCAAAGTGCAGAATATAGACGTTGTTCTTGCCCTCAGTGAGTTTAAAATTTACTCAGAAGAACTGAGAGAGGATATATATGGAGAAGCTCAGCAATACTCAATTCCAAAAAAAAAATCTTTTACATACACTCTCCCAAAGAAAAGCAAGTACATTTGGATATTCAGTGAAATTAGATGTTTGATAGAAACAAAAAGACAAAAGAAGCGGGACAATGAAAATTTCTGGTTGACTCATTGGAATGGATTTAGTGAATCGTGAAGTTCCTTGGATTTCTTTCTTTGTAAATCTGCCCACTTTTCCTGATTTTTAGCAAAGAAAAGCAAAAGTTCTTGAGTAAAGTTCAACAGTCAAAGAGGTGGAGTTAAGGACTACTTTAAGTCTTTGACTTTCACTAATCTAGAATTTTAATCAGCTGGGCAAGAAACCCCACAACATTATAGCATTTTCCCTTTCTCCAAAGGGCATTCATGGCTATTGCTTGGTGTGTGAATCCTATGGATGAAATGTTTCTGGATCTCACATGGTTGTTGAATACAGGCAAATACATAGCCTAAGCTTTTAAATTCCATTTCAGAGACTCCCCTGGAAGCCCATAAAATGCAATCTTGCAAATTTATTACCTCTCTTTTCAACCAAAAACATTTATATGGTACATTTCATCTAATGAACCATATTAAGGAGAAATATATGTCTTCTATAGGAGGGTGAAGGTAAAAACATCAAAGAAAAAAGGGAGTGTTAGAAGCAAGTTGAGAGACCTTATTCATTTTACCCTGTTATCCTCCTCTTCTTATCTCCCTGTAACAGAGTTACGCATACATGTATTTCTTTTTTTTTTTTAAGGCCACACTCACAGCATATGGAAGTGCCTAGGTTAGGGGTCGAATCGAAGCTGTAGCCGCTGGCCTACACCACAGCCATAGCCATGCCAGATCCAAGCAGCGTCTGTGACCTACACCACAGCTCATAGCAATGCTGGATCCTTAACCCACTGAGCACAGCCAGGGGTTGAACCTGCATCCTTGTGGATGCTAGTCAGATTCATTTCCATTGAGCCACGATGGGGGCTCCCCCCATATATATATTTCATATTTGCTTTATCTGTTCATCAATAGACAGACACAAGTTTTTCATCTTTGCTATTGTGAATAATGCTACAGTGAGCATGGGAATGCAGCTATCTCTATGTGATTTCACTTTCATTTATTTAACAAACCTTCAAGGTGATTCTGATGGTTCAGACTATCCTTGTCAGTAGAAATATAATGTGAGCCATATACATACATTTTTAATAGCTATAGTTTAAAAGGTGAAAACAAAACAAGCGAAATGAATTTTAATAGTAAACTTTATTTGATCCATATATCCAAAATATTATCATTTATACATATAATTAAAACAACAATAACTAATGGAGATTTAACATTTTGTATTAAGACTTGGAAATCTGGCATGCATTTAATGTTTATAGCACAGCTCAATTCAGGTCCTCAATTTTAAAGTAAAACATAGTCCTACCAAAGCAATAAAGTTCTGTAAAGTGGCAAAAAAATTTTGCACTTTACAGTTTCAATTTTACACTTTAAATTTTAAATTTTAATATTTTCAATAGTAAATTGAAATTAGTTAAAAATAAATAAAATTTTAGTTCATTGACCACATTGAAAGTGTTCAAAGGTCACAAGTTGCTCATGGCAATACCTGGCAATGCAGGTGCAGACATTGGCTGTCCATAAGTTCCAAACTCATTAATTTTTACTTTTGGTTGTTTCCCAGATAACTAGTCAGAAATTATCATGAGATGCTCCCCTTTCAACCCCAGGCATTCACGTGGCAAACTCTCGTAATTCTGTAAAACCCCGATCAGTGATATTTGACTTCCTTGACTACCACCCCAGAATCTGCATCCTCCCCTCCATAACAGGTATGGATACTTTGCTTGGACCTACCTCTCAACCTGATTTACCCTGCAATGATTAGAGCACAAGCTAATATATATCTACTAGGTTTGAGCTCCACTGACGCTGCAAAGACTGACATTCATCTTTGCATCTTCGCTGCTCAATAATTTTGTAACAAGTTGAATGAAATTAGCCATTTTTCAGTGTTCTGAAAGATATCTTGAAATAACGTTTTTAGATAAATTGGCCTTGTATTGTCTTCACACTTGTGTTCTGATCCCATCAAGATTTCATTCATTCACTTCACTTATCAAACGATTATATGCTGCATGTGTACCATGTGGTAAGCTAACCTGCCATGTCACTAAGGGCAGGCTACGCTATAACACATGTAACCTAAAAAAAAAAAAAGTGAATACAAATAATGAAGTTATTGCAAACAGTATAGATCCATTGTGGCTTATCTGGGACCCTTATCTATGTTATGCTCCCACCTGGACCGAGGCTAATGAAGTGGCCATCTGGATCATTGCCAGTCATTGGTAAAGGGAAAAGAAACAGCAAGTTGTGCACTTTCCATAGGATAAGAAATGATACATGTCATCCATTTACCTGTCATTGACAAAAGCAAGTCAAATAGCCTCATCTAACTCATAGCAGGCAGGAAGTGTAACTCTTGTGCCTGGCAGGTGGAGACTCCTAACATCAGTGAGTAGCTCTAGTACTTACCATGATGAGAAGACACAGAGCATTCCCACCTGGATGGATTATATCGACTAATGAGAGAGCCATGAATCCAAGCACTGTACATAAGAATAGAATGATGATCATGAGGATTGTTGCAAAGCAGAGGTAAGTATGTGCTACCTGTAAGAACACAGAATAAGTAGATTTGGAAACTGAGAGATAATAAGAATTGACTGGGTGAGGATGGAAAGAGTGCAGCCCTGGCAGCAGAAACAGCATGAACAAAGGCCCTGAGGTTGGAGGGATTCTGGTATATTTCAGTACGGGAAAGATCACTGAGGCCAGAGGACTGAAAGAAGAGAAAGGCACTGTTGGAAATGGAAGCTATGAATTTTTAATGAATTCAATGGGAAACAAAGTGTATTAAGCTTGAAAAGGTGACCTTGTTTTTCAAAGTTGAGAGCTGTTTCAGTAAAGTGGAAGGGAATGGAAGGAATGGATTGAGCACTGAAAAGGGGATACATAGTAGCTGGAGAGAAAAGGTAAGGCTAGGAAGAAACTAGCAATTGCTTTTTGTGGAAAGATTTTCTTTACATGTCCTCTATGCCTAGAGATGATATAAATTTTAGATGGTGAAGAGACATGAGGGCCTCAGTTTATTCACCCATAGTGATCAGAAAGGGAAGTAATATACTGAAGGTTATTATAGATATATATACCTATATCTATCTATATATATATATATCTATAATCTCCCACTTAATCCTTGCAAGTCAAAGACGCTCAGGGAAATTAGGTACCCAAACTCTGGAGCAGTCCATGGTAGAGCCGAGAGTCCAGTGCGAAGCCCTTTAGTGGGTACCATCTTGGATCTTGGATCAAAAAAAGGAGCTGAAGGACAAGTCTTTTTAAAAGATACATACCCCCTAGAGATAGGTCTTGGGGCGGAAATTGCATCGATTCTTCTGTTTATTCTTGTAACTCACCAAATCGCTTTAGACTTCTTTCATTGTACAGATGTTTTTTCTTTTCAAGATTTTTTTTTCCCCTCAATGGGCCTCTTAAAGTCCACAGTGTATGTACATTATCAAAATCAAGAACCTGGCCTATTTTTTGCATTTATTTACTTCTATTCATCTCCCCCTATCTTTCACCTCTTGTTTTTATTAGTTTCCAAAGTGCATTGCTAGAAATTGCCTACTCACCATATCATTTGCTTCCTACCATTCAGATTTTAGAACTTGATTCATGAGCTGGTCTCACCCAGCCACTGCTTCAGTAAATGAATGGGTGTCAGAAGATCTGTGGTTAGCTTTGTCTCCACTGTTAATCAATGTCAAAACAGTTGCGTGAGTCTAAGCAAAAAGATGACAAAATGATACTTGGGGAAATTTTCTTCTTTTTCTTAGAGCCTAGCTATGGATTTAATTCACTGGTTATTTTTTTCAGAGAATGATTAAGAGCAATGATTAATTTCCCAGAGAAGAGGTTAAATTTCAATTATAGTTTTTAAAGTACTTTGGTCTGTATCAGATATGGGCTAAAAGATCTTTCCAGTGGTTTTCTCAGTAACATTAATAGAGTTGTCCAGGTTCCTTTAGTAGCCATTCCCTGCAATAAAGCTAGTACATATAATTATTTGTACGGTGTAATAGTTAGACCACAGTCTTCAGCATTGCATTGACTTCATGTAACACTTCCTAGTAGAGTTTCATGATTATATTAAAATTAACCAAACTACTTAAACTCTGAGCCTCAGATTTCTCATCTGTAAAACGCAGACAATAATCATTCATATCTCACTGAGTTTTGTAATATTTAAATGAAATAGGCACATATAACTTCCCTAATAATACTAGCTATTGTTGCATTTATATCACATAAGCACATATACATACACACACACATGCACGTAAGTAAGCACTAAGGAATGTGTATCTGGAGGCTCCTTTTCAAGTCAATGCACTATCTAGGACACATGTAAGAAAGTGGGAGTCAGCCTAGAATAAGTTTCTATGTTTCAGGAATTGATACTTTTTTTTTTTTGTCTTTTTAGGGCAGCACCCACAGCATATGGAGGTTCCCAGGCTAGAGGTCTAATCAGAGCTATAGCCATTGGCCTGTACCACAGCCATAGCAACACAGGATCCGAGCCGCATCTGCGATATCTACACCACAGCTCACAGCAAAACCCATTGAGCGAGGCCTGGGATAAAACCTGCAACCTCATGGCTCCTAGTTGGATTCATTTCCACTGCACCAACGACAGGCCACGATGGGAACTTCCAAGTAATTGATACTTTTGATGATGACCTACTATGTGAGAGCCTATGGTCTTATTCTGGAATAAGTCATAACTCTTACCCTCAAGGAGTTTAAATTCTAGCGGAAAAGACAAGCACAATCCTCTTCAACAAATAGGAGGAGGAGGAGAAATAAAAGTAGAGGAGGGGGATGGGAAGAAGTAAAAGGAAGGGAGAAAAGGGGAAAAAATCGGGAGGGTGGTTGAGGAAAGAGAGGAGGAGGAAAAGGATCAGCCTCTGGAGTTTGCTTTGCCTTGGGAGAAAATACATTTCCTACTTACATTAACAGTTGTGATTCGAGGTGAAAAAATTTATGAGTTGAGAATAAACTATGATTTAAAAGCTTCTACCTGTTCATTATGTCAATAGTAAAAAAAAAAAAAAACAAAAAACAAATAGAACAACAACAAAGAACAAACCCACAACATCCTATATTTACTGAGCTGTTGCCAGGTACCAGGCACTGTGCTAAGAGCATTGTAACAACTTATTGAAATTTCACAACCAAGAGAAAGTTACTGTCTTGCTCTTTTCATAGCTGAGAATACTGAAACTCAAATATATTAAGCATCTTTCTGAAGGAAAGCAGTTTGATGAAGACAGAATATGTTTAAGATCATATGTTTGAGAACTGAGAATTGAGAATCCAAGGGAATAGATGTTCAGTGTGAGCTGGGATAAGCAGATGTAATATCCTCCCCGACATTCTCAATGACCTTGGAAATATTGGGAAGGCCCTGGAATTTCTCTGGAACGTGGAACAGTTATTCGTGGCATTTTCATTCTATGTTAATAGAATCACTCAGGTTGTGCAAACCATTACAACACAGAGTAACATATGTCATGTCAGTGGCAGATCTAGGTACATTGGTAGGTACGAGTGAGGGAGGCTCAGACCAGCCTGAACAGTTAGAGAAGGCATCCTTGGAGAAAATGGCCTCAAATGAGCTTGAAAGGATGAGTGGGAAAGAGAATTAGTGAGGGCAGGGAGGGGATTACAAGTGGAGCAAACAGCATAAGCCAAGGCATGGTGTGAAATAGCTTGGCGTGCTGGAAACCATGATTAGGCAGGCAAAATGAACACTGTTACATTAATTGTTTAAAGCTGTACCGCACATCTACAGGAAGACTCAGAAAACCTCATTCATATTCTAATTACTTGCTATTTTCCAGAAAGTTCAGGCAACTGTATTATCTGTTTTCCTAAGCCTCTTCAAATTATAGGTGAGGTAGAGAAGGTAATATTAGAGACAGGGACTCTCAAAAACAGCGAAAAGAAGGTAACAATCATAAAATTAGATGTAAAAATTTTAAATAGCAGAGAGTAGCCATATAGAATCACGCTTTCTGCTAACAGCATCAAAATAATAAGCCCTAGTCCAGTGTTACGATGTTTGGGGGTAGATTGTCAAGAAAGCAGGGGGCCCTCATGATGAGATTAGTGTCTTTATAGGAAGAGAAAGAGAAGTGATTCCTCCTGTGAAGACTGAGCAAAAGGCAGCCATCTGTGAACCAGAGAGAGGGCACTCCTTCACTCTGACCTTGGACTTCCCATCCTCCAGAGCCTTGAGAAGTAAAAGGTCTGTTGTTTGAGCAACTCAGTTAATGACATTTTGTTATAGCAGCCATAGCTGACTAAAACACTTAATCCCCCATCTGATGCAGGAATGGTTTCTGAAGTGTTCCCGAAGCGGGGTGGACCGGTCATACCTTCACAGGTGCCACTGATGTATGACATCACGTCAGCATGTTTGGGAACTGAGGAGGAAGAAGCTGAGATAATCAGGTTTTTGATTTGGGGTGGATGGAAGGTATCTCTATAAATGGAACATTGCATCAGATCAGGGAGTGATGCTAGTTTAAGTTTGGATAATTGCAGTATAACCAGGGAGAAATATCCAGCAGATATTGGAATATCTGAAGCTCAGGATGAGGTCTGGGAGAGCAATTCAGACTTGGGAAATCAGTGGTTGAGTGTAAGTCATTGGACGTATAAGAGTGGAAAAGTTTGCCTAAGGGCTTTGACTATCCAAGGACAAGGGATGTCAGCTGAATTCAGAGTTCTAAGGAATGTCAGCTTCAGAGGGTTGAAAAAATCCACCAGGACAATGAAATGGCTTCTCGGCATTTAGCGCTCTCCTGGGATACCCTGTAGCTTTTGAAGGTGCCTCTTCAATGTTAATATCCTGCAATAAATAGATGTTTTAGGTCCAGAGCAAAGCTGAACTTTCACCTGTCTTATTTTAGCATCTATAGTTCTACAAATGTAGCTTGTGCTTATATTAACATTTTATTAGATGTGTTCCAGTGTTGACTCACTTCGAATTTTCAGTCAAACAAAAGCCCCTGAGTTATGTTCTTATTAACAGTTATAAAGCCAAGTTTCTGTAACTAATGCTAGGGTAGTTGATCTTTGACCTTAAATGTAAGTCTTGTCTACATTAATTTTTTTATCCTTTGTTCCTTGGTTCCTTAAGTCATCAAGAAAACAGTGAGGTTATGTTTTATTACTTCAGTAAAGCAAGTCAGGTAAATGATTAATACAAATTATCAAAACTATTTTAATTAAAAACTGTGGTTTACAGGGTCAGGCTTTGACTACCAGGGTGATCATAAAAATCATAAAATATTTACCATTCTTTATGTAATTCATACTATAAATAACTTCTAAAAAGTCTGCTATTTACCAGGCACTGTATTAGGGTATGGGCATTCAGGAATGTGAGAAGTCCATTCTCTTCCCTCACGGGCTTTATTCTCAAGTGGGGAAAATAAACATTAAGCAAATAAACAGAAGTAGAAAATTATTATATACCATGAAGTGGCGGCTCCCATTAGAAAGACTAGCAGAGTAATCTATGTTAGATGGATCAGGGCAATCTTTTCTGAAGAAGGGGCATCAAGCTAAATTTAGAAAGGGAGCAGGTCTCACCTAAGTGAAGATGCAGTGGCTGGGGCAAGGCTTCAAGACAGACTGGGGCAAGCACAAGATCCTGAGGCAGAAGCGTGCTTGTGTGTCCGAAGACCCAAAAGATGGTTGAAGTGACTGAAGGGCAGCGCAGAGGTGACCTTTGATGGGACTGGTAAGTGATGAAGAAGCCGGGTCCTCCTAATCTGGCTCCCCATGTTAAGTATTTGTGTGTGTGTGTGTGTGTGTGTGTGTGTGTGTGTGTGTGTGTGTGTGTGTGAAATGCAATGGGAAGCTATTGAAAGATTTTCAGCAAGAAAGCACATTTTTCTCTGAGAAAGATGATTCTGGGAAATCAGTTAGGAGGTCATTGCTAAAGTTCCAGTGAGTGATGTTGGCAGCTTGCACCAGGGTGGTGGCATTGAAGATGGGGAGATTCATGATAGGCTTTGGAAGGGTCTGTGGGGGAAGGCATAACTAATGATGACTGGGTTTGGGGTCAGTTCAACTGGGTGAATGGAGGTTAACACTTACTAAGCTAAGAAGAACAAGGGTGGTAATAGATTTACAAGGACAGGTTAAGATTCCTACATGGACATGTTCAGTTTGAAAGCCTGTTGGTTGTTATAACAGTTGTGAACATAAGAAATCACACTTCTGGATAGAGATACAAATATTAGAGGCCTTGATATAGAGAAGCCACTTAAGGCCAGTAGATAAAGTTGTGTAGGAGAGAGTATAGATCAAGAATTGCCTTGAGGAGTTCCCGTCGTGGCACAGTGGAAACAAATCCGACTAGGAACCGTGAGGTTGCAGGTTCGATCCCTGGCCTCGATCAGTGGGTTAAGGATCCAGCATTGCCATGAGCTGTGGTATAGGTCACAGGCTCGGCTCAGATCTGGCATTGCTGTGGCTGTGGTGTAGGTGCTAGCTGTCGCTCCTATTCGACCCCTAGCCTTGGAATCTCCATGTGCCGCAGGTGTAGAATTGGCATGAGATGAACGCCTTAAAAATTTAGAAATTTTGTAAAAGGACTTGGTGAAAGGAATTTATAAGGAAGAAAGGGAAAGAAAGAAGGAATATTTGGCCTGCACTTTATTGGAACAAAAGAGAAATAGGTTTCAATAAGGAGGATGTGACTAAATGCTCCTAAAAGGTCATGTAAGAATTGTTGCATTAAGGGCTTCTATTGTAGCTAAGAGGTCCTTGCAGAGAGACATGACTGTATTTACTCTGGGTCCCTAGACCTTGCCCAGTGTTCCCACATAGTAGATTCATAACACACTTTTGTAAAATCAGTGGATGAATAAGACAGCAAAATTATATTGCTTGTCCCAATTTGCATAATACTTTTACTGCATAATTAAAACTAACAATCACGCAGTGAGATAAATTTTATCAGCCCCACTTTCCAAATGAAAAAAATGACCCCCTGGAGACGTGTCTTGCCAGAAATCAAATGTCTAATGGTATAGTTTGGTCAGGACAATTCTTTCGTTCTATACCACCATCCCAATTCACTCAAAATGATGAAGAAATGAAGTGATACGACTGGGTATTAACACAGATAAACATGTATTATACTAACAAATGTTAAGATCTATACCATGGAATGTATTTGCATATGGCTCTGTGTGTGTGTATGTGTATCTGCATTTCCCCAAACTCGAAATACAGTCAAAGCCAAAAACCTGGGGGTTGGCCATCAGTTCATAGAGACAGTGGCCACACTCCCTAGGATGTGATCCTAACTAGAGCATGCTGGGTGTTGAGGGGATTGAGAGAAGGGAAGAGGCTGAGGGTGTGAACTGACAGGGGCAGAGGGTTGACAGTGAGTGGGGCTGGAGACCAACAGCAATGAGGATGAAGAGCTGCCCATGGCTCACGCAGACACCACACAGAAGCCAGACTTCCCTCGCCTGTGGTGTAGAAGGAACTGCAGTTACATACCAAGAATTCGAGCCACGCTTACACACAGCAAACAAGTGCAGCTGCAGTGACATCTTCAGAGAGTGACTACAACAATCTAGAATGAGGGAATTAGTCATTCTCCACCTTCTTTGTCTCACATTGTCATTTGTCGTTAACAACGGTTAACGGATGGGAGGATCGGCCCTCCCCCTTCACTTCCCGTTCCCATCACCAGTGCAAATCCATATTGACCAGCCCAAAATGTGGGAGGTGGGACGTGTGGGACAACTTGGATCTGGGGAGTCTTGCTTCAGTTCAATGGATTTTATTGTGATTTCATGTTTGGAAACTGCTTCTTCTGCAATTGCCCTTCTTTTGATTCCCTCCCAGCTGATTTGGGAGCAAATGAGCTCATAAAGAAGTTCTTCTTCAGACGCACATTTTAAAAGAGAAGATCTTTATGATCTTTTGTCCTCATGAGGACAGGGGTTTATTATTTCCTAGAATTTGGATTCCTTTAAGGTTCTAGCAGAGAATCATGGAATGGAATATTAAAAATCCCTTTGTTGCTCTTGGAACCAATGGTCTTAGAAGATAAAGACTCATTGCATTAGCTATTTACAAATTCATGATTTTTAGGTAAAGAATATTTTGGTTTCTTTCTATAAGTGAAGTGTGTATTTTGTTTGTTTTTTAAACTAGCAGTCTGTTTTATTCCTTTTTTTTTTCCTTTTTGGGGCCCTACCCATGGCATATGGAATTTCCTGGGCTAGGGATGAAGTTGGAGCTGCAGCAGCCAGCCTACATCACAGCCACAGCAACTCCAGATCCAAGCCACATCTATGACCTATGTCACAGCTCATGGCCACGCCAGATCCTTAACCCACTGAGCAAGGCCAGAGATAGAACCTGCAGCCTCATGGATACTAGTTGGGTTAGCAACCTGCCGAGCCACAGTGGGACTGTGTTTTATTGAACAGAGATTTGGCAAAGTACAACAAATGCCCAGCTTGGGAAGATGTGGTTTCCAGTCCTGGCTCTGTCATCTTCTAGGTCACTACTCTAGCCACTTAGAGTGGCAAGAGCTTGGACAAGCCATTTTAATTTCATGAACTCATAGAATTAGTAATATATGCCTCAACAATCATTGCAAAGATTAAATGAGGTAACATAGGTAAAGCTCCAATCACAGTGCTTTGCAGACCATAACAGCCTGCAGACATTAGCTAAATCTGAATCACTGCACAGAGGGAATCAAAATTAAAAACAACCAAACAAAAGGCACTTCCTATAACAATGAAGCCTCCTGTGGCAGGATTTGCAAAATATCCAATAGCACACATGCCAAGATTGCCTACCACTATTTATTGTCTAATTCTTTGCAACAAGTGTATGTGGTAGAAATGCTTAAGTAACTCAGTACATGTCCTTGGATGCTTTCAGCCTTATGATGAAGCCAGATTAGCAAGGTAAACTGAAAGCTGGACCTTTGCATTGAACTTCCTTGAGGAAAAGTATTCTGGAGAGCTAGAAAAACTATTCCAATACTTTCTTGGGAGATGCAAATTACTTTCTGAATAGAAACATTGTGACGCTCCATTACAACATTAATGTCGGGTCTGGTCATGATGCAGAGCATTTACTTTCCGTTGTGTGCAATAGAAAAAAAAAAAAAAACCATTTTGTTAAGGAAGCTCTTGTGGCCTGACAGGTTCAAGTTTAAAAGGAAGTTTGACTTCCAGCTCTCTTTCACTTTTAAAATAAGTGAATGCATTATTTTTCAGACAGCAAGGAAATGATTGAATCCATTGACTTCTAAACAGAATCTCCTTACACTAGGGAAGTCCAACTCAACCCTGTATTTGAAAATTAGCATACATTTACCAGACTTCCGACCAGAATGGAAATCCCTAACTGATCTTTCAACGGCACTGTACCATTCTGTCTTTGAAAAAAAATAAACCAGCTTTCTGGGAAGGGTTATCTTGTCCTAGCCTGAAACTGGAACACATTAGTCACCACCGTAACTTATTAAAATCTAGCAAAACAGTGGGTAAAATAAAATCTCTGGTTCATCCACTTAATTTGACTAGAAATTGTCAGTTAGCTTCCCGAGAACAGTTTGAATCAAGAGGAGGTGAAGCTGGATCCAATGGGTGAGAAATTTACTCAGTCACAACTTACACCTCAGGCATTTCCAATAAAAAGGGGGCGATGTTTTCTCCAGACAGGTCTGGAGTGTGGAGGAGATGACTCAGATTCACAAACCATCTCAGACACTTTGTTTTCGGGCCATGAAGGTGCAATGTCAGAGTCAATGCCATTCCCATCAACAAAGAGCCATGTTAGATACACAGGAGTTGCCCCTGCGCATAAAGTTGAACCAAGTTTGAGAGACAGTTTGCTCCACTGATGCAGAGTGAAGCTATTTTGGAGATGAATATCTGTCCAATCTATGCAAAAGTCTAATCATTTAAAATAGGGGAAAACACTGGGGGGAGGGAGGAATTGGGAGGGTGGGAATAACACGTACATACTACTGTATAAAATAGACGGTAACAAGACCCTACTGTATAGCACAGGAAAACCTACTCGTATGGGAAAGAAAGAATAAATATATTGACATCCACCCTGATCCACTTTACTGTACTCCTGAAACGAATACAACATTGCAACTCAACTATACTCCAATAAATTTTAAAAATACAATAAAACGGGGGCTCAGGACCTGGTTTTTAGGGACAAATGGTCTCGACCTAACGCATCACTGAGAAATGTCATTGCTCCCATCTGCCATTCAGACAAATCGTGCAGTGTGACGTCAGAGTCTGAGGAAGGAAAAGGAGGTGAGGCGATCGATATTTATTTAGTACCTTCTTCGTTCCTTAGAGGCATTGAGTCAGTTAATGTGCACATACGCTTTCATTACAACAGTCTGAGGCAGGCATCCCTGTTGCATTTTATTTTATTTTATTCTTTTTCAGCTGTACCCAAGGCATATGGAAGTTCCCAGCCCAGGGATGGAATGCAAGCTGCAGCTGGGACCTACGCCACAGCTATGGCAACACCAGATCATGAACCCACTGCCTCACAGCGGGAACCCCCTTGTTGCCATTTTAGTGAGACAAAGAGAAAAATAGACAGCTTGCTTAAGGTCACACACGGAAAATTTAAATTCAGCTGTTCTGACTGCAAAACTAAGGCTTTCTCCTTCTCCTCTCAATCAACTCCAATATGAGCTGTTTTCATCAGCGGTTCGGCTGTTGCTCAGTAGGATAGCATTCTTGTTAATTTTCTTGAGTCACTTCAGCCTGTGGATCTTCCTTCATTGCTCTCTGTTAAAATTACACTAGCTGATATTATTGAATGACAGAAACCAAGCCAGGAACTTTACATGCAGAATCTCCTTTCATCACTGTAAAAAGTCTTTGATAAGTTTTAGCTCTCATTTTACAGACAGGAAAACAAGAAGCTCTCAGCACACTTTGCCCAACAGCACACAGTTCAGGAGTGGCAAGACCAGTTTTGAGCCCAGGTAGTTTGATTCCAGATTTGTTCCCTTAGCCATAGGTTAAATAGACATGCATACTCTGTGCATTTGCATAATAAAATTGTGATGGCCTGTTTTATGCTCTTCAGAAATACAGTCATATCATCAATGGAACCAATAAGGGACTTCATTCTTTTCAAAAAAAATTTAGTAGGCTATAGTTGACTTTGTAATTGTCTTAGTTGCAGGTGTATGGCCAAGGAAGTCAGTTATACATACACATATATTTATTATATTTTTCCCATATAGGCTATTACAGAATATTGAGTAGATTTCCCTGTACTATAGGGTAGATCTTTGTTAGTTACCGATTTTATATATAGCAGTGTGCATATGTTAATCCCAACTTCCTAATTTATCCCTTCCCCACCCCCACCATGTTTTCCTTTTGGTAACTATAAGTTTGATTTTAAAAAGTTTGAGTTTATTTTGGTTTTATAAATAAGTTATTTTATATCATTTTATTAGATTCTACATCTAAGTGTTATCATATGATATTTGCCTTTTTCTATCTGACTTAACTTCACTTAGTGTGATAATCTCTAGGTCCATCCATGTTGCTGCAAATGATATTATTTTGTTATTATTTTTTATGGCTGAGTAATACCACATCTTCTTTATCCATTCTTCTGTTGATGAACATTTAGGTTCCTTCCATGTCTAGGCCATTGTGAATGGTACTGCAATTGAACACTGGGGTGCATGTGTCTTTTCCAATTATAATTTCCTCAGGATATATGCCTGGGAGTGGAATTGCTGGATCATATGGTGGTTCTTTATTGAAGAACCTCATTCTTTGCCTGTACACATGCTAAGGTTATCTACTTCCCAAATGATGGCATTTCATCCTGGGAATGTCATTGCATTACAGTTGATAGTCTCATTCTGGTTGATGGACTGTCGTTAAGATGATAAACCTACCAGTCAAATCTAGTAGCATGCGATGTATGGATTTATGTTGGCAGATCAATTATCGAAAAAATTTAACAATTGCTTGCCATTAAGTAAGGGATCAGTGAACTGCAGTGGGTGGCTTGCATACGCATTCTAACACACTAGACCCTAACCATGATTACCTATAGCAAGGATGAGGAGTGCACCTTCTTTAAGACTATCTTTTTTTTTGCTTCTTAGGGCCACACCCATGGCAGATGGAGGCTCCCAGGCTAGGGATCTAATCTGAGCTACAGCTACCAGCCTACCCCACAGCCACAGCAACTCGGGATCTGAGCTGAGTCTGTGACCTACACCACAGTTCACAGCAACGCTGGATCCTTAACCCACTGATCAAGGCCAGGGATCAAACCTGCAACCTCATGGTTCCTAGTAGGATTCGTTTCTGCTGCATCATGACTGGAACTCCACGGCTTTCTTTACAACAGAAAGCTTCTCAGCATGAACCACATAGTCTTCAAATTCAACGTAAAGTAAGACAAGCATTATACTTTTTGAGTTTATCATCATTCTTAAATATTGTCAATAACAGTTAAAATGATACTATAATCTTATTAAAATATATCAACTCAATTCATTTGGAGGCATCACGGAGACTTTACTTCTCCCTGGAATTTGTCTAAAACCAGCCTTCTCTTTCTTCTTGAAGAGATGGTGCCACACATCCTACACCAAAGAACAAAGAGAAAATACAGTTGCTCAAGTCACATTGATTTTTGTCTTCACACTGAGAGTAAAACCCATGTCTTAGTCATACAAGGAGTGATTTTTCAATGCTTTAATAGAGCAGAGAGAACGTATTCTTTCCAAAATGACTCTAGCTAATAGAAGTTCTGTTAAGTGTTTCTTACAGTTTAATTTAAAAAGTTTCATAATTTAATATGGGTGTGCCTCCAGATGAAGCCTATAGCTTATACAACTCATTTTATATTTTCCAAAGATTTTCAAAGACTTTCCCCAAATGGTCACAGTGTTTTCACCCAAACTTCTCTTCATGGTCAGCGAGGATCCCGTAGCCTTGGCCTGGGTCATGTACCCAGAAGACAAGGCTAAACTTGTCAGGGCAGGGCTGGCCTCTGTTTATGAAGCATAGAGCTAAGGAGAACCCAGAATCTGGGTTTGGAGGGAAGGTAGGTCCAGGAAGCATGGGGGGGGGGTTCCTAAATGTCTGTTCCCTGGAGACAGTCCTGAAGAAAGAAGTAAATGCACATTGAAGGATCTACAGCAAGGACCAGGCAAGGCTTGGGACTTGGAGTGGACAGATGCCCTGAGCAATGTAAGTGGCAAAATTAAAGCCACTCCAACGAGGCCAACATTTTTTTTTTTTTTCTTTTTAGGGCTGTACCTGCAGCATATGGAAATTCCTAGGCTAGGCTAGGGGTCAAATTGGAGCTGCAGCCACCAGCCTATGCTACAGCCACAGCAACGTGGGATCCGAGCCACATCTGCTACCTACACCACAGCTCATGGCAATGCCGGACCCTTAACCCAGTGAACGAGGCCAGGGATCAAACCCACATCCTCATGGATACTACCCAGTTTGTAACCCGCTGAGCCACAATGGGAATCTGAGGCCAATGTATTTAATAACACTTACAGATTGGTTACAAGCTCGTTTAGACATTCTTGAACATGAACCCTTCCAAACATAATGAAACAGAAATTAAGCAAAATTTTTACTGGTATAAACAACTTTGGTCACAAAGCTGGCTTTTTTTTTTTTTTTTTGGCTTTTCTAGGGCTGCACCCATGGCATATGGAGGTTCCCAGACTAGGGGTCCAATCGGAGCTGTAGCCGCTGGCCTACTCCAGAGCCACAGCAGCAATGCAGGATCCGAGCCTCGTCTGCAACCTACACCACAGCTCACGGCAACGCTGGATCCTTAACCCACTGAACAAGGCCAGGGATCGAACCTGCAACCTCATGGTTCCTAGTCGGATTCATTAACCACTGAGCCATGACGGGAACTCCACAAGTTGAATATTTACATAGTGATGCTCTGTTTAACTGGTGGCCTCTCCCCCCCACACCCCATTTTCCGTGTTAAGATGCATTGTCCTTTGCTCAGAAGCTCAACTTCTGTCTCTGGTCCTCCTCAGACAGCCAACACAAAGAGCTCAAAAGTGAGCAGGTTTGTGAGCCAGTCTTCCTGTAGCGTTATAATCAGAGCGTGGGGGGAATTTTTGTTTCTTAAATATAACAGTTTATTTTGGTGAAATTATTATAATTTAAATCTCTTTCATTGTGTTCCAAAATCTGTGCAATTCTTTTAATTACCATAATTGTTTTTGTTTTTCAGTTATGTGTATGTGCCTTATAAGTATTGTGGCCATTTTCTCTGTGTTTGGATAGATCCAAGCCTCAAGTAGACATGAATGAGAGTGTAGCAAATTCCAATCTACTTCCCTCCCTGCAGCATAGGTCAATGTGTGGGAACAGATCACTGGTTCAACTTAATAGAACACAAAGATCCTTGGAAAAAGAAAAGCCAGACGGGTGAGAGTTAGAGTTCGGATTAGAAGCTCCCTTGCAGCTCACCTTTTAGCTCCTTTCCCAAGACCTCATATTTTAACTCTTGTCCAGGAGGCTTAAGGATTCAGGAAAAAAATAATAATAATAAAAATAAAAAAATAAAAATAAATAAAAGGATCAGCCTTAAGTTTCTCTACAGAAATAAAATGCAGAAGCAGTTGTATTTGGCATCCAAAATTCTAGGCTCAGAATTCATTTTCCCTAATTACTGACTGGGTAAACATGGAGGGTTTGTGTTATCTTTCTGAATCTTCACTTCTTAACTATCAAATAGGGACACCGATCCTTTCTTTGTCTTCACTCTTTCATAAGATTGTTCCTTATTTCAACTAAAATATTATGAAATAGTTCAGTACACTGGGAAGCCCGAAGAAAATATAAGTAGTGCTTATTGTATTTTCTCCTCTTGCTATTTTGTCAAAAAGGATAAAATCAACCATGTCCTCAAATAGCCAAAAAGTAATGGGTGGGTCAGTATAAGGGCTGCCACATACAGCTGTGCAGTTTGTACACTGCACAACTAGGGCTGTCAGGATTTGGGGGGAGAGGAGTTGTGATCAAAACAGGTCTGTCGACAGAGCCCCATACCCTGGCATGGGCCTGCTTTATTTATTTTTATTTGCCCATTAACATAAAAGGACTATATATGTTAACAGAAGACTGGATGGTAACACGAGAAATCAGGGCTCTGTGGAATCAGTCCTGAAGATTAAATTAAATATATTTATAGAATCATTCAGTGAGGCACATTTTCAAATTAAGGAATTTAGAATCCAGAAACCTAGATTCTAGTCTTGGTTTTGCTGGAAAGCAACAATTTTAAGCAATTTCCCTTGGTACTTGGGGCTTCTGATTGCTCACTTGTAGAACAAAGTAGTTACCTTCCATCTAATCTTGATAGTTAAATGCAAATATATTTCTATAGTACTCTAAAAAGATAGGTATGTTTCTCATTCATGGATGTCTGACTGCATCTTACCCAACTACCTGCCTTCTTTAACAATTCCTGACAATCTATTAACTGGTTCCAAAGAACAATAAGCTCAATTTTTAAAATGCAGACAACTCATGCAGTTAGCCACAACCGGGTGCAAATGAGGGGTGATGTTCTTTATACATGCCAAAAGACCCACACCCACACTTTATCTTCTTTCTCCATCTTGTTTGGTCTCCAGATTCCCTTACTCATCTCACTAAAAAATCGCTTGCTGGCTATTGCGTAAAAGATAATTGATTTAATTATTTTAGCCTAAACAAACAAAGCCAAACATCACATGATGATCCCACGTGATGCTGCATCTCCAAGATCTGAAGTTCTAAGGCACACTGTTTAAACAGCAGGTTCATAAAAGCATGAAGAGTGTGGTGAAAGAGGCCTTATGGAGCATCAAATTCAGTTTCCTTGTTTTCTAGGGAAGGTGTTGAGGCTCCGTGTAGAGCAGGCACTGGCCCTGAATCTTGCTGTCACAAGCCGAAGCATCTGACTCAGAAATCAGGACATCTGACTTTAGGTGCGTTGCTTTTCTGATGACATCAAAGTTTGGTTATGCTAACTGCATCCCTTGCAGTTCTCCCTCTTGCTCATCAAACTCAAGGCCCTCCCTGGGCTGCATCTAAGTCTTTGGGCAGCTTAGGAACAGGCAACTCTTAGATTCCCCTAGCAGGCCCCCTTTCTTCCTCAAATTGTTCCTCAGCCTCTTATGAGAAGTCAGTATCTCCCACTCCATCTGAAATCCCTGACCCTGTCATTATTCTCTATACTATGACTGTGCTTTAACTTTTTTTATAACCCTTATCAGTCTTCAATATTATATTTGCATTATTTATTTATATACTTGGTACTTTTCCCCTCCATTTAAACGTGAGTTTAAAAAAACAACAATATTTTTTCCTTGTTTTATTACCTTATTCCAGTTACTAGAATAGTGTCTGGCACATAGTAGGTGCTCAATACATGTGTTTGAATGATTACATGAATGACTGAGTTTATGAATGAGCTATTCTTAGTTTCCAGAGGGTTTTATTTTTACTCTCTTTCAGTAATGAAGCTTGTTGATTTGGGTACTTCTAAGCAATTAAATTGGTATAATTCAACCACAGTTTGACACTCTTTAAATGCCAACTCCCTCTTTTTTCTCTTCACACTAAGTCATCCTTACTCTTTTGATTCTCTTTCTATAAATAGTACTAGACTCCCGCAAATTTCATGTTGGAATATACCAATAGATTCAGAGGTCAACATGCTCTTTGTTCATTTAAAGCCCTTTATTTAAAGCCCAAATTGGTGGGTGTTTAAAAGGAACCACAAAGAAAACTCACGCTCTGCCTTTATTAAGTATTTCTAGTTGTTGATACTTAGTTCATATTCCTCTGCTGACAAGGATGCTCTGAAGCCAGGACTGTGCTTTTTCATGTCCATGGAGGTCTCAGCAAATGGTGTTATGCTAATTACATTGTCTACTTTAAGCCCAAAATATTGATGGATTGTGGGCAAAGGGTCCCAGTGGAAAAATCCTGGCAGGACTTCTTACCTATTATGACATTTTTATTTAGTTCAGTCTTTATTTTCCAATCTACTTGTTTTAGAGTCACTTCATTTAAGAGGTTATTATTCATCGTAAGAACTTTTTTTTTTCTTTGCCTGTGGCAGAGAGAAGAGTGTAGAGACTACGATTGATGCAAGGTCAAATTCAGAAGCAATCTAAGCCAAACTTTGGCCTCTGTGCAAAGCCAAATCCATCAAACAAAGGAGATGAGACAGAAAAGTACACCCTTTAATTAGCTCTTACCCACAGAGTAGTTTTCAACAGGGAAACTTGGAACCTCCATAAAAGTGTTTTCTTGTCTCTTAGGGGTTTCCTGTGGCCTTGAGGGAAAATTCATTTGCAGATTAAGCATTTCCTTGTTTTACTTTGGCATTAATTTTATATACACATAAATTTTAATGTGTACATATATGTTTATATATGTATATGTTTTAATTTGGCACGTATATATATGTAAAGACTTCTTTACTTTGCCGTTCACAAGGTTGGACTGTAAGGTTCTCAAAGGGCAAGAAGTACCCTTAATCAATATTCAAAGTTTATACACAACCTAGATAGTTTCTGGTACATAATAGTGTTTGCAAATGCAAATGCGTGAATGGATCAATCAGTTCATGAATGAGCAAAATAAGGTAAGTCAGTGAATTCATTTCTCCTACTTGATTCTTTATAATGAGAAGTGAATAAAATAATTTCATTTATGTAGCTATCTGGATTTATCCCAGCCCCTTATCTCAACCTAGGACAACTTCAGAGTGCCTTACAGAATCATCTGAGGTCTCTGGTGTGACGACATTGACTTCTGCTGAGTCCCACTCAGATCTCTTCCTTGCAGATGTGTGTCCCTGCATCCAAATCTCTGCTGCCGAGTCCATTTCCAGGAAACACAACCTAAAAGCATAACCTAAAGGATAGAAAAGAAATGCCATAGTTGACCACAGGTGGATATTAATTTCCTTTTCTCCTCATAACCTGGACAATGTTTTAAGTGCTTTGCTGCCACAAAATAAAGTGAGAAGAACAAACTTGTAGCATAAAAGAGAAGTCCAAATGTGCCCATATGTCCTTTTTTTAAAAATTCTGTAGAGTGATAGCACAGGTAAAGACCAAGATGCTGAAATAGCATCCCATCTCGTGTGAACTCTTTAAATGAAATATCAAAGTTCAACTTCGGCACATTTGCTTCCAATAAGTCTGAGTTTCTCCCTTTAGTAAAAGTAAAGAAAAGCCCAGCAATTACACCAGGCTATTTTTATCTCTTAGCGAGAATTGCCTTCCTCCCTTTTCTGGGCTCAGTAGAGCTTCCACATACAGACAAACTAGGTTAGTTACCAGCCTCCGTAGTAGTTATGAAGATCCTCCTAAGAATCATTTGATCCCTTTTTTTTACTTGCATTCTCAAGCCTGACACTGAAGACTGCTTATAGAAAAAAAATCACTTGGGTCTAAGCAAGGGCACAGGCATTCCTTACCATCTTCTCATTCCTGATTCCCCTTTGAGGGAAAGCTACAATGTTTACTGAGCTACCATGCATGTTAGGCAACAGTTTTGTTGTTGTTTGGTCTTTTTGTCTTTTTTAAGGCCGCACCAGCAGCATATGGAAGTTCCCAGGCAAGAGGTACAAATGGAGCTGTAGCCACTGGCCTATACTACAGTCACAGCAACACCAGATCCTTAACCCACTGAGAGAGGCCAGGGATTGAACCCGCGTCCTCATGGATGCTAGTCGGGTTCATTAACTGCTGAGCCATGACGGGAACTCCAGGCAACAGTTTTTTTACAGAGGACACTTGACCCTGTTCTAGCTTACATATTTAGGTGGATTTTAGACCCCATGGTCAATTGCTATGTCTCAGTTTCCCCTTGTGTGATATGGAGGTAGATCATCTCTGGTAAAGGAAATTTTGTTTAATATGGTGCAGACATAGATTCCATTAATACACACACATATATATATGTGGACCATATATCTGTTGGCAATTGTGGCAATCATGTTACATAAAAGAAAACCAACCCAAACAAAAGTCTTATGAACAATAAGTATTTGTTTTCACAGCCCATCATGGGATGTGGCTACCATTTGGCTGATGGCTCTGCTTTAGGCTGCTGGATCTTCAGGGCTTTGTTCCAGAAGCTGAATTCAATTCATATCTGCCTTCTGTGTGTTTGTTCTTGAGCCTAGGATCAAGGGGCCAGGCTTCCTGAAGCAACCCATCCCCAACAGGGAAATACAACTCCCATCCTGTCATTCTGTAGGTCTGTCTGCTATTCTCCATCAGACTCTGCAGCTACAGAAGTTGTCTGTTTACCTGGGCTTTGGCGAGGCGACAGGTCTTAGTCATCTCTAGATCTTGTATATTGTTTGGCACACAAAAGGCGCTCAATAAATGCATTTGAGTTAACAGACGCCTAAGTGAATTAACTCTGCATAAATCTATACCAAGACATTCTAAAAGCACTGTGCTAAAGTGATGAATGGTTGAGTTACAATTTGTAATTAGGGCAAGCTTGACTTGCTTGGGCACTTGCTAAGTCCTTTGAAGTTGTCATTATGGAACCCAAATGACAAATGACCCTTTTGTGTCAGCGTTAGTGCCATACACTGGGTGGAATGGAACACTGATCTTAACCAGGATGTTTTGTATTCATTCTTGGGAACACAATTAAGTAGTGAAGAGATTTCAGCAAATGTACACGCATAGCTTTGAGATCTTTACAACAGTGCCTTTGGAATTACTAGGAGAAAATTATTTATTATCCACAAAGTATTAAATAAGAAACTATTTCAATAACTCACTTGATTTCCTCCTGGAGAGCAATTCAAAAACAATTCCATGAAGGCGAACAGAAGACATTCATGGAGAGTTCCAAGAACCAGCTTTCAGAAGCTCAGTTTCAATGGGAGGTGTTGAGAAATGGCCACAGGAACTATGAACATTTAGCTTTGAGCCCCTCCTTCAGCTTTTAGAAATGGGCATGTCATTTAGCTTCTTTTTAATTCCTCATTTGTAAAGGGGTCTCTCTCAATTTCCTCATTTGTAAAGGGGACATAATAATATTTACATTTAAGTTAATTACAAAGATTAAATGGGACAATGTATGTCCATTACCTGGTGATCGATTCTTCAGTTTTTTTGATGCAAGTCCCTTTTCCTTTTATATTTCAAAAGTTGCTGTTTTTGTGGAATGTTGATGGAAGTGCCATGCTTTTCATTTAACTTTTCTTTCTCAATGATCTTGGTTGGCTATAGAAGTATAAAATTATTTTAGTACTTATTTGTCTAAAATCTATAGGTGCCATCAAGTTACATATTAGGTAATTTGAATTCTAATTAATTTCTGAGCTGTTTCTGTGGCTTGGTTAATTATCCTTTCTAAGACTCAGTTTCCTCACCTGACATTAATGTTTAGAGTTTACTTAGGATGTAAGTCTATAAATTATACATCTTCCTACCTACTTATCACTATTTTCTTCTTTATGCATGCATCCACCCATAAGTCCACCAAAAACACTTTTCATGCCATTCACAAGATATACAGTAAATGAATCATTCATATTAACTTGAGGTTATAGGTAAAAATCTAAGATTAACCAAAACATTGCTGAAACCGATGCCATGTGGACAAATACCATTATAGTGAATGAGAGATATCTATATATTTTTATATAGTAAAGTATATAATTTGACCAAATAAAATTCAATCGGTGGTAAAAACATAAAAGGCATGCTTTCAGCTAACCCACAATAAGGAAATTCAAATTAAATAAGGACATAATTTAGAAGGTTATTATACTCTAATCAGTTAGGAATTTTTTCTCATTTTTTAAAGTTTTATTAAAGTTTAGTTGATTTATAATATTATGATGATTTCTGCAGTATAACAAAATGATTCAGTTATATATGTACCGACATCTGTTCTCTTTCAGATTCTTTTCCCACACAGATTATCACAGAATATTGGGTAAAGTTCCCTGTGCTATAGAGCAGAGAATAGGAGTATTTTTAATAACAAGCTTTTCTAGCATATCAAATATGATTTACTTTATGAAAACTTAATCTACAGAGAGTATTTTTTCTAGAACACATACATCCCATGTATTAAGCCAAGGTGGTCTTGTTTACCATTTCCACTGAATATGAGCCTTTATTTGATCTTAAAATTTAGTCTTGGATCTTAGTTCATTCTACTCGGAATTCAGCCCCAAGACAGATTTTTCTCCCGTTTCCTCTTCCATTTCCATTCTTCTTGCCACTATCTTAGCCCGAGCCCTTAGGAATTCTCTCCTGGTGGTGACAGCAGCCTCCTAGCAGATCCTCCCTGCTTTCAAAGTTATCATTTTTCAATTCAACTCACCAGACAATCTGGTGATTTTTAAAAGATAGAAAGTTGATTCTAAAAATCCATTCCATGGCTTTGCATGTCCCTTAGGCTAAAGAACAAACCCCTCAGCAGAGCCCACATCACTATCCTGGCTCTATTTATCCTTATTTCTCACAACCCTACCACCTGTACCAAGATAGTGCTGAATTCCTCTTCTAATGATTCCTTAAGTTTTCTCATGCCTCGGTGCGCTTTCCACAGACCTTTGCCCTGTAGGAAACAGACTTTCCCCATTAAAACACCTGAATCCTGTTTGATTCTCTGACCAAACGCCCCCTCTTCCAGAAAGCCACAGGGACCTCATCATATGTCTACCACCCCCCGCAAGTCTATATAGTGCTTCCCTTCCTTGCTTCAAAAGTACTCTTGCTTACTTTTCCTGATGTCTAAACTTGTGTAATTATCTGGAAAAAAAAAAAAAAAAAAAGGGTTTCCCCAGTACACTGTGACCAGTCGAGTGCAGAGGTCCTTGAGTCTAACATAGTGCCTGGTCATATGCGCATATGTTAGGCATTTAGTAAACATTTGTTGAATGAACCAAATGAATGAACTTTTTAAAACTGCAGCAATTTGGCCGTCACACCCCAAATTTCAAACAAGAAAGAAAATTACCATACAAGAGGATTTGTCTGAGTGCTTTGTTTCCTTGTCATATTATGTCAGGGATCAAAGGATAGCATTTTTTCCTCTTCAGATTGAAAATAGCTTTGTTTTTACTGCCTTTTTCCCCTCATATTAAAGGGAGCTTTCATCATAGATTTTAATATGACTTGATTGTCTCTGTATTCATATCCCCTTGATACCCTGCTTTTCACTGTAAGTCAGCAAGATCAAAATCTTCTCCTAATTATCTCCACTACCTGCTGAAATATCTGCTGCTGGGGATGTGTCAGTGGCTCCAACAATTATGCGGTGGTAATGACACGCGTTCTCGCCAGGCAGGGTGGTGGTGCCTGGACTTCAAAGGGCCTCTGCCAAGTGGTGCTATGTAGTGTAGTTCAATTAAAGCATAATTAAGGTGGGATGTTAGATTCTGACTTCTGCTTGTGTCAAAGATGGTCCATTCCAGCAGTGCACATGGCCACCTTTGCAGCAGCTCTGGAGTTACACAGAGGATGGCAAAGCATCGCTGTTTAACTCTTCCAGGGCCCGTCCACGAGAAGATGGCCCTAGGTGGTCAGTGGGATCTGATTTATTTCAGCGTCCGTGGAATGATCTAAGCTTGTACCCGACCCAAATTTACCCCAATGTACAACATTTCATTAATTCCTGGTGGCACATGTTATTATTCTCAATTTTAGAGGTTTCAAACCTTAGAAATGTTCTCTGCCACGCCCAAAGTCATGAGCTTGTCATTCACTAAGTCCATAACCTTGAGCAAGTTTCCTAACCTCTGAGATTCAATGTTCTCATCTGAAAAGGAGCCAAAACCATCCTGTATGTATGTTGCCATAAAACAGGCATACACACAGATTTGTCTGTATGTTTACATCTATCATCTGTCTGTCTGTCTGTCTATCTATCTGTTATCTATTTCAAATACAGTGATCAACAGAATAGGTACTCCATAATTTTTTTAAAAAATGCATTTTTTTGTTAGTTTTCCAAGATCCCCAAGGCATGTAACTATCCAGCCGCCTGGTTTTCTCACACCTAAGGACACACTGACCTTCATGTACTCTCTACTCATTCTATCAAAGAACAAGTGGAAACAACATTAATATTTGGTATGTCTCTAAGTTGACTGAAAAAGACTACGTAGAGACTCAATTCTTCTCACATATTTCTTCTTCCTGAAGAGGACAATAGATTTGTATGTGGAGAGGGGTAGGTGTTTAGAGAAGGTCCTTGGCATTATTTTGGGTAGCTGATTTTCTGGTCTCCCACTAGTGGCTTGGTAAAAGACTCTGAGCTACTTTATTGCAGTTAAGAACACAGAATCAGAAGTTTAAAAAAAAGTATGAGCTACTTTTTTTAGCCCTGTGAGTTGAGTCGTGTAAATTTAAGCAAGTTACAAAACCTATCTAATTCTCTGTTTTATCATCTACCAAAAGGGAACAACAAGAGCACTTGCCTCACAGGGCTGTTGAAAGGACTAAATAAGATAATGCCCATAAAGCTCTTGGTATTGTATTGGTCAATTCTCAGAATCCAATAAATTATTATTATTATTACTACCACTCTTCCTCTGTCTCCTTGTCATTTCATCTCTTTGTCACACATACACACTCTCATCCAACCTCAAACTCACCACAGATTTTCAAATATTCTTGAAGGTGCTATCATGTGGTGAATGAAAAGAATGAAATAATGCATTTGCAGCAAAATGGATGGACCTAAAAACTCTCATACCTAAGTGAATGGAGACAGCGAAAGAAACATCGTATGTCACTTATATGTGGAATCTTAAAAAAAGGATAACAATGAACTTTTTTGCAGAACAGAAACAGACTCACAGACTTTGACAAAATTATGGTTACCAACAGGGACAGGTGCGGGTGGGGAGGGATGGACTGGGGGGTTGGGATTGGCATATGCACACTGAGGTATATGGGGGTGGGGAGGGGGGGACTGGGGGGTTGGGACTGGCATATGCACACTGAGGTAGATGGAATGATTGGCCAACAGGGACCTGGTGTATAGCACAGAGACCTCTACCTGGTATTCTGTGATAATCCACGTGGGAAAAGAATCTGAAAGAGAATGGATACCTGTAAATGTATAACTGAATCACTTTGTTGTACAGCAGAAATGATCACAACCTTATAAATCAACTATATTTCAATAAAACTTTAAAAAATTAAAAAAAAAAGAAAGTACAAGCTTATGCAAATTACCTCGGGAATTCATTCCGTCTCCATTTTTGCATTTCAATCAGATTCACATTTCAAAGGCCTGAGCCTTGCCTGACAATTCTCCTGGCAATAGCCACAAGAAAAATTTGAGCAAAGTCTCTCTGAATCCAGCCGGGCCGATTTAAAAGCAAAGTTTCCTACGTATCACAAGTAACTGGATTTCAGGGTATATTGTGCATTATCAGCAAGCTGTATCAACATTTCAGAATCATCAGCATAAAACTAGGTTGGCTTGGCTGGGGCAGTGCTCTGAGTTATGATTCTATCACTTCCTGTCTCAGAGCAAACCAGCAGTATCAGAGTGGTTCTGGCCCCAGTGTTCAGGTTAACAGTATGACAACAGACTCACAGTCTAGAAATCTGCCAGTGTTTCAACTGCAAGATCAGGTTTAGAGGAGAATAACCTTGCTGAAATTTTGATATACAAAGTTAAACCCAGTTAGGGACAGAAGACCAAGTAAGGGGAGATAAAAGGGAAATGAGGAGGAAGTAAGGGAGGAAAAATAGACTGAGATGGTTGTTGCCCAAATACTTGGTATCACAAGATGATTTTCTAAGTATTAGCTATCTGCTAAGAACTTTCATTTCCCCCTCATATCTACTATGCCCTTTCAGCAAAGGATTTTTTTTTTTTAAATTCCCAACACTCAATAAATTCTCATACATCGTGTTAAAGTTGAGAGAAAAAGATTCTGAGTTTTTTAAAAAAAATTACAGTAGGCAGTTAGAAATGTCAGTACTTGGCAAGTTTTCAAATATCCAAATGCACAGTAAACCCTCCAATTTTCTGGAAATAAGTGATTCTATGGGGCCAAAACTAGCCAATAACTTTGCATTCTTTTTTTTAAGTGCTGAAGCTATATTTTATTATTAGATATATTTCCTCCCTAATACATCTTGCATAGTTCCTGGCCTTATGAAGCTATGATGCACACTCCAACAAGTAAATTGAATTTTGTCTTCATGTATGAACATGCTTGTTAATACTGTCAATTATATCATACATGTACTGACCTCAGGGTCAACATAGGTTGTTAATATACCCTATGCTGGCTGGCCTCTGACTGCTGAACATTAGGAATTCTTATGCTTGATTTTTTATGGATTTCTGTCCTCTTTCTCTCTGCAGTTACACATTGTATCATAGTATTAGACAATGCATCTCCCTGAAAAGGCCCTTTCTACGGAAACCTATCTGCAATGGCCAAAAAAAAAAAAAAAAAAAAAGAAGAAGAAAGAAAGAAAAGAAAAAGGAAAAATTGAAAACAAGATTATCCAAACCTTAATTTATTTTCTTTCACAAAATGAAGTAAATTTCTACTCCATGACAGGTAAGTGCTCATAGTTGGGGCTGCAGACATACTAAAGCCAAATAGCTCATAGGTTAGTGAAAAAGAAGACAGGCATTTATAAAATTAGCCACATGGCAAGAAGAGCAAAGTACTCTTAGAGGAATCTCAAACTCGGATGCCAACAGAGGCTAACCAGATAAGATGAATTAGAGACACATCAGGTGCAGAAAAAATAGAAGGAAGAGTTCTATGGGAAAGACTATGGCCATTTAAACTGATACTTAGTTCCAATCCATTTTTGTCACAGAGAATGGAAGGAGAGGAGGAGAAAGGAGGAACAGCATTCTGCAGATTTAGCACATCTGACATACAATGTGTCTTATTCATTTGTATGTTTCTTTTCTCCTTCCTCCAGGGTGAAGACTTGAGACATTCAATACATGTGTATTGACTACATTTTAAAAGCCTTAGAGAAAGATAACAGCATTTCATATATAACATGGATGTAAAAATGTATTATCTTGTGAGTACATGTGTTTAACCTTGCTGCCTTCCTTCCTTCATCTCTATTTACTTGACAAATAAATATGCAGAGTTTATTATATGCCAAACGCTGTTAAGGTGCAGGGAATAGAGCAGTGAACTGAGCAGGCAAAATCCCTGTTCTCATGACGCATTCTTGTTGGGAAGATGTTGACAGTAAATGAATAAGTATATTTAAAATGAGTATACATTATACCACTGTTTTATACATATATATATACAGCACATATATACACATACACAGATGCCTTGTAAGACTATATACATTACCCTTATTATTATATTTACATATATATAAGTATATAATACATTAACATTTATGGATATACACACATATATAGGTAATATGCATATATAAAACATACACATAATATACATATACATTATATATAACATAATTGCTGTGGTTAAAAATAGAAAAAGAATGATAGATTGTGCCAGGATGGCTGTGAGAGAAGTTATTCTTAAAGATGGGAGGAGCCAGGGAGAATCTCAATGAGAAGATGACTTTTTTTTTTTTTTTTGCCACATCTACTGCATATGCAACTTACAGGCCAGGGACTGAATCCCAGCAATAGCTGCAACCTATGCAGCTGCAGCAGCACCAGACTCTTTAACCCATTGTGTTGGGCCGGTGATCAAACCTGCACCTCTGCAGCGACCTGAGCCACTGCCATCAGATTCTTAACCCATGGTGCCATAGCAGGAAACTCCAAGAGGGTGACTTTTAATAGCAATACCAAGGGCATGTGTATTTTTAAGTATATCTGATTAAAACATATATCTTCAGCACTTGAAACACAAACAAAGTTATTAGCTAAGTTTGGCCCCATAGAATCACTTTTAAAATGAGATAAGTTAATATAGTGTGTATTTTTCACAAGCCATTTCAGCAGTCCAGAGTACAGCTATGGAATTGGCAGAGTCTGATTTAATGACGGTTTAGGGTTTTGCCAGGTGAGTATAAGGAGAGAGAGGCAAAGGATTTGAGATGTACACAGAAGTATAATCTCAATGATAGACCTTGGCATGTAAGCTTTCCTCTTTGCTTACATAAGTGATGCATTGTGCTGAATTCTGTGGGATGGCGAGATGAATAGACATGGGCCCTGCTCTAAGAGAAGGAACTTATAGTCTAATGAAATTTCCCAAATTTCAGCCATTCAAATGCCCCATCATGTTTTTTTTTTTTTCATATCTTTGTGCTCCGTACATTATTTAGCGCTCTCTTAAATTATTATACTTCAATAAATTTTATTTGATAAAATATTTCTGTCTCTACTTAATGGAAAATCAGTTTCACTTGCCATAAATAGAAGGTAATTGTTAAACCAAATAAAATGAAAATAATAATATGATTGAATTTCCAAGCCAGTTACTTTGTAAGCTGAAGTCTCCAAGCTTGGATTTGCTTGTCTCTTTGATCAATAAAGGAGATTATGAGAGTTCCCATTGTGTTTCAGCAGGTTAAGAATCCAACTAGTATCCATGAGTATGTGGGTTTGATCCCGGGCCTTGTTCGGTGGGTTACAGATCTGGTGTTGCTGCAAACTGTGATATAAGTCACAGAGGCTGCTCGGATCTGGTGTTGCTGTGGCTGTGGTGTAAGCCAGCAGCTGTGGCTCTGATTCAACCCCTAGCATGGGAATTTCCATGTGCCTCAGGTACAGCCCTAAAAAGAAAAAAAAAAAAAAAAGGAGATTATCAAGTATAAGAGTTGTTAAGGGCATACTAGCACAAAATTTATAGTTTTTTTTTTTTTTTTAATAAAGCCATCAGAAGGATTGAGGAGAATAAAAAGAGCAAGTTCTCCACTTATTCTCACTGTTATAGAGTGCATTATGCAGCACAATGTAAAAGCAACTGTTATCCTTTCATGATGCACACCCCATATTTAGAGAAATACATATCCAGTAAGAAGACAGTCATACTAACAAGCAAGTACAATATGTGTGGCAAATGCTGACAGATAGACATAGCTAGGGCACAGATTTTTAAGAACTTTGAATGGTATGCTAAATGAGTTTGTCATTCATGTAAAAATCAAGTTTTGGAATCAATATATGGCTTTAGTATGAGTACTCATAGAGTTATGTCATAGTTGAGTTAGTAGATAAATTTGTAAGAGGTAGTTAGTCTCTTTAAGAAGTAAGCCATAGATGGACTTATCCATTCTCTCTGGCCTCAGATGGTCGTGGGATGCTCCACTACCAGGCTGGGTTGAGTATCTTTCTCTTACACTAAGACTTGTTCTGGGCATCTTCTTTTTATGTTTATCTTGATTTTTCAATCCTGTGTTAGAGAAAAAGAAAGTGGGAGTAGCGAGACTCATTGGAATTGGTAACTCAGGTTGGAAACCACAATGTCTAATTTAAGTCAATGGAGGTTGGGAGGGAAAGGAACCATTGGAATTAAAATACATTTGATTAGAGAGATTAGTGATAGCTGGGTTGGGAGAGGTACTTTACAGAGAGAAGATCCTAAGATGATAGGGTGGTTCTATGATATTTTAGAGCAGATGGAATTGCAGCATGATTTCAGAAATTTTATGTTATCAAACTGTAAACTATTTTAACTGGAGAAAGTCTTTCCTGGCTTACTTTCTGCCTCTGCATTCCAGGTAAAGTTGCCAGCTATTTAAGTGTGTTGTTTTTGTTTTTGTTTTTGTATTCTTGGTTTTGTTTTTGGTTGTGCCCACAGCATGTGGAAGTTCCTGGGCCAGGGATCAAGCACACACCAGAGCAGCAACCCAGGCTGCTGTAATGACAACGCTGGATCCTTAACCCATTGCACTGCAAGAGAACCCTTAAGTTTCTTATTTATAAGTTAAGTGTTAGAACATAAACGAAATTGTGCTTTATTTAAAGATTAGACTCGTGATAAAAACCTCATTTGAGATTTGGTATGAGAAGAACCCACTTGGTATTAAGCCCCATGAAGTCCATGAGGACAGCAATAATGTCTATTGCTCAATAAATAGATATTAATTAAACAAAAGAAGATTCCAGATCTTGCTATGTCATATTTTTACTCTGAATTTTATCCTATGGATGTTTTTATTTATTCTATTAAAAAATATTTGTTGAGAACTGCTTTCTAGCTGGCATCTTTCCAGGCACCGAGATAGACTTGATCAAACTGAAACCTTCTGTTTTTACCCATCTAGAAGGTAATCTTGAATTTAATCAAATAACTACAAAAATAAATGTAAAACTGCAGCTGTAATTGCATGTTACTAAGAGAACTGCAAGCTCTCATGAGACGATGAATGCACTCATTTATTAATTCAATAATTATTTGTTGAGCCGTCTTTTCAATCCTCTGTGAAGGAAATAAATGTGGAGGCAAGAAAGACTTGTGAAGAGGAAGTAACCCAAATTGGAACCCATAATATCTAAACTAAGTGAGTAAAAGTTGGGGTGGAGAGGAAGAGTTGGGATTAAAAATAATGTAAAATTGCAGGGTTTTTTTGTTTTTTTCTTTTTAGGGCCACATCTGTGACATATGGAAGGTCCGGGGCTAAGGGTTGAATTGGAGCTGCAGCTGCTGGTCTACACCACAGCTACCACAGGCAACAGTGGATCCAAGCAGCATCTGTGACATATACCACAGCTTGCTGCAATGCTAGATCCTTAACTCACCGAGCGAAGTCAGGGTCAAACCCACATCCTCATGGATACTATGCTGAGTTCTTAATCAGCTGAACCACACCATAACCCCTAAAACTGCAGCATTATTTGCATGCTACTGAGAGAGCTTTGAGCTGTCATGAGAACATGAATACATTCATTCATTCATTTGATAATTTTTTATTGACTCCTATTATGTACTGGGCACTCTCTTCTAGGCAGTAGAGATGCATCAGTGAGCGAATTAGGGAAAGCTTCCTGCCATCATGGAGATGACATTCTAATAGAAGGAGATCAATAACAAACAATTCATTGGTAAGCAGGAAAAGGGACAAGAATGTAAAGGATGCCATGGTTTTGGATAAGGTGATCTGGACAAGAACTCAGTGGGAAGGTGACTTTTAAATATGGACATGAAAGAAGTGATCTATTCAGCCTTTCTGCCTTCTCCACCTCAAACATGAGCATAGTGTTGTACACAACCAGGGTTGTTGTAATGATGAAATGAGACCACACAAGTGAAAGCTTCTAAGCTCGTGTCTAGAGCTCAGTCCATGTTGGTTCCTGAGTGGATGAATCTAACCGTTCCCTCCTATTCAGATGAGATTCTGAAATCTCGTTCACATGTGTGTACATTTTTCCTACACTGGTCTGCCTAACTTTAAAAACAAATAAGTCAACCTCTCCCATCCACTCCTAGTGTGATAAGTAATATTTACTTGCAGCTGTTACATTTTGCACTTCTGCTCACTCTTTTTCGATCACCTCTTTCAGCTCCATGGTTCTGAAGGAGCCAGGATACAAAACATTCTTGATTTGTTTGTTCCAGGCATGGCTTGAGAGATAGAGAAAAGTAGCATAAACGGCATTTAGTGACAGTTCTAGGGCAGGAGGAAAAATATCCTGGACACATTTCTCTGTGCGGGTTCCAGGAGTGTCTGCAACAGGGAACAGAAGATGAGATAGCATTTTGGTTTGCTGGGTGACCTTGGTGGGACGTATAACCTTCTTGGATCTCAGTTTTCTCATCCATAGAACAAAGGGAGTGCTAACCTTCTCTGACCCCTCAAAAGAATTAGGAGGGGGAAGTAAGTTAATGTTTGGAAAGGCCTGTGTGACCCTGTGAGCCAAGACATTATCAAAGTACAAAGTAAATTACAGGCACTGTTTGCTATCCCATTAGTAACTCAAATAGTACAAGGGGCTCCTCTTGTCAGATCCTTGTAAGTCAAGCTTGTAATACACACTCGTTTCTTTTTTTTTTTTTCACCAGGTCAAAAAAAAAAAAAAAAGGAAACAAAAGAGGTTGGAACTCTTTCTCCTGGGATACACTTTTAAAAGATACTGCAATAGAAGTTCTTATGGGCACAGACAGGTTCCTTCCCATGGGATCACCCACCTCCAATCCTTTCACCAAGCCCCAAAAGCCAGGGAACAAGATAGGATTTGGAGCTTGGAACCTGACCCCAAGGCGTCAGGACTCGTGTGACTTTAGCCAGCCTGCCCAGCATCCCTGATGCTATTTAGGAAGTGCAAAACATGACTCATCCTCACCACTGCCACTACCACCGTCATCTTCATTATCATCCTATCTTGGCTATGATGTCTCTTCAGTCTAATTAAACAGCTAATTCATACAGACTGTTAACCTTTTTCTATGTTAAGCACTCTGTTAATGCAAAGTTTGAAAACTTCACAAAAACTCTATGAAGTATGGTCTATTATTACCTCTAATTTTCATATTTAGAAATGAGTCTCTTGAAGAATAACTTACCCATAGTTACAAAGCTAAAAGGCAGGAAGGCTAAAGTTCACTGCAGATCTACCTGATTTCAGGCTGGAAAGTGGAACCTTAGTTTTCTATGTTTTCATCTCTGTATTCCTTCAATCTGGCACAGAGTCGGTCAGCACTCCCTAGTGTTATGCACCTAAAATCAAAAATGCTTTGCTATTTTCAAAGCATTATTCAAATGATGGTATTTGGACTAAAACCCACATTTCAACAGACCAAATATGTTCATCAGTCCTTTGTGCAAGACAGCAAACATTGAGGCATCTGACACATCTGCCTGTTTACCACTGAGAGTTTGTAATAATAAATTCTTTCTAGTGAAGATGAAAAGAGCGAGGGTTAGTGCATAGCTGTTCTGTATTTGGATCTCCCAAAGGTTTATTCAGGTTCTTTTCAACCTATTAGCCTACAATGTTAAACCAAATTACAACAACCACAATCTTTAATTTATTTCCCAGTTTCACACTAATAAAGGATAGAGGCTTGGGTGTTGTGTGGTGAGAAAGGAAGTGGCAATGAAAAGCTAGTGGAAGTATAAAATATTTAGCTCCCTAGAGACCATTTTTAGCAGTCTTCAAAAGTTACTGACTTTCATTTAGCATGGAAGTGCATCTTACACCCCAAGCTAAACAATGATGTTTGGAAAATTAGTTGGAATGGAGATCTAAAATCCTCCCTTTTCTTGTTGATTAAAAGGAAGGACCAAAGCTGACTATGTGTTCATGATTAAGATGAAGAGGCCGGTATTGGAAACTGGTATTTCAATGGATTACTTAATTTTTTTTTCTCAACTTTAATACTATAATTGTTGAATCCTCACTAATCCTTCATTAATGTTAACTCTAAGAATTGTCTACTTTATTGGGGGTGGGAAGGGACAGGACAAGAGCTCTGAACACCCAGGTCATAAGGACACTGGAGGTGATGTTGGTCTTTTAATTTCAAGGCACCTTCTACGGTGATATTTAAGCCATACCTGGGATAAAAGAAAAAAAGTGGATTCATACCCAGTGAAAATTAGTTTCGGTTTGTTGCAGAAACATCTCAAGTACATAAGTTAGTTATCATAGGATTGAAAGAGACAGGAGAGGTTTCGTTTGCTTGTTTGTTTGTTTTTCCTTTTAAGAGGGAACAAGATGCCATTTTAAATTGGTCTCTCAGCCTCCAAACATAGACATTCCTTGTCAATCTTCCATAACGTGGTGTTTCGTAAGGTCACTAAGCTTGTATAAATTCAGCCACATTCATTCTTCACAAGTTAAAAAAAAAAAAGCAAAACCAATAAATCATTCAGTTTATTTCAACTCTCACGGCGCTAAATGTGGCGATGTACTGAAATCACCCTCTAGATTGCTGAATGTGGTGCAAGCACAGAAAGAGGGATGTGTCCTTGAAAAAAACAAAAACAAAAAACTAGAGATACCAGACCTCTATAGTGAGTGATGAATATTAGTCTTCCTAGTCCATTTTCAAGGTAATTTTGATTGTTCATTTACAAAAAATTCACATACTTACATTAGAGCGTTATTTTTCAGAAAGATGCAATCCTACTATACTTCACACAAAATGATATTCAAAGACAAGTTGGACCATAACTCTCTCTAATCAATGATTCTTCATTTACTCATTTCACAAATATTAATGGGCACCTACTATTCCGGTACAGGTTCTGGAAATACAGCAGTAAGTCAAAGAAAATAAATTCCACCTCTTGTTGAGCTTTTTTCTCAGTGAAGAGAGGCAGAAGATAAATACACATGTATATAACCAAGATGATTCCATGTAGTAGAAAGCACCAAGGGAAAAAAAAGAGACAGAGTGATCAGAAAGTGGAGGTGAATCAATTTCAGACTGGGCTGCAAGAGGTGTCAGTTTGGAGAAGGTTGACATTTGAGCTGAGATTTAATTGGTTGGTGGGAAGGAGCCAGCCGAGTTGCGTGTCAGGGGAAGAGGTTACTGGAGTTATGAATTATTGCAAAGGCCCTGAGGCAAGAAGCAGCTTGGTGTATTTGAGGAACAGACAGAAAATCAGCAGAATTGGACATTCAGAAGCTTTAGCTACCGGAAAATGCTTTTCTTGCATGTAAAACGCAACTTGATCTGATACTTCCTGACTTTCCAATCCCATCTTGTAACACTGCTCTTCTATTCTGTTCTCTAGTTTTTCTGAACTGCTCGGAGATGTTGGGGTGCATGTACCAGGTTTTTCATGTCTCCATTTATTATTACACACTGTTTTTCCTGCCCAAAATGCACTTCTCTATTTTGTCATCTGGTGACTCTTTCTCAACTTTGAAAATAAAGCTTCCCTGCCATCCCTATGGAATCATAGAGAAAGAATGACGAACTGCCCTAATTATCCAAACCTCTATCTCTATCAAAATACACTGTCACTTCTTTTACAGCCTATATTCTAATTGAGTATTCATCTCTTTTGCTCTACTTTAACCTGTCATCAAATTTGGCATGCCACCTTAGGTTGCAGACTCCCAAAAACATGCACTTTTCCTTTGTCTAGTGCAGAAATATAGGTCAGCACTCAAGTGAAACTATCATTTCTCCTTCCTTCTCTCTCCTTACTTTCTTCCTTTCTTTCAGTTTGTTTTAACTGAACGTAGGCACAATCCTTGATGCCTCCTTTTCCTCTTCCCTTGCAGCCACATTATCAGAAAATCACATTGGCTTAACTTGACAACATACGCATCCTTCATCCACCTCTACAGACATAGATGGCATCATCCTTCCCTTCAGCAGGAATGAGCCTGGCAGCCTGATCTCCTTGCTCTTAGGCACCAAGAAGTTTCTCGCCAGGGCCTTTATGTTGTTCCCTGTTCGGACCTCACACGAGACTCCCTAGACCCCCCTATCTCATACAGCAGACCTTCCTATACTCTTCATCACACCACCATTTCTTTCTTTCATAAGATGTACCAAAATATTTGATTATCTGCTTGTTTACTAGTTTCTCATCCCTCCTCTCTCATTTAGTATAAGCTCATTGACTTTGCAATGTTTTTTTTCTGGCTGTGCCTGTAGCTTGAAGAATTTCCCAGGCCAGAAATGGAACCCCCCCCCCACAGCAGGGAACCAAGGCATAGCAGTAACAACGCCAGACCCTTCACCCGCTGAGCCACCAGGGAACTCTGACCTTGCAAGCTTTATTCGCAATAGTGTCCCAGAATCCAGCATAGCATTTGGCACATATATTGCCTTAACAAGTGAAAGAATGAAGAAGCATGTACACATTCACCTGTAGTGTGCAGGCTCTGTGTTAGATATAGAAATACAAAAAATGAATTCCTCGCCTTTGGCACTGAGGCCCTCTTTGCTTCTTTGTAAGTCTAGCTTTTCTTTATTTCTCCTGCTCTCACGCATTTTCTGAGAGAATATTTCTTTAGTGCAGTGGGTTAGGTCCTTGTGATAATGCCCTAGAGCAGAATTCATGGATCTAATCTGGAGGGAGAGCAGTTAGCTGTGTCCTTAAAAGAGCCCCTAACCTTGGGTACTTATTTTGTCATTATCTGGGTTTGATTACAAGGTGGTATGAGTGAGTTAGATCAACTATATCCCTTAATTAGCACTCATCATAAGATACTGTGGTTAACGTTTTAAATATCCATTCACCTTCCTCACCAGACTATGAGATACTGTATTTATTTATTCCTACTCTTCATCTAGTACCACTGTAGGTATGCTAATTTTTTGCTTAAAACAACAACCACAACAATTAAAGCACCTAATTAAATGTCTTTCAGAGCACGTAGGAAGCTTTGGAGATTCTGTTGCCTGTCTTCTAGTATTTCAAATGAGAAAATGATGGGAAGAATTATGTTGAAAATAAATGATGGGGGAGTTCAGTGGTTAACAAATCCGACTAGGAACCATGAGGTTGTGGGTTTGATCCCTGGCCTTGCTCAGTGGGTTAAGGATCTGGTGTTGCCCTGAGCTGTGGTGTAGATTGCAGACGCGGCTCTGATCCCGTGTTGCTGTGACTCTGGCGTAGGCCGGTGGCTACAGCTCCGATTTGACCCCTGGCCTGGGAACCTCCATATACCGAGGGAGCCGCCCAAGAAATGGCAAAAAGACAAAAAATAAATAAATAAACAAATAAATAAATAAATGATAGAGACAAAACTGTGATTTAGGTCTTTGATTCTGATTTGACTGCTTTTCTGGTTCAAAGTCACATCTTTATCCGAGAGAAAAAAAGCACCACTGCTGGGCATCAAACTGGGCTTGATGAAACCTCTGCTCCAGCATGGCACCTCAGCAAACAAATGACTAGAAATGAGTGCTGAGCTGGCACAGAGAGCTGATATCTCATCTACAGAAGACTCAAGGCATATGCCAATCTGACAGCAAGGAAATCTTGCATACTCTGAGACTGTCACTGGCAAGAAGGAGCTGAGAGCTGTCACTGAATTAATCTATCAGGTGATGCTGGAGAAAAACACGCCCTCCTGGAGGCTGGTCTCCTTGCAGTGACGATAAAGAACTAAACCTGAGAGCAAGTTGGAGACAGCCAGGGTGCCATCCCTTCAAACGCTTAGGTTCATAGGTTCAATCATTTTCAAAGAATTAGCATATACTACGTGATGATTAATTTCATGTCTCAACTTGACTGGGCCAAAAGGTGCCTGTATATGGATAGACATTATTTCTAGGTGTGGATCTGGAAGATGGTGTTTCCAGAAGAGATTGCCATTTGGATTGGTAGACGGAATCTATCAGATGGCCTTTCCCAAGGTAGCAGGACATCATTCAGTTGGTGGAGGACCTGAATAGAGTGAAAAAAGAATATAAGTAAGGGAGAATTCTCTTTTTGCCTGAGCTGAAACATTGGTCTTTTTCCCTCTAACTGGACCTTAGGCCATAGATTCTCCTGGTTCCCAGTCCCTCGGTTATAGACTGGAACTTACACCATCAGTTCTCCTAATTCTCAAGCCTTCATACTTGGACTGGAAAGATACCACTGGATTTCCTGGGTCTCCAGCTTGGAATGTAAGATTGCAGGACTTCTGAGACTCCAACGTTGTGTGAGCCAGTGCCTTATAATAAGTCTCTTTATTGGTTCTGTTTCTCTGGAGAACCCTAATACACAGCAGCTTTAATTCTTGGATAACCAATAAGCCTTCTAGGTGATATATGTTTATTGGAATACTCAATTAAGCAGAGCACTCCTACTCTGCAGATTCTTGAGAAAATCCTTATTTAATTGCTTTGATTTCCTCAAGCTATTTGGGAAGCAAAGATAAAAAGAGAGTCCATACATAGTTAGGACGCTAATGTTGATTGAACGTCTCTTTTGGAGAGGACTGACTTTCGACAGCAGCTGATCTCTAAGGTGGTCTTAGTTGTTTATACAGCATCTTGGGTAATCAATTTCTCACCTAGATTTTAATGTCAGTTCCCTATAGGTCTTTTTGAGTTACTATAGTGTTTTGTCAGATTTCATTGAAATCTCAACAGCCCATATTCCCGACCTTTGTCCTCTGGGCTGGTAATGTACTCCTGGGTCCTTCATGAAGGCTTTTTGATAGTTTAACCAGGGTTTGCACCAAAAGGTTGGGGAGCAAGGCTGTAGAGACCTCTCATCTGGTCTGGTCAATCCTTCCTTCTTAAAAATTGTGTGTTCTCTCAAACAATGTACAGTGCAGCCAATATTTTCACCTTATGCAAAATGGAAAACATAAACTAGAAAGCCACTTCGTTTTCTAAAACACATTCTGTCTTACTTGGGGGGGGGGGTCTCTGTTTCTATTGATGACAGAGGGAAATTTGCCATTCTTTTCTGGTTTAAAAGTCTCTTTCGGGAACCCTCCTGCACTGTTGGTGGGAATGTAAACTGGTACAGCCACTATGGAGAACAGTTTGGAGATACCTTAGAAATCTATACATAGAACTTCCATATGACCCCACAATCCCACTCTTGGGCATCTATCTGGACAAAACTCTACTTAAAAGAGACACATGCACCCTCATGTTCATTGCAGCACTATTCACAATAGCCAGGACATGGAAACAACCCAAATGTCCATCGACAGATGATTGGATTCGGAAGAGGTGGTATATATACACAATGGAATACTACTCAGCCATAAAAAAGAATGACATAATGCCATTTGCAGCAACATGGATGGAACTAGAGAATCTCATACTGAGTGAAATGAGCCAGAAAGACAAAGACAAATACCATATGATATCACTTATAACTGGAATCTAATATCCAGCACAAATGAATATCTCCTCAGAAAAGAAAATCATGGACTTGGAGAAGAGACTTGTGGCTGCCTGATGGGAGGGGGAGGGTGTGGGAGGGATCGGGAGCTTGGGCTTATCAGACACAACTTAGAATAGATTTACAAGGAGATCCTGCTGAATAGCATTGAGAACTTTGTCTAGATACTCATGTTGCAGCAGAAGAAAGGGTGGGGGAAAAAATGTAATTGTAATGTATACATGTAAGGATAACCTGACCCCCTTGCTGTACAGTGGGAAAATAAAAAAAAAACATTAAAAAAATAAAATAAAAGTCTCTTTCTCATTCTATTGCTTTACTCTTATTTGTACAAATACTCTAGATTCAGATATCAAATCTGCTATTTCTTGTCTGTTAAAAAATCTCATATGTCAAGCAGCATTCTTGGCCATAGGCTGAGTTCTTTCTACCCATAGAATGTTTAGAGTTAGCATTTCATGCACAAACCTCCTAGATTTACTTTTGCTATATAAAGGGAGATGCTTGAATTTGGAAATTTCTTTTTTTTTTTTTATACAAGGAAAACTGCTTGCAAGACTTTTGTCTTCCTTTGAGCTATAAAGCTGAATATTGACTACTTTTCCTCCTCCCTTCTATGCCCTAATCTCTCTGGGGACAATGGATACCTCTAGTTACACTGAGAGGAGGGGAAATACCAGGAGGAGAAGTCTCCCCATGATATTTTCAAAAATTCATTAAAGTAGTAAAACTAATTTTTAAAACTTCCCAAAGAAAATGTTAGCTGTATACTTTTGTAATTCACCCATTTAATTTAACCATATCAGCTGTACGATTAACCTTTCAAAGTAAGATGAATTTCCTTTGTGAATCTGAACTCAATGCAATTCAAATCAGCTCAATGCAGTTGCAATCAACAAATATTACTGGAGTTTCCGCTGAGGTGCAATGGGATCAGTGTCATCTCCGCAGTGCTGGGACACAGGTTCAATTCCTGGCCTGGAACAGTGCATTAAGAATCTGGCGTTGCCACAGCAGCCTAAGTTGCAACTGCAGCTCGGCTCTGATCCCTGGCCTGGGGAACTCCATATGCCATGAGGTGGCCAAGAAAAGGGGGGAAAATAGCAACAAATATTACTGAGCGCCTGTTATGTGCCAGACTCTGTGCCAGTTTGTAGAAAGACTGATTAAAGGGGTGCTTTCATCTTATTTGCACAGCTTTCCTCTTATGAGCAAAAAGAGTTGTAAATAAATCAATTATTTAAAAGTAAAAAATTCAGTATGATCTTTTTGAAAGATATAGACAAGGCCCTAGAAAAAAATCTTTGACTTCTGTTAGAAAATATACTTTTGTGGCACAGAGGTGGGAAAGTCTGAGGGGCTCAAGGATAACACTGCAGAGGAAGCAATGCCTGAGCTGGATTGTGAGGCGTGACTCATTAAGTGCACAGGAGGGGGGAGTCATTCCAGGCAGAAGGAGCCATGTGTAAAAAATAGACCAATGCATGCCTTGGGTGAAGAGGCATTTGATTTGACTCATCGTATATACTGACAAAAGGCAAACATTACTTCGTAATGCACTGGTTAAATTCTGAGTACTGACAAGAACATGAAACCCAGTTTCTTCCTTCAGAACACCTGGTCTGGGCACAGAAGAGGAGGGATGGATTAAGTTAATAATGAAAATTAAGACAACCACAGGGTCTATGGGAAAATTAAGGAAGCAAAGTTGGGCTATACATTGAATTTTCTAGGTAGACTGCAAGTTCATTCATGCCTTTCCTAGACCACTGGGTTGGATTACTTGGAAGGCAGATTGGAGTGAAAGAACCTCTTTTTTCTTGTCTCTTCTTAATTATTTTATTTTCCTTTTTTTTCAAGTTTTATTGACATATAGTTGATTTACAACACTGTGATAATTTCTTCTCTACCACAGAGTGACCCAGTTATACATATACACATCCATTCTTTTTCAGATTCTTTTCCCATATAGGTTATCATAGAATATTGGGTAGAGTTCCTTGTGCTATACAGCAGGTCCCCATTGAAGTAACCTCTTTAGAGAGAGGTTGATGGAGAAACATCCAGGAAGAGACACGTAGGCTTAAGCAGCAAATTCAGAGGGTGGGTTGACACAGTTCCTATTTGGCCAGATTTTCTATAATCTTGATTTTTGTAAGCCATCATTTCCCTTCACCATCTAGTGACATGCTGGATGGATTTTTTAATAAGAACAAAAACAACTCAGAAAGATGAATGTGTGCTGCTGAGCTAAAGAATTAATCAACCTTAAGGAGAAGAATCATTTATGGACATCTCATTCATTAGAAAACCACAAATTTGGCATCTGTGATCACTTAGACTTGTATCTTCACTCTCTGTAAGGATAGCATTAAAAATATATACATTGTATATACATTGTATAAGCAAGGATTTAACCCCCATAAGAAAATTCAGCATATTCAAAAATAATTTAGAGCTAGAGCCAGAACTAGATTCTAGACCTCCTATTTACCAATCCAGGACTTTTTCTCCTGGTCGATATTTTAAGATGTCCTGAAAAGCAAACAAATAATAATAATATAAAAACTTCTGCATTTCTGTATAAATGTTGCATATAGGCTGCTTATATACAGAGGAAATAGAAGAATATTTTTCTACACTGTCTATGTTACAAGTGTTTATCTAACCATTTCACATACAGAAAGTCATGTAGTCTTCAGAACAGCTTTATAAGGTGTGGACTCTTATTATCCCCATTTTAAAGATGAATGAACTGACGTCCAGAGAAGTTAAGACTCTTAGTTAAGGTCATACAGCTCCTCAACCGTCAGGCTTGGGCTACAAATCCTGGATATTCACCAAAAACGCACGGCACGTACCGTTTTCAGGTTCTTATGGATACTGAGCATAGCAGTTAGAAATTTAGGAAATAATCCCTGATGAATGATGTGCTCTGAGGAAATGCCTTGGCTTATTTAGGCGAGCAGAAGGACAGAGATCTCATTCGAGGTCTCCGGAATTTGGATGAAAGGATGCAGACTGGAGTCCTGTAGTTCCTGAAGGGATCCTGTAGATAGCGGGTCATGTCAGTTAGAAAGTGAAACCCATCCCCAGAGTATCCCTGCAAAGTTCTAAAGTGGGCCCTAGTTCTTAAATGGGTCCTGGATGGGTACTGAGCTGGAGCGGAGAGGATAACGTTGGTACCTTAGTGCTTTTGGAAGTCAGGCAATTTGAGCGGGTGGACTTGAAACCCCAAGACAGGCTATGGTAGAATGGATCATGCATTCCCCAAGATGGAGAAAGAGAATTAAGAGATAGTAAGAAAGCGTACAAGCATGTCAAGAGGTAGAATGATTGCACGGGACAAGAGGGCGTGATGACTGCATGCTTTCAGTTCATGGAGGGAATAAACCAGAAGTGGGTTTCCACCAAAACACACATCAATGTGGTACAACTATCAGCTAAGGGGGGCTTTGGTGTAGGAGTCAAGGCCTGACATTAAGAGGTGGATGGAAATTTAGAGAGTTTGGACAGGCGAATAATCTGGCACTCCTTCAAAAATACATTTGTCACTTATTTGTTCAACATTTATTTTGAGAGACAAAATCCCAGTCTTACATACTCACTCAACAACACAAAAGCCTCATGCTTCAAAAAATTCACACGAATCGTAGGGAAGTTTAGACACCATTGTTTGTGATTTGAACCTGCTAAGAAGTGAGTTCACAACTCTGCTTATACCCCATGAAGCTTACCAAAACATCCCCCCAACCTTGAATCAGACTCCCAGAAAACAATTATAATGAAAACAATTAGATTTGGCGACATTTCCAATGAAATTGAAAGCCCTCTTGATATTAAGCTCCCAGTAAGTGCTCAAGCAGTATTGTGCTAACTAGAGCCCTCATCAAGTTCTAGTTGGGGGTATGTCCAGAAAAATCCATGTGATTTGTGCAAACTGTTTCCCCAGCATAGACCTAGGTATCTCCATAAAGTGAGGCTACTAGAAAAAGCTAGACACAAAAGGACACATAATCTATGACCCCATCTATAGATGTCCAGAAAGGCAAATTTATGCGATCAGAGAGTAGATTCTTGTCAGGGGCTGGAGGGAGGGGAGAATGAGAAGTGACTGTAATGGGTACAGACTTTGCTACTTAGGGTAATAAAAAATGTTCTGACTTTACTAAAAAGAACTGGATTGTATACATTAAAAGTGTAAATGTTACAGTATGTGAATTATATTTACGTTCAAAGAGGAACTATGAAGTCTCTTTCTAGTGCTGATGTTTTACAAATTTTCCCAAATGGGGTGTCTTTTTTTTTTTTTTAAACTGAATTCAACCTGGACAGTAGTGTTAAGCAGGAAAAAAATTGCTGACGCAGCACTCTCTTTGCATTCCCGGGCTGCAGACCACAATTTTCGAGACTTCATCCATTTGCTGGCTTTCCTAGTGGTGAGAACATGATCATTCTTGGTAAATTTGCCAATGGGCAAGTTCAGGAAGAAGCGAAGATGTTCGCCTGGATTTGAGCCTCAAGGAATGGAAGATAAGTAGTATATTTATCTCCGTGGGCTTCAGTCCCATTTCAGGGAGCAGTGTGAACTTAAATTCCAGTGATCTGGCTAAGATACAAATAGCACACATTATATGCAAATTTCCCAAGCATATGAACACAATCACATTCATAGTTGGAAGAAAGTGAAACAAAATCTATGTATAACTGAACAATCACTTATTATGCTAAAAATACCCTCTTTCAAGACGCATCTCTCTTTTTTTTCCCCCCAGTGGTTGGAAAATAACTATACTCTGCCCTCTGTGGCACTAATGATCAGTTGTAAAATGACAGCGTAAAGGTTCATCTGCCGACTTTCCCCCACTCGGGCCAACTGATTCTTGAAAGCCTGTCTTCTGTGTCCAGGACTCGGAGTAAAAGAAATGTTTTTTTTCTTTTTTTGTCTTTTTAGGGACACACTATGGAGGTTCCCAGGCTAAGGGTTGAATTGGAGCTGTAGCCACTGGCCTACGCCACAGCCACAGCAATGCCAGATCCCAACCTCATCTGCGACCTACACCACAGCTCACGGCAACGCCAGATCCTTATCCCACTGAGCGAGGCCAGGGATCGAGCCTGCATCCTCATGGATACAAGTCAGATTCAGCTGAGCCACGATGGGAACTCCCAAAAGCGATCATTTTAAATATCCGTTCCCGTCTTAAAAATTGTAAAATTCAAGCGTATGTGTGGTGACGTATGACTCCTCGCTGTGCAGTGTTCACATCACACGTGTCCTGGGGTTACTGCTATTTAGAAGGGGGCTGGGAAGTTTCATTGGTTGTTTTTGCTCAGCGTTGTAACTAGAACTCCTGCAGGTAAGGGAAGAGGCAGCCTTTTTTCCCCTTAGAGCCTGTCTCATAGCCTCCGCTGATAACAACGTTCAGTACAGAGACAAAGAGAAGGTAGGATGCGGGTCAGGCTTTTTATCTTCTTAACGCTCCCCATACCCATTTGGCTTTATCTTCCTTTTCTGGTGATGGAGACAATCAAAATAATTTTATGGCCTATAAAGATGTTTTCCATGCTGTTTTTCAAGGAATGCTGGTATATATGAGATTTTGGAAATGTATATATGCTTGGAAAAGAATATTTTCCTTGTCCAAAAAAAAAAGAAAAAAGAAAAGAAAAAGAAAGAAAAAAAGCCTTTATATGACTCCCTGCAAGCCTAGAAACCTGTGAGGGTGTAGGGAGTTGGGTGGCGGTGGTAGCCTGGGGCCTAATGATGTGTATTAGAATATTGAAGACCCTAAGAAGTCTATAAAACCCTGGTTGTCCAAGAAATCCTGTTTGGGAAAGGGACCTACAGGTTAAAAACCTTAACTCTTATCCTGGCGTTTAATGCCTATGATGATGCAAAAACTCAGATTTTTCTTACTTTTACACACACTTATATACAAAAGTCATTTTCAGGCATTTCTGTCATGGCTCAGTGGTAATGAACCCAGCTAGTATCCATGAGGTTGAGGGTTTGATCCCTGCCCTTGCTCAGTGGGTTAAGGATCTGGTGGTGTTGTGAGCTATGGTGTAGGTCGCAGATGCCTCTCGGATCCTGCGTTGCTACGGCCGCGGCGTAGGCCAGCTGCCCCAGCTTCCACTGGACTTCTAACCTAGGAACTTCCATATGCCGAGGGTGTGGCCCTAAAAAAAAAGAAAAAAAAAAGAATCATTTTCAGACACTATATTGATTTCCTCATTCTTAAGTGGATATGTTCCCTGAAATGAAAAACAAATTGTATTTTTTTTTTTGTTTGTTTGTTTCTTCAGAGTATTCTTATCAATGCCCCTACCTTCGGGATCACTTATAAAGCCATGTTTCCTGCATAATTCGGGTTAATTTTCCCATTTACAGCTAACACATGATCCCCCGTCTCGGGAATTTAACACAACAGAAGTTTATTTCTTCCCAATAATTGAGTGTGGGTTGGAGCCTCTCCTCAAAAGAGTAATTTAGGGATTCAAGCTCCTTCTATCCTATGTCTGCACCAACTCGAGGCTCTTTAACTTCCAACATCATGGACAGAATGAGAGGGCGTAGTGAGATTCTTGTGGGGATTTTCAGGTCAGATATTTGAAGTCTGCTTAGTCTGGATAGGTAAAGAAAGTTCCATTTGGGGCTCTGATTTTGCTCCTGGTGAAGGAGCTCCTGTGTCCTTTGCAGTCCATGGTCTATGGCTCCACTCTTGGAAGATTTTTTTTTTCTCTTTTATGGCCACACCTGAGACATATAGAAGGGCTACGGGTTGAATCAGAGCTGCAGCTGCAGGCCTACACCACAGCCATCGAAACACTTGGATCAGAGCCACATCTGCAACACACACTGCAGCTTGCTGTGATGCCAGATCTTTAACCCACTGAGCAAGGCCAGGGATGGAACCTTTATCCTCAGAGAGACAGCACTGGTTTCTCAATCTGCTGAGCCATAATGGGAACTCCATCTCTTGGAGGTCTTTTATTTGTCCAGGAGTCTCTCTGTGGACCTCTGAAGTGGCTATTGGAGGACAGACCATTCTTAGTGGATTTGAGACTTGCCTCCTGCCTGTGATTGGTTAGGGTTCCAAAGATTGCCTCAAGTCTTAAAGTCAAAAGAGGTTTTGAATGAGTTTGCAATTTCTTTGGCATTACAATTCTTTCAATGGTTTCACAGCTTCTAATTGCTATGCTTTCCAGTCATTTCCAGGTCCAGTTACAGTAACATTAATCTTTTCCTAAACGCACTTCTCAGGTCTGCTGTATTTCTTTGTTTTATTTTAACACTCTCACTTCTTTCTCTTAAATAAAGATGACTTAAAACTATCAGGATTGAATTGAGTTGATGGAGTCAGGATTGACCATTGCCTCAAGTCACTTCATCGGACAGAAGAGTTTTTTTCAGACTTCGAATTTCGAAGTAATCAGAAATCTCCTATGTTATTTTTGTGGGTCTGGAATCTGTTAACTTTTTCAAATCTGAAAATACCTTGAATTTCTGGACTTTCTCTATTCTCTATCATTTCTGCCTACAAAGTATTTGATTCTCCTCTAAGCTCATGTCTTATAATAATTTACCAAGTACCATTGGTAGCCAAGAGGTACTCCTAAGGTTCTAATTTCCAAACTTTTCCTTTAGAGCTGTTGGTTGACTAGGCATATGTACCTCAAATAAACACAGGCAGGAATTAAACCAAATTCTTTGCAACCGCCTAATCAGGAGTGCTACCCCTCCAGGCTTCTGTCTTAGTTTCCTTGATGCCTATCTCTTAGTGCTTAACCAATACCAATTATTTTTCAACTTTTAGTTAAGGCATCACCCCACTTGAAAATACTGGTTTCTGTATAAAGTTACTTAGCCAACAATCCTGAAATATCCGTGACTTTGCTCACAAAAATGTTGAAGTCTTGCTCATGCCAGGGCTGAGGCTTTCCTAGGTTTTCCTTGAATAGAAGGATTCTTTCATGTGACTGCCATCTCCAGGTCCTTGTGTTTTGGCCGTGTGGACAGGAAGAGAGCATGAGTTGAAGACCTTGAGAAAATTTTAAGGCTGAAATTCTGCTTGCATCCCTTTGACCAGAAGTAGTCATAGGGCCAAAGTGGATTGGAGGAAATGTAATCACCCTCTATTCTTGGGACAAGGAAGGGAGATTGGGGAGCATCTAGTCAGTTGCGTTCATGCTCCCAAGTCTATGTATCTTCAACCTAGATTTTTCCCTGAATTAAAAATAGATACTAAGTAATAGCTAAGATTTATATGACCTTTCAGTTTACTAGGTGCTTCCACATGCTTCATATTATTTAATGCTTAAAGCATCCTTGTGAGATAGCCTTTTTTTTTTTTTTTCTTTTTAGGGCTGCACCTATGGCACATGGATGTTCTCAGGCTAGGGGTCAAATTGGAGCTTCAGCTGCTAGCTTATACCACAGCCACACATGTTCTGAGCTACATCTGTGACCTACTCTGTAGCTTGCGGCAATGCTGGATCCTTCACCCACTGAACAAGGCCAGGGATAGAACCTGCATCCTTATGAATACTAGTCAGGTTCTTAATCTACTGTGCCACAATGGAACTCTGTAATATGCCTTTTTGTCCCTCCTTCACAGAGGATAATGCTGAAGTTCACATATCTAATTTTTAAACAAGTTTCTACTGTATACTAAATACTCTGCTAGGCATTAGTGGCACAAAGTTGACCTAGAAACAGTCTCTGCTCTACCGTTTACATTCTAATGTAAGAAAGAGATACTAGTTGAATAATAACATTAATAAATGTGTATTTACAAATGAGATCAGTGCTCTGCAAAAAAAAAATGATTGTGCAAGACAATGTACTTTTTAAAAAATGTAGCTCACAAAGTTTCTTTTTGGAGTGATGAAAACATTAAAAAAATTAGATTATGGTGATGGTTACACAACTCTGTAAATATGCTAAAAACCATTAAATTGTACATTTCAAATGGGTGAATTTTATAGTATGTAAATTATATCTCAGTAAAACTGTCAAAAAAAGAAAAATACAGACTGGAAAAATATAAGACCATTTACCCATGCCAAATGAGTCATATAGACTGTAAATACTTCAGATAATCAAAAGACTGAAAAAGTACTAGACTTTACAATTCAGTCTTCAGGCACTTTCTCTAGACCTTTTTTCCTTTGATAAATCAAGAAATGTAAAGAGATGATATTTAAAAGGAAAATCCATGCCAACTCACTAACTTTTTATCTTTAAATTTTGTCCTATTCTTGGGGAAAATTATGTTAATGATACAATAGAAGCCACATTTTTCCCTTGATGACTTCTTCTGAAACAGAAGTATAGTATAAAGCCTATCATGTTTTTCAGTGATAAAATAGACAGTGAAAATAAAAACAAAACAAAGCATAAAAAACATGGTCTAAACAGAGGAGAACAAAGAAGGCTTCCTAGGAGAACTCTAACCCCGATATCTGAAAGGAAATTGAAATTAATAAGGGAAGGAGGAAAGAAGAAGAACGTTCTGAATATAGGCAATCTGTGTAGGCAGTAGTTAAGATACCAAGAGGTGGCTTCTTTGGCAAGAGAATAGAGCATAAACAGAAATTAGGCTGAAGGTGCCAGGAAGCCCTAGATGGTGTCAATCCTATAGGCTAAGCTCGTATTTTTCATTCCCCGATGTCCTGAAGTGATGGGAAATTTTTGAAGACTTCTAAAGAGGAGAGACAAGGGTAATTTGGGAAAGAATGTGTGTGTGTGTGTGTGTGTGTGTGTGTGTAGAGTTCATCTCTATACATTAAACCACTTGCCTAATTTCAGCTGCAAACCGTTGAGTTAGAATCTTGAACTCAAGTCATCTGAACTTGGAGGACACTGGATGGAATACTGTGCAACTGGGAGGAACCAAATCAGCTAAGCTGGCACTCATGGAAGGCCTTGGTCAGGCCCGAGCCGCCGGAAAGCTAAGTACTGAGAGGCAAGCAATACGTTTGAAGGTACTTAATCATAAAGTAGGTCAAATCTCTTTATTGCGCCAACAGTGTGAATCTTTGAGAGTTGGGGCTACTTCTGCCAAAAGAGAGGGAGTGGAAGGTGGTGAAGTGCAATGATGATTAATCCATCACCCAGTGTGGACTGCTCAATCGTGAACTCAGCACTTCTCTAAGGAACCAGGATGGCATTGAAAGCTGCGTGTCTGCCCACTGGTGTCTTCGATTCTTGCACATCCTTTTCACCATTCACTTGGCAGCTCAGTATTGAACTAAAGCAAAAGTACATTTCCCAAATCTACATCTTTCTTCGAGCTACGACTAATAGGTAACCTGTTCTAAGCGTCATGAGGAATCAGTGCCCATGCTATATCACTTGAATTTCACCCCTGATCTTGGCCAGTCTTCAACCCAGGAATAGCCTTCATGAATTGGCCTAGCTCAACTTGGCTATGAAGTCGGAGCATTGATTTGTAATTTGTCTTTTTGCTATTTTTTTGGGCCACTCCCGTGGCATATGGAGGTTCCCAGGCTAGGGGTCGAATCGGAGCTGTAACCGCCGGCCTACGCCAGAGCCACAGCAACGCGGGATCCAAGCCACGTCTGCAACCTACACCACAGCTCATGGCAACGCCAGATCGTGAACCCACTGAGCAGGGGCAGGGATCGAACCCCCAACCTCATGGTTCCTAGTTGGATTCGTTAACCGCTGTGCCACGACGGGAACTCCTGATTTGTAATTTGATAAAAGATTCTGCTTTCTTTCCCTCCAAAAACCCAAGTGTGGACTGGCAGAGGCTTCTGACATAGCAAGTAGGATGGGTGGGGCAATTTAAGATGGGCACAGGGGAAATAATGGAAATAATGTATTAGTCAAAAGAAGTTCAGAACTTCTCTGAATTGAGATCATATAGTGAGACCTGCAGTAAAGGGGGTTTCCCACTTCTACCCCAACAATCCTGGGAAATTCTCCAAAGCTGCCCAGTCACTTCATATCTGCTTCATGAATGAGGGCTATGAACTTGGGAACCACTCATCCTTCATAAGCAGTTCAGTGAAGAAGAAAAGTAAAGTTGCCTTCTACCAATAAAGACTGCATAGTAGATACCAAGGGTGGAGCTTTACACATATGACCATACTTAATTTTCATAACAAAGCTGTTTGAATATATGATTGTCCTCATGTTATAAACTTGAGTGTGGAGTAGTTAATTGCTATAGTAAAGATTATGCAAGTGGAAAGTGGCAGAGAGAGGTTTCTAACCTAGATCTTTCTAATAGCCTAGCACATGCTGCTTACTTAAGTATTCAACACTGACGCTCCTTTAATATATTTTGACAAATGAAAAACCTTGAAAATGAAATTGTATCTCTCTTGCCAGGATCATAGATCTAATTTGAGTCAGTAAATATGGTGGGCTTCAGTAAATATCTGTCCAGTTGTGTCTTTCGAGTACTTTAGGAACAGGATAAAGAAATCCAAAGTGAATAGGACTATCTATTCAAGCTGCTGAAATGTCAGCACAAAAGAATGGGGCTAATTTGTAAGCTAACATATCAGAACTTACCAATATCAATGGGAGCCAAGTCCTCACCAAACTGGTTCCCTTGGAAAGATGCCCACTCGTCCTGGCAGTGCCAAGTAGCAACAGAAAATAAGTGTGGACTTTGAAATCAAAGGGCCTGTGTGGAACTCCAGCTCCACCACTTTCCACCTGCTCAAGCTTGGGCAAACCTTTTTCTCTTTGAATCTGAGTCTAGAGAAAGATATGCTTGCCATACCACAGATGTACTCTTCGTCCCTTCCTCTCATACTCGTTCTCTCTTTTCCTTCTGCCCTTCCTTTATTCTTCTTTCATTCATGAGTACTAAAAGCTCTTTCCTGCTGCATCTCCCGTGGTATGTTTTATCATGACAATATCGCTTGCTTCCACATGATGGTGATTCTCGCTTCTATGTGTCTCTGGCTTCCTCTGGCTGGAATGGCTTTCATTTCTCCTTGTCTTCAGGAGATTCTACTTATCCTTCAAGATCTAACAGAAGTATCACTTCTTCATTACCGTCGTGTCTATGTCCCTATCTCCTCTTCTCCAAATAGAACTGGTTCCTCCTCTCTGGTCAGAGAGGCTAGCTTCAAGCAATGCTATGCCTACATTTAATTTTCACATCTGATCTTGTCTGGCTCATCAATGGAGCAGAGCTCTTGTGAGACATTTTCTAAGAAGAGTTGAAGCACTTCACAGAAGATCATTCACCCTAGTTTTAAAAAAAAAGGAAAAATTTTATTTTAATATTTGGAAACCAAGGAAAACAAATGTGGTGTCTCCAGTGGGATAGATCTCACCCCATTCCCACATCCCTATCACACCTATTCTTTAGATTTAGGCTTAAACTTAATCGAAGATTTCACCTTCTTTGCAAGGTTATATTGACTAGTCATGCCTGCCTAGAATAATGGGTTAAGAGGAATTTTGCGTCTGTAGCCAGGCTCAGTGAACAGTAGTCTCATAATTGATTAATGATGTCTGCCAGGATCTTGGAAAATGTGAGTGGCCACACATATGCACATTTACCATCGCTGAACTAGACAATTTCTAAGCCCATATCTAGTGCTGAAAGTTTATGAATAAATTTAATCAAATCTGACCTCTATTTAATGCTTCACAAGTTATTCTGAGACCTACATTATGAAGATCTGTGTCAATGAAGTATTGATTAATGGAGACTTCAGTGTGATGGACTGTTGCATAAACTAGCTTTGTCTGTTCTTGTTCTTAGGCGGCATCCACATTTAGCACTTCACAGAACAGGTTTATTAACTAAGTTATCCAATGTCATTATTTTTTACTCTGCACAAAGAAGTCCTATCTGCTTCATTTTGGTTTAATTTGAGAGACAATAGGTCCTGTTCAGTATGCAGACTCCTAAAGATACACTGATGCCTTTATTAAGTGTGTTCCCCAGGATTTCCAGTAACATAGACGTAGAAACAAATGAATGAAGTACAGGGTGAGGTGTACAATCACAGAAGTTTCCGCCACTGATTCTGAAGCTTTTCCACCAAAACTGAAGAGAAAGTTTCCCTCCATCAAAGGATCCGAAACCAGAATTCAAAACAATAGAGAGTCACAAGATTAAACAGTTTTTAAAGACTCTAATTTTATATATTTTTTAAAAAATTAAAATTCTACACAATGGTATCACTGTTTGTTCTAAATTCATAGCTTTTTTTTCCTCTAAAAATATTTAAGTAAAATTAATGAAGAAAAATCGTTCCAGGTTTCCCATGTGCACTCCTGAGATCTTCATATATCTCTAGGGATATGTATGCCCAGCTCAAGAAGAAAGAATGATTCCAGTAAAGAAAGGAATCTTCCACAAGGAAGAAGTTGTTGGTCTCATTTTCCAAAGGATAATAAGGAAAAGCTTTATCGCTGAGATCAGACTGGAGTGGAGAGCAGGAAAGGTAATTCATTCAGAAAAAAAGAGTTTATGTAAAGGCATGGAGGTATTAAATGGCAGAGCTTACCAAGGAAACTGCAAATAATTTTATACCATTGGATATGGAGTTTCCAGATTGAGCATAGCATACATAAAGCTAGAAAGAGAGGGAGGAGCCAGTATGTACAATAAGCAATTCTGTTAGAAACATTACATTCTTTCTAAATATGCATTTTTCATTAAATTTATAATTGCTCATTTCTTTCTTGTTTAACTTCCCACTCACAGACTGAAAGGCAGATCAAGTGGAAGAAAAAAAATTTTTTTACTTCATTCATAAACTACTTCAAAACCAAATCATCCATGGCAAACCTCTGCTTGGCCTTGGCCACCTATCAAAGGCCTCCTCTCACGGGTGATCAATGGTTCTTCTGGCACTGGAACAGAGCCAAAGGGAAATAGCCACTGATGAAAGAGTGAGGTAGCAATGCAGTGAGACCAAAATGTTCTGACCAGAGTGCAAGCTTAGTGTTTCTTCTTAATAAATAGCATTCTAAAAGCATAGGGATCACTCACTGAATGACCCGGAAAGGAGTGGCAATGTCCTCTGAAAGTCATTAATAACCCACCTTCTGTGTTTAACCTTCTGATCCCTTTTGAAGAAATATTTACAATATAAAATAAGAGAGGGTACTGCAGAAAACAAGCTCTATTTTGAGGGTTTGACGAACTGAAAACCTTTGAAGATGGATTTCCATCTTCCTTTGACAATTTTCCTTAATGGTACTCTCTGGTTCTCACCAGAAAGAACTTCAAGAGATCTTTACATGCGCTGGATGAGAAGCAACAAAATTTACTTTCCTGAAAAACAAAGGGTCTTTAAGTAATATTTGTAATGTTCATTACCTTTGAAGTCTTCTATAAATTTTCCTCAGCTGGATCAATGGACTGTACTTCCAAATTCTTTTGGATTATGCTTGAATCTTAGGCAATCTTGAGATTGTTATAGTAAAGATGGTGCTAGGAGGAATGGAAATTGTAGTCTAAGAGTGTTTCTACAGTATTGGTATCTCAAAATACATTATACTAGCAAGAGGTACTAAGCCTTAATCTCTGACTTCTAGCCTCCAGAACTGCAAAGAAATAAATATGTTAAGTCTCTCAGTCTGTGGTCTTTTGTTATGGCAGCCCTAGCATATAAATACACTCTCCTTTGTGAATCTTCAAATACATAATTAATTACCAAATTATGTCATTTCTACCCATTAAAAACCTCATGAATTCACCCTCATCTTTTGGTCCATCAGGCCACTATCATTTCCAAGATTGTTTAATTTTTCCCACCTGGATAAGAGAAGCCATCTCTTAATATGTCACCAAGTTTCCCATTTCATGTCCTTACAATCTATTCTTTTTAGTAATAATAGCATTATTCAAATCCATTGACTAAAACCCTATAGGTTCTAAAACTTTTTCTTAGGATATGATCCTCCTTGATTGACATAATTTATGAGTCCTGTCAGGTTCTTGCCTTGGTCTCCTTCTCTGGCTTCATTTCTCTCCACTGGCCCCCTTGCTCTCCACACTACATCTTCAGGGCTCTTATTTCATTCCCTCCAAGTGTTCTTTCACTCTTAATATCAATATTTGGCAAGAACATCAAATGGGAAAAAGACAGTCTTTTCAGCAAGTATTACTGGGAAACCTGGACAGCTGCATGCAAATCAATGAAACTAGAACACACCCTCACACCATGCACCAAAATAAACTCAAAATGGCTTAAAGACTTAAATATAAGACAAGACACCATCAAACTCCTGGAAGAGAACATAGGCAAAACATTCTCTGACATCAACCTCATGAATATTTTCTCAGGTCAGTCTCCCAAAGCAACAGAGATAAAAGCGAAAATAAACCAATGGGACCTAATCAAACTGACAAAGTTTGCACAGCAAAGGAAATCAAAAGAAAACAAAAAGACAACTTACAGAATGAGAGAAAATAGTTTCAAATGATGCAGTGGACAAGGGTTTAATCTCTAGGATATACAAGCAACTTATACAACGCAACAGCAAAAAAGCCAACCACCCAATGGAAAAGTGGGCAAAAGACCTGAATGGACTGTTCTCCACAGAAGATATACAGATGGCCAACAAGCACATGAAAAAAATGCTCAACATCCCTGATTATTAGAGAAATGCAAGTCAAAATTACCATGAGATACCACCTCACACCAGTCAGAATGGCCATCATTCATAAGTCCACAAATAACAAATGCTGGAGGGGGTGTGGAGAAAAGGGAACCCTCCTGCACTGTTGGTGGGAATGTAAGCTGGTACAGTCACTATGGAGAACAGTATGGAGGTACCTTAGAAATCTATACATAAAACTACCATATGACCCAGCAATCCCACTCTTGGGCATATATCCAGATAAGACTTTCCTTAAAAAAGACACATGCACCTGCATGTTCATTGCAGAACTATTCAAAATAGCCAAGACATGGAAACAACCAAAATGTCCATGAACAGATGATTGGATTGGGAAGATGTGGTATATATACACAATGGAATACTACTCAGCCATAAAAAAGAATGACATAATGCCATTTGCAGCAACATGGATGGAATTAGAGACTCTTGTACTAAGTGAAGTAAGTCAGAAAGAGAAAGACAAATACCTATGATATCACTTATATCTGCAATCTAATATACAGCACAAATGAACCTTTCCACAGAAAAGAAAATCATGGACTTGGAAAATAGACTTGTGGTTGCCAAGGGAGAGGGGAAGGGAGTGGGGTTGTTTGGGAGCTTGGGGTTAATAGATGCAGACTATTGCCTTTGGAATGGACAAGCAATGAGATCCTGCTGTGTAGCACTGGGAACTATGTCTAGTCACTTATGATGGAGCATGATAATGTGAGAAAAAAGAATGTATACATGTATGTGTAACTGGGTCACCATGCTGTATAGTAGAAAAAAAATTGTATGGGGGAAATAACAATAAAAAAAATTTAGTCAATTTTCTCCACCATTACCTCTTTTCCACCCCCTGAACTCCACAACAATTTTTGTTTGTCCTCTTGTAGAAAAAAAGAGACTGGGTCTTTTTAAAAAAATCAATAAAAATGGACACAGAGATATAAATATAACAGACACAGATATATATGCATACATACAGACACACACAGACACATGCACAAATTTAACTTGAGAATCAATATAAATTCAGCTAAATCCACTTTATCTACCATTTGAGTGCTACAGAACCATCACCAATTCAAATGATGAATCTGAGACAGAGAGAAATTCTCTGTAGCTCAATCAAGTCCCTAACAGAGGTTGGTCAGATGCAAAGTGGATAAAGCCTGGGAAAAGTGAAGAATACTCTGATAAGAGGATTTCCTGGGAAAGCGAAATAAACCCATAGAGTGAAAAGGTGTTTGTGCACACTGGAGAATATTTCCCTTGGCCCAGGGAGTAATAACCTATCCTTTTTCTTCAGCAATACATCATACTATGATTGCTTATAATTCTGTTTTCCTGGGTCTAGAACTTTTTCCCTGTGCTTTTAGACCAAAATTATAGTGGGTTACTCACTTATTCAAATAAGCAAATATTCTGATGATCTGTTTGTGTGTCAAGAACTCTATAGGGCATAGAGCACAATAAATGAGAAACTATTCTTAGACTCTGGGGATTTTACTGTTTATAAAATATTTCATAAATGTATTGTTTTATGTATTCTCCAAACTACCCCAGCAAGCAGATATTGAAACTGAAGCTAAGACAATTCAAGTGAACTGCTCAGCCTCATAAAGATATGTAATTAAAGGTGTTAGAATCTGCATCAAGTTCTTCTGACCCAACACCCATGTTCTTTCCACTGCCAAGTGCTATTCTATAAATGAATCTCAACCTTCCCAAGGATGCAGTGACTTTCACCTGACTGACAACCGAAGGGAATGAACAGTCTGTCAAAAAACAATTGAAGATGGATTTAAGTGAAGCATTCTGAAGAATCAGAAACAGGTCTGGCACTATCTTTCTTACCATTCAAAAAAAATAAACTAATTCATAAAATGTGATGAGACAGAGAAAAAAAGTAGCTATAAGTAGAGCTGAGTGTGTCAAATTTTCTCATAATCTTTGAAAACTTAAAACAAATTCTAGCACTTAGGTCTGGACCAGGAGACTATCTCTGTCTAATGGGCTGTAAGTGAGGGTGAAAGAAGATGTATCCTGCTATAGTAGTGTCCTTAGGAAGAGCCTTTAGATAAGAAATAACTTACTTTGAAAATAATTAACAATAGTATCAACCATTATCAGATAAGAAAATTGACAATGTCACTAAACCTGTGAAGAACTATTAAAATTATACATATAACTGAGTTTCAGATCCAAGTCTTCATTAATTCTATTCAAATTATCATGCTGAGCTCGATTTAGCAAAGTGAGGCTGTGACTATTGGAATTTGAAATATTTCCAGTTTCCTGAAACTTGCTTAAGATACATATTTAATTTATAGTAGAGTCGAAACATTTAATATTTGGAAGTCCTCTTATTACACAGAATAGGGAAACATAGGCTTATATAAATGAAGTAGCAAGTAAGTACTTTTACCAATAGGATATTCATTTTTTAAGCACATTGTTAAATTATTAAAACTAAGGTTTAATTTTGAGATAATTATAGGTTTATATGCAGTTGGAAGAAACAGTGTCATCTCTATCTTTTAATTGGTATATTTGGACCATTTACATTTAATATAGTTATTGATATGTTAGATCAAGTCTTCCTTTTTTTTTTCATTTATCTGTTTTCTTTTTCTTGCCTTTCTGTGGTCTGATTGAGTGTATTTTAGGAAAGTGTCCATTTGAACTCCTCTGACATCAACCCAGTAGAGGGTGTAAGACTTTTTCATTATTGTCAAATAGGAGTGGAAACACAGATTCTCCACTCATTCTTCTCTAAAATCACTCCATAGGAGAGATTGGGACACCTTGTTGCAGCCTGGCAAAGGTGGACATTTGGCTCTATACTCAGGCTTTGTTACATGGGTGTGTATAAACCAACAAATTATTTTGTGGTATTGGGCTAGAGCAACGCATTTATTGTGTAAAAATTCATGTCTTAGGCTGCTCCTTTCCTGGTCTTTTGTCTTAAGAATACAGGCTTATTTATTTATATGTTTACTTATATTTATGTCCAATAAATATTAGTTAAACTGAAGTTATTAATTCTTAGAGCTCTTTAGCCTCCAAAGACCACTTTGGCTGTCAACTTTGTTTCTGAAAGTTTGGTATATAACTCATTGACATTTCTGGGTTACTGATTTCTTCAGCTCTAAGTCTGAGTTATAGGAGTTTATACAAGAAAACCCAGGGGACCCACTACCATAACATTACTGGAGTCTTAACTTCCCTAGCTGGTCTGCCTTCTCTTTACCTTTTTAAGTATTCTTATGTTTGTTTTGTATAAAACATTAAGATTTTGTTATTGTTTTACTTAGCAAGAGGAATAGGAAAAAAGTACATGTGCTCTTTCTTCCCAGAAGTGATTTCACACCATTTATTTTTATTGCAATTAGGGATATCAATACTTATTTCTTGCCTGCTGGATTCCCTTCTCTTTCCTTCCCTTTTCTTTTCCCCATCCCTGGTCTCTTCTTTCCTTTTTCTTTCTCTCCTTTTCTATGTCCTCTGTTCTGGACATTCTTTATTTTGCATTTATATTTGTTCTCTGTATCCATCTCTAATTTTATTTTAATATTCATTTAATAACATGCTAACCATATATCTAAGCAAACACCATGGTGGTTTTCTAGACCTTTTTTCTTTGCCTCAATATGTACAAAACTGAGTTATTTGGGGAGTCACAAGCAAAACAATGCTTTACAAGCTTCTGTTGATGTGTATTTCCTTCTTTTAGAAATGGTGAAACTATCTCATGTTTCTTCTCCAAAGTAATACTGCAGAAGCCTTAACCAAAATAATTTTTTTCTAACATAGTATAAAGAGAATTGGTTTTGAACTTATATTGCATTGATTTTTGAATCCTGATTCTACAATTTTAAAATTATTTTTTTATTTTTGTGATGGTGGGTGACCTAAATTCTATAGTTAGATTTCTTTTCAGTAAATTGGGTATTTAGCAAGAGAATGTTTGCAAATGATAAAATGTAATTCCTGTTACATACTGGGTGTCCAATAAATATTAGTTAAACTGAAGTTATTAATTCTTAGTGCTCTTTAGCCTCCAAAGACCACTTTGGCTATCAACTTTGTTTCTGAAAGTTTGGTATGTAACTGTCATTATCTTTGATGTTATTATTTTATTATTAGGTAATATCGTCAGTGTGTTGGATGAAGAAGTTTCCAACAAAGAATTTCATGGACCATCATTATATTCATTATTATATTCATCCAACTCATGTTCACATTTTATGACAAACAAGTTCTTAAACATATATTTGTTTGATTAATACAGGAGTCCTTCTTAAGTACATACTCTTAACCTCTCATTTATGAGTCTATGGCTATCATCAGATTCAGTGTTAAATACAGCATTTTGTCATCACGACTACTTTGCCCTTCATTTGCTTATGATAGAAAGATTGCGCAAAGAAAATCTAAGTAATTATTGATAATGGTTGATTTGAGACAAATAACTTTGGCTTTTATCACTTCATCAGGAAAACAGCTTAACCAGGGATTCTTTTAGAAAATTAGCTCCTGTGGTTGTATTTCTGTAATATCAGTTCATTCTGGATTTGATGAGCTAAGTGAAAAAGAAAACACAAAGGTCATTTTAAAATTGCAAATACATGGAGGAATGGTTTCATTATATTTGAAATCTAGTCATGTGTAGTGAAAGCTAAGTTTATTTCAGTTAGAAAAGGAGTTTCCAACTGTCTTCACCAATATTTTTCATAAATTACCTTTCATATTTCTATTTATCTAAAAATCTTACATTTTTACTAAAATAAAACTATGGTATAAGGTTATAATTAAAATTTTTTTTGTTTTATCCTTCTCTGGTGAGTCCATGAACCCCAAAACAATGATTTTTGCTTAGATTGTAGGAAATTTTTTCCTGGTAGTTTAGCTCATATTCTGCTTACAAAATTATTTCTCGATCTATCGGTTTTATATATTCCCTATTGATTTTGCATATTGATGATCATAATTTATTACTTTTATCCAACTCTCTTATCTACTGCTGTATAACAATATCATAATAGAATAATTCGTAATTCAATTACCATATGGAATTTTTATTTTTTTTATGAATGTGTAAGTATTAATCATTACTAATTCAAAATTGTGAAAAATATTTTGGGTAAACTTTTTTCCTTTAGTTATTTTTTATTGCTTGGTTTTTATATTTCTTCTATCAATATTACTTCCTAAGCCCTTCAAAGTAACGTGAAGACTTTCTATACTATTTTCCTCAGCACATCAGATATTCCATCATTTTCATTTTCTTTAAACAGATACCCCTCCAGAAGACTTCTTTTGTACTGTCCCAATTTGGAATGGCTGCTTCTAGGCCATCTTGGGTCTTCCCTGTATCTCTTTCTTGGGTTACATTGCCTACTTTTAAATAATTTTGTGAACTTTCATGTGGTGTACATAGTTTTGGAATTTTTTTTAAATTCAGAGCTCATATTTTGATTATCATTTTGATGAGTAAATAATTATAGATCAAAAGTAATTTTAACATAGTTTAGTATATATTAATCTGTTATGTTCTAACTTCTATTGCTATTTTTCACAAGTCTAATGACATCTTATTTCTCAACTAAATATAGAGCCTTCTATATTGACTGGAAATTTTCAGGATTTTTCTCTTTTCTTTATTATTTTTAATTTTTATGATGCTATGTTTTGGTGTACATCTTTTCTCTTCTATTGTTTTTAGTATTCCAGAGGTGCTCAATCTTAAATTCTGGGATATTTTCTCAATTCATTTTCTTTTTTTATAATTTCTTCTCTTTTGATTTGTGTAGTTTCTTTTTCTGAATCTCCAGTTATTTGATATTGCATATCTTGGATTTATTAACCACCTTTATCTGTCATGCTTTCCATTCCTGTATCTTTTTGTTTACTTTTTTTGGAAATTGCATCAATTTTCATTTCTAAATATAACATTAATTACTTTTAGCCATGAAAGTTTTAATTTTAAAAAGTTCTCATTATCTGATTTTTCTTTTTATGTAGCATTCTTTTCTTGCTCCATAGATAAATTACCATCTTTCATCTATTTGAGAATAATAATTATAAGGTTTAAAAAAAAATTTTTTTTTGACATTCCTGTCATGGCTTAGCAGTTAATGAACCCGACTAGCATCAATGAGGATGTGGGTTTGATCCCTGGCCTCGATCATTGGGTTAAGGATATGGCATTGCTGTGAGCTGTAGTGAAGGCCGCAGATGTAGCTTGGATCCTGCATTGCTGGGGCTCTGGCATAGGCCATCAGCTACAGCTCCAATTCGACCCCTATGCTGGGAACCTCCATATGCCACAGATGTGGCCCTAAAAAGACAAAAAAAAAAAAATTTCCTGTTATATGTATGGTCATATCTCTGCTTCCTCTGAGCTTCTTTTTCCTATTTTTTTCAATCTTTGTGTTCCAAGTTGGACATTTTTCTTAATTTCTTGGTGATCTTTAGTTGTCCATTGCTATTTGAAATGAGGTGCTATAAAGCTTATGAGAAGCTTGTGTGCCTGTGTTAAATTTGTCAATTGATGAGCTTTTGAATGAGATAGCATGGTAGGGACTAGATTATTTCATCTAAGTATACCCAGATTGCTATGGTTGTTAATCTATTTTCAGGGACTACTTAGTTTATACAGAGAAAACTACTAATTTCCTGTTTGAGAAAGACATGGCTGAGAGTGTGGAGAATGGGTGGAGGTGGTAGTAAGAATTTCCACCTATGTTCTTGGTCTTGGAATTTAGAAAGGGGGGGTGCTGAAAGTTTCTTCTTTCAGTCTCTCTCTCTCTCTTTTTTTTTTTTGTACTTGATCTTCCTAATTTTCTCTACTGAACCTGGCATCCTTGAGTCTGAAGTCTCTCTGGCCCAATTTATTCACAGAATGAATCTTTTACCAGACATGGGGAGAAGTTTTGCCTGAAACTGGAAGTAAGGATACTGTTATATTGATGCTTAATAGCTCCAGGTCAATCTGTCAATGAATCCCCCTATTTGGAGCCTCTTTTTGCTCTCACATTTAATGGCACATGGTACTGCTAATTTTTGAGATGTTTTGCGTTCTGTACTGTAAATCTCCTCACATCTCAATGCCTTTACTCTTTATAGGTTCTTGCTGTTCAATTTCTCTGCTTTGTTATTTTCTCTATCCTTTTCAATATATCTCAAATTATTGACAGTTTTTTTTGTAGTTCTCTTTTCTTTCACTTTATTAGCCTTTAGAGTTCACAGATTTGTTTCAAAAAAGAGTAGATAATGACTTGTATTTATTCAGCTATGTGTAGCTGGAACTCGCTCTAAGTTGTTAAAAAAGAACCATTTTCAAAAAATTCTAAAATTACTGGGGTTATATTAATGTTAGGTTATAAGGAATAAGCATGCATGCCATCTGTAGGAACTTGGTAAAGGTCATTGTTATTTTGAGAAGGTCTAGGTTGACTATTTAAAGTTTCTGAATTAGAAAGTCTTTTAGTGTGATACCTTCCTTTAATTGGTCTAGGAACTTAAAAATGGAATTTAAGTCAAAAGAGCATCATAAATTCTGCCATCTATTTAGATTTTTATGTCATAATCCTGGGGTCCGGCTGATATCTTTCTCTCCTTTTATGTCATCCAATCACCAAACTCTGTTTATTTTCCTCTGTCTCGAATCTGCCTTTTACTTTTTTCCACAGCCAATAGCAAAGTCTAAATCATCACCATTTTTACTTAGATTTCTGTCATAGCCATCTGATTGAATGGTTCTCCCTCTTTTCATCCAGTTTCCACTTGGTAGTCAGAGCTGTTTTCTTAAATCGCTGATATGCTCACCTTATAATCTTAGAGAAAACCATTCATGACTGCTGTTCCTCTAAGGTTAAAGACCAAAACCTTTACCCTGGCCCATAATTGTCCCGAATGGTCTGAACGCAGCTGAATTCTCAACTCCATCTGTCCTCTCTGGCTTTGCTGAACTTCTATGTTCCTGCTATGTTGTAAACTTCTCTTCAGCTCAGGACTTTTCCTTGGTTATTTTGCTTGGGACCGCTGAGCTCTCAGAAACTGTCCCTTGCATACTTAGCATCTAGGGACATTACTTGTTAAAGTAAGAGGTCAGGTCCAGGGAAAATCTTGAAACATTTACAGAGGTTATTCAAACCTTATCTCTATTTTTTCTACGTATCATGTATGAGTCATGTATGAGCACTTAGGGGGTGATATATTTCCTCATAATGGATAGTTTAATCAAATAATGAATACAAAATATTTACCACAGTGCCTTGCAAATAATACACCTTCAATGTGTAATAGTTCCCCTCTCCCCTTTTCTTTTCTTCTGATGAAGTATCGATAACTATTTGATGAAAGCATGGAAGTTAGGAGAAAGTCTTACATACAGTAGGAAACATTAATACAAGTAGACTGGCAACAACTTATCTCAAATTATAATTAAAATGTTAAAAATAATTTAAATAAAAGCAATGAGCTCCGAAGTAAACTACAGAAAGAGCTGTTTCTGACATTCTTTCAAGGATTTCCCTTATGCCCCCACCCCCCAGTTTAGCTTCCTAATCAAATGTGTACCATTTGCCAAGCAACAAACCCTCAAGGTTTTCGAAGGATTGTTTTTCATAAAAGTGAGGTATTCCATTTAGAAGGCAAACAAAAAACGTTCATGATAATGGCAATGCTACTGTTGACTTTTGCATTCGTGGAGCGCATTTATTTTCAAAGCAGTGCTCAAGTTTTCCGTAGAGGCAAGGAAAGTTTGAAAGTAAAACTTTCTCAAGTATGGTTGACTGCCAGTTCATATCCTGGAGAATAATGCCTGAATGTGGATGCCTCACAGGTGGGGAGCCCATAATTTCAGCAAGGCTTTTGTTTTATGCATTTATCCTGAGCCTGGCTCAGGGAGAATTTCACCTGAGAAGTTTCCTCAGGCAATCCCAATGCTTGAGGTAACTCATCCATCAGCACTCTCCTTAATTCTTAGCTAAAAGATAGTTCTTGTCAAAAAACAAAAAACAAAGAAGAACACACATATGGAAAAAAAAACCAAACCCTCTCACTTCTCTAAATTGTATTATATCACATTGCCAACTGCAAGTGTTCACAAAAGTTTCTGTCTTTTTCCTCTGCCTTCCTTTCAAGAGTGTCACGGTATAACACCTGCTCCTCCAATCACCATGCCAACAATAGCAAACAATCAGTAGCACAGAAAATGGACTGGATCAATTCTTTTAGATTTGCTTCACCCATTTGTAAGTTTTACAACAGTCTTTACTTGACTGTGCAATCAAAGTTCAAAAACTCTGATCCTAGAATTTTATTCCAGTTCAATTCCAAAATATCTATGATGTAAAATATATCTTATTACTATTGCTTTTGTTCTGTTATCCCTTCTCAGAGCATCAGTTTACCATTTATTTGCAAACTGTAAAATGTCAAAGGTGTATCATTTCAATTGAACTGATTTTAGCGTAACCATGTATAAATTATACTCTTTGTTAGGTTTTGGGTTTTTTACTTTTTAATTTTCTATTTTAAGTAAATATACTGATTTAATAGTATTTAATTGTATTACATAAACATTTTTCTACATTTGAATTTAAGATTTTCAACTATCGGAGTTCCCATTGTGGCGCAGTGGTTGGCGAGTCTGACTAGGAACCATGAGGTTGCGGGTTCGGTCCCTGCCCTTGCTCAGTGGGTTGACGATCCGGCATTGCCGTGAGCTGTGGAGTGGGTTGCAGATGAGGCTCAGATCCCGCGTTGCTGTGCCTCTGGTGTAGGCCGGTGGCTACAGCTCAGATTCGACCCCTAGCCTGGGAACCTCCATATGCCGTGGGAGCGGCCCAAGAAATAGCAGAAAAAAAAAAAAAAAGATTTTCAACTCTCACTCTCATCCAGGAAGAGGATGGAATTTCCCAGAAAAGGTTAAGCATTTTGTTCCATCATTATCTTGGGTAATTTCCCATCACTGGCCATTCAGTACCTAGAAAATATCAACTAATTTTCATTGTGTCTTTACATTCAGTGCAGTGAAGTCATCTGCAGTAAAAAGAATAGGTATAAGAAAACTTCCAAATTCAGCTTGGGCTTCACTGCTGATTTTTAAAATTATCACTTAGCGTTTTTCTTTCTTCCCTATTAATACTTAAAATATTAAAAGGCCTCAATTGCATGAAATTGTCAGGAAAGGGTAAAGGCAGTGCCCACAGATGAAATATGTATAATGTTCTCAGGATCTACTGGGAGGGCCTCATAGCCAAGCTCGTTTTTCATCAGATAAAGATCTGGAGACACAGAGAGAATGCAATTGACTATTTAAGGTTGACAATTCTCTTCACTTAGGGGCCTTTGCATTTTTTCTTCTGACTATGTATTTTCTCTTCAACAGAGTATTTTACTATTCATTCAACCGTTACTGTGCTCAAATTTTTTTTTTTTTATGCCATGTTGCAGGCAGCAGAGATGAGAAGGAACTTGATCACTGTATTCTCATCGCTCATTCTCTCTTTTTGAACAGACCTGAAGATGCAATTCAGCAGAACAGAGAGACTAGGGGAAAACCCACTCTGAAGTTAGAACAGTATAAAGATGTGGGCTAAATTAAGCTGAAATGAAAAAATAGGGAGTGACAGAAAATATCACACACATTGTGAAGATTACCCACTACGCTAACGGATGTCATATTCAATTAAACAATGTAATTATACTTCATGATCTTTACAGGGAGCAGGCCCAAACAGCAATATATATTATTAAGGTGTTAGTCTATAGTGGGGCTTATTAATAGATATGGCCTCTCTGAGAACTAGGATCCTGCCTGAATCCCCAGAGGATTTAAGTGGCTCAGATCTCACATCTGAAAGTTAACAAAAGTAATTTCTTAAAGGAACAAAAGTAAGTAATGTGTTCATACTGACAACTCATTTCACTTATGAAATACCTGTATGTGGCAAATATTGTTCTAGCCATTTTGTATATATAATCTCTTTTAACCTCACTACACTTCAAGAAATCTAGAGCTAGGTGTATTTACTTCTATTTTACAGTTGGAGAGGTTGCATCTTGGAGAGGTTGAGTCTTGGAGAAGTTAAGTCATTTGTCATACAGAGTCAAAGGCCAAATTTCCAAGGTTATTCCTAGATCCATACACTTTACAGTTACACACACATACCCCTAGTGCCCAGGTATATTTGTAGGAGATGGCCTGAGTTTTTTATAATTACTTATCACTAGGAAATATCGGGGAAGTGCAGTTTTACTTTAGTTTACCTGCAATTTATTGCCTATCTACTCCTCAGCAAGTACCGAGCTTTCCACAGAGAGGAAGAGATGGATTACAAAGAACTTGACTTGGAGGAACTCACAGTGTCATCTTAAAGACGGGTGTCAAAATCCATAATTTCATTCTAATATGGAAAATGCAAAGAGATTCGTCTGGATTTTACCTGTGACTGGCCCCGACCTGTATTATGATTCCTGGGGCATCATCCTATTTCTATGTTGCAGTGTTCTGTTCCTGCACATTGTTGGTTAATTGAGTACCTTTACTGACTGAGTTACTGTGCAAGGCATTAGAGGTACAGAAATAGATAAACCAGAGGTTGTTCTGGCCCTTAGCATCTAGAGACATCAAGATCTCACCAGATCCATGGAACTCACTCAAACTGGTCATTTCCTTCTATCAGCGGTGAGCATTCATAGAGATTTTGTCTCAATATGTTTGATTTACCCAGTTGATTAAGCTTTAAAGTTGTCTCCATTAATTATTGTCATGGTTGATTCGATTCCATGTTTGCTATTTCACAAATCCATGAAAATGCTAAAGGTAGGTACTTTCCTTGACTCTCCATTCTGAGAAACACCTGCTACAACTCTTCTCTTACTTCCTCAATGGTTAAGTATTTTGTATAACCCCTTTGCTTTTTGCCCAGAGAGGACAACTTTTACCTGAAATAAATTTCTTCAATTGCCTTAGAAGCCCCAAATCTGCTATCACATGTCAGCCAGGACGGTAGTTCAAGTGAAGAATTATCTTTCTGTAGCCTCCCTCAGATATTGCTAATTTACTGCTTCAGTCCCATTTATCTTTGAAATTTAGGACCAAGACTCTGTATTTCTCACTCCTTAGTCTTTACTAAACATGCATCATTTGGATAATAAAAAAATGTCAAGAGTGCTTCATATTTACTAAGTAAATAAGATGTGAGAGAAGAGATTATTCATTGCAGATTTCTTTTTAAAAAGGGGATTTCCTTGAAGTGTTCCTTAGAGACATATATTTGTGTATCTCATCCCTTATTTGAAATTTTGAGCTCTGACTTAGTGACATTTTGCTGCATGATCTTGAGAAGGTCATTTTAACTCTCTGGACCTAAGCCTGACCATGTTTACAATGAGGTTAATAGATGAGGTATTTTTGTTTTTGTTTTTAATTTCAGGTGTAATGTTTGTTTATTGTATTGTTTGATATCCAGGATCATATCTTAGGAAGTTTTCTGAAATCTCAACATGTCTTGTACCAGTTAGAAGCCAACATAGACTAGATATAAATAAGTATGCATGTGTAGGGTTACAAAACCTGTGAGTTCAAAGGGACTGTCAAGCTCATGGAGCCCAACCCCCCCATGGTGATACTCAAATACCTTCTACAACATCTCCACCAAGTGGCCAACCTGCCTACAGGTGAACACATCTACCAGACCTCACTACCTCCCAAGTCAACTCTTTTTTTTCCCCTGTTGGCTATTACGAAAATCTTGCTCCAGTTGTTCCAAAAGATGTTGCCTTGCAACTTCTGCTCTTGGGTCTGAATTCTACACTTGTGACTTCACTAAGATGTATAATTCCCTTTTCACATGAAAAATCCTTTAGATATCTAAAAATGATGACATAAACATCCTTGTCTCCAGGATAAACACACCCAGTTCTTGAAAGCATTCCTGCCGTGGTATGGTGCCAAGAGTGTTCTTAATTTTGACCACTTTCCTTTAATTTGACTCAGATCATCAGCACCATTCTTACCGGTGTGCAGGACTAATCAAATGCTCATGGAAATCTTTGATGACAGGAGTGGAAAATAGAATTTTAGAGAGAAAGAAAGATAAGCTGATAAGAGATTCTTACTGTGATCTCAGCCAAAAATGGCAGGGACCTCTGCAAAAAGGAAAGGAGGGTACTATTAGCTATTACATATTTCACAGTTTGTTTTAAATACATCATCACTGGAGTTCCCGTCGTGGCGCAGTGGTTAGCGAATCCGACTAGGAACCATGAGGTTGCAGGTTCGATCCCTGCCCTTGCTCAGTGGGTTAACGATCCGGCGTTGCCGTGAGCTGTGGTGTAGGTTGCAGACGCGGCTCGGATCCTGCGTTGCTGTGGCTCTGGCGTAGGCTGGCAGCTACAGCTCCGATTCAACCCCTAGCCTGGGAACCTCCATATGCCGAGGGAGCGGCCCAAGAAATGGCAAAAAGACAAAAAAAAAATACATCATCACAAGTAACACGGCCTTCCCATTTTAGAGTTTAAGTTACTTGGATAAGATGGGTCTGAGAATGCAATCTATTTTCTATGGTTCAAATATCCAGCAGTATCACTCAAGTGAAAGGAAGAATTCAAGCATATTGTATGAGAACTGCACCTCAACAAATAAAGGGACAGGACTGTGATTTCCAAAAGGAATTATTTTGTAAAATTCTGTAAGAAAATGCTACCTAGATTAGGACCACTATACAGAAAAGCAGGGGAAAAAAAAAGTAGCTAAGGGTTTTTATGTGCCCCTGTAGAAAGGGGAATGCACTTCCTGTGTCTGTATATGGTCATTTTTCTCTTAGGACAGACAAGCCATCACTGGAACACCTATTCCATACCAAGTACAGCCAAGTTGCATTCTCTAGGAATGTGACCTACTCTTCAATCCATCTTCCAGAGAACAAGGCAGATTGTCAAGAGACATCCTTGGGTTAAGGAGCAAAAAGAACAGAGTATTTATGATGATACACAGATCAGGGTGGAGACGGACTCGTGAACATAGCAGGTGTATGATTCATGACACATGATTGAACCATGTCGGTGTATAGCTTCAGAAGGTCAAGGGGAGTGAGCTGATAGACGTAAGTACTTAGAATGTTCATGAATACAGAGTAAATGTTCAGACAACATTGATGATGGTCACAGAGTTATCTTTGGTACAGAAATTCCATTTGTGGAAAAAATGAAAACCACCTTGGTTATCTGCTGAAGGGGTGTGGATCCATTGCCATCTCTTACACGTTCTTAGGCTCTGTCCTTTCTTGAAACTTGGGAACTGACCCTCAGACTGATAAACCCTGAGGCCCTTTCCAGTGAAGATCAGGTAAAAGAAACATGATTGTTCCCTTATTCCAAACCTTCACTGGCTCCTCCTCTTATAAACTCCCAGTGAGGGTAAATACACACAGCTCCTGCCTCTGCCCCTATGCTCAGCCTCCCCTGCTCCTCTTACCTCTCGCCTTTTGCCTTCGGAATACTGCAGTTAGACAGAGCTCTTTCACCACTTTGAGTTTTGTCCATCTTGTTCTTCTTCCTGGAAAAAACATTATGTGCCAGAGGAAGAGCTGAATTATGTCATTTAATTCTCATGTGACTTAGATCTGCTCTGTCGATGGCTTGTGAAGCGTTCAATGATTTTGTTGGCCTGATGGAGGATCACATTATTTATTTCACAGTCATTTATTGACTGCCTGCTCTGTGCCAGGCAAGGTGATAAGATGGAGAGGTAAGACAGAATCCCTGCCCTCAGGAGCTGTGTCTAGAGGCTAAATAAGTGCAGTATTAAGCAGAATGGTCAAGATAGAAGGAAAACTCAGCTGGGAAGCTTTGGATTAAACCAGAGTGTGTGGAGTTCCCTTTGTGGTGCAGCAGAAATGAACCCGACCAGGAACCATGAGGTTGCAAGTTTGATCCCTGGCCTTGCTCAGTGGATTAAGGATCCGGCCTTGCTGTGAGCTGTGGTGTAGGTCACAGATGCATCTCGGATCTGGCATTGCTCTGGCTCTGGCATAGGCCAGCGGCAACAGCTCCGATTAGACCCCTAGCCTGGGAACTTCCATATGCTGCGGGTGTGGCCTAAAAAGACAAAAGACAAACAAACAAACAAAGAAACAAACAAACAAAACCAGAGTATGTCAGGAAGATGGGAGTGACTGGGCTTAGCAGAAAGGGCAATTTATCCAGCAAGGGAATGAGTGGGTGAGCATCCCAAAAGTGAGAGAGTTGTGCCTGGACTTGGTCTATGGCAAGTCTATGGCTTTAAAAGAACCAGGCTCACCTGGGAGACTTTTTTTTTTTCTTTTGCATTTTAGGGCTGCACCTAAGGCATATGGAAGTTCCCAGGCAAGGGATCAAATTAGAGCTACAGCCGCTGGTCTACACCACAGCCACAGCAATGCAGAATCCAAGCCGCCTCTTAGACCTACACCACAGCTCACAGCAATACTAGATCCCTGACCTACTGAGCAAGGCCAGGGATTGAAATTGCATCCTCGTGGATACTAGTTGGCTTTATTTCTGCTGAACCACAACGGGAACTCCCTGGGAGAAGAATTTTGCGCAACACATTCAACAATGTGGTCAGGCTTTTCCCTGATAGCTCCCGGATGCTTCAAAGTAGGAACATCGGCATGGTAAGCCCTCTCAGGCATCTTCAGAGCTAGGCTGTAAGGACCTTTAAGAGCTCAGATGAGAGGGTGGTTGGGATGGGAAAGACTTTGCCCACTGTGAGCTCCTGCTTGTGAGAACAAGACAACAGGGCCAGGGAGTTTCGGCCTCGGTTTTCTTAGCATCCCTCCGGGGCCAAGATGGAAAAAATGACACGTTCCCCAGAATGAAGTCATCCAAAACACCAGTCTACCTGAGTTCTTGTCCAAAATTTAAATCTTCAAGTGTTTTTAGTTGCTGACAGGTGGCAAAAATTTGCGAGCCAGGAAAGGTGTAAACAAAGCGGGGAAGTTGCTTCAGTTGGCAGTCGTTGGCTCTGCTTCCTTATATTCTTTCTCAAATGCCTTGGGGCCTAAAGGAAACAAACAAACAAACAAATGACCCCTTGGCTTCCTATCAGTGATCCCTTTCCAGGTATTCTTCTCCATCTCTGTGTTCCCATCACTAAACCTACACTTCCTGTGTGTCTGCCAGAGAACCATAGGATCATGGCCACCATGTGGGAAATCCAAGGAGTGGGCTTTGGAGTAAGACATCCCTGGATTCAAAGCCACTTCTGAGCCATGTAACGTGATCCAAGTTCTCTGAGTTGAGTTTTCTTTACAATGACTCCTACCTCAAAATGTTGTGATATTCACATTATATGACCTGCATGTAGGGAAAGGTCAATAGACCAATGATACCTCTGATAATAATTACTTCCATGGCTTTTATTTCTATGTTCCTTATGAGGAAGGAGTAGGCTATGCCATCAAGACTTTGGGCACTAAAGTGGGATATTGCACAATCACTGGATCAGACAATACATACTTCACTCACCAATTATCTGACTTATCAACACATTCAAAGTCACGGGCTACCTGAGTTTGCATCGTGACCAGTAGCACAAGCCTTCCTACTGTCCCTCCACATCCCCGTCATTTGGAAATGCCACCTAGTCATGTCTACTCTCCCGAACTTAGGACTTGCCATCACTCTTTGGATTAGAGACAATGAGCTCTAAAAGCCCTTCTAAAAATGCATATAGATGTGACCAGTTTAGCACCCATCCTCACATTAATATAAGAGAATGGGACTGTTGCCCAGAATAAGCCAATTTTTCAAGAAAGTATGGGTGGGGGAGGAGGAAGGGGGAGAGGGGAAGACCCTATCTAGGTGTAAATGGCAAGGAGGATGTGGTCACTGGATGTCAGGGGCAGTTTTCAGTCAAGAAGGGCATGAGGGAAGGCGTGCAGGTGATCCTTCCTGTGAAAACAGGGTAGTTCTCTGTGGTGAGTCACCTGTCTGGGGTTCCCCCAAATGATAAACACTCAGTAGAGCCTATGAGCCCATGAATACAGAGACTGTGTGGGAATGTGAGCCAGGAAGTCTGACTCCCCCATGCTCATCTTGCTCACCTCTTGTGAGATCCCAGATTCAGGGTGTTTGGTCTTGGAGCCCATTTCCTCATTTGTCCACTGGAGTGGGTGTGTGTTTGAGAAGGGAGGGTTATTTATATCTGTGATTCTCTCCTAATGTGACTCTTCACTGACAGATGAGGAACAGAAAGTGAGACTGAGAAAAGTGATGAGAAAGAGGGAGCCCTGGCCCAGCTCCTTCCTCCTGTGCTGTGCTTGGGCTGATGAACACAGAGATGAATTAAACACACCTGCATTCTAGAGGCACCTGTGATCTAGTCAGGGAGGCATTTAAGAAAATGGACCACAGCCCTGGAGCAGCAATAAACATAGTGTAGTAAATGCCAAGGCAGAAGGAAGCCCAAGTGCTGGGCCCTCCGCATTTGACCCAGGGCAAAGGGGAACCAAGCGACTGTTAGAGGACTGGGTGGCCACGGCCCTGCTCTGCCTTCTTCAGATCCTCACCTCGGGCCAGCTGTGCCAGATGTTGGGGTTGAGGTAGGCATAGACCACTTCCTTCTCCTTACCATGTAAATGTATACCTTCTCTTGAGAAAAAGACATCCTTAGAAAATATAAGTAAAAGGACTAAGGCATCGTCTTAAAAAAACCACAGTGAAAATTTAGTAAGATTCTGAAATTTCTAGAAATTTTCAAACCTGTGTTTCTTATTTCTTGTCTTCTTCCTCATAATGTTTAAAGAAGATAAGGACGATGATGGGGCTTAATATAACAACGACTACAGTGATAATGACGATGCTGCCAGTACTAGTAACTAAGATTTATTAAGTCCTTACTATGTGCCAAGGACTTTGCATGCACCCTGTGAGACATGAGATATATGGCTGTCAGTTTTGCAGATGAAGACACTGAAACGTAGGCTTGGCTAAGAGCACACGATTTTATAACAGGTGTGTCTGACTTCAGAGTCTGAGCCCTTTAACTGCCCTGTCTGTCCCTGTGCTGCTTCATGGTCTTATGCTCTTGGTCTTGTGTGCTGGTTTTCAAGGAAAACAGGAAAGGGGTAACTGGAGGGAATGAGCTCTACTCTAACAAAGGGATGCCCAAGTGGAGACATTGAGAGTGACAGATAGGAAGAAGAGAGCAACACAGACTAAACCACTGGGGTCAGCAATTAGAAAGTAACGTATCCTCGAAGAGTAGAGTTGTGAGCGAGTGAGAAGCAAGGAGAATTGCTGGTGGACAAAGGATGAAACAGCTGCTCATAAAAAGAAAGTGATCTGGACAGTGCAGCTCCCTGCCCTTTCATCCTCCAGAAAGGGCAAAAAGAGAAGAAACAGTATGCTTTGGAAGGCTTCCTCCTAGTGATTGCAACCTCCTTATTAAGGACTCTTTTCTCTCCAGTGTTTGTGTTCCCACTTCCTCTTTGGAGGTATCTTGTAGCCCCAACCACTGTAGAATTCATATGACTCTTTCCAAAAATCGGTAGTAACAAAGGTTGAACATTGCAAAGCCTCTTTCCTTGTCTTGCAGGCTTTGCAGATGCAGGTGAGTGTGCATCGTAGACTCCAAGTGGAAGAAAGAGACTCCTTTTTGCTCAGCTCAAGAGAAGAGAGGCAACTTTGCCACCCTGTGCCCTCCATCCGGGTCCTTTTCCACGTCTCCCTTCCGGAAATCGCGTGGGCAATATCAGCGTGACATTTTGTGACATCTCTTCCAAATATCTGCTTAATGAGAGCCCCGCCCACAGATGAGGCTTCTCTATAACTTGAAAATTTTGGGGCTCTTTGGAAACTTTTTTTTTCTCTGAACAGGGGTGCTATATATAGTTACTGCTTTTAAGTTCCTATCTGCAGTGAAACACAGCTTCCTGCTTTCTCTGTAAAGGGTATTTGAGCTCACCTAGAAATACCTGCATTCAGATTAGCTTGGTTTGCTTTTTAGAAGGCTGCAGGCAGGACTGGTCTCCTGTGGGAGAAACAGGAATCCTTTTTCTTCTCACCACCTGCTCTGCTCAGTCTTCACTCCCCTCTCACTTCCAGTCTTCTTCTGCATTCTTTCTTTGCATTATTCTTTTAATGACGGAGTGAGAATTAAGAGTATGCAACTAGAAATAGCTTCTGTTGAGCACTTTTCTAATGTTGGGCGACCATAATTTCACTGGTTTTGAACAAAGACGTTCAGAGTAAAGAACACTGGGCTTTCAGGGAGATGAAAAAGGACTCACATGCCAGCATTATTTTGAGCTTTGAGACCTTGGCCCAGGTATTTTTGTTTCCTCATTTGTACATAAGTTCACAGGAAGATTTAAAAAGATATGTGGGAGTATTACAAGTAAGTAACTTGTCATGAAGGACTTAGGTTGTTGAATATCATCAAAAGTATTCTAGACTTGATGCACTGGGCACTAAGTTAATGTTGCTGCAAAAACCAGTCATGTTTTTCATGCATAGTTTTTCCAGAATGCAAAATCTGCCTCGGTGACAAATAAGTACTTAAAATAGCTGAACATTTTATTGAAGGAGATTTTTAATTTTTTATCAGCTACTGGTAATGTTAACTTTGATCATTTGATTACGATGTGTTTGCCAGGTTTCTCCATTGTACAGTCACTATCTTTCCACTTGCAGTTATTAAGTCGATTGTAGAGCAAAGATCACCAAAAATGGGATGAACTGAGACCACGTGACTCCTAAAGAGATACACTGACTTCAGGTTGTGGTGTTTCTGCCCAAAATGCATAAAACACATCAAGTCATTCGGAAATATCAGCCAAAGCCCCAACTGAGGAGTTGTCTGCACAATTAGTGGCTGGTATTATTCAAAAGTATCAGTCTTATACAAGCCAGTAAGGCTTTAGAGATCCTAAATTAGATATTGGAGCGGAAAATTTGATGCATATACCATTGGGACAATTGGTGAGAATTGACTGTGATCCATGGGCTAATTAGTAATATTGTGCCAGGATTTCTCTTGCAGCACAGCAAGTGAAGGATCTGGCGTCGTCACTGCATCAGCTTAGGTCACTACTGTGGTGCAGGTTCAATCCCTGCCCTGGGAATTTCCATATGCAGTAGATGCAGCCAAAAAATAACATTGTACTATGTTAAATTTCAGGATTTTTATAATTATATTATGGTTATGGAGGTGAGTTCCCTTGCTCTTAGGAACTATAGATCGAAGTATTTACCAATAAAGGGGTAAGATTCTGCAGCTTACTGTCATTAGTTTAAGGGGAAAAATATATAAAAATGTATAGACAGGAGTTCCCGTCGTGGCGCAGTGGTTAACGAATCCGACTAGGAACCATGAGGTTGCGGGTTCGGTCCCTGCCCTTGCTCAGTGGGTTAACGGTCCGGCGTTGCCGTGAGCTGTGGTGTAGGTTGCAGACGCGGCTCAGATCCTGAGTTGCTGTGGCTCTGGCGTAGGCCGGTGGCTACAGCTCCGATTCGACCCCTAGCCTGGGAACCTCCATATGCCGCAGGAGTGGCCCAAGAAATAGCAACAACAACAACAACAACAACAACAACAACAACAACAAAAGACAAAAAATAAAAAATAAATAAAAAAATGTATAGACATACATACATATGTATATGTATATACACACGTATGTACATGAATGTGTGTGTATATATATTTATATAAAATGCATGTATATACACACATTCATATATACATCCATATGTACATATAGAAAAGGGAGAGATATGAAAACAAATGTTAACAACTGGTTGAATCTGGATGAAGAGGACTTAAGATTTGTTTTTGTTTAATTCTTACAATCTTTCTGTAAGTTTGAAGTTATTTCAAAATTAAAAAAAAATTGAACCAATCAAATTAGAAACCAATGTTTCAGGAGAGAAAAGGAAACAAGCTGCAAAATCAGTTTCCTGCATTTCTCAAGAGCTCAAAAGAGTTGAGTTCGGTTTCCATGAATTCTGTCGGCTAAGGTTGTGATTTTTTTCATGGTGATAATTCTCACAGGGAATGTATAATTATAGCTTCGCTGTCACAGATGGTGACTGAGGTGGGGTAAGAATCCCGAGAAAATTCAAGCATCCCATTTGAGCTTTGAGCTCTCCTCATACAGTTTTGAACAAAGTTGCCTAACAAGATATCATTAAAGCATTTGGTTATGTGTCAAATTAAGATTTATTGAACAATCTATATTTCAGCGCTGTGCTAGGTTCTAGAACCAAGACTTGAGCAGTGCCTTCCCCTTCACTCAAGCTGTTTACAGTTCAGATGTGGAGAGGGTAACATCATTAGTAGTGAGACTCTGGAGTTGCAGGGATTTTAATAGAAATAGACCTAAGAAATTATTAAGGAGGACCCAAATGTCCATCGACAGAGGATTGGATTCGGAAGAAGTGGTATATATACACAATGGAATACTACTCAGCCATCAAAAAGAATGACATCATGCCATTTGCAGCAACATGGATGGAGCTAGAGAACCTCATACTGAGTGAAATGAGCCAGAAAGACAAAGACAAATACCATATGATATCACTTATAACTGGAATCTAATATCCAGCACAAATAAACATCTCCTCAGAAAAGAAAATCATGGACTTGGAGAAGAGACTTGTGGCTGCCTAATGGGAGGGGGAGGGAGTGGGAGGGATCGGGAGCTTGGGCTTATCAGACACAACTTAGAATAGATTTACAAGGAGATCCTGCTGAATAGCATTGAGAACTTTGTCTAGATACTCATGTTGCAACAGAAGAAAGGCTGGGGGAAAAATGTAATTGTAATGTATACATGTAAGGATAACCTGACCCCCTTGCTGTACAGTGGGAAAATAAAAAAAATTAAAAAAAAAAAGAAATTATTAAGGAGGAAAGAGCCAGGAGGGGAAAAAAAAAAAGCCTTAATAAAGAAATGGCGTCTAAATAGAACTGTAGCACATGGAGAAGGGCCTTTCAGACAGAAAGATGGTGGTCTGAGCAAAAGGACCTCTCTACCTACATAAGGCCCATCATTGGATGTTGATGGACTCTACAGTGTGTGGTGGAGGGAAAGTAGAAATGTTGGGAAAACCTTTGTGCAAAGTTTTGTTTCTCTTGTGATAGAGAGTTGGGGGTGATGTCAGTATTCTCTTTATGACCCCAGTTCCAGATATCAGAGTGTCTTACAAATCCTACAGTTGATGGTGGTTGGTCACCATTTTCCTTTAGTATTGAAATAAATAGGCTCAAACTTCCATCTACATACACGAAAAACAAATAAACAAATAAAAACAAAAAAAACAGAAACAAATAAACAAAAAAAACAGCAATAGTACATCCTATTACACCTGCTTAGATCCCTTTTGGGGAAGGTCACAAATTTCCCCTATTCTTCTCATTTTCTAAGTTTCTTTTCTTTATTCTTGATCTCACTAATATCTCGTCACTTGTGGCTCTTATCTTCCTAGCTTCAGTCATCCTGAATGCAAACCTAGTCTTCTTGTTTTGATTCAAAATTCAGAGAGAGAAAAAGGAAGGGTTTCTTTTTTTTGGTGTGTGGAACTCTGCAGAAAACCATGAGAAGTTACTAATAAGGTCTCAACTTTCCAGAGCTGTATAGATTCACTCCTGACAAGGGTTCCTCATTGGCTGGAGTCTTCCTTGTGGATTTCCTGGCTGCCATACTAGTCAGGCACTCTCTTTTTTCTTTTTTCTCCTTTTTAAATAATTTAATTTTATTAGAGTATAATTGATTTACAATATTGTGTTAGCTTCAGGACTACAGAAAAGTGAATCAGTCATTCATAAATCCATTTTTTTCATATAGGTTATTAGAACTACTGAGTAGTTTTTCCTGTGCTATACAGTAGGTTCTCATTAGCCATCTAGTTTATGCAGGAGTGTATATACGTTATTCCCACCCTCGTAATTCATCTCCCCCTACTGGTTTCACCTATGGAGTCCATAAGGTTGGTTTTGAAATCAGGGAGTTTGTTTCCTTTTAATAAATGAGTTCTTTTGTATCATTTTTATTAAATTCCACTTATAAGTAATATCATATATTTGTCTTTCTCTGACTTACTTCATTCAATATTCATTCAGTATGATAATATCCAGCTCTATCCATGTTGCTGCAAATGACATTATTTCATTCTTTTCTTATGGCTAAATAGCATTGCATATACGCCACATCTTTATCTATAACTCTGTGGATGGACATTTAGGTTGCATCCATGTCTTGGCTGTTGTAAATCAGGCACTCGGTATTTGCCTCGCTTTCTCTCCCATTTCCTAGCATCCTCTACCTCCACTGTGTACTACCTGAAAAAACTCCTTTGAGCTTTTTTCTCCTTTAATGTACAGAATAATGGATTTTCACCCAAACTCTCGGCATTGCCAAATTTTAAAACTATGAGTCATGATTTTCTCTAAACAAAAGGTCATCTATCTGAGGTTTTCAACTTTTGACAGCCAAAGAATTGGTGGAAGTTTCGGCAATACGATTCTCCCTTTTATATAATTCAACATCTGGATGTGGCATCTCCTGCATTGTAAGGAATGGAGCAGTGTAAAGTTTTATCTTCCCACCAACATGCATTATTTTACTTTATGGAGGGCACATGTGGTTATAATTAATTATTTATTGAAAGGAGCAATTATCTTTATTTTCAGTACATTTCACTTCTGAAGAGAAGGGGTTTCGTGAGAGAACGACACATTTGTGGAGGCAGACAAATTTAAGTTCTTACCCTGACTTGCTCTAATGAGTTATTTGACAAAATATTCATCCATGCAGGGACCCAGTTTTGTCTTCTGTAAAGTAGGAGCAGAAATATCCAGGAGAGTGACATCAGCAAAATTCCTGTACAGGAATTTCTAGTGCCTGTGCCCTTTCGGAAATATTAAATTTAAAAACTATCTGTGCAGCAAAATACCTTCACAAGAGGAAGTTCCCATCGTGGCTCAGCATTAACAAACCTGGCTAATATCCATGAGGACTCAGGTTCAATCCCTGGCCTTACTCTGTGAGTTGGGGATCTAGTGTTTGCCATGAACTGTAGTGTAGGTCACAGATGCGGCTGTGGTGTAGGCTGGCAACTGAAGCTCTGATTCGATCCCTGGCCTGGGAACTTCCATATGCCATGGGTATGGCCCCAAAAAGACAAAAACAAAAACAAAAACAAAAACAAAAAAACAAACAAAAAAAACTTCACAAGAGCTAAAACTTCCACGTGAGGGATTATAGTACCTAGATGAAGCAGACACTCTACTGCATGGTAGGAAAGACAGAATCACAGAAGTCTGGGCAGCACAGCGTGGTGACACATACTCTCCCTGTGGGAAAAGGAGAGTGGAAGTGAGTTTCAGACTTCATAATGGACCACTGGTCTGTCCCAACTCCAAGGCCTAGGTGGCTCCTAATGGGCTTCCTTGAACCCAGGCCCCCCGCCAATGCAAATATCTGCCCGTTCATAAGGACCCAATAAGCCCCTGTGAACCCATACTCCAGATGGGAACTTGCAAACCATGCTCCCAGGTGGACTGATGCAATTACTTCAGATCCAGGTTTTCTACTCACCCCAGCACCAAGCCAGCCCCTGTGGCCCCAGCCTTAAGACCAGCTCCTATGGACTCAGGCTCCCAGCCACTCTATTACACGACTGGCCTGCACAGAAACAAATTCCAGGCCAGCTCCTGGAGCCCTAGGTTACAGAGTGACTCTCAATGCCCCAGGTTTCAGGCTTACCTTAGTGCCAGGCTAGCCCGCATGGCAGAAAAGGGCAGGTTACTTATTTAAGAAATAATGGCTAAGAATCTCCCAAATCTTGGGAGAGATTTCGATATCCAAGTTCATAAAGCTAATAAGTCAGCCCAACATTTCAATTCAAAATGATCTTCTCTAAAACACATTATAGAGTTCTCTTGTGGCACAGCAGGTTAAGGATCTGGCGTTGTCATTGCAGCAGCTTGGTCCAGTGGTGTGGTACGGGTTTGATCCCTGGCCCAGGAACTTCCACATACCACAGGCATGGGAAGAAACAAAACAAAACAAAACATATTATAATAAAACAATCTAAAATTAAAGGCAAAGAGAAAAATGTTAAAGCAATAAGAGAAAAAATAATCCTTACATATGAGAACTCCCACAAAGCTATGAGAGGATGTTTTAGCAGAAATTTGCAGGCCAGGAAATAGTGGGATGATGCATTTATAGTATTGAAAGTACAAAAAAGCCAACCAAGAATACTTTACTTGTAAAAGTTTTCTTTCAGAAATAGAGGGAGAAAGACTTTTCCAAATAAACAAAAAGTGAAGGAGTTTATCACCACTTAATCTGCCTTACAAGAAATTCGAAAGGAGTTCTTCAAGCTAAAATGAAATTGCGCTCATTATTAACATGAAAATATAGGAAATATAAAACATACTGGTAAAGGTGAGTCTATAGTCAAATTCAGAGTACTATACTATAATATAATATTTGTAAATCACTTAACTCTGGTATAAAATTAACTAAAATATTAAAAATAACTATAGCTATAATAATTTGTTAATGAGTACACAATATAAAAAGATGTAGATTGTGACATCAAAAATAAAATTATATGGAGGGAGAGTAAAGGGTTTTTTTTGTGTATGATCAAAGTTAAGCTTTTAACAACTTCAAATAAGATGTTTTTTGTATGACTCATGACCAAAAAAAAACCCTAAAATGTCCAGTAAACACACAGAAGATAAAGAGAATGGAATCAAAGTATATTACTGCAGAAAATTATAAATTCACAAAGAAAAACAGTACCTTGTTCACTGCTATAATTTCCCATACTTTAAATGTGCCTAGCACTTCGTAGGAGCTCGAGGATTTTTTTTTTTAAGTAACTTTGACTGAAAGGCATTAATTTAGCTATGAAGAAATCAAACTTACAATTTCATAATACAACTATATTTAAAATATCATGAACATTTAAATTTACATCTAGATTTCATGAAGAAAAGGACTGTGCAAGTAAGTATGTGAAAGATACTTCACAAATCTGAATTTATTTTCTTTGGTCATTATATGGAATGCCTAAAGTAAACTATCAAATCTCTAAATTTGGGAATAATTAATTAATTAATTAATTAATTAATTTATTTATTTATTTATTGTCTTTTTAGGGCCGGATCCACAGCATACGGAAATTCCCAGGCTAGGGGTCCAGTTGGAGCTACAGCTGCTGGCCTACACCACAGCCACAGCAATGCCAGATCTGAGCCATGTCTGCAACCTACACCACAGCTCACAGCAACACCGGATCCTTAACCCACTGAGTGAGGCCAGGGATGGAACCTTCAACCTCATCGTTCCTAGTTGGATTTGTTTCTGCTGCACCACGAAGGGACCGCCGGAATAATTATTCTAAAGTTTATGATTTCCCAATTGTGTCTGAAAAACTTTCTGAAAGTCTATAGACAAATAATTCAGCTCTATTTGAACACTTCTTTTTAAGGCCACACCTGGTGTGTATGGAAGTTCCCAGGCTAGGGGTTGAATTGGAGCTGTAGCTGCCAGCCTACACCACAGCCACAGCAACACAGGATCCAAGCCACATCTGTGACTTATACCACAGCTTGTGGCAAATGCCAGGTTCTTCATCCACTGAGTGAGGCCAGGGATTGAACCCACATCCTCATGGACGCTACGTTGGGTTCTTAACCTGCTAAGGCACAAGAGGAACTCCTATTTGAACAACTTTACTATAGGGTATTTAATACTTCCTAAGACAGCCCATTCCATTGCTGGACAAATGAGCAAACTGTATTATCCTCAGGGAATATTTACATCATTATTATTGATAAGAATATACTAGATGCTCTATGGCGATGGTCAACACACCATAGCTCATTGGTCAAATCCATCCTTACATGTTTTATATAATCCTTCAACTAAGACTGCTTTTTACCTTTTTAATATGTACTAAAAGTTCAAAACAAAGACACTATTGCATGACATAGGAAAATTATGAAATTCAAATACTAGTCTTCATAACGTTGTATTGGAATGCCGTGGTCCATTTGTTTACCATTTGTTTATCATTGTGTCCATTTATCTAACTAGGGCTGCTTTCTTTGCAGTGGGAGAGTTGAGTAATTTGCAATAGAGAACATATGGACCTCAGAATCTACTATATTTCCTATACGGTCTTTTACAGAAAAAAGTTTATAGGCCATTGCTGGGGATCATGCAAAATTGAAGAGTCACCACTTTTGAGTCTAGCTTTCAAGATCAATTGTTAAAGGCATTATACAATTTGAAAAACTTATCTTATTACAATTTCTTTTTTTTTTTTTTTTTTGCCCATGTCCATGGCCTGAGGAAGTTCCTAGGCCAGGATCATACTAGCACCACAACTGTAACGAGAATGAGAGCAGTGACAAGGCGGATCCTTAACCTAATCAGCCAGGAGGAGACTCTTACAATTTGAATTACGGTTCTTGAATCTTCAAGTCTATTCGACTCTAAAAATAATTTATGCCTATCTGTGTGTATTAAGAATCATAAAGTGGACTGTGTGTGTGTGTTGTGTGTGTGTGTGGCAAAGTCAGAGATATGCATGTGTAGATTTGCACCAGGAAATAAATTTAAATTTGGAATAGGGCCACGTGAATAATCGCGTACCTTGATGATCAAGATTGGATAAAATTATTCAGCACAAAATGAAGGCTTAAACTATCAAAATGGTAGTTTTTAAATAGAGAATCAGATGCTTATTTACATTTTCTGGCACCAGATTCTGTATGTTCATTCTCTTAAATAATTTCTTAAGTACATAAACATGTGTTAGTGCCTGTTTTCCTTACTGGCGTGATCTCATATGTGGCCCCTATTTTGACTCTATTCTTATGATGTGAGCTTTGTTACAATCAGAAAAGTAAAAAAATAAAATAAAAGTAAAAATAATTCAGTTCCCATTGTGGCTCAGCAGAAACAAATCTGATTAGTATCCATGAGGACACAGGATCAATCTCTGGCCTTGCTCAGTGGGTTAAGTATCTGGCATTGCTGTGAGCTTTCATGTGGGTTGCAGAGAGATCTCGCGTTGCTGTGGCTGTGGTGTAGGCCAGCGGCTACAACTCTGATTTGATTTGACCCCTAGCCTGGAAACCTCCATATGCCGAGGGTGTGGCCCTAAAAAAAAAAAAAAAAGACAAAAAAAATTCATTTCTTTCAAAATAGTATTTGGATCATGGACATATACTTGTTCGGTCCTCTTCATTTAGATAACAGCTTTGTCAAATGTCACAGAATTCTTTCAAGGATAGGGCAAGTTTCCTCTTTCAGTAAGCTTTCAGCGGCCAGTCAGTGAAATGACTCAGAAGCCAGATCTATTTTGCAAAAAAAATATAGGTCCTCGAATTCTGCATGTGGGGATAAGAGCTGATGGTTTGCAGTTCCCATCACAGGGGTAGCAGGTTCTCATGAGGAAGGAAGGAAGGAAGGAGCCAGGGAGAGGGTTGGAAGAAGTACCAGGAGTACCAATACAAGTGGGATACTAGCCTCACTCCTGTTTGACTACTAACCAACATCGGGACTTTAGCAAAGTTACTCGATGTTTTGTCTTAAATTTCCCCATCTTAAAAATTAAGGTCTTAGTTGAAATCAATAATTTTCATGCTTTCCAAAGCAGTGAACACTTTGGTGAAAATTCTGGCACAAGGGAGTTCCTGTCGTGGCTCAGTGGTTAATGAATCCAACTAGGAACCATGAGGATGCAGGTTTGATCCCTGGCCTCTCTCAGTGGGTTAAGGATCTGCTGTTGCCGTGAGCTGTGGTGTAGGTTGCAGATGCAGCTCGGATCCCGCATTGCTGTGGCTCTGGCGTAGGCCAGCAGCTACAGCTCCGATTCGACCCCTAGCCTGGGAACCTCCGTATGCTGCAAGAGCGGCCCAAGAAATGGCAAAAAGATAAAAAAAAAAAAAAAAATCCTGCTGCAAGACTAAAAAATGGGTGTGGAACTGACTTGGTACAACAGAAGAGCTGCTGGACTTTCACTTGAACCCCGGCAGAAGAAATCCAGAAGCCCCTCTTCGGAGCTGAAAGCTCTGCAGAACAGCCTGACAACTACAGACTGTTTACCAAGTTCTATTCCAAATAATCCGTGACTCTGTGGATAGCAGTCATCGCGTGCATTGTTTGTATATGCTTTAATGCATTGCATTTGCTGGAAAATAGTGTGTTCTCACTTATGATCAAGTGTTCCTGTGGCAGGAATATTTTAATTATTAATATGCCAGGAAAATCGTGCAGATAGAGATGGAGCTCAGTCATCTCAAGCACATGCATCGACAGCGGGAGTCACCTAGACTCAGTAATTGCAAAGGAGATTCAGGGTGTTTGGGTTGTGTGACGTACTCTGTACGTTCACATCTGTCTCACTTTTACAATCAAATTCTATGTGGGAAGGGGCTATACTTTAATAATCTTTTACCAGTGCCTAGCAACAGAAAATGTCCTGAAGCTCTTCAATAAATGAATTAACACATGAGAAGTTCTAGACTTACGGTACAGATCATTGAATTGGTACACTATTGCATAGCTATCTAAAAAAACAGGAGTAAAACTTACACATTGAATAATTAAGGATTAAATTAATGAGGAGTAAGATCCCTGGACCAAAAGTCTAATTCCTATATATTAACTCCACTTGTCATCTTGGGTACCTGTCTATAAGTCTCCGTCTAGTAGAAATAAACATTATAATCTCTAAATTTCCTCCAATACTGATATCCCATGAGACTATGGTTCCATTGACACAGAAAAGAATCCTCTTAAAGAGTTTTTCATACATTATTCAAATAATTACTGTAAATCTTTGCTTCCCGAGTCCTGCCATCTATAAATTCTAAGGATTCTTTCTAGTGCAGCCTTTCAAGGACTATGGAGAAATACTGAACGGTCTCAGGCCACACTTAAGACACTGACCCCTTCTTTTGCAGCATCGAACAAACCCCACCCCTCCATCTGGGGCTCCTGGATTTCCCATTCTGGGGGGTCCAGGGACAGGGGACCACACCAAAATGTTGACACCAGATGATCACTGTGACCTTAAAATGTTGGATAATCTCTCCCTTCTACGTGGCATCAATGTGGGAGAGGACTGTGAAGATGGAGAACTATAGAAACATCTGATAATTTATCAAAGAAATTGTATCAGATAGACAATATCAGCAGCTGTATCAATCAGGCTTACTTAAGAGACAAACACTCAAACGCTTCCTCCCCATGTTATAGCGGCATCACCAATTTCACACTATACCTCATATACACAAAAAAATGGTAAGGTTCCTTATTTTTGTATAATTCATCCACGGCTGGTTCTGATCCCCAAATCTTCTGGGTAGTAAGAACAAACAAAGGACAAAACAAAACAAAACAAAAACAAAAACAAACAAAAAACTTGCCAGCTAATGATGCTTCAGTTTTTCACAATATGAATGGCATTCATAACCATTTAAGAGAATCTTTGGGGAATAAACTGTCAATATTTTCACCTATTTCTCTTTCTTCTTCCCAAGGTAGCACCTGGATGTATCAGAAAACTCTCCCTACTCTTCAGGGGGCAGAAATAAGCTTTGGATCCATGGGTGGGTCCTTGGTCCACTCTCTAGTACTGGCTGGCTTTGTTGAAGAGGATGCCTCTTTCCCAGATGGCCATTATTTACCTATTCACTGCGGAATGAATGTTATGGTATGTTTCATAATTCTTGATTGACATCCCACTGAATTTAAATCCCAGATGAACCACCTCATACTATGAAATCTTCTTTTTTTAATTTTTTTAAATTATAGTTGATTTACAATATTCTGTCAATTTCTGCTGTACAGCAAAGTATGCAATCTTCTTAAGTTATTTGTCCTGTCCTTAGTTTTCTTCTGTAAAATGGAAAGAATTTTGACGGTTCCATGCTATAGTACATGTTCAGTGTTTGACACATGGTAAGCCCTAAATATATGTTAACTATTATTATGGAAATTAGACATTAGGCATGGCAAACAGAAAATTTGGGGGCTTAGCAGGATGGGACTGCATGCTAGCTATTATTGTTAATGCTAGTTTAGAGTCTAGGTCTTCCAGGCCCAAGGTTTGTGTCAAACACTCTAGGCTGAAGGACCTTTTGTGGACACTGATATCCCCAAATATTAAGCATCAGCCTAAGTACATTTCTCAAGCTTTTCTAGCAACAGGCATTAAAACCAGTTATCAGGCAATTATCTATAAGCAATCAAGCCAATGTATTTTTCAGAAACTCAAGGAAAAAAGGCACTTTCATCTTTACTCTGTCTGACTTTCAATCATTTCATTCTAGATCTTGCAACCTGACACTAATTTCACAGCATCGAAGTGTGAGAAAAGATCATTCCAATACTGACTGTTAAAAAAAAAAAAATAACCTACAGGGACTTCTGGCTGCTGGGCCATTTATAGTTTCTAAATTAATCATTTACAGTGTGTATATATCTGCATTGGTGGTTTCATTGACCAGTAAGTGTATATTCCCTTACCAGGAGCTCTGCTGCTCTTTTGCTCACTGAGTCATTCTGCTCACAAGGATATCACATTTTTAGTTTTGAAAGATCTTAGCCTTTGTTCTTATTAGACCTCTAGTCAAACAGTTCTTTCATTTCCTGTGGGTACTTCATGAACCCTAGCAAGTAGTCCACTAATAATGACTTAAATCTTTCAATAAATGTAGTGACATCTGTAGAGTCTCAGGCTTTGTGTCATGAGCTGGGAATGCGCACAGTTAGAAGAACAGCTATTAACGCTTGTCGGAATGCGGGGAGGGCGGGGAACGATAGTGGAGGCTGAAAGGTTTCTCAGAGGTGGTTTAGTTCAACCGAAGGTGGGAAAAAAGATGCCCTCTCTCCCGCCTGGATCATTTCCCTCCAGCTGCTGCCCCGATTTTCTTCTTTTCTCACCACATGTGAAGAGTAATCTGTGTATGTTTCTCCATTTTCTCACTCCCCACTCTGCTTCGGCTTTTGCTTCCATCACCCTTTGGCAAGGACCCTCTGGAAGGTCTCAGCGGGATCTCTGCACTCACCACATTTACTGGACTTTTGGGCGATACCGACCACTATGTTCTTTGACCTGGGGTGCAGTAGTCTTCTGTTTCCATCTGCACCTTCAGTCACTCCTTCTCTGACCCTTTCGTAGTTATTGCTCCTTAGCTAAATAGATATTAAAAGCTGGGGGTTCCTCATGGCTGTCTTGCTGTCTCATCTAGAACTTCTCCCTAAGTCACAGTTTCTATGCCTCTGGCTTCATGAACAGGTCAAAGGCTATGACTTTCAGACCAACGTAATATAGCCCTCCCCCCTCCAAGGCTCTAGCTCTCAACCTGAATGCATAATCACTGATTTGCTATTTCGTCCTGAATGTTTCACAGGGTAACCTTATAATTTCCCCCCAGAAACTATTCTCCATCTCTAGTGTTTCCTATCTCAATAAGGGGCACCTCCATCCTTCTGTTTGCTTCATCATCTTGGACATCCTCCTCATTCTCAGACGTATATTTAATAATATCCAAGTCTAGGCAAGATCCCTTCTAAATATTTTTTGAACCGAAGCATGTATTTACATCTTTACTCCTGAATTCGAATCCAAGCTGCTACATCTTTCTCATGGAAGCTTTCCAGAATCTTCTAAGAGTACTTCAGCCTTCTCTTCCTGTCCTTCTTTTTCCTAATGTCCTGGTGAAAGTGATCTTTTATGTGCCCTTCTGACCTTGTAACCACACTCATTAAAATCCTTCAATGACTTCCTATTATTCGTAGGTCACAGACAAGCTTTGATGTGACTCAGCTGTAGTCGCTTGTTCCGGCCTCTCCCTAATTCCACAGCCTCCCTTACACCACCTTGCTCCTCCGTCATTTCCTCTCAGCCATTCGGAACTTCATTCACCTTCACTTCCCCACTCAAAATCCATTCCCAAGTCACTATTCCATCTTCCAGTCCTCCTGTCTAGCTAGCTCTTACTTGTCTTTTGTGTCTCAGACTAAATGATATTTCCACATTGATGCTTATCCTAATACTCAGACCAGATTGCATCTCTCTTATATTCTCTCATTTTACAATGTATTTATTGCAATTACAAATGTATAATAAATTGTATGATACTATATTTTATTCTGTTTCTCTGATAGGCTGTAAGAACTATGAAATCAGGGGGCCTATTTGTATTATAAATTTTTGTCTCTTCATCATTAGCACAAATTTAAAATTATTTGTTCAATGAATGGATGAATGAATGAATTAGACATACACCTTCTGTTAAATGCTTTACATTTATTGCTAACAGAAAATTTAGCAGTTTTTCCCAGTTACTTTGTTCTGTGTCTCTAATTTGTGATGAATATTGTCTAACTGGTAGTATTGTTGTAATGAGTAAATATATTTTACATCTATCAGTATGTTAAACTCTCCCGGAGCAAGTGTTGAGAGCACGTCAGGCAAATGGATGGAAGTATGCAAGTAGGCATGGGGCAAACGTGGGTCTGGGTACTTTGGAATCCTCCACATATCATTTTCTGAAAAGGGAACCATGATTACAAAGCTGACAACCTCAGCATCAAGACTAGAAAAAAATGGAGATTATTTATGGATTACTAGCAACATGTGCTTACGTGCAAAGTATCAGATTTACTAGTGATGTACTCGAGGGAGAAGCACCAGCTGGATTTCTAAACCCTCTCGCCCTAGTTGACTGAGTCAGGCTCACAGAACTCTTTTCTGTGGTCCAGAAATAGAATGGACTGTGGAGTCCAGGAGGTAACCCCTCGAGGTACTCAGCGGTTTTGCTCACTGTCACAGCACTGATCTAATGAGCCAAAGATGCATGTTCAATATCACCTTCATTGAATTAATTCACCTAAAATAATTTCCTTTCTGAGGGACTGTGGTGAGGACCCACGGAAGAAAGCTAGATCAGGCAAACCTCAGAACATCTGGTGCTCTAGCTTTCACCCCCGCAGAGAGGGAGGGCCAGATGCCTTTCTAGGAAATAGAATTTTCTGAATCGTTCTATTGTCATGCGTTAGTTAATAGTGGAACTAGCCAAAAATAATTTGAAGAAGGCAGGTTATAAATAGCCACTCACTTACCTACCTACCTACCTAAAATATAAACCGGCAATAATTCTTCCTTCTATCAATTCTCTCTTTGAAAAGTATTGGTTTTATACATGGATGCACCGACAAACACCCTCATCACTGCCCTCCACCCTCACTCTGCTCCAGTAAGTAGATGATTTAATTTGCAATTAATTGTGAAGAAAATTAAAAGATGAGAAAAAGCAGTATAGGATAGGATTTAGGAAATGAGGCTTTTGTATCAGAGGGCTCTCTTTGGAAATTTTTTTTTTTTTTTTTTTTTTTAGGGCCACACCTGCGGCATATGGAAGTTTCCAGGCTAGGAGTCAAATCAGAGCTACAGCTGCTTGCCTACACCACAGTCATTGCAATGCTGGATTCGAGCTGCATCTGTGACTTACACCACAGCTCATGGCATCGCCAGATCCTTAACCCACTGAATGAGGCCTGTGATTGAACCTGAGTCCTCATGGATACTAGTCGGGTTCATTACCACAGAGCCGTGATGGGAGCTCTCTCTTTTGAATCTTGAGGCATTTTGCACACAGCATGGGCTTGGACAAGTTGCTTAACCTCTTTGGGACTCCTCTCTGCAATAATGTAAATGGTAATACTCTTATATTTGTGAGTTTTTTTCCATCTAATCACATTAAACCACTTAGTACAGTGCCTGGCACATCTTAAGTGCTCAGGAAATAATAACTATTTCCTTTCTAATTATCTTGTTTTTGATAGTCAACACCAGTCATTAGTTAATATTATCCTAGCAAGCAAAGGAATTCAAAATTTTAAGCAATCATTTATAATTCTAAGACTCTTTTCTTAGCTTTCTTTCTTCACCCACCCACGGTTATAAAACCTTGGAGAAAGAAATCAATAGATGAAACAAAGTCTACCTTTCATGGATTTATCCCTCAAAGATTCCAAGGAAAGCTAGGGCAACAGAGGGGATACGAGCCTAGGAGAAGAAAAGCTTGTTTCATCATTTCTAACTCTGAGGTTTGATTACTCTGTTTTCAGCTACAACACTAAGAAAATACTATTGACTGTTTACCACATCTGAGGCCCTGTTTGGAGGTGAACTTTGTCCATCGAGATTAATATATCAAAGCCCTACCCCAGTATTTCAGAATATGACCTTATTTGAAAATAGTCACTGGAGGAGTTCCTGTTGTGGCTCAGTGGGTTAAGAACTCAACATAGTATCCATGAAGATGCAGGTTTGATCCCTGGCCTCGCTCACTGGGTTAAGGATCCAGCATTGCCATGAGCTTTGGCACAGGTCGTGGATATGTCTCAGATCTGGCGTGGCTGTGGCTGTTGTAGGCTGGCAGCTGCAGCTCCAATTTGACCCCTAGCCCAGGAAATTCTATATGTCAAAGGTGTGGCTGTAAAAAGGAAAAAAAAAAAAAGAAAAAAAGGTCACTGAATATGTAATTAGTCAAGATGAGGTCATGAGCGTGAGCCCTAACCAAATATCACCATTGTACTTATGAGAGGGGTGTTTAGGCGCAGAGACATATGTACTGGACCAGGGTCATGTGAGGATGAAGGCAGAGATCAGGGTGATGCTTCTGCAGGCCAAGGAGTGCCCATGTCAGAAACCCCCCAGAAATTAATGGAGAAGCAGGGGAGAGATCCTCCCTGACAGCCTTCAGGGGGAACCCACCCAGCTGACACTTTGACCTTGCCTCCAAAATTTTTTGAGGCAGCACATTTCTGCTGTGTAAGCAACTCAGTTTGTGACCCTTCGTTAGAGCAACCTTAGCAAATGGATACAAGCCAAACGTATTACACGTCAAGCGTGTCGCGTGTACAATCAATGTGTTATTCTTAAGTTATTTTTCCCACTTTGAGAGGGTTAAGCCTAGTGAGGAATGCTCATGTTATCCCTCCTCTGTGGCTTAATTTATTTCTTGATGAAGATTTTCCTTCCTTCTCAGGCTCACTGTCTTCCACAACAGACTCTGAATTTTTTGTAACCCACTGAGTTGTAAAACCCACCGAGTTGTAATGTGTGTATTGCTCCTTAAGGTTATGGTCATGGGTTAGTCAATTTTATCTCTTACACAATACTCTTGAAACAGGTAATCGCTAGAAAGATGAAGGAAGGAAAAAAAAAAGGCAAAATAAGAGCCTAGAGGAGAAAGAGTCTCCTTCCTATAACTTTTTTTTTTTTTTTGGTCTTTTTGGTGTGTGTCTTTTTTTTTAGGGCCTCACTCAGTGGCATATGGGGATTTCCAGGCTAGGGGTCCAATTGGAGCTGTAGCCACTGGCCTACACCACATTCACAGCAAGTGGGACCTGAGCCTCATCTGCAACCTACACCACAGCTCACCGCAATGTTGGATCCTTAACCCACTGAGTGAGGCCAGGGATTGAACCTGCGTCCTCATGGATGCTAGTCAGGTTCGTTAACCACTGAGCCACGACAGGAACTCCCCTATGACATCTTAATAGGAGCCTCAACCTCTTCCCAAGAGGGTCTGATGTGACATGCCACTTCCAATTTTCCCATCTCTTAAGTGCTCTGACTTCTAGAATGTTCCTTCTAATTGTGAACTGAACTTTGTTTTCCTGCAGCTTTTTAGTTAGATTTGAGTCTTAGTTTTTCTTTCTTGAGAAATATGCAAAGTATTCTAGCCCTCCTCCCCTCCTTCCAATCCTTCACAGAACTTCTCTTCTAGAGATTACATCACATCCCACATGGAGGTAGTTTCTGGATCAGTTCATACTGATAGAGGTTCTAATATGGGGGAATTTCTCTCTTTCTCTCTCTCTCTCTCTCTCTCTCTCCCACTTTTTCCTGCTGCATCCATGGCACATGGAAATTCCCGGCTAGGGGTTGAACATGAGCTACACCTGCTGGCCTACACCACAGCCAGAGCAACACAGGATCTGAGCCATGTCTGTGACCTATACCGCAGCTCATGGCAATGCCAGATTCTTAACCTACTGAGCGAGGTCAGGGATTGAATCCACATCCTCATGGATACTAGTTGGGTTCATTACCACTGAGCCACAATGGGAGCTCCTTTCTTTCACTCATTGCATCTTTGGATCACATTTGAGAGATAAGCACTATTTCCATCACAGAGTAAGGAGGCGTAAGCTGGGTGAGGCAAAGTGATTTGTTTGAGGTCAGATGGTTGAGAAGTAGCAACTATGGAATTCATACTCTGGTCTCTGACACAAATTCAGGTTCTGGTTCCACAAAACCAGAAGTAAACTTTTTTGCAGTGCTGAGTCTGATTTACCCTCTGTCCATGACCTTAAATTCTGCATTAAGAAGGGGACTGAAAAGTTCCCTGGTGGCCTTAGTGGGTTAAGGATCTGACATTATTGTCACTGCTGTGGGACACTTTCAATCCCTAGCCCGAAACTTCTGGATGCCCTAGGTGCAGCCAAATTAAAAAAAAAAAAAGTGTGTGTGCATGGGGTTGGGGGTGGACTGAGATCCATGACTTCAGTAATAACAACTGGAGACTTAACCCTACTCAAACACAGTCTATTCAACAAGAGCAGGCACCAGCTGGCATACGGCATTGGGTGCCAATAGATCTGATAGTGCTAGGCAAAACAGCCTTGATTGGCAGCTGTTCCTTTGTCCAGCTGTCCAACAGATGGGGAGATGAGCAACAAAATGACCTAGCTGGCACCAAATATAACTATTCCTTTTTTATGATATTTGAATGTTGGAGCAATGAAACTGATGTGTGAAGTTGTCTCTAAAATCAAGGTAGGCCTATACAACAATTCAAAATTCTCCCCTGTATTATGTAGTAGAAAAAAATGGTTTCGAAGTGAGATGTCTAGGTTTCACCCTAGATCTGTTGTTGGCATGCTGTGTAAACTGGGGCTTCTCGCTTGGGTTCTCTGGCTCAGTTGTCTTATCAATAAAAACCTCCACAGTTTTGTTTGATGATCACATGCAAGGATATGTTTGAAATTATTTAAAATGTAAAAAGTGCCATGAAGTATAAACACATAAAAGGTCTAGGTACTTACAGATAAGTCCATTGTTCTGGGTGATGGAAAGAAGAGTAGAGCATTTGTTTACCCTTTCAAAAGGAAAAACCCACAAAATTTAACAGAGCAGGGCAGAGGCCTCATTGACTTATGCAGAAATCTGTAAACCACACATCTACATTAAATAGCAGAGCACTGAGCTTCTATGAAATTGATTTGTCACTTGTTATGCTAGTATTTTCAGAAAGTACAGAATTTATTTTTCCTTTTGACTTGGTTTGTTTTTCCTATTGTGCTGGGGCTGGAACTTCAGCTGTAAGGTTTAAGTTTTTCTTTATAAACTTTACAAGGAATAAGGAAACTGTAAATATACTACAATTCAACAACTATTTTGATGGAACAGTGGCTTACTTTTTAAAGATTGCAAAGAATAATGCGGACTCACTAGCATTGGAAATTAGTTGCCTATGTTGTAAGCATACAACGTCAGAATTTGGTGGCAGCTACACAATTATACAATCCAAAATTCTTCTTATAAGGAAAGGAAACTCATAGTTTAAACAGGATGCAAAAGATAACAGACATTATGCAGCATCTCAGAAGTTTCTTGCTTCCTATGACTAAATGTCATTTGTTCATCTTTTAATTTCCCATGGGTATTTGTCCATTTCCCTCTTATGGTGTGTGTGTGTGTGTGTGTGAATAAAAGTCAGAAAATCTTTACATTTGAAGACTGAATTTGATGCTATGCATGCTGGGACTGAGAATTTTCCATCAAGACATTAGAGTCTGTGTTGACTGGTTTATAATGGAACATGTGAGACATGGTGCAATTGGGTATTTCACAGGATAAAGTGGGTATTTCTCCCGTGATAATTATCATCATGTGTGTGTCAGTCTCTCTAAGTTGAAAGTTCTTGGACGTAGCCCATTTTTTGCTCTATATGGCTAGATTTAATTCTCATATCAGTTCCATGGATTCCATAATATTGACTAAAGTTAAAATGCAATGTTTAACCAGGGGAAGTTTCACTTTCTCTTACAAGAAGTCAAGGACATGACAACAAATCCTCCCACATCGTAGTCACAGGTTTGAGGGGATTATAGATCTGGGTGATATTTCAGAATTTACTCTGTTCATTGGAGAAGGGTCATACCTTGTACAGATTTGGGAAATAATAGCAAATAGTCAAAGTAGAGAACACATAATAGATGAAACTTAATGTACACTATAAAGGCTGAATTTTTGTGTAGTGCAAATCTAAACAAGAATTTTTTACAAGAGATACAGAGTGAAGTTTGTCAAAGGACAATGAACCAAGACCAGAGAATGCAGAAGAAAGGAAGAGAGGGAGATGGATAGGGAAAAGGAGAGGGAGGGGGGAAGGGAAGAAGAGAGAATGGGGAGGGGGTGGAGAGGGAGAGAGAGAGAGAGAACAGCGTCAAAGTTTGGTATATAATTTGCAAAGGTGGCCTCAACAATTTCTCACATCCTGGGACACGCTTTCCATTGCAATGGGATTTTGCTATTCCATCGATGTGTAATGTCTGTTTTTTCTCCTCTGCAATATGGCCTGGCCTTATAACTTGATTTGGCCAATGGAATGTGTCAGAGTGACATTGTACGACTGGCCATCTTCAGTTTCAAGAAGTCTGCCTTTTTTCCCTTGCCCTTTAGGAATACTTCCACCATCATATGAAGAAGCCTGGTCTAGCAGTTTGGAAGAGAAGAGGCTATTTGTAGTAGAGACAAATCATCCCAGCTCCTGGACCAATTAGTCAACTGTCAGCATCATTTGCCAGAAATGTAAGTGAGACCATCTTGGACAACCCAGCCTCTGTGGAGTCATCAAGCACATCATGTGTGATCTCAGGCAAGACCAAGGCAAGAATCACTCAGGTGAGAACAGACCATTTTGTTGGAGCTCAGAATCATGACCAAATGATTGCTGTTCTAAGCGATAAAATTTTGAGGTGGTTTTTATAGTAATACGTAACTGATATAACATGAACCTTCAAAATATATTCTTCAACCCTAATTCAGCAAGCATTTACTAGTTCTATGGCCATATCTATACCCTATTCAGGAGATCTGATCATCAACTCTAGAAATAAGTTTTAGGTTTGCCTGACTATTATGTATCCAGTTATCCAATTAAATTAATTACTATTACTCTACAGCTACAAAAGTGGATATGGGAGAGGGTATAGACAATGGATAATTTCTCCCCTACATTGAGTCATTTTGGTCCATTCCTCCATCCCCAATCACCTATAATAACCAGATCATACTTCTTCAATAAAAGAGAGACCTCTTTTTAAGCTAATGTTATAATTATATATATATACACAAATATACATATAAGTATACACATATAATATATACATATACATACATATATATACACACACACACTTGATATTAAGAACTATTCTAAAAAGGAGTTTTGGCTTTCTTTCCGTTTTCTTGACCAATAATCAGTAGCCTCCTTACACAATCATGTCTAAATCTTCCACGTAGCCATGTTCTTTTGGGGTGTGCCAGTCTTTGCCTTATGTATGACTGAGCAACAGATTTTGCGAGCAGTTGAAAAGCCATTTTGCCTTATACAATTTTCACCATAGACATCTCTCTTGGGGAGTCCACAAGACTACCCCAGGTTCAATAATTAATTCAGAGGCGCTCACAGGACTCAACATAAGGTCATATCCATGAATAAGATTTATTACATGAAAGGACACAGAGCAAAATCAGCAAAGGGGAAAGATGCATGGGTGAGGCCCTGAGGAATTGAGGCACATGCTGGGTCATACAGGCAATGCTGACCCTCTAGCAATGGGTTGTGACAACACTTGTGAAATGTTCTTTCCCAAGGAAATGCATTAGAGTGCCCAGGTGTTTTATTAGGGTCTCATCACAGAGGCACCCTCTGTCAAGCACATACTGAAATTCCGGGCCCCTTTAAAAAGAATAGGTGTTCAAAATAAGCTGTATGTCTTACACAGGCGTAAGTGAATTTAGGCGTAGTGAATTTCTGATTGGGAAATGGTGGAAAACTTCCCCCAAATCTAAGTCCCCAGATACCCCCAGTCAAGGGCCAAATTTGCAAGCAGATTTTTCTAGGGATAGCGGCCCCAGGTCTCCACGTTTACTCTTTTCTGCACATGGCCCTTTTAACATTAGCACCTTTCATGTAGTGTTTACTTAACATCACCATTGACAGGAGAGCGTAACTTGCCCTGTGGGTCACAGGCAAGTGTTAGATTATCTTGGGAGTTCTCGTCATGGCTCAGTGGTTAATGAATCCAACTAGGAACCATGAGGTTGCAGGTTCAATCCCTGCCTTTGCTCAGTGAGTTGAGGATCTGGTGTTGCCATGAGCTGTGGTGTAGGTCACAGAGGCAGCTCGGATCTGGCGTTGCTATGGCTGTGGGGTAGGCCAGCGGCTACAGCTCGGATTAGACCCCTAGCCTGGGAACCTCCATATGCCGTGGGGGCAGCCCTAGAAAGGCAAAAAGACAAAAAAATAAATAAATAAAATAAAGAGTTAGATTTTTTTTTTTTAAAGAGAGTAAAGTTCTGTGTCCCAAGAACTTGAGGAAAAGAGCATTAGAATGCAGAAATAACACTGAATAAAGAGCCAGGAGATCTGTATCTGTCTTCTTGTAGCTCTAGCATCTGTCAGACTTCCAGCAATTATTAAATATCATTTGTGACTCTTAATACTAAGACACGTCTTTTTTTTTTTGTCTTTTGTCTTTTGTTGTTGTTGTTGTTGTTGCTATTTCTTGGGCCGCTCCCACGGCATATGGAGGTTCCCAGGCTAGGGGTTGAATTGGAGCTGTAGCCACCGGCCTACGCCAGAGCCACAGCAACGCGGGATCCGAGCCGCGTCTGCAACCTACACCACAGCTCACGGCAACGCCGGATCGTTAACCCACTGAGCAAGGGCAGGGACCGAACCCGCAACCTCATGGTTCCTAGTCGGATTCGTTAACCACTGCGCCACGACGGGAACTCCTAAGACACGTCTTTTTAACTAGTACTCCAAGCATATCACATTCAAACACTTTTTTCTGAACTACTTCCTATGGTGCGTTGTATAAAACCCATATTCCTCACCTTGGCCTTCAGTGCCTATATAATATGGGTTCTACTTACTTTCATATTTTCCATCACTGCCCTCCCCACCTTCTAATTTAGACCTTATTGTGCAGCTGGATAGCCCTGTTTGTATACTTCCAAACAGGGCATTTCCCTTCCCTTTGGGTTTTCTCATGCCGTCCCCTCTTATCCAAATATTATTTCCTCTGACCTCCTCTTGCTGAAAATGTGTCACCTTTTTAAGACCCAGCAAATGTGCACATTCCATCCATATCTTTAAACTTGTTTTGTTTTGAAATGTTGTGTGATATTCTCACTTTGGAATCTTATAGCATGGTTTGTATCAGTTATATACCCCTTAGTATGTACTCCCTGCACAATAGTTAGACTGTAAGTTCTCTTGAAGGCAAAGAGTGAATTTCCTTTTATTTTGCACCTTCTATAGTTCCTAGAATAATGTCCAAAATACATTTGGCAAAGGGAAAAAAAATGTTTGCTGTCTGCTGACTTCAAATGAATTGAAAATTCAAATTACCTAAGAGGGTATTTTTTCATGTTTTTGAAACTAAGCTTGTTATCATAATTATGTCTCTCTCCATAAGGGTTTTTGATGGTACTTTTAATAACAGCAAAAACTATGACTGTGAAGATAGCATTTTCCATCCCTCCCTCAAAGACAGAGTTTCAAGGCCCTTTGTGAAAGCAGGTAGGAGGTGAAGCAAAATCATTTGCTTGGAGTTGTAAAGGTGCTGTCCCATTTCCCCCAAACCACAGACTGACTCACTCCCACGCCACATCTTTGGGGCATCACACTTGCCCATGCCAGACTCCCAGTCATTAACCTCCCTTCAGAAGCCCCCTCCTTCTCTTGAACCAATAGCAGTACTTGGTCTTCCTTGATTTCCTTATTTGAAAACTACAAAGAACCTCAAGTTATTTCAAAGATTTGGCAGCCAGTAGTGTGCCCCCCCTAACATCCCCTACTGTGGTGGGGTCCAAGTTGAAGTTATGGTTCTTGCTCTCAGCCGTTTCCTGCCTTTGGGAATTGACAGAGAGCTGGGCCCCAGGATACTCGTTCTCTTTATCACCCGGACCATGTCCATGCACACACGCTACACATACACACAAACACAACAAAATCAAACACATATTTTATTTAAAAATATTTTCTGGAGTTCCCATCATGGCTCAGCAGTGAATGAACCCAACCAGCATCCATGAGGATGTGGGTTCAATACCAGACCTCGTTTGGTGGGTTAAGGATCCGGTGTGGCCATGTGCTGTGGTGTAAGTCACAGATGCGGCTCGGAACCCGCATTGCTGTGGCTCTGGCGTAGGTCAGCGGCTATAGCTTCGATTGGACCCCTGGCCTGGAAACCTCCATATGTCATGGGTGTGGCCCTAAGAAGACAAAAAAATTTTTTTTCAATAAGCACAGAAACTATTAAAAAATAAAACCTATGTTCCCACACATGGAAAATCACACAAGCCAGTAGGTGGTCATGTTTGCTTTGAAATTGTGCTTATGATAAAACAGAACAGCCAAGATAAATTTGAAGTCTTCTTTATTTTCCTCTCCCATCTCACACCTCTTTCTCCTTCCATGATACAATAACTATAAAGAATTTGGTGACTTTCCTTCCAGTCCTTTTAGGGTATGTTTGCTTTATGAATAAGTGTCCATAAACAGTATTAGTCTTTAAATGCTTACAAAAGACATCGGATTATACTTAACATTCTTCAACTTGCTCTTTTTAACTCCCAAGTATTTGACATTGATTTTGGTTCTTACACTTAGATATAACAGACTTATTTTTGTGCACAATACTTTAGTAATTATTTTACTAGACTGTTCTAGATCAATTTTTTTCTCTATTTATTCCTACTGATACATACATGGATTGTGTCTAAATTTTCTTTGCTATTATAAACAATGCTGCAATAAATGAACAAATGTTGTACTGTGTATGGTTTTTTCTAGGGTATAAACCTAGAAATAGAATTATTAGGTTCTTGGTTATTTTTAGGTTGATTAGATATGCTTCTTTCCTGTTTCTAATACTCCTTTTCTGCTGCTACCCAAGTGATAAGTCTAAGATGCAAATCTGGGAGTTCCTGTTGTGGCTCAGCTGCAACAAGCCCAACTAGTATCCATGAGGTTGCAGGTTCGATCCCTGGCCTCACTCAGTGGGTTAAAGATCTGGCGTTGCTGTGAGTGTAGGTCACAGAGGCAGCTCGGATCCTGCGTTGCTGTGGCTGTGGCTGTGGTATAAGCCAGCAGCTGCAACTCGGATTCAATCCCTAGCCTGGGAATTTCCATATGCTGCAGGTGCGGAATTGAAAAAAAAAAAAAAGTAAATTTGATCATGTCCCTAAAATATTTAAATACTAGTGACTTCCCATAGTCAGTAAAATATGGTATAAACTCATCAGCTTGATATCCAAGACCCTTTATAATTTAGTTCAGTCTACTTCTTCTGGCTTATCTCATTCACATTTTATTCCCCAGCAATGTAGAAACATTTCTTACTCCCTAATGGCATATTGAAATGTAGTGCCTCTATCCTTTGCCCAAATTTCTTCTTCTATCCAGAATTCCCTCCTTGTCTCTTCTTGACCTCATTGCACCCTTCAAAACGTATCATAAGATCACCTCCTATAATAACCACCACCACAGCAATAATAGAAAACATTCACTGGGTGTTTGCTATGTACTTGAAATGATCCTTTACCAACTTCTCTTCCTGCCCAATACTATGTCCCCTCTTATTTAAAGATTGTCCTGGAGTTCCCATCGTGGTGCAGCAGAAATGAATCTGACTAGGAACCATGAGGTTGTGGGTTTGATCCCTGGCCTCGCTCAGTGGGTTAAGGATCCGGTGTTGCCATGAGCTGTGGTGTAGGTCACAGATGCGGCTTGGATCTGGCGTTGATGTGGCTCTAGCGTAGGCCAGCAGCAACAGCTCCGATTTGACCCCTAGCCTGGGAACTTCCACATGCCGTGCAAGTGTGGCCATAAAAAGACAAAAAAAAAAAAAAGATCATCCTAAGTAGAGTTAAATACACTTTCCCCTGGCCCCTCACATTATTCTACCTATCTATCCATCTATCTATCTATAATTAGATCTGTAAAAACAATGTTAATAATCACGACGTTCATCTATTAATTGCCTGCTCTTACCTGTATCACCAACTTAACTTTTATTTTCTTCATTTAAAACCACTTAAGGTAAGAATTATTATCACTAGTTATCATTCTAACATACAAGAAACTAAAGTCCTGATAACAATGAATTGTCCTTTTTAATTGTATTTTTCAATGACTAGTCTATATATTGGTAATCCCATTACTTTAGAAATAATTTGAAGAAGGAACTACATTACACTATTCATACTTGAAGCCCAAGTATGTAGTATAAGGTAAAGGCTTACTGAGTATTTGTGAAATAAATAAATTAAGTATCCTTGGTAAAAAAGTATCTTTTATTTTCCTGAAAGCCATCACATAGGGAAGAATTGGCAGTGGGTTCCGAGCGCTTTTATTGTCACTAACAGTTGCGGTAAAGGCATTTTGCCAAATATGAGTTAAAAGCCACCTTTTGATGTTGAAACCACTCCTTGATAACCAAGTCATGAAGCCACAAAGGCTTCACACATTCCATACCACCAGTTTCATGGACAGGTCACTTCGTTCCTTTCCCAGGGTTTAATTCTCCCTTAAATTCATATTGGCTTAGTCAGCTTCAATTTTTAGAATTCATTGGTAACCTAAGAGAGAGGGCAGGTAAGCTGTGTTAGCATCTCCTGAACCTAAATATGACATGAACTTAAAGAAAATAAGTTCCTTCTCTGGAGTCTACCCTGGCCCCCACACGAAGAAGCACCATCAAGCTCCCGTAGCAGAGACTCACTCATTTTAGTAAACAGAACTGCATTCCCAACTGTGGGTAAGAGGAAGAGTGAAGATATTTTGTCAGATGTGAGCAGACCATTTAGAGCAGATAGACATGGAGAGGTCTAGCAGGTTGCGATGTAACTATGAAATATTGGAAATCTAAGTACACTTATTATTCCCCAGCCAGAATCCTTGGCAGGAAGTGTGTGAACTCGAGAATAGAGCTGGAAGACCTGGCAACAAGCAATAGGGACAATCTCTGGAGAAACAACATTGTGTAATCCTTGGTCTCGTGATTTCTTCTTATGTATGATTCCTTTTTCAGGGAAGAAATCGTAATGTTGGGTCTGCAGCCAGTTGGGACACATAAGTAGAGACACCTGTGGTGCGGACTTTGTAGAAGATACGCCTCGAGAATGAACTGATGTGTTGTTTTATGACTTTTTGGCCGTGTCTTTCTAAACGCTGATATTCAAAGAGAATATTTGTCAAATGGAATACTTTGTTATTAAAATTTGGGGGGCTTGGTGGAGAATTAATGCACAGCATGTCAATGGCGCACGTGCATTTAGAATGGATGGAATACCACGTTGAAAATCTGCTGAGCTCTATGCCTTGAAAGTCAGCCATGGGGGTTCTGCTCTTAAAAAATAGCTACCGTTTCTTGAAAATCTACTTTCTCTTTTCTTTAGCCACAGGCCCATCCAGTCTCCATGCCAGACACACAAGGTGTGGTGGGAGGTTAATCTTCCAGCGGGACTGTAAAATGTCAAGGCTGGAGACAAGACTCAAGGTGTAGAGAGTAATGTAAACCCTATTATATGTCAATGTCTTCTACTATATAAAAAGAGAAAGTCAGAGGAAGAGGAGGAACAGAGAGACAAACCCACAGCTGAAAAATAAAAGGGGGTTCTAAGTAAAATCATACTTGTAAAATGTAGGGCTTAAACAGGCTGTTTCCATCATACCTATGCAAAGTAACACTCGAGCCGTTTATTTGCTTAGCCTCTCTGGGCCACAATTTCCTCTAGACGAAAAGAATAGCTCCTCCATGGTGCTACTCTGCTGGTAACCATACGTGACAAGTGAGTGAGGCTCAATCCTAACTCTGGACCTAGAGTTCCAGGGGTTAAAATCTTGCTTCACCACTTTGTTTCCTCACATATAAAATGAAGGCACTAACAGCACAAAGTTTACATTAAAAAAAAAAATTAAAAATAAACTTGAAACCAGCCAAGACTTTGCATTTCTCAGTTATGAAAAAAAATTTCCTGAAAATGAACTATATGACATTTAATGACACATGGTGAAAATTTTAGCCATATTCCTCCGAGTGACTCATAATGTGTTTTCTAGAAGAAAAAACTGTCCTGCAAACCAAGAAAGGTCTTCTGAGAAAATGACAGAGCAGAGACCTGGTACTGCTTCTGGAAATTTGGAAAGTTTGTTCAAGAGGGCTTCTTTCCAAGGTGTAGCCGCCATATTGAGCCTCCGTACATTCATTTTTACTTTAATTCCATGGTTTCATTGGAGAACAATGGATACCTATTAAATAAAGAGGATTCCAGGGAGTTTTATGACAAGCCCTCAAGTACACACACATATAATCAAAACAATTTAGCACATTACAATATTTGCTTCTGAACTTCATTGGTTTTAGAACCAGTAGTTTATAGATGCAGCCGAAATCTCACTGGTATTCACCCTATTTTCATATCCTGCCACTCAGTCCAGGAGCAATTATTATCCTGAAATCAGTGCCTCTTCTTCCACAATGAAGTAATTTCATTCCATTAGGGAAAATTTTAAAAGAGTATGATTCCATCTTACATATTCGCATATGTTGTTTCTAGCAAACCAAAGTTTAAAATTAAATTCATGTTTTGGAGATCTATTTATATCGATACAAATATTAAGTTGAACTGTATACAGCTGTCAATAAACAACTGATTTTTCCCTATAAAAATAACAGTCTTATATAAGTAAACAATGGACATCAATTTCCCTCAGTTTAATTTACAATAATTTGTACTTACAACTTTTAAGATACATTCACCCATTGTTACACTTTGAACTTCCTTCTTTTTTTTAATGATGATAAATTGTGTTTAATTAATCTGTGTGAATCTGCTTATTGGCCATTCAGGTCTTCTTAATTCTGAATTTCCTTTTTTATATACTTTACCATTTTTTTTCTATTTGTATTTTATCAATATTTTATTGACCTGTAGATGTTTTATGTAGTCTACATACTGACCCTTGTCTAAGTGTTGGCCATTACTTTTAGTTAATCACTTAATTGTAGTTGTTTTTATCATGTGTTTTGTGGGCTTTTTTATTTTAATGTAAACAAATTCATTGATCTGTTAACTTATAGTTTGTGGTTTTTACTAAAATAATATGCCAATATTGCCCAATGTAATAAATATGTTCTCTAATTTTCTTCAACAGTTTTTTTGATATTCATAGGTAGTTCTTTTAAAAAAAAGGAATTTGTTTCGGGGTAATATATAAGATATATAACTAATTCTGTTTTTCTTCATGTGGTTATAACAATGTCCCAGTACTGCTTGTTGACAGTTTTGTTCTTTTCCACTGATTCTTGTGTGTGTGTGTGTGTGTGTGTTTAGGTCCCCGCCCACAGCCTATGGAAATTCCCAGGCTAGGGGTCGAGTTGGAGCTCCAGCTGCCATCCTACACCACAGCCACAGCAATGTCAGAATGTCAGATCTGAGCCGAGTCTGCGACCTACACCATGGCTCACTGCAATGCCAGACCCTTAACTCATTAAATAGGGCCAGGGATTGAACCCGCGTTCTCATGGATACTAGTCTGGTTGGTGACCACTGAGCCACAATAGGAACTCCTCCACTGATTCTTAAGAAAGGCTATTTTACACAAATACCAGGTCTTAGTATCCAGCAAGGTAATCCAACTAACCCTTCCAATGTCTTGTTTTTCTTCAAGCTGTTTTAGCAGCTCTTAAGCCTTTGGAATTCCATGGGTATTCCAAGTTAAGGATTCTCTGTACTAAACCCTATGTTTTAAGTGTGCCAGTTTTTCTACTCTTCTTACCAATTTGGCACTTCTGTAGACATCACTTTCTGAGGTAACTGAGTCATCATCTGCTATGATTAATTAATGGTCAGATTGGTCAACTGCTACTTGCATTCTGAGAAATTTTGCCACATGTACTCTGAGACTGTGTTATTATGTATGAATTCATGATTATTATATATTGCTGATGGTTTGTTTCTTTTTATCACTAAGCCACATCCCTCTGTATTCTTATTATTTCTTTCAGTCTTAATATCTATTTTATTTATCCTATATTCACATATTTAATGACTACATATTACTATACGACTATAAAACTAATCTTTTTCAGTGTTGTTGAGGTAACATTTTCTGTGCTTTTATCCAGCTTTCTCACTGTTAAATGCCTCCTCTGTCAAAAAGTCAGAGATGACTTTCTACTTCTAAAAAAATCTGTTTGGGGGAGTTCCCATTGTGGCTCAGTGATTAACGAACCCAACTAGCATCCATGAGGACTCAAGTTTGATCCCTGCCCTTGCTCAGTGGGTTAAGGATCCAGCATTGCCATGAGCTGTGGTGTAGGTCACAGACACGGCTCAGATCCTGTGTTGCTGTGGCTGTGGTGTAGGCAGACGGCTGCAGCTCCGATTGGACCCCTAGCCCGAGAATCTCCATTTGCCATGCGTGTGGCCCTAAAGAGACAAAAAGACAAAAATAAATAAAATAAAATAAAATAAAAAATGTTTTGAACTGTTTTTTTATGTGTTCGTTATGGAATGAACTGTGTCTCCCCCATCCACCACATTCCTATATTGAAGCCCTAACTCCCAAAGTTGCTATATTTGGAGATAAGGCCTTTAACATCATAATTAAGGTTACATGACGTCATAGGGATCGGGCCGTAATCCAATAGGGCTGGATGCTTGGGATGCAGGCACACAGAAAGAGGACACAGAAAAGACAGTCACTTACAAGCCAAGGAGAGACATCTCAGTAGAAATCAAATAATATCACTTATATCCAGAATAATATATGGCACAAATGAACCTGTCTGCAGAAAAGAAACAAACTCATGGACTTGGGGACAGACTTGTGGTTGCCAAGGGGGAGGGGAGGGAGTGGGATAGATGGGGAGTTTGGGGTTAGCAGAAGCAAACTATTGTATTTGGAGTGGATAAGCAATGAGCTGCTGCTATATAGCACAGGGAATTTCATCTAGTCACTTGTGATGGAATGTGATGGAGGATAATGTAAGAAAAAGTATGTGTGTGTGTGTGTATATATATATATATATATATATGTATGACTGTGTCACTTTGCTGTATGGCAGAAACTGACAGAACATTATACATCAACTATTATCAGAAAAAATAAAAATATTAAAAAACAAATATCTCGATGTAGATTTTCTAGCCTCCAAAACTATGAAAAATTAATTTCTGTTGCATAAGCCACCCAATATGTGGTATTTTGCTGGAGTAACCCTAGAAAACCCACAGCATTTTAAGCTTGTTTTACATACTGAGGGCCAAAGTAACTCTCGAGAAATGGTGCCTCTCACCATTACCAGGGTTTTGCATGCATTGAGAGATACAGCAAATGGATGGAGATGAGGTTTTCGAAAAACATCTTTATTACTGTCCAAGGCCTTTTTGGAGAATTCTGTGTTGAAAACAGAGGGTGAAGAGACTCGCCAGTAGAAGTCTTGAGGCAAACTCGCTTACCAAGTTCTACCAGTAAGGACCAGGAGCTGTATTGCCTGAATGGGGTCTGCTGGGCATGGGGGAGCCCTGGGATATGCTTGTATGGACAGGAAAAGAAGGATGCTCTCTCATTCCAGCCCAGAACATGTTTATTCTTTTCAGTTTTCCAATTATTACACCACTCCAGGAGAGGGGAAATTAAAGATTAGATTGAGAAATGTCAAGAGGTTATATAAGGAAAATTACTTCTGTTGAAAATCTTGGGAATGGTGAAAATATACTCCTTCTACCTTTCCTTATTATTATTATTTTTTGCCTTCTAAACTCATTAGGAGTAATTATGATTCCTTTATTGATAAAAAGGTGCGGCTATCTTGCAAAGGTCTTATGACCAGCAGTCCACTGAGACATCTACAGTTCTCATAAGACTGTTCTACAAATACCAATAACTCTTTCACAGGGAATTCTCCAGGGGCCAGTGTTGTATATTAATCAACCTACACTCACTTTCTGCCCTATTATAAAAAGTTATTTTGTGTTTTATTTCCCCACCCATACTAAGGCCATTCCCATTGATCATAATAGAATTTCAGAGGGTCTGCAGTAAGATAAATGCCTATGTTCTGATAAAATTCTTTTTTGATTTTTATTTTTTATTAATCAAATTTATTTTTATTAGGGTACAGTTGATTTACAGTGCTGAGTCAATTGCTGTTAGTATAGCATAGTGACCCAGTTTCTATGTATACATATACATTCTTTTTTCTCATATTATCTTCCATTATGCTCTATTCCAAGAGACTGGATATAGTTCCCTGTGCTATACAGTGGGACCTCATTGCTTATTCATTTTAAATGTAATAGTTTGCATCTACCAAACCCAAACTGCCCAGCCTTCCTGCTTCTTATCCCCTCCCCCTTGGCCACCACAAGTCTGTTCATTGTCTGTGATTTGTTTCTGTTTTCTAGATAGGTTCACTTGCGCCATATTTTAGGTTTCACATGTAAGTGATATCATATGGTGTTGGTCTTTCTCTTTCTGACTTACTTCATTTAGTATGAGCATCTCAAGTTGCATCCATGTTGCTGCAAATGGCATTATATTGTCCTTTTTATGGTTGAGTAGTATTCAATTGCATATGTATAGCACATCTTCTAGTCCATCCATCCACTGATGGACATTTAGGTTGTTTCCATGTCTTGTCTATTGTTTATAGTGCCGCAGTGAACACAGGGGTGAATGTATCTTTTTGAATAAATGTTTTGTCCAGATATATGCCCAGGAGTGGGATTGCTGGGTCATATGGTAGTTCCACATTTAGTTTTTTTGAGGAACCGCCATACTATTTTCCACAGTGGTTGTACCAATTTCCCACCAACAGTGAAGGAGGGTTCCCTTTCCTCCACATCCTCTTCAGCATTTGTTATTTGTAGACTTGTTAATGATGGCCATTCTGACTGCAGTGAGGAGGTACCTCACGTCGTTTTGATTTGCATTTCTCTAATAATCAGTGATGAGCACTGGCCATCCCTATGTCTTCTTTGGCAAACACACTCCAAGAATGGAACATGAACATGGATTCTGCAGATTTAAGTACAACCTAGCCCTCACTTCCACCTCCTGACTGAGAGAAATTATCTCCTCTCTGGGAGAAACTATAGTCTAAAGTAAATTCATGTACAAAAGTCAAAAAGAATTGTAATTAAAATTCCCTGTGAATTTATTGTTGTATAATTTGGTCCAATTTCTGATTCTACTTTTTTTTTTTTTGGCTACACACATGGCATATGGAAGTTCCTCGGCCAGAGGTAGAATCTGAACCCCAGTTGCAAATTACACCACTAACCTTTAACTCACTGTGCCACAGCGGGAATTCCTAGTTCTGCTCATTCTTAGAGAGAAGGGTTCTCGATGGGTAGTAAGATTGGAATTCCTTTAGCAGCTACACCTGGCTCTGTCTCCCAAGAAGGTAAATGATTTCTCTAGGGTCTCAAAAATAGAAATAATCTGATGCCAAGTCTATAATGTGCTTGATTTTTCTTTTAACTAAACTTTTAATTTTGAGATAATAATAGATTCACAGACAGTCTTAAGAAATAAATCAAGAAGAATCTGTGTATCTTTTATCTCGTCCCCCCCAGTGTAACATCCTATAAAACTATAGCACAACATCACAATCAGACTATCGATGTAGTAAAGTCGACTGAACATTTCTGTCACGAGTATTCCCTGTACTGCTCTGTTATAGCCACATCCACTTCAAATTCACAAATTTCTTCATAACCTGGCAAGTACTAAACTGTCTTCCATTTCAATAATTTTGTCATTTTAAGACTGTTACATAAACGGAATCCTATAGCATGAAACATTCGGGAATGAGCTTTTTTCCATTCAGCATACTTGCCTGGAGATTCACCCAGGTTTTAGCATAGATCAATAATTAGTACCTTTTTATTGCTAAGCAATATTTCATAGTATGACTTTACCAAAGATTATTTAACTATTCATCTATTGAAGGACATCTGGTTGTTTCCAGGGTTTTATTGTTATAGATAAAACTGATACAAACGATTTTGCATGGGTTGTTCTGTGGACGGAAATGCTCACAGATGAGTGCTCAGGAATACAACTCCTAGGTCATATAGGACTTGAATGTTTAATTTTCATAAGGAAGTACCAAACTCTTTTCCTGTTGGCTGTACCATTTTCCATTCCCACTAGCAGTATGTGAGTAATCGGGTTTCTCTGTATCTTTGTGAGCATTTAGTATTGTCACTACTCATTTTTTTGGCCATTTTTATAGGTGTGTAGAGCTAGCTCATTGTGATTTGATTCTGCATTCTTCTAATAAAAATTATGTTGAATTTTTATTAGAAGCATGTCTTCTTACATGCTTATTTGCCATCTGTATTCCACACCAGTGAAAGGTCTCATCACATATTTTGTTCATTTGCTATTTGTGTTGTTTGGATTTTTATTGTTGAATTTATATCAGATACCAGTCCTTTGTTAAATGGTTTGTATACACTTTCTTCCACTCTATAGCTTTTCTTTCCATTCTCTTATTAGGGTATTTTGCAAAAGAGATATTTGTTCTAAATCTTGATAAAGTCCATGTACCCATTTTTAAAAATAGATACTGCCTTTGGTGTCAAATTGAGGAACCCCTTGCCTGCCATTATAATATGAACATTTTCTTTTATTTTTTTCTTCTTAAAGATATATAGCCATATGCTTTATGTTTAAGTATGTGGTCCATTTGAGTTAAATTTTCTTTTCTTTCTTTCTTTCTTTCTTTCTTTCTTTCTTTCTTTCTTTCTTTCTTTCTTTCTTTCTTTCTTTCTTTCTTTCTCTCTTTCCTTTTTTTTAGGGCTGCACTCACGGCACATGGAAGTTCCCAGGCTAGGGGTTGAATCAGAGCTGTAGCTGCTGACCTACGCCAGAGCCACAGCAACGCCAGATCCGAGCCGCATCTACAACCTACACCATAGCTCACGGCAACACCAGATCCTTAACTGACTGAGTGAGCCTGGGGTAAAATCTGCTTCCTCATGGATGCCAGTCAGATTCATTTCTGCTGAGCCACGATGGGAACTCCCTTTTTTTTTTTTTAAATTTTCTATAAATGTGTGAATGTGAGGCTTAGGTAGAGATTTCGTTTTCCTCCATTGAATTTGTCTTAGTATTTTAGTGAAAACTCTGTTGGCCATACTTGTGTATTGGTCTATTTGTGAGTTCTCTGTTCTATTCCACTGGTCTATGTGTCTCTTCTTCCAATAACATACATTCTTAATTTTTGTAGCTATATGAGTAACCTTAAGATCATGTTGACGGATTTTTGTCCCCCTACTTTCTTCTTTTTTTCAAGATTATTTTAGCTATTCTGGTTCTTTTGCCTTTCCATATAAGCTACAGGGATAATCTTGTCTGCATCTATACAAATTCTTGCTGGAATTTTTATCAGAATTGCATGAAGCATGCATATCAGTTTGGGAAGTATTATCATATTTTCTGTATTGAGTCTTCCAATTCAGAAACATAGTGTGGGGGGAAGGGAGGAATTTGGAGGATGGCAGTAGCATATACACACTGCTGTACAGAGTACATGATTAACAAGGACCTACTGTAAGGCGTAGGGAAATCTACACAGTAGTTATTAATAACCTATATAGGAAAAATAATGGCTATATACATATATAATCATTGCATGTACTGATTCACTTTGTTGTACATCTGAAACTAATACAATGTGGTAAATCAACCACAATCCAATAAAAATTAAAAAAAACAAAAATAAATAAAATCAAAAAACAACACATCTCCCCCCTAAAACTGTATATATGTCTTTGTTTATTTAGATCTTACGGCATGGCACTGTGGTGAAGAGGGGCCTGTTCCTACCGGGTGATGGTCAGAGCCTTGACTCCTCCCTAGGCCTCCTGTGTTGCCAATCCAGCGAGGAGGAGAAGGGGCATCCTGTTACTGCCAGGTCGGGGTAGAAGTCCAGAATCTCTGTGTCTCCACTGACAGTGCGGGGTAAGGAGGGCTTCTTCTTGGACAACATGGATGAGAGTCCAGGCTCCCTAATTAGCCTTCTCGGACACTACGCCAGCAGGAGTGTTAAGAGTATCTTGTTACAGCCTCGAGAGAGTGGAAGTCTAGCCTTCCCTAGCATGAATTGGCCAATTTTTCTATTTTGTTTGGCTGGAGTAGAGTGGCTATTGTCTAAAAGTTTTCTGTCCTTTTAAGCTGCCTCTTTCTTCATCCTCTGACTAGACAGAGTAGGCTTCTGTTGGGGCTTATTTTTCATCTGTACCCATTGGTGTTTCTAATTCACTGGTTTATTTGGCTCCAAGGCTGCAGTATGTAATGAAAACAAAATGAAACAAAGACAGCCAAAGGCACTCACCATCTTTTCACTCCTAGGGTCCCATGGTCCCCAGCTATATGCTCTTTTTTCTCTAACATTCAGTCTTTTTTTTGTTTGTTTGTTTGCTCTATATATAAAATGGGGGGGGGGAGGTAATGGCATTTATCAGGAGTAAAAGAGAAAAGTATATCTATTCTATCTTCCAGGAAATGAAAGTCCCCTGCTTGACTCTTTTTAAAGAGACTCAAGAGTTGAAAGTACATACAAGATTATCATTCACAGAAAATTATGGTGGAAAACGTTTTGTCAGTATATACAGATGTTCCCCGGCCGACACACTGCAGATCTGGAGAATAAACTAATCTCTAGTCCCCTAAAGCAATTATCACTGGGAAAATTATGTTCCTGGAATATGATATTAACCATTGGCCAAAAGCATAGCAGACGATCAGTAACATGTGAATAAAAGAGAAAAATCTTCTTGGTATTGTCCCGCCAGAATGCCTGTCAGTTGATGGCAGGTTGCTGGAATCATTGCCTTATAAACTCAATTGGGAGAAATCTCCTAGCTTCATTTTGTTACTTTGCATCCATCTATTTCAGAAGGAAATCTTCTAGAGGATATAGGCTGGTGTTCTTCCTGAATTCCTTCTGTAGCATCAATATACTCGTGTTCTCGTGGCCAGCAGCTGAATCCTTCACTAAAACTATCCCTTGGCAGCAGGGTTTACTTCATTCAGGGCTACAGCCTTTGCAGGGTGCCCTGATTCTTGTAGGGATACAAAGTCTCCTGCTGCAATTTGGGACAGCTCTGAAAGATCATCCCAGCATCAGAGCTCCCTTTAGGACTTATGAAGCCTCAGATGCAGCCCCATCATAGGTCAGTTCCTTCCTCTGCTCAAGTCCCCTTCCACATGCCCCTATAAATGTGTCTGCAGATAAACTTTCTACATGCATTTTCTGTATTAAATTTTTTTTTTCAGAGAAAGAAGTTCAAGACACTCTTAATGTTCATTTCTCCCTTGAGCCTTGCATCTCTCCTTTTATTGTTCTGAAGCAAGTGTGAAACAGCAAGCACATTCATTTGGAAACAGAGGATTTCAGTCTTGTGCCCCAGTGACTCTTCCCACAACTATTTGATATGGAATTATTTAGGTTCAAAATATCTGCTTCCCCAGCTATTTTCTCCCTCATATGCTCTTAACCAGTTAGAGAAAACTAGAGGCTTCGTGGTGGAGAGGGAACATTCGTTGAGTGTGTAGCCAATACTAGGGGATCCAAGGCTTTGCACCTTCACAGTGGTCTCCTTGGCCATGAATGCAGCATTGCTGTGAGCTATGGTGTAGGTGAAAGACACGGCTCAGATCGCACATTGCTATGGCCCTGGCGTAGGCCAGCATCTATAGTTCCAAATGTACCCCTATCCTGGGAACCTACATGTGCCATGGGTACAGTCCTAAAAAAGTCAAAAAGACCAAAAAACGAAAAACAATTTAAAAAGCAAACAAAAACTTTGCAAATGCTATTCTCCAACTGTTTTACCATAAGTGATCAGAGACAAAACATAAAACATAATAATTCTAAAAAATGATCAAATTGTTCCAAAAAATTGCCTTTTCCATGTGATATCACTACTCTCCCTCCAAGCCAATAGTAGAAAGTCCAAATCAGTCACAACAGGTTTTTCATGGAAGCTGGCCTCAGAAGCTTCTTATACCCCATGATATCACGGATAGTGTGAGACCAGGAAGGTGAAGACATTTGCTGGCTGTTCCTCACCTAAAGGCTGGTCTTTGAGAGCAGCAATAAGGAGCTGAGGTGAGTGGTGAGCTTGGGGAGGCAGGATACCATTACTCCACAAGGTGCAGACATGGGGGACAAGTCCTAAAAGGTAGAGGACCTGATAGGAGTTGCTGAATGAAGAGACAGACAGGCTAAGAACAAAAAAGGAAGAAAGATGAACATAAGACACTTTGTGTCTGAGTCTGACCACGATTTCAGGATCAGAGCAGGAAAGAGGCCATTTAGGATAGTATATTGGACTTGGTTTACACACCACCCTCAGTTATGCCTCCCTTGTACCCTGACTCTAGCTGAAGAACCTGACTTGCTTTCAGACTGGAGAGAACTTAACGAGGGTGTATATCCCTTGGAAATCTCATGGATCTAAGTTGCTGTTGCTTCTGCTGCAGATTAAGTAGCCCCATGCACAGCTCTGACTTACAAAGAGATCACCTTGTCTGTACACTGGCCGAAAGTATCCTGAGGGCCTCTGGTGTCCACAGAGAGGGGCAGTTAAGGTTCCATGAGGCAGACCTTGACCAATGGGAGATTAAGGACAGGAAGGAACCAAAGACATTTATTCTTCCTTCTTCTCCATTGTGTGGAAAGACTGCTTTGAAACAATATTTTATATAGCCTTTTGAAAACATCTTATAAGACCAAGGAAGCAGCTGCTTGTTTGCAAAGCACTGACCAGCTCGGCTGCGTACACTTTGAACTTGTTCTCCTTCTTTTCCTAAACTCTTGTTCTTCTCATCTGTTTCCTTAAGATGGCATCCCCTAGTAAGCTTTCGCTTCATTTTTTTTTTTTTGAAATCTAGCTAAATCAAGCAAGAATATACCTTATTCATTCACCCAACAAACATGTATTATGTTTTCACTAGGTGTAAATACCTGTACAACCTTTATAAACCGTTACATAGGGTATTTGGAGAATTAAATGTGTCAACCTATGCATATATCAGATAGTGTCTGATACTCAGCAAATTTTCAAGAAATATGAAGCCGTTTACTTTATTTATCCCCAGCTTGTCTGTGATCACAGGAAAAGAAACAAGCAAACCCTGTCATTATTATTTGGTCCTTGGTCACCTTCGGGAAAGGAAGGATGGATAAAGGGCGGCTATTAAAGGAAGCGTCATCAGTGATTTGGTCTCTGGGTCAGACCGTCCTGGCCAGGTCATCCATTGCCACAGATGAGCAATTCTATTGTAAAAACACAGGAGTAGCCGTTCTCTGTGACATATTTGAAATGAGTTTAAATACCTCTTCTGAGGGAAATGAGCAAATGCAGTGGTGACACAGACGGTCCTCAAATGTTTGGGAGCTGCCGTTAGTATTGGATACCCTGGATTCTCAAGTATGTATAGTTGCTTCCAGCAGTTCCCAAACCTTACAGCAGGTTTGACATAAGCTCAGCCCTCCACTTCAGGATTCACCTGACTTTCTCCTCAGAATAGGGATTCGATTCAAGTTCCTCAGTTCCTACTTTGTGCCAGTCCCTGGAAATGGACAGTGGTAAGACAAGTGGCAGCACGTATTCTGGTTTGGCACAAATAGAAATGCACAATGGCAGCCCAATATGTAAGACTGATGAGAACAAAAAGCACATGGAATTAAGGTACCACTGAGTAACCATAAGACGCAGTACTGAATCTTGTCAATCCTTTTTTTTTTTTTTTTTGTCTTTTTAGGGCTGCAACTGTGGCATATGCACATTCCCAGGCTAAGGGTTGAATCAGAGATATATAGCTGTGGGCCTACACTACAGCCACAGAAACACAGGATCTGCGCCAAATCTGTGACCTACACCACAAATCACAGCAACACCAGATCCTTAACCCACTGAGCCAGGCCAGGGATTGAACTTAGGTCCTCATGGATACTAGTGAGGTTTGCTACCACTGAGCCACGATGAGAACTCCTAAATCTTATCATTCGCTTCTGCTAGGGACTCCAAAAGGCCACATCAATAGGAAGGTAAGCTTGCTCTTCATAGGTGAATCTCAAAAAGATAATGGGAATATTGGGTTTAGTTGAATGACCACAAACTTTGATTTAGACACATTTGACCTTCAATCCCAAACCTGCTTCTGGCTGTGTGAATTTCATGATCATCTTTGTCTCTTTCATTTCCTTATCTATAAGTTGGATATAATAAAGTCCCACTAAATTTGTCTACTGTGAGAGTTAATTATATAATGTAGAGTTGGGAGTATATTAAGCATGCACTAAATGACAATAGTTACTAATCTCTCAACCTGGTATAGTCTCTGAGAAGAGTTTTTTTGTTTGTTTGTTTGTTTGTTTTTTGTCTTTTGTTTTTGTTGTTGCTATTTCTTGGGCCGCTCCCGCGGCATATGGAGGTTCCTAGGCTAGAGCCTACGCCAGAGCCACAGCAACGCGGGATCCGAGCCGTGTCTGCAACCTACACCACAGCTCACGGCAACGCTGGATCGTTAACCCACTGAGTAAATGCAGGGACCGAACCCGCAACCTCATGGTTCCTAGTTGGATTCGTTAACCACTGCGCCACGACGGGAACTCCTGAGAAGAGTTTTGTAATTATGTGGACATGAGTTGGGACCTCAGATTTTCTCTTCAGCATTATTTGACCTACAAGAATGATATAACATTTCTGAGGGTCAATGTCTTCATCTAAAAGGGGAGATAGTACATTTTATTTTATTTATTTTTCTATTTTATTTTATTTTATTTTATTTTATTTATTTTATTTTATTTTATTTTATTTTTGTCTTTTTGTCTTTTCTAGGGCTGCACCCATGGCACATGGAGGTTCCCAGGCTAGGGGTCTAATCAGAGTTGTAGCCGCCAGCCTACATCACAGCTCACAGCAACGCCAGATCCTTAACCCACTGAGCAAGGCCAGGGATCAAACCTGAAACCTCACGATTCTTAGTCAGATTCGTTAACCACTGAGCCACAATGGGAACTCCGAGATAGTACATTTTAAAACATCAGAGATGTAAGAGAGGTTTGACGAATTTTGCTCTCCTACTATGAATTGTCCATGAAATGATTTATACAGATTTATTTTGAAACTGTGTACTCTTAAGCCCATTTTTTTCATGGCCACACCTGCAGCATATGGAAGTTCCTAAGCTAGGGGTCTAATTGGAGCTGCAGCTTACAGCCTACACCACAGTCAGATCCAAGCCGCACATCTGCGACCTATGCTGCAGCTTACGATGACGCCAGATACGTAACCCACTGAGCGAGGCCAGGGATGGAACCTGCATCCTCACAGATACTATGTTGGATTCCTAACCCCCTGAGCCACAACAGGAACTCCCTTAACCCCATATTGATTTCCCTTTTTTTTTTTCCCCTTATAGTCTCTCTCCTCCCTGAGTAGAGAAAGTCGGAGGATCCCATCTTCCCGCAGTGGGACCCTTACATCGGTGTTGAGAACTTTTCTTCCCTGGGAATCCATGATGAGGGAACCAGTGATAATCTTGGAGGAGGGCACGGCATCATTTTTGCCATGGAGACCAGCCTCCTTCTCTCCTTTCCCAACCAAAGAGCACACCCATCAAACTGAAGACGATGTCGACCATGGTTTTCTAAAGAATGTAAACAGCTGCTTCAGACTTAAAAGAAAATATGCATGATCCTCGGTGAGTGTGTGTCTTTGTGTGTAGGTATGTGTGCGTGACAAGTTTGTTGTGTCACGATAGAGATTCGGAGACACATGGGGCTAGAACACGCTTTCCTTGGTCTGCCCTCTTGACTGTCCTTCAGCACAATGTAATGTAGGCTTCTGTTAATCCCCAGATGGTCCCTAAAGTTTTTGAGCTACCCAGGTAGAGACCCTCCCTTTTTCCTAACCCTGACGCTCTCCTATACCTCTTCCTGCCTTTTCCACTCATTTCCTCTCCTTGCCTTATAGGATATCAATGCTCCCCCCACCCCACCCCCCAAATTATCAAGTATCGGTCCCCAGATATTTTTTTCTACCTTGTGGTTGGGCAATTTCCATGAACAATTTCTGCTGAGGAGAGGGAACTACTCCCTCCAGCGGCAGAGCCAGCTGGCCCGGCCAGGGAAGGAGTTAGGATGCGGTACTGGTCAGACATCTAAAATAAAATGTAAAGTGTCATTCCTGCTAAGAGCTACAGCCTTTTCCCCAAACCCCGTCTGTCTAAGAGTTAGTAAAATACTTACATTATTATCATGTTTTCCCTATTTCAAATGACGAAATAACCACGAGCTTATTACACAAAAGGAATTGTTGGTCCCTCCCTCCCCTAAGTTATAATATTAAGCTTCCTATGTTAATATGCTCGGATCGGTACATGCCCAAACTGTTTCCCTCCTAGAAGGATCTGGTTGTATAATTGCTAGTCTGTTTGCCCGTAGGGAAAGTTGAATTTAAAAGAAGGTGATTTCAACCATTCAATGTGTGTTTTTTGGCAAGTTCCACCTCTTAGAGTCGGGACCTCTATAACGTTGTAATGATGGTGTAAGCTGGTGTGTCTATGCATCTTCCATTGCACAAAGAGCTTTTCACACATGCATTATCTAGTTCACCCTCATAATGCCATCGTGAGGTTGGAATAATTTCATCCAATTGTTTAAAGATAGTGAAAAAGCTTCAGAGAGGGTAAGTGACTAACCCAAGATCACAAAACTTATAAATGAGAGAACTAGATCCCAAACCGACGTCATCAGACTTCACCTATGTCCCTGACACATAATGGAGGACAAATTAAAGTTAACAAGCTTAATCAAATGTAATTAAGTTTGTAAACACCCATGGATAATCTTCAAGTTTCCTCCAAAAGTTATCAGCTTAATATTTGAACTTATTTTGAACAAATATTACTGTCTTCATGCCTCGCTCAGTGTTTTTTTGAAGACATGCAATATAGAAGTATTGTTCATTGTCTTAGTGGAAGAGAGGTGATACAGAGACTCTGTCTTTGATAAGCAGCTTGACACAAGAATTTGGGGATGACTATTTATGGATCATGCATTAATTACTCAAATGAGTTTGATCTAATCAGAGATAACATATTAAGTCTCCTTGAACTCATCGTATCTCTTTGCAGAGTGGTGGTTACTGGCTCTACACGTCCTCCTGTCCACTGGCATGAAAAACTAAGGATTATTTTCTTCTCTCTGACCTAAAGGCACCTCTTTCATATGTGATCTGGGAATGTGTGTACAGTTGAAGACTTGATGGAGAGGTGGAGTAGGGGGACTAGTGGAAGTGGATGAGAGATCACTTTTAATATCAGATCCATACTAAAATAAAAGCTCTATCACACTCAATTACTTATGAACCAACTGACAATTATTAAGGTATAGTGGGATCTGTGATATGCTCTCCTCCTGGGAAAATCAGTAATGAAATAACAACGGAAAGATATTAAATAAGGATCCCTCCCAACACACACAGTGTAAATGGGAGAGGACCTTTTCTTGGTCTTTTGTGGAAGGATTTGGGATAAGGATGGAGGGAAGTAATGCAAGACCCAGAATGAAGACCTTCCATCTCTTAGCCCTCTCCTAAGCAGTTATTCAAAGATCTGCTGCCTAAATAAAGAGCCCTGCTGAGCAAGTAAGGTGAACACCCATTCCTGCTGTTCTTTCTCTTGGGTTAACCCACAAAACGATTCCCACATTGATCTTTGTCTCTTTCTTCTCCCTATCTCTGCCTCTCTCTCTGTACTCAGGCACACACACATACACAAGCACGCTTTAATGACCGTAGTGAGAAGTTACTATGTAATCTTTGGTCAATAGCTGAGCTTGTCCAGAAAGCAAAGTAAAATCAATACTTGCATCAGCTCTTTACATAACAGTTAGGTTATTTTGAATACCTTAAGAATGTGCTGACCTTAAACAGGCTATTTCAATACATTTGTTTCAACTTGTCAATGGTCAGATTGCTTTCAAAATGTCCAGCTTGCCTTCAACTCTAGCTCCAAAGTATTTTTTCCAAATTAAAGTTTTCTCCGCTGGGCTTGTTTTTACCCAATTACCCTGTAAAACTTTAAGCTTCAGACCTCTAAGCACAAAGTCTCCGATATCTGGAACAACTGGCCCATTTTCCACTTGCCAAATTCTTTAAGGATCAACACAAATGACCTAAGTTTTATCCTAACTACTTAATACTTTAGTTTCAAAGATGAATATCCACCCTCTAATTTGAATTATGATTAAACATCTATTTTGTCTGCTCTACCAGATTGCAAGTTTTTGAAGATACTAGCCTTGCTCGATGCCATACTTTATTGCTTGCGAGGATATGAAAAATAATTAAATTATAAATTGGAATATATTTAACAAAGCAATATTCCTGTAAGAGCAGGAATAAGAAATACATAGCTTGCAATAAAGTAAGAGGCAGTGTTAATAAATCCGACTATCATCTTTGATCCATAAATGTACCACTCTATGGTATAATTGTTGGTTTATCTATCTCTAACTGCCACTGCAATGAGTACTGTTTTTCTTGGGAGGGGCTTGGGGAGAGTATCTCATATCGAGTATCTCCAGAGACTGTATACAGAAGGTTGTTAGTCATGTTCATCAACAGCTTTATGAACATCAAAGCTTTATTCCTCCCAACTCTTAATCCCAGGTGAACAGCAATAGCCCGCTATTCAGACTTTACTGGTAGCCTAAACTCTTTACTCTTCTTTTCCAGAAGGACTAAACTTTGGTTTCCTTCCACTATATTTTCTAATCTTCTGTTGCTCAAAACAACAAGAGCAGGAGAGCTAGCCGGAATTAAGATTCTGGTATTGCACCCCAAGACTTAAGTCTGATTAAGTTCACCAGATACAATAAAACACATTTGAGGATAAAAATGTTTAACCTTGACTCTGCTTTTGACTTACTAAGTGACCTTGAAAAAGTCACTTCCCTTCTCTGGTCCTCTGTCTCATTTGTAAAATGAAGGGCTTTTTTCCGCAGAGATAATAAGTTCCTTTCTGGACAATGAAATAAGACCGTGTACCGGGTAATGAGAGAACAATTAAGCTTTCTAGAAAAAAGTTATCAATAGAAAGAACGATAATTCTTGGAAACAATTAACTTCAGTGCAACAGTGAGTTTGGCACACCCCTCATGAGTTCAGAAAAATGGCTTGTACGTTTATACACTCTCTGACGCTAATTTACGATGCCATAGGAGAGCATCTGTTGAAGTTTTTTGGAAAAATCAAAATTGGTACTTATTTTCAATGGCAGGAAAATATGATCATGATAATTATGGCATAATTACAATGCCGTGGATCTAATTTTAGCATCTGAGCATAGGAAAGAATGGAAAATCAATGTAAAAAGAGCAAAATACATCAACTTTCCAAAGATAATGGAGCCATAAGAAATAACAGGATTGGGTTGTAAGAAAAACAAATCTTATTCAAAAACCTGATTACAACCACTCCCCAAATTTTCTTTTGTGAGAAATATACAATTTTCAGGCCAAAATAATTGATGATGAGTAATCCTCAAAGCGCTCAATTAGACAAACCCTCTGCTGTTGGAGAGAAACACTTCTGAGCCAACTTGGATCCATAGACATTTTTCTCTCTACTTTTATTGAGTGGGGCTTGCTTTGCATGCTGATATCCAGACATTGTTCAATCTAAAATTGGATCATGAGCCAAATAATAAAACACTGCACTTTTGTACCCAAGGAAGAATAATTTCCTAAGGCTCAGAATTGATAGACATGTGAGTAAAAGAAGCAAGTTTTGGTGCAGAGAAAGAACATGGGTTTGAATCCTTAATCCTCCACTTAATACGTTTTTAGACCCCTTATTAGGCCACATTCTTGGCCTCTTTTTTATCTGCTAAATGAGATAGTGATGCTGATTCATAACTCTCTTTTGAGGAAAGATGATACTGTGTATAAAGTATCCATCAGTGTTTGGCAAGTAGTAAATATTCATTAGTGAAATATTTGCTCTCTTCCTGATTAAGGAAATATTTCTCTTAGTATAGCCTTCTGACCAATCATCTGTATCAGAAATTACCTTGTCTGTTTCTTAAAAAGTGAGATGCCTTCAAAAGTAGGAAAGAAACGTATCTGACTTTTCCTGGCCTCTGAACTTGCCCAGGTAGCCAACCACTAGGTGATATTTTGATATTTTCCCGTATTAAGAATAAACATTCTTGGAGTTCCCATTGTTGTGCCGCAGAAACAAATCCAAATAGGAACCACGAGGTTGCGGGCTTGATCCCTGGCCTCGCTCAGTGGGTTAAGGATCTGGCATTGCCGTGAGTTATGGTGTAGGTCGCAGAAACGGCTTTGATCTGGCATTGCTGTGGCTGTGGTGTAGGTTGGCAGCTATAGCTCCTAGCCTGGGAACCTCCATATGCCGCAGGTGCAGCGCTTAAAAAAAAAGCAAAAAAAAAAAGAAAGAAAGAAATGCTCTTGGAGTTCCCATTGTAGCTCTGCAGGTTAAGGGCCTAACGTTGTCTCTCTGAGAATTCTGGTTCGATCCCTGGCCTGGCTCAGTGGGTTAAGAATCTGACATTGCCACAAGCTGCAGCGTAGCTTGCATATACAGCTCAGATGTGGTGTTACCTTGGCTGTGGTGTAGGCTGGCAGCTGTAGCTCTGATTCCACCCGAGCCAGGGAACTTCCACCTGCCACAGGTCCGGCTTAAGAAGAAAACAGCAACAACAACAAAAAGAATAATGGCAAGGCTCTTGTCATCAGTAATGAAATGTTTCTATTAACCTCCAGACATTCTGTGATTACATTCAGAGGTCTCACAAGTGTGGATGACCAGAAGTATAGGAATCCTCTGACCCCAACAGGGAGCATGGAGAGATGTTTCATACTTACTCATGACCCAGAATCAAGGGCTCAGATGAGTTGAGAATTCATAGTTCTTCAGCCAGAATGATAAAACCAAGTTTAAAGGTGAAATGAGGAGAGACTACGGAGAGTTTTTCTTTTCTCTTTTTTTCACTCTATTTCCAAGCCAGTGGGCTTAATGTTTGCAATCCTTAGTACTTTTATTATATGTGATAGCTCACTCCTCTGGTTATAAAGCTATTTTTTTGGTTACAAATACGCATAGGTGCTTTCAAAAAGTGATTGCATTTATTCAAACTGATTCATAAAAGTCCTTAACAACACTTGTAAATTAGGTTTTTGGTTTTGTCCTTTTTTTTTTTTTTTTTGTCTTGATCAAGTCATTTCATTTTAAACAGAAAGTTTGGTTTTTTTTTTAAATATTTCTTTTAGAGTTCCTGTCGTGGCACAGTGGTTGAGTCCAACTAGGAACCACGAGGTTGTGGGTTCAATCCCTGGCCTTGCTCAGTGGGTTGAGGACCCAGCGTTGCCTTAGGTTGTGGCGTAGGTCACACATGTGGCTCGGATCTGGCGTTGCTGTGGCTCTGATGTAGGCCAGCAGCTATAGCTGCGATTAGAGCCCTAGCCTGGGAACCTCCATGTGCCAAGGGAAGTGGCCCTAGAAAAGGCAAAATACAAAATATATATACACACACACACACACACATACATAATACATATACATACATATTTCTTTTCTTCTTCTCCAGCCACCCCAGATGTTGGTTTTGGGGTTTTCCTTCCTTTCACTGATGAAATAACCCTATGCAACAGAGCCAGAGATGTAAAGCAGGCCACTCTTCGAAACCTTACACATTTTTTCCACATCTGTTCCTTCCCCCTTTAGCCTGATGTCTTTATCACTAAGCGTAAGTGACTGTACCATCAGAGCTTATGAAAAGAAAGCAAAGAAATGTTACTTTGGGACAAAAATGATTCTTGATTTTTAAGAAATGTTTAATATACACAAGTTTCCCAAAAGGGGCAAGAACTGTCAAGAGGTTTAAATTCTCCTAAAATTAGATGATATTCTTTCCTCAGTGAAGTTGCATTGTTGCTGAAACTCAGCCTCTGTCTACACAGTGCTGGATAGAAACAAGGAGACAAGAGTTTCGGGCAAAGGAGAAAAAAAAGGAAAATAGCTTTTATTGCTTTGACGAGGCAGGGGCAGCCACAGCAATCTAATGCCCTAACGACTGTGCCATTTTGCGGGGAGAGAATAGGAGGTGCTTTTATCGTTTGGGAGTGGAAAATAGAGCCACAGATAAGGATCTGGGTAGATGCAGGCTTGTACTCTTCAAAGCTGGTGTTGAGTGGCCACGGGCGTGGTTTTTGTTGTCTTACTTCTTTCTGGAATGAAGGATGTTTCATCAAGTCCTTAACATTCATTGGAAGGTTTCACTTCTGCCGAAGAGCTCAAAGATATTTTGTTATGCATATTCCCTGAGGAGGAACCAGGACCCTGCCCCAAGGCTGCACTAGTGTTTCTGAATGCTCCTCCCAGGTCTCTGCACCCCCCTCTCTTCCCTGATTAGCAACTGTTTGAACCTGCCCTTTGGAACTCAGGGAAGGCAACGGAGGCTGAAAGAGGCCTATTTCCTAAAAATGGGGGACACAGAAAGACCTTTGTGCCCAGGAGCCCCACAGGATCCTGCTTGGTTTCAACATCCTCAACATCAGTGATTTTTATTCACTTCTGGATATGCGTGATTGATTTGGACACAGATGCCAAGAATTTCAACTAGGGTAACTCTTTGGCTGCCTGGTCCATCCACAAGAGACTTAATGAAGGAAGGTGCTGGATCCCTTCCTCTCTTCTGCTGGAGGGTTGTTGAATAAAAGCACTTAAAGTTTCACTTTAGAAGATAAACGTTTTTTTCCCAAGCCCACCCATGACCTTTATTTGTGGTCCATTCAAACCGAATTTACATTTTACTATCAGAAAACTACACAAAGCAGGACTTCACAATTAAGCACTGATAACCCATGCTTTGTCTTGAACTACCTACAAAAAATAAGATTTCAAGGTTGTGCATAAAGGAGGAGGTTCCTGCTTTGTTTCTAGTCCATCTTGTCTCATTCCTGTATTCATCCATTCGTTCCATCATTCTTTCATTCAGCAAATATTCCCCTTGCAAGACAAAGTGCTGGGTCTGATGACGATGGTGATGACGTCATGGTGACGAGGATGAGGATGCTACGGTGATGATGATGGTATCATCATGAACCGTTGGGGATCATCTCGGTTGATGGGGTACTTTATATAGTTTTGTTTAACTCTCTGTGCAACCAGGTTATTTTGTTTACTCAGGCTCATCCTCTCCATTTCCCAGATGGGAACAATGTTCTGGTTACATAAGAACTGAGTGGAGTAAAGGTTTCAAATCATATCTCTTACTCCAATGACTATAGTCTTTCACCTATGTAAAAGGGTATAACAATGAAAAAAATGTTGTCCCTGCTCTTAAAAGGCTTATAGTCCAGTAGAATAGAAATACCACGCACAGAAGTAACTGTAACATCTAAAAGAAAGATGGTACAAACACTATGGAAAACAGTGTGGAGTATAAATATGGAACCACCATATGATCCCGCAATCCCACTCCTGGGCATATATCCAGACAAAAACTACAATTCAAAAAGATGCATGAACAGACTTGTGGTTTCCAAGGGGGAGGGGGAGGGAGTGGGACAGACTGGGAGTTTGGAGTTGGTAGATGCAAACTATTGCATTTGGAGTGAATAAATAATGAGATCCTGCTGGGTAGCGCAGGGAACTATATCTGGTCACTTGTCGTGGAACATGATGGACGATAATGTGAGAAAAAGTGTATATATATATATGTGAATGACAGGGTCACTGTGCTGTACAGCAGAAATTGACAGAACATTGTAAATCAACTATAATAAAAAAAATCTTTAAAAAAAAAGAAGGAAGGAGTTCCTGTCGTGGCGCAGTGGTTAACAAATCCGACTAGGAACCATGAGGTTTCGGGTTTGGTCCCTGCCCTTGCTCAGTGGGTTAAGGATCCAGCATTGCCCTGAGCTGTGGTGTAGGTTGCAGACGCGGCTTGGATCCCGCCTTGCTGTGGCTCTGGTGTAGGCCGGTGGCTACAGCTCCAATTCGACCCCTAGCCTGGGAACCTCCATATGCCACGGGAGCAGCCCAAAGAAATAGCAAAAAGACAAAAAAAAAAAAAAGAAGAAGAAGAAGAAGCAAAGAAGATAATGTATCTGTAGGTTTGTAGCAGCACTATTCAAAATAGCCAAGACATGGAAATGACTTAAATGTCCATCAAGAGCTGCCTGGGTTAAGAAGATGTGATGTCTATACACAATGGAATACTCCTCAGCCATAAAAAATAATGGGGTAATGCCATTTGCAGCCACATGGATGCAACTAGAGATTCTCATACTAAGTGAAGGAAGTCAGAAAGAGAAAGTCAAATACCGTATGCTGTCACTTAAATGTGGAATCTAAGATATGGCACAAACGCCTATCTACTAAACAGAAACTGACTCAGAGGCATTGAGAATAGACTAGTAGTTGCCAAGGGGAGGGGCGAGGGAGTCAGATAGAATGGTAGTTTAAGGTTAGTAGATGCAAACTGTTACATTCAGAATGGGTAAGCAAAGAGATCCTACTGTGTTGCAGTAGGATCCAATCTCTTGTGACAGAATATGATGGAAGATAATAGGAGAAAAAGAAGGTGTATACATATATGTACGACTGGGCCACTTTGTTATATGCAGAAGTTGGCACAGTACTGTAAGTCAACTATACTTTAATAAATATTAAAAAAAAATAAAGACAGTGATGAAAATCATATAGACCTCAAGTGTAAACAGACAGCCATCATATTTTATTATACATATATGGCATTTTAGTGTATACTTCATCTTACACAGGTAACCCTTCCTGGTATTTCAGAAAATATTATTCTCATTTCTGCTCTGCAATCTTCATATTTTCTCTCTCCTTCATGTTTTAATTTCTAACTGAAGCCAACATACTCTCTAAATTCATTCCCTATCTCAATATCCCAGCCATCAACAACTTCCTTTGGTATAGCACTTATATTCTATATTATACAAATCAATTCCTATATCATATCGATTTGTGTATTAGCATATCTCAGTCTGATAGACTGGAAATAATAATGGCACACTATATTTTTAGATTATAGATTGTGCTCACATGTGTTACATCAAAAAAGCCTGAGTCAGCCCTGTGGAGTGGCTCTGGAAATCCATGTCATACAAGTGAGGAAATGAAGTTTTTTGAGTATGGGTGACTTCCCAAGATCATGAAATAAGTAACAACTTATGGAAAAAGCTGTGAAGAACAAATAAGTGAAGACATGAAAACTCTAAGAACAGTGTCAGAGATATAAGGACCCTTGAAATGCTGAGTTAACCTGCAGAAATTCAGAAACTTGAACCCATTTTTCCCCAAGTTCGATTTTGTCTACAGCAAGACTGTAAATAATTTCCAAGCTTGCCCCAAACTCAGTGCTTGTCTTCATATTTTATTTATTTATTTATTTATTTTTGGTCTTTCTGTCCTTTTTTTAGGGCCACACCCATAGGATATGGAGGTTCCCAGGCCAGGGGTTGAATCAGAGCTACAGCTGTCAGACTATGCCACAACCATAGCAACACCAGATCCGAGCCGCGTCTGCAACCTACACCACAGCTCATGGCAACACCGGATCTTTAACCCACTGAGCAAGGCCAGGGATCAAGCCTGCATCCTCATGGATGCTAGTCAGATTTGTTTCTGCTGAACTCCCATTCTATTTTTTAAGTCACTGTTATATTTATATGATATAAATGGTTGAGAATACAAATATGTGGATATATTATGCTACCTCTCCTGACCTACACACATGACAGGAAACTTCTGGAAATCAATCCCCGTACTCTTTCTTCTAGCACCATATGTAGCCACAGAACAGCTCTCTACACATCGTAGTCAAAAACACACTACCAAGCCAATCTTAGTTATGTGATTTCAATTGTTTAATGATTTCCATAGACCTAGGTGACTTTAGCAATATCTACAAGCACAAGTGTCTCTGACTTAAGGATAAAAGTATTTTAGGACAAAACCAATTTTGTCCTAAAATACTTTTGTACCTCTGCTATAGTCTGAAGGTTTCTGTCCCCTTTTGTACATTTCTTTGTACCTCTGCTATAGTCTGAAGGTTTCTGTCCCCCCAAAAATTCACCTGGTGGAATTCTAATGATCAATGTGAGAGTGTTAGGAAAGGGAGCATTAGGTCATAAAGGTGAATTCCTCATGAATGAGATGAGTGCCTGATAAAGGCAAGTCCAGAGGGCTTCCTCCATCATGTGGGGACACAACAAGATGACTGCAGCCTGGAAGAGGTCCTTCAGCTGATCCTGCTGGTACCCTCGTCTTGGACTTCCAGCCTCCAGAACTGTGAGCAATGAATATCTGTTGCTTATAGGCTTCCCAGTCTGTGGTTATTTTGTGCTAACATTCTGCATGGACTAAGACAACACCCAAAGTGCATGGGTAACTGTGAGGAATTGATAAATGAATGGAGGAATACAAAGAAATCAGAATTACACATATATGTTGGCATTGCATTCTTCAAAGAACATTCGAATCAGGGTAGAAAACAGTACGCAGGCCCTGGACTAGGGTTGACTTGCTGGGTAATAGACTTTACACAAGCAATTAACCTCCCTGATTCTCAATTTTCTCCTCTATAAAATTGAGTTATGACTAAAATCTTTGTTACACAGTTTGGGGTTCAATTAGGATAAGTTAAATATTGGAAATCTGGAGCATTATGTAAATGCGAGTCATCATTATCCTGATTATTATAACAATATTGTTCTTATTCTTAATTGCTACATCTTGAGAATTCCATTGCTCTCCAGACATCACTTTCCTAAGCATCCCCAGGGAGCTGGTATACCAGGATGCTGCTGTAGAAGACAGATGATATGTTTGATCTAAAGAAACAGAACTTTCTAGCTTGACATTTTTGTAAAGGCCACACATGCATAGCCATATAATGACTCCACCCACAGCTTTCACACTGTGGCAGCGTTTGCTACTTGTTCTCTAATACTCTGTTGTCCTTTACAAATACAAATCCTAATGTTAAGATGGGTATATGTCTACTCAGAATAAAGATCCCCTTTCTCAGTCTCTTTGCAATTAGTTATAACCATGTGCCTAAGCTTTGGTGCCTTTATTTTTTATTTTTATTTTTGTAAATGGGAAGGAGCATGTGACTTTTAGGAAATGTTCTACCAAGGATATCTCCTTCTTCCTTCCTGCTGATTGGAATGTGAACATGATGCTTTTATTCGAGAAGCCTTCTTGAATGAGGAGTTGGAAACCACGTGCTGGGGATGTTGAAGCTACGAGGTAAACAGATCTTGGGTCCCTGACACTGCAGAGCCCGTACCCACCTGAATTGCTGTGAGACTTTCTTTTGTGAGATTGCATAGAGATTCTCTCATGCACTATTTTTCACCCCTCATGACTATTTTTGCTGGAATCTGGAATCTCTTGCTCTAAATATACTGCTCATGACTGGAATCTGTTGGAAACCTTATGGTTTGATACTTTTGACCCCAGGCAATATTGCAATGAGGTTTATAAACCAATGCCAAAAGTAGCCTTTTATACACACAAATCATTCTGGTTTGAGAACACCAAAAATTTTTGGCACAGCTACTTTAGTCAGAGAAGGCGGCCTTCTTGAAATTGTTTAATCAGTGAACATCCCTGGTGTCCAGAGGGAATAGCCACAGGGAAGAGGCGAAGGAGTTAAGGAAAGGGTCTGATTCTTTGGACTCCAGGGGGGACTCAAGCCAGCTAAGCTGATAATAGTTCATGGCAGCCGGAGTGTCCTGGAAAAGCCTTTCTAGGAAGCTGGAGGTACTAGTGCTGGTCTAGGAGGCACAGCTGACTCTACTTGTAGAGAGAAGAATGTGTGCCATGGGAGAGGAGGTCCACGTGGAGGGATGGCTGGAGGGCAAGTATCCTCTCTTGCTTTCTGTCTCTGGCTCCCATTACAAGTCATTCACAGCATGATTGCTCAGTAAAGACAGCTTTTTTTTTTTTTGGTCTTTTTAGGGCCAAACACCTGGTATAATGGAAGTTCCCAGGCTAGGAGTCAAATCGGAGCCACAGCTGCTGGGCTACACCCACAGCCACAATAACGCAGGATCCAAGCCACATCTTCAAACTACAACACTTCCTATTCCTTCACTGCAAAGAATGTATTTTATTTATTTATTTATTTATTTATTTATTTTTGTCGTTTTGTCTTTTCATGGTGGTACTCACGGCATATGGAAGTTTCCAGGATAGTGGTTGAATCGGAGCTGTCACTGCCAACCTACGCCACAGCCACAGCAATGAGGGATCCAAGAAGCCGCGTCTGCAACCTATACCACAGCTCACAGCAACACCAGATCCTTAACCCACTGAGCAAGGCTAGAGATCAAACCCGCATCCTCATGGATATGAGTCAGGTTCGTTAACCACTGAGCCACGATAAGAACTCCAGTAAAGATTGCTTCCAGGAGTTCCCGTCGTGGCGCAGTGGTTAACGAATCCGACTAGGAACCATGAGGTTGCGGGTTCGGTCCCTGCCCTTGCTCAGTGGGTTAACGATCCGGCGTGGCCGTGAGCTGTGGTGTAGGTTGCAGACGCGGCTCGGATCCTGCGTTGCTGTGGCTCTGGCATAGGTCGGTGGCTACAGCTCCGATTCGACCCCTAGCCTGGGAACCTCCATATGCCGCGGGAGCGGCCCAAAGAAATAGCAAAAAGACAAAAAAAAAAAATAAATAAAATATGCAAAAGTATTAAAATTTTTGTGTCTAAAAAGCAGTATTCATTTCCTCACTATGTAAGAGTTCCCATTCGTTTCAAAGGACAGGAAAGCTACTAATTTAAGGTAGAGAGACAATGTATTCAAAGGATACAGAGGGATTATGGAATTCAAGCTCAGAGATGCATCTGGAATGGGAACTGTGGGTGTTGTAACGATTGGCTTTCTCTTCTCATTGCTCCTCGGTCTCATTTCTCTTTTTCTCCAAAAAGTTCCTCTGCTCCTCTGGGCCACATAGTGGGAAACATAGCAGACTCAATAGCTTCCAATCTCAAGTTTTGTATCTTATAATTCAAGGTACATCATTTTTAATTTCAAAATTGGATCCTTAAATCCCTATTCAGTCAAATCACGAGGGGCCTAAAATAGCTAAAATAATCTTTAACATGAAGAACAGAGTTGTAGGATTCATACTTCCTGATTCTAGAACTACTACAAGCTACATTCCCGATTTTCTTTAGCTCCCTGAGCCTATTTATGACTTTATTTAGCTTCTTCGTTTGTAAATCCAATGGCTTGGCCTCCTCAGGGACAGTCTCTGTTAATTTATTTTTGCTTGTGAGTGGGCCATGTCTTCCTGATTCTTACATGCCTTCCAATACTTTGCTGAGAACTGAGTGTTTTTGAATATTTTCATGTAGTGAATCTGAGAATCAGATTCTTCTTCTTTCCCAGAGTTCACTGTTATTGATTGTTAAGGGCTATAGTTGTTAGTTTTGTGACTTTTCCAAACTATTTTTGCAAAGACGCTATCCTTGCTGCATGTGGTCACTGCATCTGTTCATTTATCTCAGTGTCACCCAGTGACTTGACACGGGTTTGCTCTAACACTAGAACCAAAATGAAGGAAAAAAAAAATACTACTCTTTAGTTTTTGTAACTTGGCTCTGAGCTGGATCACTCTTTCAATGATGAGTTAGGCTGCCTACAACCCTGCCTTAGGCTTCATCTCTTTCTGGTGCAGTACCCACAAATTAGCCAGAGATACAAACCCAGAGTACTCTCAGGTCTTTTCCGGGCATGCTTCTCTTCCTGGGCATGCACATTGTTCTCCATCTTCTTTGGTAGATACAGTGACCCTTCTAAGCCCTTGTTCTACCAACAAATGCCCTCTTCAGCCCTCTCCTTTCCAGGCTTCTGGATCTGTCTGACGATTGTCTCATGAGCCCTCTCTTGCCATAGGCAGACACAGAGAGTATATTTCCTTAAATCTTTTGACAGACACCCCAGCTGCCACCAGGAAAGCTGTTCCAGTTGATGGAAGGGGAACAAACAAGAGCTAGCCTCTGCCCTAGTTCTAGCCCCACCATGAACTGCAATAACATATGCAAATACATAATCACTGCATTTTAAGAACAAGTTTCATTCCACTAGCTCCAGAAAACCACACCAGGAATGTGGGCCACCATCACCCGACCATTGCTGCTATGCTGGGAATGATAGGCAACAACCAAACATGCCATGGTGCTTTTCAAAATTTTTTTTCTTTTCTTTCTTTCCTTTTTTTTTTTTAAGGGCCACACCTGCAGCATATGGAAGTTCCCAGGCTAGGGGCTGAATCGGAGCTGTAGCTGCCTGCCTACACCACAGCCACTGCAATGTGGGATCCAAGCCACGGTCATGACCTACACTACAGCTCACAGCAACAGCAGATCCTTAACCCATTGATTGAGGCCAGGGATCAAACCCGCATCCTCCTGGGTACTAGTCGGGATTGTAACCTGCTGAGCCACAATGGGAACTCCACCATGGCTCTCTATCAACAAAATTCTGTGATACTTTTCTTCATCGATCACTTCCTCAGTTGCCACAAGTCTTCAGTTAGAATCTAGAGTTCCAAGAAAGTTGATTTTGTCCATTTTCCCAAGTTTTAGTGGAGAGACTGATTTTTTGAGCACCTGACTCAACTGATTTTCATAATATTATTTAGATGTACTATTTTAACATTGAAAAAAAAATAGTTTTCTTGGTCACACCCACAGAATATGGAAGTTCCCAGGCCAGGGGTTGAATATGAGCTGAACCTGTGACCTATGGCTTGGCTACAGCAACACCACTCCTTAACCCACCATGCCACAGCAGGAACTCCCGAAAAATTGATTAATGTGGCTTATAAATATTTTAATTTTTCTAAATTTGCTTTTGCATTTAAAAAGATGTTGTTCCACATTCAGCAGAGAAGCCTTTCCTCCAGCCATCTAAGTGGATGGATTTCTGTTCTCTATTAATTATACTCAGGAAAGTGACATGACTCCTCTTTTCAGAGAGCCGATTCTTTTCTTTCTTTCTTTCTTTCTTTTTTTTCATGGATTTCAATAATGTATTTTATTTTCAAAGTCTAATCTACAATATGTTCACAAGGGGCCATGGACCAAAGAACAGGTTAACTGAGGAATATTAGATACTTGACTACAGGAAGAGGTATACATGGTCCTGCAATAATTCCCTTATAGGATTTTGCACAGGAGTTTAAGGAGAAAATGTTCCTCACCCTGTTTCTACCTCAGATCGAATGATGAAAAAATATAAACCTCATTACCGTGAAACAGATTAAGAACGAACATTTGAGCAAGAGGACCAGATATTATTTCCACTTCTGTCAATCACTAATAGTCACAACTTCTCAGAGCCTTAATTTCCTCTTTTTCAAACTGGGATAATAAACTCTACCTACTTAATATCATTAAAGTGGGGTTTCAGATGAGATAAGGCGCAGGAAAGTGCTTCACACACTGTAAATTGCTTCTCAAATATGTATTATGGTTTAAATTGGTATTTTCTCATGCTAAAAGCATATTGTTCTGTTTGACAGATAATTCAAAGAGCTGATTTTTGATTTACAGCTCTTTCCACCGGAAAACTCATGCTCAGGATAAATCAAAACTGGTCAATAATGTGGGTGTATTGGTCTCAGCTCTACATTTTGGCTTCATATAAATCAATCTTCTTTTGCAGAGATTCCTTCCAATGTCTGAACTCAGTAATCATGGTGCCACCTAAGGCACAAGTTTTTCAAAACATGGTTGAAGGCAGTTATTGAGTTAGAGTTAGAAAGGACACAACAAAGACTCTCCTATTAATAACCAAAAATATTCTCCCTCAATCAGTAAACTCCATGAAATACAAGATAAACAATGCTGACTAATGGCACTTCTCTAGGTACTGGTTAAATAAGAAATGAGTCAGGTGTACATCCTGACCTGGAAAACCTCCCAGGGACAAGGAGGGACAGACAAGGGACAAAGAAAAACAACTCCATGTGGTGGATGCTGTAAGAGACTCAATATTTCATGCATTGCCAAGAGGACGAGGATAAAAACCACGATTTGTCCAAGGCAAAAATGGGTAATTAGGGAAAGATTCAGAGAAGTCATAGTCAAAGAAAGGTGATCTCTAGATGGTCGAGAGAGGTGTTCCCATCGTGGCTCAACAGTATTGCACCCGACTAGTATCCATGAGGACATGGGTTCAATCCCTGGCCTCACTCAGTGGGTTAAGGTTCCGGCGTTGCCGTGAGCGGTGGTGTAAGTCACAGATGCGGATCAGATCTGGTGTTGCTGTGCACTGTGGGATAAGCCTGGAGCTACAGCTCCCATTAGACCCCTAGCCTGAGAATTTCCATATGCAGAGTGCAGCCCTAAAAACTGAAAGAAAAAAGAAAAGGGACCTCAGGCAGAGGAGTTAGCCTAAGAAAAGATACAGATATGGAAATGGGAATGTGCTTAGCATTCTTTGGGCAGGAGAGGTAGAATAAAGACCACCCCGAAGATGGCAATGGCTTCCTTCCCAACGCCTGTGAATATGTCACCTGATGTGCCAAAGGGAACTTGACAGATGCAATTGTGATACATCTGTATCACAAAAAAGTATCACAAAAAAAAGTATCTGTATCACAAAAAAATGATACATCTGTATCACAAAAAAAGTGGAGAGATTATCCTGTACCATCTGGATGGGCCCAAAGTAATTATAAGGATCCTTATTAATGAAAGAGGGAAGCAAAATAAGGTCAGAGTCAGAGAGAGATTTAAAAATCCTATGTTGGAGTTCCCGTCATGGTGCAGTGGTTAAAGAATCCAACGAGGAACCATGAGGTTGCGGGTTTGATCCCTGCCCTTGCTCAGTGGGTTGAGGATCTGGCGTTGCCGTGAGCTGTGGTGTAGGTCGCAGACTTGGCTCGGATCCCGCATTGCTGTGGCTCTGGCGTAGGCCGGTGGCTACAGCTCCTATTAGATCCCTAGCCTGAGAACCTCCGTATGCTGCGGGAGTGGCCCAAGAAATGGCAAAAAGACCATAAGTAAATAAATAAATAAAAATCCTATGTTGTTGGCTTTGAAGAAGGAAAAATGGACTCATGAGCCAAGGCACAGCAGGCAGTCTCTAGAAGCTGGAAAAATCAAGTGTGTACATGCTCTTCTTCTGTCCCTCAAGAAGGGACACAGACCCAGCCTTACTGATTGCAGTACAAGAAGGCTTGTGTTGTGTGACTCTTGACCTTGATTATGGTAAGGTAATCAATTTGCACTTTATTAAGCCTCTAGGTTTTTGGTGATTTGTGACAGCAGCAATAGTACACTAACGCAGTGAGAGTAAGAGAATGGCTGGTATATAGGGTGATGTGTGTGTGTGTGTGTGTGTGTGTGTGTGTATGGAGACAAGAGAAGCGGGAGATGGTAGAGGGAAAGAAGATTGGGGACCATTCTATAGGATTTTGATAACACACACTGAGTCTAAGTGGTCCAAATGATTATCCTTAGAGAATATAATCCTGAAAGTAAGAGCTCATGTATGAAGGCTGTGATTCCATTGGCTCATTGGTCTGGTTAATTCCCCAGGTATCATAATTAAAACCTGTGAATCGCCTCCTCTTCCTTAGGTGAAGTTTGAGGCCTCCATGTGAGAAATTTTTTTTTCTGCTTTTTGAGGGCCACTCCTATGGCATACTGAGGTTCCTGGGCTAGGGATTGAATTGGAGCTGTAGCCGCCAGGCTACACCACAGCCACAGCAACAGCAATGCCAGATCTGAGCTGGGTCTGCAACCTATACCACGGCAACACCAGATCCTTAACCCACTGAGTGAGGCCAGGGATCAAACCTGCATCCTCATGGATACTAGTTAGATTTGTTTCTTCTGACAGGAACTCCAATGTGAGAATTTTAAGGCAAGCATCATTGTTCCAATGCACACACACACATACAAACATACCTCACTCTAGTCTACTGAACACCATCGTTTTAGTTGTTATTTGACATTTCAGGAATCATGAGTGGTGACTATAGTCATAAAATATATATCTGCAAACTTTGATAAGAGTAGGTGGCTATGAAACACATTCATGGGGAGTTTTTAGATACGGAGGACAAGACAGGTCTCTTTGAAATCTCTTTGCTTCTCTCTTTTCCTTCTAATTTCCTGTCACTTGATCCTCTGTTCTTATTTCCTTTTTTTTATTATTATTTTTTCATCGCTTTGGTCAAAGGAAGTGATCAGAACCATGACAGACGAGTCTAGAGGGTGTATTAATTTTTTTCTTTATCCCCTCAATTCTCATCCATTCTGGAACTCTTAATCCCTTTGTAAAACAAAAGGTTTGGTATGTGCATGACTCAATTTTCCAGTCATGAAAGTTGTTAAGGAAACTCTCACCATAGGGAGTAGACCACCAAAATTAAGCTTAAGAAAGCAAAGAAAATATGTGATACTGAAAGTCCTTGGAAGCCTAAGAAAGGGGCCTTTTGGATGTCAGTAGGATTTTTCTGGAACAGGAGTTGTTCCTCTGCTGTGTATAGCATTGCAAAATGCACTATTTCCTAATCACTGCATGGTTTGCTGTGAAGGCACTGGTGGCCTCTTCACCCCAGTGAACATTTTGATCTGTGATATCAGTCTCTTGGGCCACTGCTAATTGCTTCCAAGTGAATTTAGGCTTGCCAAGAGTCTGGGTGGTGCCTCTCATTGGATACAATTCTTTGCACTTATATAATTCTTTGCTTCCAAATTCCTCTGAATACCAATATAAATTCTCTCAATATAATAGAGTTGAAAGATACAAAATCATCTTGAATTCTGGGTACCTGGGAATGTTCCTGGCACTGCAGCTGACTCCCAGGGGAATATACTAAAGGCAAAAAATATTTAAACTCTATTTTGCATCCTGAAGGGAATTTCTATCTGTCTCAATGAATGTCAAGGTGATAGTATGAAAAGAAAGGTGAACGATGTAAGGCCAAAGAGAGTAGGTATATAAGACTGGGGCTTTTCAACTCTCTAGAGACTTTGAATTGACCATTGACTGTTCCTCTTCCTCATTATCACATCCCGTTAATGACAGTTCTATTAACTATGCTTTCTGAACTCCCCCAGTGTGTTATATCCCCACCCTTCTTCTCTCCCTACCCTGTGCTCTCTAATTTCATTATTCTGGCATTGACCCACTTTTGGTCTCTCCTCGAATTTTAAGTAGTTTTTAAATTTCTAATCATTCTTTCATTTCCAATTTCTAACATCAGACCTTTCCTCTGTTAAATAAGCATGGTAACACTTATTTCTTTTGGTTCATAAGGATTAAATGAAGCAAACTTCAATATACCTGTGAAAGCCCCTGATAAATTTCCTAGCACATAATCATTGCTCAATAAATGTTCCCTTCCTTCCTTGATCCTTAGAATCACTCTCCCCACCAGAGTTTTCTTCTAAGACAAAAATTTGATGATCTCACTATTCTCCTTATAGAAAATCAGTGGCTTATTATTGCTCAAATAATGAAGTTCAATGGCATAGCCCAGCCTTGATAATCTGTCAGTCTATCTTGCTGCTCCCTTTATCCTATGACTCTCCATAACACACCCCTATGCTGGCCATCCCAAATTATTTCAAATGTCAAAATTCTCAAGTCTCTGTGCTGTTCCTCCTGTCTCTAATGAGCTCCAGTTACCACTCTCTTGCATTCTTATCCTTCTGCTGAATTATCTTCCTAACTTTTTCACTTGGAAAATTCCTTTATTCTTTGTGTCCTACTTCAAGTTCACCTTTCTTTCTAAGTCTTTTCAGAATTCTTGAGCCCAGCCAATTACTCATAAAACTTCTAATGTTTGTCATTACCATGATCCTTTGCACACTGAATTGTCATTATTTTGCACTCGAAGTTACCAGGCTGAGAGCTCCTGAAACATCAAGAGCTGGTTTTATTCATCTTTATGTCTCCATTGCCTAGATTTGTGTGTGACACATAGTAACTGTTCCCAAATCCTTATTGTGCAAATACACATTGTTATTTTATATTGTGCTTGTTCATTCATTCATCCAGTATAATTGAGTATCTGCCATATGCCAGACACTACGCTAGGCTCCGTGGAAGATGCAGAGATAAATTAAAAAAATAGATCCTGCTCTCAAGAAATTTATGTTATAGTTGAGAACATGACAAATATTTCATACCAAGAGCCAAGGATGAAAAGTGTCAAACTACTTCCAGAAGAGAAAAATAAAGCTCTCCAATTGGTAAAACAGACACACCGAGTAATGCTTATAGATCAATCAGCAAGTAGTTCTGAATCCCAACACAATTTGCATTCAATCTATTATTGTACTTAAAACTGATGATATAATACTGGCTTCTATTCAATGCTAGGTTAATGGACCTATACTTAGGATATCTGGACAATAATCCATAGAAGGGTGAGAGGAAAATTTTGTTTGTATGTTAGAGAGAGGACAATATCTCTTGTTGGTTGTTTTTTTTTTTTTTTCTTAGTCAGCATAAGGTCTGGTCCATTGTGGTTACTTAAGGTATCCTTGCTGAAATTGCTTAAATGACTGATTTAATGAAATCAATGTGGCATTCCAATGCAAATAATTTGGAGGTGATTTAAACTGCTCTGAATTGGTTACTTTGTCAAAATTTTAAAGTACAAGACATTTATTCATTCATTCATTCAATCAATCATTATCTTAGTTTGAGTTGCTATAACAAATACCACTGGGTAGCTTGAACAACAGAGATTTATTCCTCACAGTTCTAGAGGCTAAAATGTCCACGATCAGGATGCCAGCATGGTCTTGTTCCAATGAAGAACCTTCTTCCCGATTTGCCACCTTTTTGCTGGGTCCTCACATGGTGAGGAAATAGAAAGAGGGAGACAAAGAGAGAGAGAGAGACTGGGAGAAGGAGAATATGTTTTAGGGCCACACCTGCAGCATATGGAAGTTCCCAGGCTAGGGGTTAAATTGTAGCTGTATCAGCCAGCCTACACCACAGCCATAGACCCCATAGCAATGCGGGATCCCAGCCAGGTCTTTGACCTATACCACAGCTCACAGCAACACTGGATCCCCTACCCAATGAGCAAGGCCAGGGATCGAACCTGCGTCCTCATGGATACTAGTCTGATTCATTTCCACTCATTTCTACTGCGCCACGACGGGCGTCTTCTTATAAGGGCACTAATTCCATCATGAAGGCTCCACTCTCATGATCCAATAACTTCCCAAAGGCCCCACCTCCAATATGAGGGACTAGGGTTTAAACAAATGAATTCAAGGGGAGGAGGTCATAAACAGTCTATAACAATATATATTTATTTATTGATGCAATGACTCGATAAATAGTCCTTAAACTAGCTCCTCCTATTCTTAACCACGAATTACCTTCTCTATCTTGTGGATTACCTTTCATTTCTCAAGTAAATTTTTACTCTACAAATAAATGTTCATTTTCTAACTAAATCTTAAGCCACTTTAGGGCAACAGGCTAGTCTCTTATACTAAACTGAGCAGATATTCAATGCTAGGAATTTACTTGATAATGTCCCACCCTCCCCTTAGCTATGACAAGCAGCTCAAGCCACAAGCATAGACTTAAAACAGATTCCTATGTATGAAAATCTGAATTGATCAGAGAGACTCATTTCTGTCTCATCTCCATGGAAACTTTTATTTTGCCTGGCTGCGGATGAGGAAGAACCATGGCAGGAGATGACATAACCTTGGAAAAGCTCTCCTTTCAGGTTGGAGCACTTAGAAATCTCTGGCTTGTGTGTGGAAGTCCCCAGCACTGGGAACATTAGGAAAGTCTCAAGAAGACAGGTCTCAGAAGCCAGAAGATTAAACAAATGCCACCTCCACAGGGCCATGCTCTCTCAGCAGAAGAGAGGCGCCATGTAAGCAAAGAAAGTGAAGGTGAAAATGAAATTTTTAAACAGAAAAAGAACACAGAAGAAGGATTCATGGTGGGCCATGCTGGGGGTGCCGGGAGAGGAGAGAAAAGCAAGGATGAGAGGCACCAAACAAGCAGCAAGGCTGCAGAGAGAGACGCCCATAGATCATTTAAAAGCTGTGAGTCATTTGCTTCCTGATTCAAGGGGACAGTAATAGGGCATGTAATGTGGTTTAACACTTATTAATTTATTAACAGTGGGGTAGTCCCGGGAAGCATAGGTGGGAGAGGGGTCGGAACAGAGTGTGGATTCTGGGTTGCGGGATTAGGAGGTTCTGGGAGGACACATAGTGCTAATCTTTCTGTATATTTCATAGTAGTGAGTTCTCACAGAACACTTCTGAAGCCGGCAATGCAATGCTCTTCTTATTTGCTAGTTGAGGAAGCCAGGACTCCGGGGCTAGGTAACTTCCGATCACAGAGTTAATAAATGCCAGAACTTATTTTCCAATTAAAGTGCATCCGATTCCAAGATTTATGTCCTGTCCTCAACCTCATTTTCTCACCATACCTCACTCAGAGCATCTGAGAGTAGGAATATAGAAATATATATATATAAAGCGGGTTTTAACATCTTTAAAAATCTGGACTAGTAAGGAAAGAAAGACATGTAAACAATAAACCAAATCATGTGACAGAATGAAATCTATGTTTGGGTGGTTATAAACAAAGTGCTAAGAATCCCAGATAAAGGAACATTTCATTGAGATTCTCACAAGGAACAGGAAATGCTGGCTAAGAATGTGGTGTTAAGGGACCAGAATGAAAAGATCTTGGATCAAGTTTAATAAGCAAAGAATTAAGGAAAGACGATCATACATGAGGAAGGGGAAGGGATTACCATGCACAGGGCATGGAAATGAGATTGGAGAAACTGCTTATAACTAGCCCGTGGTAACCCTCGAAGGCAAATCTAGGCAGTTTGGAGTCTAACATCGCACTGCAAGCAGTGGGGGTCAACAGAAGAAACTGGAGGAAGGGAGAGAAATATTCTGTTGCACAGATGTCTGGGGCAAGGCCCTGCCTCTGCAGCAGTCATAGCTCATTTTGAGGAAGGAACATAAGGTTAAAGAACTATAGAGAGGACTCTGCGTCCAAATTCCTATTCCTTCCCCACCCTTAGCTAGAAAGTCTGGGATTTTCTTTTCTTCGTATTTAAAGTTTGTAACAAGTAACCTAAGGATATAGACTGGAAGTTTCCTTATTGCCATGCCCCACCCATTACAAACCAGAAAGAAAAAACATTTCCTTACAATAAATCTTCCTCTTCCTCTTACTTTCTTCCACATCTCTCTCTAAAATATGAGCAGCCTTGAAGCAGAGGACCAAGCTAAGTTATGTCTGTATTTCTAACCCATCAGAATGATGAAATAATAAGTATGGGTGGTTGTAAACCCCTAAATTCATGGTAATTTTTATACAGCAACTGTTCAATGAGAGATTTTTAAAAACTTGATTCAAAAACTTCTTAGTGGTGTCATATTTGCATTCTCCTACTTAGCTTTAGTTTCATAGAGTTTTCAAACTCCACTTATTTTCATCTCTCTTCTATATGTTATCATCTATTTATTTCAAATTAACCAATATGAAACACACCCCCTTTCCCTGGTAAGCTTGCAGAGTCATTTATATTAGACATCAGTACACCTCTTTACTAAAAGTTTTGGATGATAAAGATTTCCATCACAACAATTTAAAAAATATAATTTTAGCAACCAGATATTTAATTTATTTTTTTTTTTAAAGCATGTTAGTATTGCCTGCCATCTTGAATTTCTTTTTGGCCAATTTTCTGTGTGGGCTCCAAATTCCTGTAAGATTACTTAGGATCTTATTTTCCTTTCTGCTCTCAACACCAGCTTCCTGTTCATTTATCTTTACAGAGTTTCAAGGCCTTAACTGGCCCATCGGAAGAAATATCAAGGTATTTTCCTAAAGAAAGAGTTTCGTTCCCAAACGAAACCCCAACTTTAATAGTTAAAATGTGTCTTTACTTTGTGACATATGAAAAACTCCCAGAAGAGTGACAAAGAGAAAGCAAATATTTGGCAGATATTAGCGTTCCTTTTTTTTTTTTGTCTTTTTAGGGCAGTACCTGCACCATATGGAAGTTCCCAGGGCTAGGGGTTGAAGCAGAGCTGCAGCTGCCAGCCTACACTACAGCCACAGCAATGTGGGATCCAAGATGTATCTGCGACCTACATCATAGCTCACAGCAACGCTGGATCCTTAACCCACTGAACAAGGCCAGCGATCAAATCCATATGCTTGTGGACACTAGTTGGGTTCATTACTGCTGAGCCACCACGGGAACTCCCTAGTGTTCCCTTCTTTTCCCTCCTTTCCTACTTTGTATCTGCTATTTCCCAGGCATTTGTGATACTTACAGGGTCAAAGCAATGTGGTTAAGCACCTGGTGCTTCATGAGTTTTACTAACATGGGAAAGATTATCTAAAGAAGTGGTTTTCAAATTGTCTATAGTGAAGTACCAGGTTTTTTTTCTTTTTTTTTTTTTTAAATGTTCAATATATTTTAGATGGATACTTCTGTAAAATCTTCTATTCAACCCCTAGCCTGGGAACTTCCATATGCCACAGGCATAGTCTTAGAAAGGAAAAAAAATTACAATATCTACTCTTTCAAAGAATTAAGGATTTGAAAAAATAGTTTCCCACCGTCTGGGAGAAATTTTTCCTAATGCTTATATCTAATGAAAGATTTGTATCAAGGATATATAATATCTCTTATAACTCAATAATAAAAAGTCTAACAAAGCATTTCAACAAACAATTAATACATGAAGACATAGGAATGATGAATAAGCATATCCAAGAAAACTCAGCATTGCTAGCCATCAGGGAAATGCTAGTTAAAATCATAATGAGGTACCACTAAAACACCCACTTACAAAGCTGGATTTAAAAGACTGATAATACTAAGTATTGGTGAAGATGTGGAAAAGCTAAAACTCTAGAAGCGTAAAATGGTATTACCCTTTTAAAAACAGTTTGGCAGTTTGTCTTAAAGTAAAACATATACTTAAAAATCATCTTGGAGTTCCCGTCGTGTCGCAGTGGTTAACGAATCCGACTAGGAACCACGAGGTTGCGGGTTCGATCCCTGCCCTTGCTCAGTGGGTTAACGATCCGGCGTTGCCGTGAGCTGGGGTGTAGGTTGCAGAGGCGGCTCGGATCCTGTGTTGCTGTGGCTCTGGCGTAGGCCGGTGGCTACAGCTCCGATTCGACCCCTAGCCTGGGAACCTCCATATGCCGCGGGAGCAGCCCAAGAAATAGCAACAACAACAACAACAACAAAAGACAAAAAAAAAAATAATAAATAAAAATCATCTGTATATTCCATTCCTAGGTACTTATTCCCAAGAAATAAAAATATATGTACGATTGTTTTTCTATATCTATAGGGGATTGGTTCCAAGACCTGCGCAGTTATCAAAACCCACAGATGCTCTAAGATGCTCTAATCCCATCACTGACACTCTGGTTCCATAGTTCTGCATCCATGGATTCAACAAACTTCAGATCATGCAGGACTGTAATATTTATTGTTAAAAAAAATTCATGTATAAGTGGACCTGTGTTGTTCAAGTGTCAACTTCATTTACGCAAAGGCTTTTCCATGAATATTTATGGCAACGTTATCCATTATAGCCCAAACTATAAATAACCCAAATGTTTATCAACATAGGAATGAACGAACTAACTGTGGTGTATTCTTACAATGAACACTGTTTAGTAATAAAAGGAAACAATAAATAGTACATGCAAACAGCATGGATAAATCTCAAAAACATCATGCTAAATGAAAAAAAAAAAAAAACAGACACACAAGAGACCATGTTGCATGATTCCATTTGTATGAAATTCCAGAACAGGCAAAACCAATCTATAATGACAGATCAGGGCTTGCCAAGGACCAGGAATAGAAGGGAGTTTGGGGGAATTTCTAGGGATGATATAGATGTTCTATATATTGGTTGGAGTGGTTATCTAGATGATTATATTGGTCTAAGCCCATTGAAATGTATACCCAAAACATAAATTATATCTTGGTAAAATTTATTTTCTTTAAATAAGAAGGATATTATGTACAGTAGGACCCCATTGCAGGGAACTATGTCCAATCTCTTGGGTTAGAACGTGATGGAAGTTGGTATGAAAAAAAAGAATGTATGTATATATGTATGACTGGGTTACCTTGCCGTACAGCAGAAATTGACAGAATATTGTAAATCAGCTACACTTTAATATTTTTTTTAAAAAAAGGAAGGATATGATGGGAGTTTCCATTGTGGCTCAGCAGAAACTAACCCAACTAGGCTTCATGAGGATGCTGGTTTGATCCCTGGCCCCGCTCAGTGGGTCAAAGATTCGGCATTGCCATGAGCTGTGGTGCAGTTCACAGACGCAACGTGGCTTGGATCCCACGTTGCTGTGTCTGTGACATAGGCTGGCAGCTACAGCTCTGATTTGACCCCTAGCCTGGGAACTTCCACATGCCATGCCTGCGGTCTTAAAAAAAAAAAAAAAAAAGATATTATGAAGGAAATAATTCAGGGAAATTTGCCAGATATAAGTTTCCAGATTCTTAGTAGGCACTCAATTAATATTTTTAATTTGGTTGATTATATAAGACCTATGTAATACACTTAGCAAAATGCTTGATACATAAAAAGATACTTAATGATTATTTACAGAACAAATGCCTGAATGGGTCTACTCTGCTCTACTGTCCATTAACTCCCACTTATCTTAAGTTTATAAATGCTTAAATTGAGAAAAAGAAATGTGTAATGAGCTTCTTACCAAGTTACAATCCAAGGAGGTACTTGTCTTGTTCTGAAGCAGAGCCTGGGTAGAGGGATACACTGGAAATGTGAACGTAGTTGCTAAGGCAGCAAATTAAGCTACTGTACAAAGAAGAGGGGCCACAAGGCTCAAAGAGAAGAAAATGAAGGTCATCAGTAAGGTGAATAATAGAGTGGGATGAGAGAATAGCAAGAGCCTGCTTATTGCAAAGCAACTTCCTAAACGGAAGCTCAGAGTATGGTAAGATAGTCCAGAAGCTGATGTGTTAGTGATCTAACCACAGGTAGGAGAGAGGCTTGGGCCATCTCAGAGCTTCATCCTCTTCAGAACACCGGAAAAAGTCCTTCTAAAGCTTCCTGCTCAACTTCTACTCAATGGGTGAGGAAACGGAAGCCCAAAGAAATGATTTACCCATTGGTGCACAGACACGGAGTCAGAATTATTTCCAGGAGTTCCCATAATGGCGCAGCAGAAACGAATCTGACTAGGAACTATGAGGTTATAGGTTCGATCCCTGGCCTTGATCAGTGGGGTAAGGATTCAGCATTTCCATGAGCTATGGTGTAGGTCACAGATGCAGCTCAGATCTGGCATTGCTGTGGCTGTGGCATAGGCCGGCAGCTTTAGCTCTGATTAAACCCCTAGCCTGGGAACCTCCATATGCCATGGGTATGGCCCTGAAAAGACAAAAAGACAAAAAAAAAAAAGGAATTATTTCCAGACCGCCTATATTTTCATCATGGTTGTAGTTGTTCAGTACAGATAAAAAGCAAACTATTTCAAAGCTGTATGCATAGCCTCTGAGAAGAGGCCCTTCTGACGGCTCAGTTAATGATGGGAAACCTGTTCTTTTGACTTTCCTGTGCTGTAAACTGGATTGTAGATTTTTTAAAGGAAGGAGGGCATGAGTTCCTTGAGATAAACATAAAAAGAATTGTTCTGTGCCTCAAGGGATTTCATCCAGCCTTTGGCCTCCCAAATTGTGGCGGTGACACTTTGCTTACCAGAGGGTGGTGTAGCCTGGCACTCCTGACCAAAGACAGAATCGGTCTGAGCTGGCTTCCAGCTGGTACTAGCTGCAGCTGTGGTTTTCAGGGTCTCAATCGACTCTAATTATTGAAGTGTAGTCTTTTTTGTGGTTATAGGTGTCATCTTGCTGTTTAAGCCATGTTTCTGTAATTAAAACCCGATTCTTGTATTTTACTGCAAACCTCACATGCTTATTTATAACCTTCAAGGATGTGCTCACCTCTTCATGCACCTTAACACATCTAATAGATGCTATATATGGCTGAGGGCTCATTCACATGGAGGGGGGGGCATGGTTGCATCCTTTCTCTAAACTACACTAAGAGGACAATCAACGTTATCCTTTGAGGAGAAATCATTTCAACATTTTCTTTTAAATTTTTCTTAATTAAATTTTTTGCTATAGTTGATTTACAATGTTCTGTCAATTTCTGCTGTACAGCAAAGTGGCCCATTTATACGTATATATATATATATACACACACACATTCTTTTTCTCACATTATCCTCCACCATGTTCCATCACAAGTGACTGGATATAGTTCCCTGTGCTATACAGCAAGATACCATTGCTTATCCACTCCAAATGCAATAGTTTGCATTTAATAACCCAAACTACTAGTCCATTCCACTCCCTCCCCTTCCCCTTGGCAACCACAAATCTGTTCTCCATATCCATGAGTTTGTCTCTTTTCTGCAGATAGGTTCATTTGGGCCATATACTAGAGTCCAGATATAAGTGATATCATATGGTATTTGTCTTTCTCTTTCTGACTTACTTCTCTTAGTATGAAATCTCTAGTTCCATCCATGCTGCAAATGGCATTAGTTTGTTCTTTTTATGGCTGAATAATATTCCATTGTGTATATGTACCACATTTTCTTAATCCCATTCATCCATCGATGGACATTTAATTTGTTTCCATGTCTTGGCTACTGTGAATAGAGTTCCAATGAACAGAGGTATGCATGTATCTTTTTGAATGAAAGTTCTGTCCTGATTGTTTTAAATTTTAAAACTGGATATTGCTCCAATAGATGACAGCCTGAGTCACCATGGTAGAATCCAGCTGAAGATTAAGAATCAGGAGATAACTCAGGAAAGTTGGAGTAGATTATAGGTGAGCTTTAGACTCAGAAAAAAACAAAACATCTTTCTTAGTCCATTCATGTTGCTTAATCCACTCATCCATGCCATTTGAATACCATAGACTGGGTGGATTATAAGCAGAAATGTATTTCTTAGAGTTCGGGAGGCTGGAAGTTCAAGATCAGAGTGCCAGCAGGGTCAAGTGAGGGCCCTTTCCTGGGTTGCAGACTTCCAAGATGCATTCTGACATTGAAGAGGGAGGAAGGGAATTCTCCTTGGTCTCTTATATAAAACCTCTAATCCCATCATGGGGGCTCCACCTTCATGACCTAAGCACCTCTTGAAGTCTCCAACCCCTGAGACTATTCCATCAGGCACTTGGATTTCAATATTTCAATTATGAATTTGGGGAAACAGAAACATTCAGACCATAACAAAATTCATTGCTTATTGAGTACTTGTTATGCGTTTGACACTTACTATGTTCAGTTATAAACTTTGAGTAGTGGAAGAACATTCTCATATCTGTTTCACTTACTTTTTTTTTTTAAGGAAGCCCCACACTGTTTTCTTTTTCTTTTTCCTTTTTTTTTTTTTCTCTTTTCCCTTTATTGACCACCCCTGAAGCACATGGAAGTTCCCAGGCCAGTGATCAAATACACATCTGTAGTGACATCAACCCACTGATCAGGGCTGGGGATCAAACTGGTATCTCCACGGAGACAAGCCAGATCATCAAACCCACTGTGCCACAGCAAGAACTTTCTGTTTTACTTACTTTTTATACCAATGCTCCACAATACCTGACACATCTTGGCAGTTCAACAAACATTTTTAGAATGCAGGAATGAATGAATGAAAGGAGGCACTATATTTAATTTTACTTTTCAGATTGAGAAATTAGGCCTTGAAATATAAGGTAGCTTGTACAAATTCACACAGCAGTTAGTCACTCAGATTAGGAATGGTCTCTTTGATTCCAAAATGTCTCCTCTTCACTATACTACTAGTAAACCAATAGATAATTACTCAGACATGTCCTAGTTTAGGGAAAGTTTGGAAGAATTGGATTGCAATGGAAGGAGCAGCATTAATCTCAGTTATGTTTGAAAAAGGCAATTCAAACATCTTTTGGAGAACTAGAATGGGCAAAAGTGGGAGGAGAGAGTCTATCTGGGAGGTGATAACAGTAGTCCAGGCATGACGTAATAATATCTTAGGCTAGAGTGCTCATGCTACACATGGAGAAAAACGGACCACTTTTTTTTTTTTTTTTTGGTCATTTCTAGGGCCACTTCAGCGGCATATGGAGGTTCCCAGTCTAGGGGTCTAATCGGAGCTGTAGCCGCCGGCCTATGCCAGAGCCACAGCAACGCGGGATCCGAGCCAAGTCTGCGACCTACACCACAGCTCACAGCAACGCCAGATCCTTAACCCACTGAGCAAGGCCAGGGATCGAACCCACAACCTGATGGTTCCTAGTTGGATTCGTTAACCACTGTGCCACGACGGGAACTCCGAAAATGGACCGCTTTCGAGACAATTTATGAGATGGCCTGAAGGGATTTGTAGATGGACTACATGTCATGTCGTGAAGAAGGGAAGAGAGGAACTTGACATTCTTTTTTTTTTTTTTTTTTGGTCTTTTTGCTATTTCTTTGGGCTGCTCTCACGGCATATGGAGGTTCCCAGGCTAGGGGTTGAATCGGAGCTGTGGCCACTGGCCTGCGCCAGAGCCACAGCAACGCGGGATCCGAGCCGCGTCTGCAACCTACACCACAGCTCACGGCAACGCCGGATCGTTAACCCACTGAGCAAGGGCAGGGACCGAACCCGCAACCTCATGGTTCCTAGTCGGATTCGTTAACCACTGCGCCACGACGGGAACTCCGAACTTGACATTCTTTCAGGACTCAGTTTCAAGTACCGAATGGATGGTGTACCAGTCTTTGAGTTGGGAAAGTCTGAAGGAAGAGAGTTTCTGCAGGAGCGAGAATCAAGAGTTTTGAACATAATATTGTGTATTAAATAAGCAGGTAGCGATGTGGAATGGGCTGCTGAATATATGAGGCTGGAATTCTGGAAAGAGACCTCCATTTAGGAAACTAGGATAGGAAGGGACCCAGAGCTAGTTATGTAAACCCCAGGCCCCTCACTGTAAAAGGGTCCTTCAGAAAAAACGGTACATGATTGTTAAACAACCACAGCACATTTGGTGAGAACACTTATTATACCTCAGAGTGACTCAGTCTGGTGATTGCTCCTCAGGTTTGGCAGAAAGGTTGCAAGTAAAAACAGTCTTTCTTGAGCATTCTCTCAGTCACACTCTCCGATTTGAAAAATGGCAGAGGAAACGTAGCTATAGACTTAGGCAGACTGAGAGTAGACACAACCACCACAGGTTTAGAGAAGTTACAGCGAGCCCTGGGTTGATGAGTCAAAACAAAATAACGATACCAAAAGTTCAGCTATGTGCGGGCTGGATATAATGACTTAACTTTCTTCTTTCTTTCTTCTTTCTTCTTTTTTCTTTTTTTTTCCTATCCCAGGAATGAAAATAAATGTCAACATACCACACCCTGGAGATTTAATGTACTGAATCTTCAGGACCCTAATTGAAGGAACTGATTGTATCACATTGCGATGATTCATTCAGTGGCTGCCTTCTCCAATATTCTGGGCTCCTTGACGGCTGGGATAAACCCCTCCTTAACCCTATCTCCAGCCTCTCGAAGTCTCTGAATTAATCACTGTGGGTTGAGAAATCCAGTAAGTACATGAGAAGATTCATCTTCAAAATATCCAACAGGAAATGTAAAAATAATTATTGCAAGAAATTTTATTTCTATGAACAGCAATGAGCCCTCATACTGATGACTTATAAAATACTCCTGACTACTATTCCTGCCACCAATTTTTGCCTCAGTTCCCTTTCCATAAGAGCAAAGGATTGTAGGTGTACAACATATGCTCGTGGTGTTCTAATTTCTAACATATTTCCAGGGAGCCCTGGACAAGTCAACTACTACCTGTAAGTCAATCTAGCCATTCTCTTGACTTCTTTTTATAGAGCCCAAGAGCAGAAGATCTCCCAGATCCAGAGATAACCTTATTTTATTTTATGCCCCGTATGGCTGACAGGTCCATCAGAAGAAACACGCAATGGATTAAGGTAATTTACTAGACATATAAATAAGTGGGATCAAGGTATTACACCTCTAAAAGATTTTTAAACAAATAATTTCAGGAGTTCTTATCGTGGCTCAGCAGTAATGAACCCAGCTAGTATCCACGAGGATGCAGTTCAATCCCAGGCCTCGCTCAGTGGGTTTCATCAAAGCTTTACATCACCTCTTTTAAAATTTATCTTATCTTACTTTATCTGATCTTATCTTATCTTGCTTTTAGGGCTGCACCTGCAGCATATGGAATTTTCTAGGCTAGGAGTTGAATTGGAGCTACAGCTACAGCAACACAGAATCTGAGCTGTGTCTGCGACCTGCACCACAGCTCACGGTGGCAATACCAGATCCCCAACCCACTGAGTGAGGCCAGGGATCAAACCCACGTCCTCACGGATACTAGTCAGGTTCATTCCTGCTGAACCACAATGGGAATGCCTGTCATCACCTCTTTGTTATTAAGAAAATGTCCATTTTGCAGCCCTGGCAGGGAATTCTAAACAATCAAGGACCCTCTGACCCTTAGATTCATAGAAAAGTAGCTAAACATCCACAATGATAAATTTTATACTAAATTCAAAAGGAAATTTGATTTCCTTTTTGAACTCCATGCCCTCAGACTTAACTCTTTCACTGTTCATGTCCAAATTGCTTCCTGGTCCAATATAGTTGGGGGGCGGGGGTCCCATCTGGCCAGGGAGATCATCTGTGGGTGTGAATGTGTCCCCACGATGCGTTCGTGTCTCCCCCTTAGTAAGGAATATTCATCTTTTTCAATCTTACTGCAAGTACCAACCTTCAGACCCACACTTCCTGCCCATAACATCCATGATGAAATCAAGGCCCTGATGCTCTTGGCCAGAGCAGAGGAAAGGAGAATGAAAGTGTCATCAGTCGTTTTGTTGCCTTTGGTTTTCATGTCCACCAGATTGGATTTTGGTTTTGAACTCCGCAAATGCTGTTCCACCAACTACAATAACCCAACTCACAAGATCAAAGACTTTGAGGCCCCAAAGACCATAAAACCTAAATATGTTTCAGGAGAATGTCTAAATGGTGACATAATCACCTTCTAGCCAGAGAGACCAACATGTCTTAATAATTTTGAACAAAGATGCCAACCTATCCGCGGAGAGAAAATAAAAACAAAAAGCACCATATTCATCTTTGCTTTAAATTATACGGTTACAAGACCAACAGAGTTGGTCTGTTCTTTTCAGGAAAATTCCCCTCTTTTGCCTCATCACATTACTTGGTTCAGATATAGTCTGCTTTCAATTTGGGGAAGTTTTGGGTTTCTCATAGGCATAGACCTAATTTCTCTAGTATGGTTTGTTCATATTCAGCAAATTTCTTTGTATCTTGGGTTTGCTTTTCCTGATATAACAACGGAGGCACCAAAAAGTGTGTCCGAAAAACTGCGCAGGAAATGTTACATATTCCAGAGTGCCCACTGGAGAAAGCTTTCTATTCAGACTTCTGCGGATCGCGGCATATCTAGACCAATAATACCGACAAAACCAAATGGAAGATGTGTCTCCTAATTTTGTTGTTCTGATGCACCTCCGTTGGAAATGTGTTCTAATTTTTAATGTCATCTTTTTAAAAATCATGGGTACACAATGGGTTCCTACTGTACAGCACAGGGAACCATGTCCAGTCTCTCAGGGTAGAACATGATGGAAGATTGTATGAGAGAAAAAATGAATGTATATCTATGTATGATTGGGTCACTCTGCTGTGCAGCAGAAATTGACACAAAGCTGAACATCAACTATATACTAATTTTAAAAAGGAAAAAGTTAATTAATTAATTAATTAAAAAGTGAAAAAAAATCATTCTTGTCTGTGACTAAAATGCTTCAAGAATATATGCCTAGAATCTCTTTTTTGAGACTGCTCTATGAATCAAGGAAAACTAGCTATAAATGTCAGGAAATCTCATATCCTTCTACGAGTTAGGGATCCATAGCCATTAAGTATATGTCTTCTCATTGTGCCCTATTTTTTTTTTTTTTTTTGTCTTCTTGCCATTTCTTGGGCCGCTCCTGAGGCATATAGAAGTTCCCAGGCTAGGGGTCGAATTGGAGCTGTAGCCACCGGCCTACGCCAGAGCCACAGCAACGACAGATCCAAGCTGCGTCTGCGACCTACACCATAGCTCATGGCAACGCCGGATCGTTAACCTACTGAGCAAGGCCAGGGATCGAACCCACAACCTCATGGTTCCTAGTCGGATTCATTAACCACTGAGCCACGATGGGAATTCGACCCCTAGCCTGGGAACCTCCATATGCCGCGGGAGCGGCCCAAGAAATAGCAAAAAAAAAAAAAAAGAGGGGAAGACAGAGGACCCCAAAGGAAGTAACAAGTGAAGGTCCGGATGTAAGGGCCGTGAGCAAGTCTCAGGCAAGACTGCGCACATGAACGCAGTGGTCATTAGGGAGGCAACCGCCTGGGGTCTAATCGGAGCTGTAGCCACCGGCCTACGCCACAGCCACAGCAACGCCAGATCTGAGCCGTGTCTGCGACCTACACCACAGCTCACGGCAACGCTGGATCCTTAAGCCACTGAGCAAGGCCAGGGATCGAACCCGAAACCTCGTGGTTCCTAGTCGGATTTGTTAACCACTGAGCCATGACGGCAACTCCCCAAAACGTTATTGAAATGCATAAAAGGAAAGAACATTCATTCGTGGTGTCAATTCAGTCATCAGATACTGAAGAGAACCCCTGGGGTTCTATTCCTTCAGTTCTGGAGATACGGCAGTAAAACCCCAAAGCCAAAATCCATCCTTTCAAATATCTTACATTTCAGAGAGAGATTTACAAAATAAACAAATGGGCATAGATGTAATATGTTAAATAATGAAAAGGATCGTGAAGGAAAAATAAAGTGTGAATAAGTGACTAGGGATGTATTTCAGACAGGAATATCAGAAATGGCCTCTAAGGAGTTCCTGTCATGGCTCAGTGGTGATGGACCCGGTTGGTACACATGAGGATGTGTGTTCGATCCCTGGCCTCGCTCAGTGGGTTAAGGATCCTGCATTGCCATGAGCCGTGGTATGGGTCAAATACAGCTTGGAGCCTGAGTTGCTGTGGCTGTGGTGTAAGCAGGAAGCTATAGCTTTGACTTGATCCCCAGCTGGGGAACTTCCATATGCCACAGGTGCTGCCCTAAAAAGACCAAAAAAAAAAAAAAAAAAAAAAGGCCTCTAAGAATATGGGATGTACGGACGGACTTGAATGAGGTGAAGGAGAGGTTTATGAGACCATGTGGGAAAAGACAAGTCCTGGCATAGGAAATTGAAGAGCAAAGGCCCTGAGGTTAGCATGTTCAAGGAAGAGCAAGGAGTCCAGGGTGACTGCACAGAGTAAATAGGAACAAGTTGGGGAGATAAGGTTTGCTGTGTAACGAAGGACCTCATGGATGATGGTAAGATTTGGATTTTGTTCTAAGCATGATAGGAAATTGTTAGAAAATTTTAAGCAGGGAAATGACATAGATTGACTTTTTAATGGGGCCACTTGGTTTCTTCTGTAAGAGTGGAAACAAAAAGAGACCAATTAGAAAAAATGAGGTCTGGCCCAAGCAAAGGATGATTGGCTGTGGAGTGAACTGGGAAGTAGCATAGAGGATGGTGAGAAAAGGCCAGTCTCGGGTTAAAATTAAAAGGCAGAGCCTTGGAGTTCCCGTCGTGGCTCAGCAGAAATGAATCTGACTAGGAACCATGAGGTTTCGGGTTCAATCCCTGGCCTTGCTCAGTGGGTTAAGGATCTGACGTTGCCGTGAGCCGTGGTATAGGTTGCAGATGCGGCTCAGATCTGACCTTGCCGTGGCTGTGGCGTAGGCAGGCAGCTGTAGCTCCAATTGGACCCCTAGCCTGGGAACCTCCATGTGCCTCGGGTGCGGCCCTAAAAAAAAAAAAAAAGAAAGGTGGAGACCTAGGTCCTTATTATTCCATAGTAACCGGTTTCCTTGCTTTGGTGTAAGCAGAGTTTTTTCCTGCAGGTGTTCTCATCAATAAAAACATTGCAGGAATACTCAAGGAAGCCTTGTTTGCTTTAGTGATTTAAAGACAGCCGCATGGTACAATTATTGGTTACTAAAAGTCAACTACTAAGAATTTAAGACTTCTGAAGTATACTGGTTGCTTAAGTAATCTCATTTGGGAGTTGCTGTGGAAAGTTTTGGAAAGCATAGTTTTTTGTTTGTTTAATTTTTGGAACTTCAGAAAAAGTTCCCTTTTCTAATCCAGAGACTGGCAGCTACTTCCCCATCTGTAGCACCTGTTACACCTGAAAAGATGCATTCGATGAAGCTATTGAAAAATGTTTGTTTTTTCCTACACTGCGTTTGTAAATATTTATCTTAGTAAGTTTCTGGGTTTGTCTTCTGGACTTAAATGTGGAGCAGTTTCTAGGGGTGGTATTGAATACTGTGAGAATCTGTCATTGCACTGAGCACCCATTATGGTATGTAACCTTGTGATTGAATCTGTTTCATGTGTGCAAGGACTGGAAGGTCAACAAAAATGAAAGATTATAAGATGGTAGAGTTATTATAAATTTATTAAACATCTTTACAATAAAAAAAATTACTTTTGCTTTTAAAAAACGATGGAGCCATCAGGTTTAGCTAGTTCATGATGAATTTGAAAATAATATAAGATTGGGCACTTCTCAGTGTGGGGTTGTGAATGGAGAGCTTGGTCTTGGAAAAGTTTATGTTTAACCCTTTTTTGTGTCCCTTTTTTTTTTTTTTTTGTCTTTTCCATGGCTGCATCCACGGCATATGGAGGTTCCCAGGCTAGGGGTCTAATCAGAGCTGTAGCTGCTGGCCTACGCTACAGCCACAACAACTCAGGATCCACGCCGTGTTTGACCAACACCACAGCTCACGGCAATGCCGGACCCTTAACCCACTGAGCAAGGCCAGGGATCAAACCCAAAACCTCATGGTTCCTAGTCAGATTAGTTAAACACTGAGCCAAGATGGAAACTCCTGTTTTTGTTTTTTGTCTTTTTTTTTAATTTTGTTTTTATTTAACCCTTGATAAGCATCAAGATGAGGCTGTCAAGCTGGAAGTTAGATATTTGAATGTGAATTCAGGGAGAGAGGCAGGCTGGAAGAATCCATTTGAGAATTATCAATTTACAGATAGTGTTTAAAAATCACGACCTTCAATCAGGAAGAAGTCTGAAAACTGAGCCCTGGGGTTCCTCAATGAATGAATAGAGATTAAAGGCCTAACCCCCAGGGTGATGGTATTTGGAAATGAGGCCTTTGGGGAGTGATTAGTTTAGATGGACCCATGAGATTGGCAACCCCATGATAGGATACAAGAAGAGGAAGGGATCAGAATACTTGTTCTTTTTTTCTCTCTTTTTTCTCTCTCTCTTTTCGTTGTAGCTGCCTCAGCACACAGACACCTAAGATTTCTTGTCATGAGGTCAATGTCATGGTCTGTCCAGGTTCCAGCCTCTGAGTGTGGCCCAGAGTCTGGTCAGAGAAACTAATTTCACCCAGGTGGAGTTTTGCCATTTCTGGTAGGCAGAATAATGTCCTCAGAAAGATGTTCTTGTCCTCATTTGGGGACCTGTGTCATGTTAGGTTACATGGCTAAGGGAAATTAAGGCTGCGGATAGAATTTCTTTCGTCAATCAGCTGACCTTGAGATGGAGACAACCTTGGATTATGGGGGAGGACCAATATCATCACAAAAATCCTTATAATTGGCAGCGACAGAAGATTGTAAGCGTCAGAGGGATGTCAGGTGACATCTTTGGTCCTTGCCAAAGAAATAGCTACGTGCATGAGAGGGTGGCAGCAAAGATTTTCCCACTCTCTTTTAACTAGTGGATCGCTTCTATTTCACGCAACAATTACTGTGACAGTCGCAAGTTGGGATTCTTAGTTGCTGAAGTTTATTTTCAAATTCTTGCAAGATTTTGAGATTCATGGTTTTCTGTGTTGGGAGCTTTTGAGTTTTTGTCTCATTAGGTATCATCAGAATGATTTTAGAAGATAGGGGAAAATATACCACTGACTTTTACCCCATTATATCCTCGCAGAGGTTTCCTAAACAGAATGTCAGGATGATCTGGGAATACCCAAGTGAAGAAGGGGACTTTAGGTGGAATAAAAGCATTCCTGACTCATTTACCTAAAAAGAAGGAGGAGACAGTGGGGGGATGCTGGCCCTCAGACAAGGCCTGTTGCCTCCTTTGGCCTCAGCTAATAAAGTAACACTATTTCTTGCCTTGCCAATTTTTCTTGGTTGTTTGGGGGAGTCAAAATTCCTTCGGAAAAAACTTCTTAATACATAGTTACTGCTTGCAAAATAAGCAGCAGGCACAGAGTGAGAAATCAAAATGGACAAGACCTACCCTGACCCTTAGCAGGCATCCAGTTGGGAAGCCAGACCTGAAAAATGCTGGCAGGTAGCCTTTGGGAAAATCAGAAACACAAACAAATGGACAAACAAGCAAAAACCAAAGTCATAAAGAACCTGAAAGTGCTTTTTAAACCACAGCTCTTTTCCAGAGGAAAGGAAAGCTACGGTAATCATGAGAATGTTACCAATGTTGGATGATGGTACTTATCTCGCCAAGTTACATAACGGTACTTCTGTCAAGTAGCCAGAGGATGAGTAAAATCGGATGCTCCTTTCTGTAGTCAAAACATCAAAAGTCAGTTTCTTTGACAAATTGCAAGATATGTATGTGTCTGTTATCTTTGGATGAATCACACGCTTTGCCCAATAAAGTCAAGCCTCTGTGAAGAGAAGGATGCTGAGGGAGTTCCCTGGTGGCTCAGTGGTTAAGGATTCAACAGTGTCCCTGTGGCTCAGGTTAGATCCCTTGCCAGGGAACTCCTGCATGCTGCAGGCACAGCCAGAGAGAGAGGAGAGAGAGATGCTGAAATGCCCACATCTAGTTCTGCTGTACCAATTTTTCCTTTTGAAATATTGCACTGCAAGAGACAATGGTCCCACTTGATTGAAAACAGAGTTGCCAATTTACAAGGCCAAAACAATAATTCTATAAAAAGCCCATCAGCTTCTTCAAACCCCTGAAGTTGGAATGAAACTATCATGTCTGTGTACTTCAGACATGTTTCTTACTCAGCAGTCAGCGTCTCACCCCCCCCCTTCCACTTGGGCCAAAGGGACAATCTGTTCCCAGCAGCCTGAGAAATCTTTTTTGTCATTTTGAAGACTTGCAAAAAAAAAAAAAAAAAGACACCAAGTGCTTGGCTTTGTGAGAAAAGAGTTTAGTGAAAAGTTTCACACGTTTTTCTCTCCTTGCATAAATTTTCAGTGTTGTACTCTTTCAGGGGGTATGGGAATTGGTCCAAGTATCTAACTGGGTGATACTCCCAATTGCTTTGAACAGCACTGTGCAAACCTATCAGCCAACTGACTTTGTTAAATGCTGACCACAGATACAGAGACCCTTTGGCAAACGGAATGAGACGAATCAAGATAAGCATAAACCATAGGATCCGCCCTTAAAAAGGTTAACTCTCATGTTGGGAAAGTGTGATTTGTAGTCAAGGAACTATTTCAACAGTAAGACTCCAAACAGGGTTGGGTAGACACATTGTCATAAAGTAAAATCAAATGAATGTAGGTAATCTGGCTTGAATTACCAAATAAACCAAAAATCAGATCGTTTCAACTCAAATTTCCATCCCCATATGGCAGATGGCAAAACTGAGGCTTTGAGACATCTGGAATCTTAGCCATGACCAATTATCTAGTTTGAGAAAGAGATTCTAGTTTCCTTTCTAAGTCCTTTGCTTTTCTTTATCTGTCTCAATGGTATAATCACCAAAGACAAACCAATTTCTTAAACTCATAAACATGATTCACTTCCTGGCTTTTTCTTTCAATTTCTTTGATCTGTGTCAGCACATATTTTCTGTACAAATCACATAGTAACTAATTGTGTTCTGTCTTTGACACCTTTTCTATGATTGCCTTGATGTCGTATAATAACCCTATAAGTGTTTAATCCTTATCTGCCCTCTGAAGATAGAAATTTGAGCTTTCTTTTTATTCATTCTATAGAATCTTGCAAGTTGTGTGGCGCACCATATTCATAAGAATTTATTGCTAAATTGTCTAGTCCTTTTTCTGCTAATTCACACTGAAATGTTAATACTCAGAGTTCAAAATGGACCTTGGAGGTGGAGTTGCAAAGGAGAAAACAGAGGCTAGAGGAAATGAGTGGCTTTCCACAGTGGGCAACAGATGAGAACTGAAATCTCCACCTTCCCATGATCAACCCAATGCCTTTTCTGTTGTTTTCCATTCTGCAGACTCTGAAATAACCCACTAAAGGTGAGAGATATTTGCCAATTCATTCTCTGTACCTTCTATCTTGTTAAATAAAGCCAGAGAGAAAAAGAAAAATACCATTTGATACAATTTACATGTGGAATATAAAAAAATGATACAGGGAGTTCCCGTCGTGGTGCAGTGGAAACGAATCTGACTAGGAAACATGAAGTTGCAGGTTCGATCCCTGGCCTCGCTCAGTAGGTTAAGGATGCGGTGTTGCCATGAGCTGTGCTGTAGGTCACAGACCCAGCTCAGATCTGGCATTGCTGTGGCTGTGGCGTAGGCCAGCAGCCTTAGCTCTGATTGGACCCCTAGCCTGGGAACCTCCATATGCCACAGGTGTGGCCCTAAAAAGCAAAAAATAAAAATAAAGATAAAAAAATGATACAGATGGGAGTTCCCATTGTGCTGCAGTGGTTAACAAATCCGACTAGGAACCATGAGGTTGCAGGTTCAATCCCTGGCCTTACTCAGTGGGTTAAGGATCCGGCTTTGCTGTGAGCTGTGGTGTAGGCTGCAGATGCAGCTGGGATCCCGCGTTGCTGTGGTTCTGGTGTAGGCCAGCGGCTATGGCTCCAATTTGACCCCTAGCCTGGGAACCTCCATATGCCGTGGGAGCAGCCCTAGAAAAGGCAAAAAAAAAAAAAAAAAGAGAGAGATACAGATAAACTTGTATTCAAAACAGAAATAGACCCACAGACATAGAAAACAAACTTAGGGTTACCAAAGAGCACAGGAGGGGAAGAGATAAATTAGGAATTTGGGACTAACAGATGCACACTATATATAAAATACTTAAAAAAAATAAAGACCTACTGTATAGCACAGGGAACTAAATATTTCATAATAACCTATAAGGGAAAAAAATCTTAAAAAGAACAGATATATACATATACGTATAATTGAATCTTTTTGCTGTGCACCTGAAGCTAACACATTGTAAATCAACTATATTTAATCTTATGTATTTAATCTGTATATGATCAACTACATTTAATCAACTATATTTAAACTATATATAATCAAAGATATCCATAAAAATACATGAGAGCTTTTTGATCAATGTCATCAGGAGCTAGCTTTGCCAACACCTATCACAAAGCTGAAGGAACTGTCCATGTTCCCGACCCGACCCCAGTGGCAGGGGTTGGATCCCCACAGCTGTCTCCATGCTGAGAGGCTGCTGGTGGCCTCCGCCAGGGGCTGGTCAGGACGCCGTCTGGCAAGGCCTTCATTCTCTTTTTCAGTAACTCTGGCCCTCCTCACTGCCACAACCACGAGAGGCAAGAGGAGGCAGAAGAGTCCGGGCTGGGGAACCGGTGGGGAGCCCGTGGGCCGTGTGGAAATGGTTGAGGATTAGAAACAGCGCCACATGTGCTCAGCTGGTTCTGTAGGAGGCTTTTTTCCCCCTGCAGTGAGGAGGAAATTGCTCTCAGTGACTCACTTGGGAGAAAGCAAGCAGGGCCTGAGTCAAACCAGCCCCAGCTCCATCACTTCCTGGAAGTGGGTAGCTGTGACCACTCATGACCAGGTAACCTTGGAGCAAGTATCAGGTACCACTGCTCAAATAAAACTGCTTTGGATGGACAGGAGAGAGGAAACGTTACTTCACCTACATAAAGAACAAACTATTTCCTTCTCCATCATAACTGGCCACCTATTCTGAGCTAGAGTTCTGCATATTGCATATTTATTTCTCCTAATTCGTTTTTTTTTTTTTTTTTTTGCTTTTTGCTTTTTAGGGCCACACCCTTGGCATATGGAAGTTCCAGGTCAACTGCAACTGCTGGCCTATACAACAGCCACAACAACACAGGATTTGAACCACGTCTACGACCTACACCACAGGTCGCAGCAATACCAGATCCTTAACCCACTGAGTGAGGCCAGGGATCAAACCCATGTCCTCATGGATACTCCTTGGTTTCACTAACACTGAGCCACAAGAGGAACTCCTATTTCTCCTAATTCTTGCCATCACCCTATGAGGTGAGAATTACCTCATGCTATAGACGAAAAACCTGAGGCTCATCAAGATGAGAATCCACATGGACATTTAAAAACAAACAGCAAGCGTATGATTTGAACTCAGTTTATCTCTTTGGTTAAAGCTCATGCTCTTTTCATTGAGCTGATGACGTGTGTATCAGTCAGTGTTCAAACAGAGAAGCAGAAGCACTAGGTATTGTAAATATGCATATAATAAAGGGTAGATTACAGGGATGGGATTTGACCTTGCCCAGTCATGCAGCTGGTGAAATAATCTCCATAAGGCTATTGTCTTTGCATCTAATGCTAAACCTTGAAGTCCACAAGGCAGGCATTGGGGAGGGGAAATGAAAATCAAGTTGAGGGGGAAAACAGCAAGCCCAAACCCCAGCACAACGTGGAACCCAAGAAAGAAGAGCTGAAATCCATGTCCGTTTTCACTGTCCCTGACCCCTTGATGGGTGTGTGTCCTGCAGAAAGTGCTGGCATCTTCCATCACAGAGCAACACACACACATCTGGTCCAGGAGAGACGGATGAGCTTAGGAAGGAATCAGAGAAAGCCAGAGCAGTTGTGAGCCCAACTCTTGCCTCAGGTTGACGAGGTGAACCCTTGGATAAGGGACGCCCCTTATCTACAACATGGTGTTGTCACCCTTCAAATCCTGCATGAGACTCTCTGTTGGGACCACACTAAGCAGCAGCATTCTGGAAAACAAAGTCTGGGAAACTGAAGTTAATGTAGCCAAGTCAACACATTGTAAAGCTACCGTAATGTTTTTGTGGTGACAGGGCTCTGGTTGGGTCCTCAATCGCTTAACCAGACCACATTGGAATCCAATAAACTTGACCTCCTGGTAGCCCTTCTTGGATCCTAAAATAGGTCCTGAGTCTTTTTCCTTTGTGTTACAACCTGTTTCTTTTGCTTTTCAACCTTGTTTCCAATGTCCCTGGCTTCTGTCTGCTGCTTAGAACATTGCACTGAAAATGTCCAATCACTGCTCTGCTGCTAATCTGGTTTCTGGTACCACGTCTCTATTTGCTTGTACCTCTTGGATGACAGCTGCTGCAGGCTGTTATTATTGCTGTTATTACTGTTATTTTTATTGTGAGAGGGCATCGGTTCCCAGGAGATATTTACGACCAGCTCTGCATGATGCTGTTTGCTTCCTCTTCTCCATCCACCCAACAGAAGCGCCCTATAAGGGGCAGAATGTAATGTCACTCCAGGGGACCAATTTGTCCAGAGATGAGCAAATCCCACTTGTACCTCACAGAGTTTCAGATACGGCTTTTATAAACAGACCCTTGGATCTCAGTGAGGGGATTTGAAAAGTCAAACATGCTGAGGCCACATCTATAAAAGTAAAATTACAAGGCTCAGGAACCTTTCCAGAGACAGGCTTATTTTAAACACTGCTATCTCGTAGGTGTTATTCTTAGCAGAACTCGGGCTCATGGTGGCTTTCATTTCGACATCCAGCTGCGGTGGGAGTCGTGCAGGAGCTTCATTAAGCTGCTGAGGAGTTCATTACAACGTCATCCTGGATTTTCCTTGAGTCTTATCACAGCTCGTGGACCTCTCTCCTTCCTTCCTAAAAAGGGCTCATTCATTTCTTAGCGGATTTGTTTATTCAATCACTGAAAATGGATCAGGTGCTTATGCTGTGCCAGGTACTGTGCTGGGCCCGGAAAATACAAAGACAGATAAGACAGAGCCCCACACGCTCAAGGACTTAAGACGATAGAGACTTAACAATGTGCCATGGATGCTACAGCAGATGTCTGGATGGGGGAAGGATATGAACCGTAACAGGGAGACGGCAGTTCAGTGGGGATGAAGACAGGAGTAGCTAAGCCTTTATTGAGGAGGTGGATATTAAACACATGCTGAATGAGGTTTTTAGTGCTTATTTCTGCTTTCCTTTCTTTCTTGGACTTTTTAAAAAAGTTGAACTATAGTTGATTTACAAAGTTGTGTTAATTTCAGGTGTACAGGGAAGTGATTCAGTTATACTTATACGTACATATAAGAAAAGCCAGGAGTTCCCATTGTGGTACTGCGGAAACGAACCCGACTAGTATCCATGAGGATGCAGGTTCAATCCCTGGCCTTGCTCAGGGGGTTAGAGATTCGGTGTTGCTGTAGCTGTGGCGTAGGCAGGCAGCTGTACCTCCAATTCGACCCCTAGCCTGGAAACCTCCATATGCCGTGGGTGTAGCCCTAAAAAAACAAAAATACATAAAAACAAAAAAAGAAGAGCCAAATAATTTGACACCCTTACTGAATGGGACACTTTTCACTCTAAAGTCCTTTTGATTGAGAATATGGGGTCCTCTCCTCCTTCACCTTAGCCATTCCTCACTATCCTCTGCTATTCTGTCTCCGCTTTCTAAGGTTATTTGAGAGGCAGTGCAGCAAAAGGCCTGAGTTCAAACCCCAGCTCTGCCATTTACTGCCATGTCACCCTGAGAAAGTTAATTTAACCTCCGAGTGCCTCGATTTCCTCTGACGAAAACAGGGATCTTCATGGCAGGCACCTTACAGAACTGCTGAGAGGACGAATGGGAAGGTCAGCGTAAAACACTTCGAGGGCTGTTGGCATGTGATCAGCCCTCCGGAAATCCTTTTCATGAATAACACATTTCCTTTTGTCAATTTTTGGGTAGAAAACAGTAACGTTTTAGGATTGACTTTGCAACCATTCTCTCATTGCCAAGATACACACTTCCCAGAGGCACCCCGACTTTGCACAAGTCACTTCATCTTCTGGGCCTCAGTTTGCCCATCTACATAAATTTCAAACTTAAAGGACACCTACCATGCGTCAGGCATCCTTTGAACTCTGCATCATCAGCATCATCTTCTTTTATCCTCACAATAGCTCAGTGAGGTGCACCCCGTCACTTTTATTTGCAAATGGAGAGAAAAGGAGAGGCCAGCGCCTGTCTCCAGAGGCCATGAGCTCAACCCCTCAACTACCCTCTCTCCTCTTTGAGATGGCTGGACTTTGCCTTCACTCTTATCCTGCTTAGGGAACTCCAAGGACAATGACTGATATTTACCATTCTCAGAACAACACCCCCCCACCCCCCAACAGAGTGATGTTATTTTTGTTCCATTTTATAGACATGCAAACTAAGAGAGGGGAAGCTGCATGTTCTGTGCAACAGAGGTAATAACTGGAGGTCTCGCTGAGTCCAAGGCTCAGTGGGCTTTACCCACGGAGTCCTGCTCTTTCTCTCCAGGTGGGGGAAAGTAAAGGATGATCTCATACACACACATCTACAAATGATTCGGCAAGTGATCCCAGGAGATTTATCATTGCTCTGGAGGTTGTTCATATAACTACGGAAGTTGTCACTCTGTGATTTCATTCCAACATTCACATAATTCCAACCGAGAACATCCAGTAAGGTTTACTCTGTTGATTTTGCTGGGAAAGCAGACTTTCTTAAAGTTCACCTGCTTTCTCCAAGAGATGTTGATATTAGCCCTAATGCCCCATGACCCTCTGTCCTTCCTGGATAGTACAGATCCTCAGGTCATCTCTCCAGGATTTGGGTCCTTGGAGAGATATAAACTAGAAGGTTCCTCTTTATCTAAACTTCTGTCTCTTAAGCTAATTTAATTCAGTGATTTACCATATTAGCGCTTCCATTTTTACACCCAAAGAAGAACTTATCCTTTTTAACCTTAGATCTGGGCCTGGCAGACTAGATCTCATAAGCCAAAGGTGCCCTGCTACCAATTTTTTTTTCTTTTCGTAAATAAAGTTTTATTGAAACACAGCTACACTCATTTGTTTATACACGATCTACGACCATGGCAGCATATCTGTGACACAGATTGCATGGCCCACAAGGCTTAAAATATTTACCATGTGACCCTTTACAGTAAAAGTTTGCTCACCAACCCCTGCCTTAGATTATAAGCACTGGGTGGCTCAGAAATGGATCTCATCTCATTTGGAATGGAATTTGGAAGGTGGTGTGGTAAAGTAGTTAGGACCCAAAGACTAGAACCAGACTGCTCTGAATTAAAACTACAAAACAACGCTTTACCTGTTCTACCCGCTGTGTAATCCCAGACACATCTGAGAATTGAGTTTTTTTCATCTGGGACTTGACGATGGCGATGATGTGGGGATACTGGTAATGACAGTGGCTGAGACAGATGTGTGCACTAGAGAGGGACAGACACGGAGCAGTTATCCTGGAGCCTGGAGCCGGGGCATGAAAGGCCTCCCCTCTGCATCAGCTGTCATGATGTTAATGTGGAACCATTGCTGAAACCGGTCTTGCATCCACTTCCTCATCCCTTGATAGGAAAGCGCCCTTTTCCTGATACATTTCACCCATTATTCTATCGCTCTCCGCTCTACCCCCATCCCTTCTGCATGCAGTGCAGTGAGTTTCATTCCTAAAGCATAACTGCTTGTTTTACTCTGACTTAAAAACTTTATTAGCTCTCCATTGCCTGGAGAACAGCATACAAGTTCTTCAATGACGAGTTCTCTAAGACATTGAAAACCCAGCCTGCTGCCCCTAACTTGCTGCCTCTGCTCTCCTTGCTCCCATGCACAGCTCCCACTTGAGCTATCCAAAACACTCCTCTCTTGAGTCCTGCCTCTGTCCTGGAGTGAGCCCACCTTCTCTGCCCAGAGTGCCCTGCTCACCTCCCCATGTCTGCCTTTTGAAAGCTTACTCATTCTGGATGGTCCCAGTATTGAATCCATATGGAAATAATAAAAGACTGTTGCTTGAAAGTCAATAAAAACAAAGTCTACATACAGGTAGTGTTTAATAAATGCTTTCCACATAAAATTTAAGGAGAGAAAAAAATCCTAAAATTCAGGGACCCAGAATTCCCTGGGAATCTCTTCTTAGGTGAAAACTATTATCATCCTATGCTTTCCACTAAGTTTTCATAATTCTATCAAAGAGGGCACTGCTTTTTTTCCTTTCCGGAAATTCTTTTCATGACTGGAGCCCCCTCCCTCCCGCCCAGCGCTGCACTGCTGTGTGGGAGGCGCTGCTGCTCCTGCTGCAGGATGCTGAGGGCGGGTAGCGTGTTTCTCGCAGCAAAGACAAAGACTAAACTGTTTATTGCCTCTCCTCCAAATAAGATGATGCAAGAAAAAGATGAGACAAGATGGGCCTATGAGCTTAGCGGATGGGCATCTGGACAAACGGTGGAGGATAATCATCTTTTGTTCGCAAATTAAAATAGAAGGGATGGGTCAAAAGGTGCAGGGACCCTTCCGTCCTTGTCTGAGTCTGGAACTTCCCTCTTCTGTTACTTATCAGAGAAAGGTCTGCATTTTGGAGCTCGTAAATCTGCTTGGCAGGTAATCGCTAGCCATCCACCAGCTGCTGCCTTGGCAAAAGGCGCATCGCCATCGCCATGGTAACGCGCAGGCAGGCAAACGGCGAGCAGGCCTGGCCCCCGGCCAAGGTAATCCGATGGCACTGGGCTTTGTTAATAGAAAGAGAAGAGCAGGCCAGAACCGCTTGCCTCTGCCTTTGCCAGTAAAGGCTGGACGGGAGCAGAGCGCAGGGCTAATTAACTGGCTTGACCAGCTGTTGGCTGCCGCTTGCCAAATCCGACAAGTAGCCCGGGCTTTCTCTAGCCCTAACCCTTGTCATCTTCCAGGGAGGCTGGGTCCAGGGGGAACAAGGGCCTTTTCTTGGTGATGTCATCTGAGTATTTGTAGAATTTCCTCTTTGTGGGAAAGTTCTCTGGCAAAATATAAAGGGATTTAACTTCCCTCGGAAGACCCCTTGGCCTTTTGAATTTTGCAGAAAGATTTTTCTACATGAGAAAGGAGTGTGGGTTATGGAGGAAGCAGGGTGGTAAGGGGGATGGGTTATCCATATTTAAAGTCCTGCCTAAGCTGAAGCAGCTTCAGGGAGGGACATTTAATATTGCAAAAATCCCTCATCAGGTGAAAGAAGGAAAGGATTAGCTTCGCTAAAAAAAAAAAAAAAAAAAAGGATTACTATGGAAAAACTAGTTGTAAAGGATTTTTTTTCCTTGACGATGCCCACAGCATATGGAAGTTCCAACTCATGCCACAACGGTGACCTGAGCCACTGCAATGACAATGCAGGACGCTTAATCCACTGTGCCACAAGGGAACTCCTGACAGAGGGATTTTTAAAATTCATCGATATGTAAATCAACTATAATAGAAAAAATAAAAATCTTACAAAAAAACGAAAGGAAATGATGAGTTAACTTACTTAAGGAAGACATGAAACAAGAAGACACATCTTCTCATCCTTAGTTATCTTTCTTTCGGTCTTTCCAGGTTCCACATTTAGATCTCATATATACTTCTAAGCTCAGGAATGAGGCCCAGGAAACTGAGTGTAAATTAACCTGGGCACAGGAAGCCAGAAGTTGAGAAAAACAGGGGCTCCAGAAAGGTTTTTGGGCAGTAAAGTGGCAAAGTCAATTCTTTTTTTTGGTTTAAGGTCAAGAATGGATTTAGGAACTGAGGATAACGCCAACTCAGGAACAAGGTCCATTTAGGGACGTAGTTAGCGACAACACCCAAAACCGTGAGTGAGTTGTGAAGTAGATGTTAAAGGTAAGATTCTTAGGACGGACCAGGCAGCGGGCAAGAGAGGTGCTATAGGGAAAAGAGCTGTAGCAGCAGCCAGACTCAGGTTTGGCTCTCTGCTTTGCTACTTATAACACTTAACCATTTCCCAAATGTCAGGCTTTATATACATATCATCTCCCAGAATCCTCCCAGCAATCTTCTGAAATTGTCATGAATATGCATCTCTATTTAAATAATAATAAACGGAGGCAAAGGGATGTTACACAACTTGCCCACACTCCCTCCATTGGCTTGCTGTTGTCATACAACAAATTACCCCCAAATATGAAAATGACACATATGTATTATCTCACATTTTCTTGGGTCAGGCAGCAGGACATGGCATATCTGGGTTTTCTGCTTCGCAGTTTCTCGTAAGGCAGCCATCAAGGTATCTTCTATGAATGGGATCTCATCTGAAGGCTTAAGTAGGGAGGGAATTATTTCTAGGATAATTCACACAGCAGAGTTCAGAATTCAGTTCCCTATTATATAACATAGACTGTTGGCTATAGGTCAGCCTCAGTTCTCCCACATGGCAACTTGCTTCATCAAAGCCAGCAATAGAGAGTTTTCTAACAAGACAAAATCCACAGTATTTTGCATCCTGATCACCCAAATGATAGCTATACAATCTTGCTATATTCTACTGGTTAGAAGCAAGTTGTTCAAGGGGAAGGGATCATTCAAGTCCATGACTACCAGGAGATGGGATAAATTAAGCATCAATTAGCTTAGAGGCTGCTTGTCCCAACTCCCCAGCTAATAAGCAGCAAAGGGAAGACTTGAACCCAGGTATTCTTTCTCCAGAGTTCATGCTCTTAAACATCATTCTCTTACAGCTACTCAGCTGTGTGACCTAGGGCTACATACATTTTTGAATCTCCATTATCCTTTTCAATAGAATATCCGTTGGTAATATTTGCATTTCAAGATTGAAGTTGGGGTTAAATATTATGCATACAAAATGCATACTACATTCACATTTCCTAGTGTGTCAAAGGGCACTCAAACTGAATTAGCTGGTTAATATAGATATTATTATTTATTCAGAGTAATTCAGCATAACTTGGAAGATAAAGGGAGACCAAGTTCCCGTCGCATAGCACAAGCCGCTACTTGGACTCGTGCTAAGTCATCCTTACATTTGGATCTTCTTTCTGCTTAGAAGTCCCAATTAACTTCAACCCTTCTACCCCTCCATTGCAGTGGAGTTGATGTTCCCCTTATCCTAGAATTGCTTCTGGGACTGAGATGGACCAAAGCCTGCAGGTGTGGCCTATCCATAGACCATGGGTAGAAAATCAAGGCAGACTCTGGAATATTCCAGAACATTCTTTTCAACAATATTCTCACCTTTCCTTCTTCCTTGCCTTTCTTCCTTTCATTCTACTACCTCCCAAGTTGTAGCAAGCTAATGCATGCCTCTGCCTGTCTTCTGATCTACTTTAAACTCTCTTCCTTACAGCAAGACTGAGATATTTGTCTGGTCCTGGAAAAGGTCCTGGATAAAGCTTGGTTCATGTAGAAGCTTCTGTCACTTGCCACTCCACTGTAAAATGTGTGCATTGTTGTTTCTCTAGAGTGGAAAGAATGTCAGGGGCGAGTTACTGTTCACTATTTCTCTGTTGCCCCAAGTCTCCTCACTCTTTGGTTAAAGAAGGAGAAAAGAAGAAGATCTCTAGGTTAGAGAGAGGAGCATCCTAGGAGGGTCCTACACGTCTAGGCTAATTGATCTTACCTTTACTCTTATAGACCCTCCAGCACTCTCTCAGTGATGAGTCCTCTAGCCCACGTGCTCGACATTGCTACCTGAACCCACCCCCAACATACACGAGGAGCCAGGTGACAAAACTGGAGAAATACTGTTTTTAGCCACTGCATTGGGGATTGGGACCGTAGAGTTAAAAAAAAACGAACGCGTGGGACTATAGGGCTCCATTGAGTATGTTTTAGTTTAACTTTTATCTCATGCTTAAGAGTGGTAAGAGACCTGCCTTCCAGCCCTGATTCTTAAACCATCAGTAGTTCACTGTGTGGTCTCAAATAACCTTTTCCCTCACCAGGAATCAATCCCCTCAGCCATCAAACGGGAAGCTTTAATCATACTCTCTAAGCGTCCTGGGATCGGATTGTGAGATCACTTCATTTTTGCATCTGCCACGGAGTTTGCTGAGAAAATGTAACATGAGGAAAATTCTTGGTGAATGTGCACTCCAAGCTATCCTAAATATGGCAAAGCAAATCCATTTCCTGTCAAGTTTCCTTGCAAGCATAAAAAAGCAGAGATTGTGACTTCTCAGTTAAGTACATTTTTCCCCCAGACCTACTTGAGGGAGGATGGGATGGGAACACAGTGTCAGACAAAATTAAAACGTACCACACAAGTGGAGCCCGCGCTAATCCAAACAGAATGACGGGGGTGGATGGTCAAAGCCTGAACAATTTTAATGCAGGCATGAAGATAGGCCACACAGTTAGATCAGAATTTAAATAACCTCACTTCACATGTTGCATTTTAAAGCCCCTCCTCCCAAGCACTCAAAAAATTTCCAAATGTTTCATTTTGGGGAAGCAGATGCCCCCAGAAGAAGACCAGTTCCTATTGTCTTCTCCTTCCTCCCTTCCCCAGAGTTAACCACTTGTTCTCCAGGACTGAGAATTCTGGCAGATGGGGCTTCCTCTGAAAAGATAGGAAAAGTGCCTCAGTGTTTTGGCCTGGATGTCATATGACATGGGCTTGGTTAAAGTTATGCTCATGGGATCATCTGAGACAGTGTCCCAAGGGCAGGTCCAAAAATGAAGGTGTTTGTCAGCAGCTACATGAGGCACCACCTGATTGGCTAAAACTCGTTAAGCATCTCCTTAATTCCAGGCACCATCCTAGGCACCAGGGATAAAGTGGTGAGCAAGCTGTGTAATTTCTCTTTCCTAGAACTTATTGTCTAAACGATTTAAATTATAGGTGAGGACCTCTTTGTGGAATCTAAAATATGGCGAGATGATCCTATATCTACAGAAACGGACTCACATGCATAGAGAACAGACTCGTGGTTGGCAAGGGGGAAGGGGAAGGGAGTGGGATGGACGAGGACTTTGGGGTTAGTAGATACTATGACATTTAGAATGGATAAGCCATGAGGTCCTACTGTACAGCACAGGAAACTATATCTCATCAGTCGTGATAGAACATGATGGGAGATAATATGAGAAAAAGAATGTGTATATGTGTATACATCTGTTGCTGGGTCACTTTTCTGTACAGCAGAAATTGGCAGAATATTGTAAATCAACTATACTTTAATTAATTTTTTAAAAATTATAGGTGAGGAAAGTAGGTCGGTACCAAATCATTCATCTGAAGGGTGAGGTGAGGTCGTAAGTGGACAAGGAGATACAAGGTGAGAAGTCAGCAGCTTGATGCGAGGTAGAATGTGATACAGGCACAGATGTGCAGTAATAGAATATGCAAGAAGGTGAGTATATTGGAGGCCCACTTCTTACGGAGCAAATTGAGTAATAAAAATCGGATTGTTTGGTTTCAAAGAACTTTTTTGAATAGAAGAGTGGACATCCCCCAAAAGATCCCCTCCTTGCTATATCTTTTACTATGCCCAACAGATATTCTTTTTTTATTTTATTTTTTTTGTCTTTTTGCTATTTCTTTGGGCCGCTCCCGCGGCATATGGAGGTTCCCAGGCTAGGGGTCAAATCAGAGCTATAGCCACCGGCCTACGCCAGAGCCACAGCAACGCAGGATCCGAGCCGCGTCTGCAACCTACACCACAGCTCACGGCAACGCCGGATCGTTAACCCACTGAGCAAGGGCAGGGACTGAACCCGCAACCTCATGGTTCCTAGTCGGATTCGTTAACCACTGCGCCACGACGGGAACTCCGAATTTTATTTTATTTTATTTTATTTTTGTCTTCAACAGATATTCTTTTTTAAATTTTTTTATTTTGTGGCTGCACCCAAAGCATATAGAAATTCCTGGGCTAGAAATCAAATCTGGGTCACAGCTTCAACCTATGCCATATCTGCGGCAAAACCTGATCCTTAATACACTGCACCAGGCTGGGATTTGAACCTTCACCACAGCAGCGACAATGCTAGATTCTTAACCTACTGCATCACTGTGAAGACCCCAAAACAGACAGTCTTGGATCTTATAACTATACATTTTAAAAATTTTCTTTTGATATACTCATATGTATCCCCCCTTCTTGCTTTTCTTTAGTTACTCTTTGCTACTCTTTTCCATGTATAATTCTAAGGAATGCCAAAATATTTGTTTAGTTTCTAAAATGTGTTCCAAGTGGCCTTGTGATTGTATTTTCATAAGTAGTGTAGCTCTAGATATTTTTTGAAGGACTTCTGAAAATAAGAATACTACAACAATTGTAGTTCCCGTTGTAGTTCAGTGGGTTAAGAAATCAACACAGGAGTTCCCGTTGTGGCTCGGTGGTAACAAACCCAACTGATAAGCATGAGGACTCAGGTATAATCCCTGGCCCTGCTCAGTGGTTTAAGGATCTGGCATTGCTATGAACTGCAGTGTAGGTTGTAGAAGTGGATCAGATCCCACATTGCCATGGCTGTGGTGTAGGCCAGCAGCTGCAGCTCCAATCTGACCCCTAGCCTGGGAACTTCCTTGTACTGCAAGTGTGGCCCTAAAAAGCAAAAAAAAAAAAAAAAAAAAAAAAGAAAAAAAAGAAAATTGTTGTCATCTCAAGAAACTTTAATGGAGCCAAAGATGGTATACCGGAAAAAGAAAATTGGATATGTGAAGGCAGCATCACAGCTGCCTTCAAATCATTGATGGGATGAAATGTGAATAAGGAATTAATCATGTGAGGGTGGACAGTGAGGAATTTCAAGGAGAAAGCTATTGACTCATTCTGATGAAGAATGTACCTATGGAAAGCAATGTGTAATACTGTCATGAGTTTTCTCAGGAGGTATTATACTTGTGTGCAAACACAGGATGAGGGATATGTGACACATGACTCCTGCAATACACACTGTGATGGACCACACAGATCGCCCCTTAATGAAAAACTTGCATGTTTAAAACCCAGCTCTAAGTCATTTCAGGGATTGCCTCAGTTCTAGAAAGCCACCTCACCCAAGGTCATGTCCCTTCTCAGGACAACCCAGATTCAGTGACTGATAGGTATGGGATTATTAAAGGCCTGACTCAACTTTAAAGAATTCTGGAAGGCCAGCCTCACTCCCGCCCTTCTCATGGAGTCACCTAAAGGTTCTGAGAATGCTTTGTAGCTTGATAACTTCTTCTCAATTCTATTTCTTCCCTTTCCCATCGAAAGGTATTTATCCAAAGGGCATGGTTTAAACTATCTTGCAAGCTTCCTCTGTCTCAGAATCTGCTTCCCAGGAAACCTAATATGTGACATCAACCAACATAGCAAAATACAAAACATTTTCTTTCATTGGTAACGGCAATTATTTGAACATGATTGAGAAATTAAGGACTCTCACTTTATTTTTGAAGGGCTACATCCCTTCCTCCTCTCTTCTATCTTCTTTCTCCTTTTATCCTCTCTCTTCCCCTCCCATCACTGCCTTTCCCCCACTTGGTTCAAGGTTGTTGGTCCAAGACAGACATGAGCCATCATTATCCCAGGTTATTAGAATGAGACATATCATAACAAAAGCTATTTTCAGGACCATGGGCAGCAGCATATATCTATATGCCACCCTTCCCCCACCCCCCTCCCCCACACTACAACAATTTTATTCTCTCAATAGCTATTCCAGGCAGACCCAAGAGTACCCTTTGTCAATGGGATTGATGTTATGGATATGATTCCTGCACTAGGATAGGTGGATTAGACCTCTAGGTTGTCATCCAACTTGGAGAGTTTATGATTTTGTGCCTGAATTTCTCATGTATTCACCAGCCCTGGCAATATCACTACCTTTCTGCAGAAGCATCCTTTGAACCTGCCCTCATATTAGATTTATATATTAATAAAACTGGGTATATGAGTGTTTCTGTTGGACAAATTTTATTGAATCATTGCAAAGCATTCATGACCCTCTATGTACTTGGTTGTCTGTCTTGTCTAACCAATAAAGACAGCTAAAGGGTAAACAAGTGGCCTTATGTATATTATACAAAGCAATTGAATTTTTCACTCTGATTAATTTTAAATTGTAATATTTGTCTACTCCAAAAATAATCTATGGAACATATTTGGAACTTCCCTTTCACCATACACCTTTGAAGCAAATATTGATTTTTTTCTTAAAATGTCAAGACAGGAATGTTTATAAAACTACTTCCATCATCTTTGCTTATATTTAAGTGAAATATATCCTAGGGAAAGAAAGAAAGAACCTTTAAAAATTACTATCTATAAGCCTCATGAGGACAAAGATCTTACCCTTCTTGATTATACTGTATCATTAGAACACTCAGAAAGGATACTACTACTTCCAGTAATAATAATAGCAAAATAATAACAAGAAACCTAAGAATTATAACAATAGCTTTCCCAAGTAGAGACCCCAATTATATGCCAAGCACTATTCTAAACAATTGAAAATATTTAATAATTCCTGTGATGTATGATTATTTTTAAAAACTATATATTTTACAAATGTGACAGCTCAGACTTGGACCAATTAAGTTCCTTATCTAGAGTCAAGAATTAAAAATGAAACAAAAATTTTTTTGAGTCGATGTATAAATTCCATACCCCTGATAGTCCAGCCTGAGCAAATTGTTCAGATAAATGTTTGATTTATCTCAACTAATTAATGATTTATTTGGCAAAGAACTTTGTAAATTAAAGCAATGATTTGGGGTTTTCTAGATAGATAATTGTCGAAAATCAGAAAATAAGCTATAGTGCCTCTCTTGCCATTAAAGGTGGCAAAAATGTATGGAATTTCTTCTGGGCATTTCAGTAAAGTAATCGCTACAGTGTTTTTTGGGTATTTGAAAAAAAGATAGTATCTGAATGTCACTGTTAGGAAATAATGAATAAGCCTCCAAAGTGAAATAAAAAAGGATCATTTTTCATACTTGTTTGATCAAAATCAGCATGGTGAAAATGAGTTGGAAAATATTCTTTAGGCACATTTCCTGACCAAGTGAGTCTTCTGCCTGGATGAAATTAATTGAAATTTCTTCTCCACACCATCCAGATCTTCTGCCTCTTTAGTTCTGGTGCAGACAGTGACATTAGTGGCAGTTAGATTTGTGATGAGAAGCACTGGACACAAGGCCTGGAATCTGGATCGGATGTAGGAGGACAGGCACATCTTTCCACTTCTGCAGCCCTAGTTCCTCCTTTAGAATCAGACAGCAGCAACCAACATGATTCCCATGCCTTCTTTCAGTTATGTATTGTATGATTCTAAATCAAAACAGACATTATCACCAATTCTTCAAAAATCTATTTCTTGGTGTTCCCATTGCGGCACAGTGGCTAGTATCCATGAGGATGTAGGTTCGATCCCTGGCCTCACTCAGTGGGTCAGGGATCAGCATTGCCATGAACCGTGCTGTAGGTCACAGATGCAACTTGGATCCTGTGTTCCTGTGGCTGTGGTGTAGGCCAGCAGCTGTAGTTCTGATTCAACCCCTAGCCTGGGAACTTCCATATGCCAAGGCTGCAGCCCTAAAAGGCAAAAAAAAAAAAAAAAAGTTTATTTTCTCTGGAAAATTCTTACAGTATTGAGAATGCAGCCAGACAAACCAATATACTCATTTACTCATTTTTTTTCTTCAACATATCTTCCTTGCATACCTGTGCATACCTGCTGTGCGCGATGTGTTGACATAGATAGGCTTAGGGACTAACAGTGAAAAAAATCAAACACCTCTGTCCTCATAAATCCTTAACTGTGCTAGAAGGAGATGGACACTAATCAATGATGAAACAAGGAAAATAAAAACTGTGTCTGATAATGAAAAGGGAAAATAAACAGGGAAACTCGGTGGGCAGTATGGAATATTGACTTGAAACAATAGGCTGCCAGGTTTATTTGGTATCAGTAGAGAACTAAATTTCAGAATTGGCAACATGGTAAGCCACACACAAGTCCTCTGATGACAAGGGAAGGAGACTACTTTTATAGAGAGGAGAAGGAAGTTGGGAGGGCATCAGAAACAAAGACTCCTTGGCTTATCATTGGCTGAATCCTTGCCAGGAAAGAAGAGGAATCTTTCTTCTTCCTGTTGGGCTCTGCTACTCTGCTATCATCGCTGGGTATGAGAGCTCCCCCTTCTGGTCTTCTAACTCTATTTAATTGAGGTTTTTATTATTAAATTTTTTGTATTTTTACAGGGGGTAAGGATGGGTAGATTTAATAGAGTAGTTACAGAAGACCAGACATTATATGAGAGACAGTGGAAGCAAGAGAAAGAGTGAGCTAAAATGACATCTAGAGGAAAGAGCTTGCCAAGCAAAGTGAATGCAATGCAAGGACCCTAAGGCAGAAGCAACTTGGTGAAGCCAAAGAAAGCAAGACTGTAGTGGCTGTGGCAGTTTGAGGAAGGGGTGGCATGACCTGACTTACTTGTTGCTCTGACTATTCCAATGGAAAGAGATTGAGGTGGGGCCAGGATAAATGCAGGGTGTTGGGGTTGGTGATCCTTCTATAAAAGATTGAATTGTAGAGGTGACTCCCTCATGGATGGTGTGCCTAGGTGCTTGCCATCAAAGATGAGTCTCCAGAGTTCATACTTTGGTATGAGACAAATACCTGTTGTACTTCTCCAGATAAGGTTTGATCATGGCTTACCGGAAGACACATGGGATTTTTGAAACACTAGGAGACAAAATGTATGGCATTCATAAATGCCTTCTTGACTTTGGAGCAGGGAAAGTCTTTCTGCTCATATATTATAAACAAGAAGTTGATAGGCCTAAAAGACTATAACACTGAGAGGCAAAAAACAAAAAAAACTTGATAGAAAAATGGGGGGGACATGAACACACAAATCATAGACAATATATAAAAATATCTCTTAAGTACATGAAAAAATGTTCTATCTCATTCATAACAAATACTAACATATTTTCACTATCAGACTGGCAAATGCTAAAAAACATAACACTGTATATCATTTTCAATGCTTTTGGGAACTAGGTACTTTCATACATTGCAGGTGGGAATTCGAACTGATTCAAGAAATTTGATAATAACTCACAAAACTGTATACATATATATATACACACACACATATATATCAGTAAATTTATTTTCACAAGGATATAGGCTAATATAATATTGAAACATTATTATATTCCAAGATTAAGAAATTTACAAATATATTGTGAACAATGAGACTCAAGTTTCTCACTGTCAGAGAAAGGATTTGCAAATATGGAGATGGCAAGAATAAACCAATTGGTGTTGAATTGGATTCAAAAGTATTAGTATGATCTTATAATTTTTAATACAGATAGAGAGATAGATATAAATGTGCATACGTTGGGAATAAATACTTAAAGTCTTTCTAACTTTCATCTCTCAGGAGCCTAGACACCTCAGTAGCAATGAGCACATCTAGCACCTAGGCAGTGGTTTCTAAATACCATTATCCAATAAAAATTACCAAGACTTCTTGGAGAAATGACTGATTCCAAGCCTCAGACAGGGAAAGCCCAACATGGAACTCATAAACAAACTATGGGTTTAAAACTGGACATGATAAGAATCTGCACACCATGGAAATCTGGTGCAACAACAACAAAAAACAAACATGACTTTATTTGTCTTTTCCTTTTGTTCTTTTTTTTTTCCTTCTTTTTCTTGAGAACCAGCTTAACAACATATCATTGTCTCACGGTACCAACATAAGAATATGCTTTAAAAAAACATGTTGCTGGAGTTCCCATTGTGGCTCAGCAGTAACAAACCTGAATAGTATCCGCTAGGATGCAGGTTTGATCCCTGGCCTCGCTCAGTCTGTTAAGGATCCAGCATTGCCCGTGAGCTGCAGTGTAGGCTGCAGACCTGGCTCGGATCTGGCATTGCTGTGGCAGTGGTGTAGGCCATCAGTTACAGCTCTGATACAACTCCTAGCCTGAGAAGTTCCATATATCACAGGTGCGGCCCTAAAAAGACAAAGAAAAAAAAAAGTCGGTAATGAAAAATTAAAATATAGGCAAACAAAGTGGAAGCACTCAAATAGACAACATCGTTTATCAATTACAACCTATATTCCTTACACCAGTGAATAGGAAATTTGTTTCTTCCCAACATCTTACTTTTGCACATACGTATGTGTCTTCTTTATTCATTGGAACATCTATCACCATCTTACTGTGTTTTTAGGGCAGTGTTATGCTTCTTACAAACGCAGTAAGGATCCCCTCCATTTGATCACTGCAGTCCCCATCAAGGCAGCATTTAACCCCAGGCACTATATATACAATACATATTTTAAAAAGATGGTCAAAACAATTCACCACCCGCCTCTTTCCTCCTCTAATTTCTCTTTAGTTTTGTTAGTGAACACACTCCAGCCAGGACTCACCTCTGTAATAGCCAGAGACATGGTTTGGATTGGGGACACAGGGTCAAAAACCTGGAGCCTGGAGCTTGAGGAGGGGAGGGTGGCTTCTCTCCCCCCTTCTCTGTTCTCCCTTCACAGTTGGTGTTCCTGACCTTGAGGCTGCTTTTCCTACTGTTTTCCTTGAATGTACATTTGCTATTTATAGCCCTCTTTTACAGTTTACAAGGCCCTTTCCATGTTCTAACACATTCCACTGCACAAGCAGCCTGCAAAGTAATTATTATGAGCCACATTTTATAGACGAACATGAAATTTTAGAAGGGTGATGATTTGTCCCAAGAGTAATGGTTCACTAAGGGACAGTTAAGACTTGAACTTGAGAGTATTGCTCTTTTGAACACATGATGGCCCTTGAGATTAACTCCCTTGCAACTGACCTACAGCATACATCACAAACTCATCTAAATGTCAGATCTGGCCCCGGAAAGTCCATGAGTTTCCAACACTGTGTCCTTTGTCCATCCATCTCTGATAAAAACATAGGTTTCAAGGCACAGAAAAGTTGAAGCTAAGAGAGATGTTTTAATGAGCAAGTGCAACTGTTACACCTCCAGCTGGCCTCTAGGTTTTGAGAGTTGTTCCAAATTGTCTTTCCTGGGTTTTATTCAGCTCTTAATCTCTTCCTTCCTTGCCAGAGGAAATGTGAGAAAATTCAAACATAAACAGACTAGATGGGAAGTGATGCAAGGATGGTGGTTACAGGCTGCTGCTATCCATATCTTTCTCGTTCTCACTAAGAAGAGGGTAAAAGGAAAGGAACACAGAAGTAGAAAAGAAACCATACTGAAAAGGAAGGGCTCAGCCTAAAGGACTGTTGTGTACTAGTAGGATGCTAAGGGCACTTCCGATGCCCTTGCGCTGATAACTTTTGGGGGGAAAGACAGTTTGTCTATGAGATAACTGAGCTATGTCTTCTAGTACTAAATAATTCATTCCAGTGAATTTTCCAAGGGAAATTAATTTTTTAGCACTAAAGGAAAGAAGGGATGGGACCAGGGAGAAAAATCGAAGCAGAAGTTGAAAAGAGGGTTATCTAAAAACTGAAACTAGAGAAGCTTCAACTATATCATCCATTCTGGCATTTGGATTGGTTTTGCAATGTGACCATTCCACCACCTGGCTCCAGCATGTCCCAGTGCCCCAGCGTCTCCCCAGAATATGAAGAAACACATATTTTAATCCATCCACATTTCACCAACAATGTGGCTACCAATTCACTGTTTGAACAATTAGCAAGAATAACAATTGAGGAGTTCCCGTCTTGGTGCAGTGGTTAACGAATCCGACTAGGAACCATGAGGTTGCAGGTTCAATCCCAGCCCTTGCTCAGTGGGTTAACAATCTGGTGTTGCCGTGAGCTGTGGTGTAGGTCTCAGATGCAGCTCGGATCCTGCGTTGCTGTGGCTCTGGCGTAGGCTGGCAGCTACAGCTCCGATTCAACCCCTAGCCCGGGAACCTCCATATGCCGTGGGAGTGGCCCAAGAAATGGCAAAAAGACAAAAAAAAAAAGAAAAAAAGAATAACAATTGAGATGGAACCCATGGAGAAGGTATTTGCTGAAGGAAGAGATTGTGGTGAATAATCCAGTCTTTGTCATCGCAACCCCTTGGAGCACTGTGCACGTTGACCTCTTATGTATTCTGGAAATAATTATTTTTATCTGATGATATTGTTTAAGAAAGCCAAGAGTCCATCTAGCATTTTGAATTGGGCTGATTGGATTCAGCTTTGCCCCCTTTTTTTTTTTTTTTTGGTTTTGTTTTCTTAGGGCCCCACCCATGGCATGTGGAGGTTCCCAGGCTAGGGGTCAAATCAAAGCTGTAGCCACCAGCCTGCGCTGGGGCCACAGCAACACCAAATCCGAGCCGCGTCTGTGACCTACACCACAGCTCATGGCAACGCCGGATCCTTAACCCACTGAGCAAGGGCAGGGATTGAACCTGCAGCCTCATGGTTCCTAGTCGGATTCATTTCCACTGCACCATGCCAGGAACTCCCAGCTTTGCCTTTTGAAGCAGGAGATTTATGGGACCTCTGGTTGGATTCTGCATAAGGCTTCTGTGTATAAAACAGAAGAGCCACTGGAAAGCACTTTAGGTTTCCCGGGAGCCACCCTGCTCAGCAAGCAAACAGTCAGGTTGATGCTTGTACCAGTGTTACAGCCACAACAGCACTGGAGGCTGGAGAAGCAAGACTGGGGTACCTATTAGACTGGCTGACTTCTTCAATTCAGCTCTTGATTTTTGTTTTCAGCCCTCGATTCGTGACTGTGTGTCCCTGGAGAAGGCATAAATCACATGAATGCAGCACAGAGGTGTGGAGCTATAAAGAAAGCAGACTGTAAGCCTATTAGCATCAGAGTGAACAAGGACCAGGCTTGCCCCTACTTCTACTTCCTTATACGGGTCTGGCTGACCTTGGGAACGACCGTGAAGTTCAGCTCAGTTCAGCTCAAACACATCTACTAAGATCCATTATCTGCTGAGATCCATGCCAAGATCTGGCAGTCGGAGAATGAGAATAGATGATAGTAATAATCAATATTTATTTAGTGCTTTCTACTCATTAGATAAGGCTAAGAACTTCAAGGTGCTATCTCATTTAATCCTTCCAACAACCCTGGAAGATATGATATACTATTAATAACAAAGGAGACTACAGATAATTAAATGCTATTAAGTGTTTGCCCATGTGCATATGCCTAGACAAAGAGGACACTAGGATGCAAATCAAGGTCTCATTTGTTAACCTTGCAGGTACTGCTTGGGGCAGATTGCTGGCTCTTCACCCAAATCCATGCCTATACCTTTGTGAGCCTTTTTGCAATTGAGCCTCGCCATATGTTCCTTCTCACTGGTAGATTGTAAACAGAAATGATATATACCTTGGGTCAGCAAACTTTTAAAGAATTCTGCTTCCTCTAAGATATCTTCTTCATTCCATGGTCTGAATGCCACTAAAAACCAGTGCTATGGGATAGTAGATCACAAGACAGAAGGGACCTGCATCCCCAAATCACTGCATGAGGAAACGTCCATGCCAGCCAGGGACAGTCCACTTGGAATGTTAAGTAAACGAGAAAAATTTGGCCCTAGTTAATACGCTACCTAATGCACATCTAATAAGCCATAGCTTCTACCTCTGAGTCAAAGTGGGTGATCAGATTTTAAAGAACATATTCTCATGTTTTGTATATTTTTGAGTCCCAACATTTTTTTTTTCTCAGAATGCTTTCACCTACCAAAGCTTCCAATACTGGGGAGAGACTCATTTTATAAAAGAACTACTTCAGGAAATAAGAATGTTAATCTTGGATGAGAGAAAACAGATAGGATAGGATGGTTACTAATTTCAGATGACAGGTCCAAGCACAAAAGACATTAACCTTAGTCTTGGTCCCTGACAAGCAAAATTAGGATCAATGGAGAGAAGAATTAGGGAGTCAGGTTTTAGTTTATTGTACAAAGGCTTATTATATTTGGTCAAAGTACACAAAGATGAAAAAGAAAATAGTGAGTTTCTTATCTTTGGGGGTCTTTAAGAGGTAGTGAGATTGGATGGCCCTTTGATGCAAATATTGTAGCTAATGTCAGCCATGAATGGGAACTTTCAGGTCAGTGTATCCTCTAATCAGCTGACCCTGATTCTAGAAGCATTTGATTACGTGCATCTTTGAATCCACACTCCCAAACCTCCACATTTCCTCCAAGTATAATGGCTCAATGTGTGTGTCCTCCTGGAGAAGATGTGGTTCAAACAGATTTGGTTTGAATCCTGGCTACTTCTTTCTGAATGTGTCCCCTGAACCAGTTATTTAACCTTTCTGCTCCTCAGTATTCTCATCTGTAAATGCAGACAATAATAATCATAGTGATAATAACAATACCTACCACACTGGGGTATTGGAAGGGTTAAACGAGCACTTAGAACACATTTTAAGTGCTCAGCAAAGGTGAGTTATAATTAACACTGGCGAGTGACAATTAGCCTAGATATTTCCTTTTCCCATCATTATGTATCGGTCCATTGCCCTGTTCTCTCAGAATCCCCCAGTCTCTGCACCCAAATAGTGAATACGGATGCCTTCCTCTGCCTGGAAACGTCTCCTCATACTAGCAGGTTGACGTGTAACATTAAAGTCCACGATGCTCAAGAATGGTGGATGTAATTTCAGGTATCGTGACAGTCGATTATGAGAAGCATTTTTTTTGGCAAGGAATATTTTGGGAATTAATTTGAAAAGAACATCATCTGAGAGATTAAGATAGTTAAGAATTACAGAACTGACTGTCCGTCTCTCTGAACCTCAAACACCTTCTTCCGTAAAATGCATCCTCCGGGCTCAGCCCGCTCTTCCCTCTCTCCTTCAGCTGACGTGGAGCCCTGTGCTTGATGCAGCTGATACCATTACAGAGTTTTTGCCAAGTGTTGAGGACTCAGGAACTCACTGGGGATGGTGACCCATTTTGCTGACCCAGATACATGGCCTGTTTATGTGCATTGAAATGAAAACCTAGGAAAAACCATGATTGATCAAAAGGGAGAAGCTGTGTCAGAAGGAGAGCAGAGCTAAAGAAGTTCAATGTCTTTTTGAAACATCTAGTTCACTTTTTAAGAAGTGTTTACAAATTTCTTGCAAGTTGTTTCTCTGACCTACATAGTCAATTTGCCAAGATTGTTAAGCAGCATCTGCATTCTTTCCTTTATTTAGGATTTATTCCATGAAACACCTGAACCTCTCTTTTCATGAAGCTTTATTTCCTAGCTGATATTACAGTTATTCTTTACATTTTGTTGTACATTCTAGGTAGCTATCTTCTCCTTTCTGTTCTCATTTTGCTTCTCTCTCTCTCTCTCTCTCCCTGCCCCACCACTGAGACACAAGTTAGTTCTCCAGATTCCAGAACTAGAATATTTGAGGCTCTGTCTCCAAAATAGCCTGGAGCCACAGGGTGAGTATGACACCAAAAAATAACTTTAGGCTTGCATCCCAAAAGTCCAGAGGAAGGGAACGAAATTAAAAGCTGATCCTGAAGAGAGAGAAGGAATTTCTAAAGGGATAAATAGAGCAATTTACAGTAACAGGCATAGCATTGTTTTTAGGGTGGCATATGGAAGTTCCTGGGTAGGGGTGGAATAGGGAGCTATCAGCCTACACCACAGCCAGAGCAACACTGGATCCTTAACCCAGTGAGCGCAGCCAGGGATCAAACGTGCATCCTCACAAAGACTACGTAGGGTTCTTAAACCACTGAGTCACAATGGGAACTCCCAGACATAGCATTTTTGACATTCATTTTATTGACTTCTAGTTGCTTGAGTTATGAGTGTGTCAGTGTTGGTAAGAAGTTATATGTTATGGATAATGTGTTATTCATTCATTCATTCAGTACACATTTATTGAGCACCTGCTAAGTCCTAGAAATACATTGATAAGCAGAGACAGGAAATCACTGCCTTTATGGGGCTTACGTTCTGGGAGGGCAGCAGTAACAGATGAGTGACAATAAAAGAACACATCCATACGGAGATGAGGTCTCTGGAGGCAGTAGAGGTCAAGGTGAAAGGAGTGATTTGGTGTAGGTTTGGGAGTGCCATAAGCGGGCAGATCAGATGTGGAGACATGAACTAAGACCTCTGAGATGAGAAGGAACTAGATGCATGAAGATCAGGGGTAAAAGTACTCCAGTCAAAGGGAAGTGTAGGTCCTTGAGGAAGAAGAGAATACATGCATTGTCCTAGGATAGCCAGCAACACGTGAGTGAGGAGGAGTTGGCAGCAAGAGAAATCAGAAAGGCCTCATCTTTTAATAATTTGCATGCAATAACCATTAGGTTTTCAGTTGATTCACTGATTGCAGGTCTAGATAAGAATGGTTTATCCAAAACAAAGTGTCATTTTTATCCCTTTCCTTTGGACACCATTTTATGATTTTCAGATCTTTTTTTGAGGAAATATAAACGTAAACTTAGAAAAGAAAAAGACCCCCCCCCAAAAAAAAGTTCTTTCAGGGAAAATGATCGGAATTTTCTTTGCTTTTATTATTAGAACATTTAAGGAACTTACCACCTGCCCTCTTTATCTGATTCTAACATTCAGTGTTTCCCAAATTTCTATGTAACTGTCTTTCTGACAATTAAATCTGCCTCTTACAAATGAGGAATATACTTAATGCAGCAACACTGGTCATTTCTTTCTTTTTTATCAACAAAAAGATTTTACTAAATCAAAGCAGTCTCTTAGGATTCTTGCTGTGGCTCAGTGGGTTAAGAACCCACCATAGTGTCTGGAGGATGTGGATTTGATCCTTGGCTACCTCAATGGGTAAAGGAACTGACGTTGCCCCGAGCTGCAGTGTAGGTGGCAGATGTGGCTTGGATCCAGTGCTGCTGTGGTGGTGGCATAGGCTGCAGCTGCAGCTCTGATTCAACCCCGGAACTGCCATATGCCATAGGTGTGGCAAAAAAAAGAAAAAAAAAAAGTGGTTTCTTACAATCAATGACATCTTAGAATCGTGGAAATAAGGATAAGGTCAACGGAGACTTGAGAGCACGACATTTTCATCAATGGAATACTTGGGAGATAGCAAATATCTTTCAATACCTTTCAGATGAGGTGTCCTTTCAGAGTTCCTCCAGGATTTATGGATGCTGCACATAAAAAAACAAGATTAGAGGGGTCCAAAACAGATCAAGAGAGAGTAAAATGCAGTTTCACGGAGACCTGGGTGGGCTTTGTTGGGGGAGGCTTTTAAGAAGAAAGGATTCAGTTGCTTAGAAATTCTTCCAGTACATTTTCAGTGGATAAAGTCCAGACAGGAGCAGGCCCCTTCCTGATCTGATTCCTGCCTCCTTCTTTATCTTCCTCTCCAGCCACATTCCCCACCTCAGACTCTACGTGTGAACATATCCTGTTACTGATATTCTTCAAATAGATGTGATGACTTCAACTGTTGTGTTTGACCATTGTTTTCCCTTTCCCAAAGAGCCCTTCTTTCAGCTGGGCAGCTAGGAATTCCTTACTCTTGTTTGAGATGAAGTTCAGGCTTTACTTCCTTTAGGGGGTTCTCTGAACTCTCAGATCAGGCTCATCTTGAACATAATTCTATTTATTATAAAGTATCCGTAGGTCATTTTCCCACATCTGTCTAACAAAAAACATTGTGTTTCTTAAAGATAGGAGTCATTTTGATAGCTCTAGGGAAATTGTTCACAAGCTTGGCTTTACAATATAATCACTAGAAGAGCATAAAAAGACCCACAGAAACATGAAAACTCTGCCTAAGACACAGTAAATCAGAATCTCTGCAGCAGCAGGGCCCAGGAATCCGAATTTGGAAGTTCCCTGGGTGCTTCCAGTATGCAGGTGACTTAGGAAGCATTGGTCTGTGGCACAGTCTACAGCAGGAGGTCACGCATGCTCAGTGATTTGATCTGAATGGAAGGTTAAAGGGAACTCTCGTAAGTTACAGTAGGAATTCAGAATAAAACCAGTAGTCTCAACGTTACAACAAAACTATTTCTCATATGTGCTGAGACAAAAACTTAAAAACAAAAAGCTCATTTTAGGAATTATATTCTTATTTTACATTTGAAGAATTGAGATCATCCATTCTCTCAGCATCTTCCAAATACATCATGCAGAATTATTAAGTATAGTCATCATGCTAAACATTAAATTCCCATGACTTATTTACTTATTTACTTATTGTCTTTTTGCCATTTTTTGGGCCGCTGCTGCGGCATATGGAGATTCCCAGGCTAGGGGTTGAATTGGAGCCATAACCGCTGGCCTACGCCAGAGCCACAGCAACACAGGATCCGAGCCACTTCTGCAGCCTACACCACAGCTCACAGCAACGCCGGATCCTTAACCCTCTGAGCAAGGCCAGGGATCGAACCCACAACCTCATGGTTCCTAGTCAGATTCGTTAACCACTGCGCCATGACGGGAACTCTGACTCATTTATTTTATAACTAGGAGTGTGAGTTGTGCCTTTGACCCCCCTCAACCCATTTCACCTGCCCCCTAACCCTTGCCTCTGAAAACCACAAAAAATAATTTTTTTGTAACTGTGTATTGTGATGGAGGATGTTACCTAGAATTATGATGATTGTTTCACTCCATATACAAATATCAAACCATTAGGTTGTACATTTGAAACTAATAAAATGCTATGTATCAATTATACATCAAGAAAAGAAAAGAATTGAGATCGTGGAACTAGAATATTTTGCTCTCTTGTGAAATAAAGGTGTGAACTCTATGGTATCTAACATCCTTTCCAAATCTAAGCGAATAAAAATAAAATCACAAAACTTCTGAGTGGTAAAGCTCTTAATGACCCCCACCCCCAACCAGGTCTCTTATTTTGTGAATGACTGTAAAATTGCATTATTTTGTGTAGGTGGTGCTCATGGTCTGCCCAGCGATTTCCTGAACATGATCTCAGAAAAAATTTGTCAGGTAGGGTTGATTATCCCCATTTAGCAGATAAGAAAACTGAAGCTTGCAGATTTTATGCAATGGACCCACCATATACACATAAGTACCTTCTGTCTTCCATGTCATTGGTATTTTCCAAGTGAAGAAGAAGAGAAAGCTGAGGAAGCTCTCGAGAGCTTTTAAGAACAGCAATGTGAGGGCATTCATTTTCTTTTTCTAACTGTGCGCAGCATCAGAAAAGTGGGTGGGATTCAGGGTCAGCACGTGGATGGATTTGTAACTTGCTCTCTTGTGTTCAGCATCATCTTTTCCTTCCTCATCCACTTCCCCCTCCCCACTCTCTTCAAATGACCTGGGTCTAGCCTTGCCTCTCTGAGCTTTGTACTCCTACCCCTTATCAAAACCCTCTTCAGTGAGGTCCTCCTGTACAGCACAGGGAACTATAACCAATCTCTGTGGATAGAACATGATGGAATTTAGTATGAGAAAAAGAAGATATGTGTGTGTGTATACATATGTGTGTGTGTGTATATATGACTGGGTCACTATGCTGTACAGCAGAAAATGACTCAATACAGTAAATCAATTATATTCAAATAAATTTTTTTTTTAAAAAAACCCTCTTATCAGTAGCTGCACATGTAGAGTGCTTTGCTGGTTACACATGTGCTTGTTCTCCTATGCTGCACCTCAGGAAACTGCACTGCTACTTTTGTGATAGGCATTTATCATTATTAGCACAATTGTACACACCAGGAACCCAAAGTCTAAAGAAGTGAATTAACTTAAATGCAATCAAACAACTGGATTCCTTTTGAGCTACAACTTCACCTCATGCCTCTGGTCAGAAGTTTGAAACCCTGTCTCCTGTCTCCTCTGTATCATTCTATGCTGCTGCAGGAGAGCAACCACTGCTACCTGGCAGAAAGGAAGTTTTTGATCAAATACCATCAGTGGAGCTAGATTATAGATCTCAGAACATTTATAAGATTATAGGGGGCATTCACACATGCCAGGGACTAGAATCATCATTTGGGCTATGTGCTGGATTAACATTTATAAATATTCACTCCCCTTTTCTTGTGGAAGGAAAGTATTTCCTGCTCCACTGATTTGCTTTGGTGGTCAGAATATTAGTGGATGCTATACATCCCACATTCAGGTTTTAAATATGACTGTGCAGCTTTGTTTAATTTTACGTCTTCTGCTGCTGGCATGACATGTAAGGTGAGCTATTCCCTCATTTGCCACACACAGAACATAAGCAAGTAGAGTTGGAACCATTACAAGTAATCTGATTTTTTAAAAAAGAGAGAGCTTGTGGTTTTAGCTACTGAGATTTGGGGATTGTCGTTAGGCAGCAAAACTGACTTATACCATCAATTTCTCATAGACCAAGAGATATTCAAACTATATTATGCATGTGAAACATAAGGTATTTTTATACAACGTTGTGGTATATGATTTTAGGAAAGTCACATAATCATTTGGCACTTCCACTTGTAATGTTAGCCTCTCCAGTTGTGAGCAAGAATTATGACTAAGATGTAAAGATTGGAATGTATCCTCTAGTTATTAACAAATGTTAATTAAAACTCCTTGGCTGCAAAGTAAGCTTTGTGAAGTGTGAAGCCTTCAACGGAATGATAAATTTGAAAACACTACCATCATAACCAGAACAGTTTGAGGTCAAACTTTGTAGAAGATTAAAATTTCCTTTTAAATCATTCTAAATTTTAAAACTATATCATTACACAGTGTTATCCATATGCTTCCCCTGACTGTTTAATTACAGAGGAGGTAGTTAAGCAGATCAAGAGACTCTATTAACAGACAAACCCAAAAGCAAATATGATGAAATGTAATTACAGGGAATAAATGATCTGAAGTTTCCCAGAGCCTCTCAGAACTCAAGGAAGTTTCTAAACATGATTTATGCCACCACAAAGTGAACTGGTTCTTATCATTTTCTGTACTTGTAGAGATAGCAAATTCCAATGAAACAACTTTTTTTCTTTTTTTTCTTTTTCTTTTTTTTTTTTTCAGGGCTGCACCTGTGGCGTGCAGAAGTTCCCAGGCTAGGGGTCGAATCAGAGCTGTAGCTGCCAGCCTATGCCACAGCCACAGCAACATGGAATCTGAGCTAAATCTGAAAACTACACCACAGCTCGCAGCAACACTGGATTTTTAACCCACTGAGCAAGGCCAGGGATCGAACCTGCGTCCTCATGGATGCTAGTTAGGTTCATTACCACTGAGCTATGAGGGGAACTCCGAAATAACTATTTCTTGAATGATGTATTTGCAAGTCAGAAATTTAGGATTTATCCAATCGAAAGTTAAATTTTAAATACTTTTAATATGAAGTGACCTACTAAGATAGTATTCATTCCATCGTTTCTAGCTAAGAAGAAGAATATTTGAAAAATCTTGGAAGCCATACACTTTCGTCTTATAGTCAAAATTCATTTTGATTTTCTTATTTTATTTTTAGCACCCTGTGAAATATATAAGCATCAAGGTAGGGGTCACGGGATTAAAACAAACTTTGGGGTTCAGAGAAATTGATTTTAAAATAATCTTTTGATAGACATCTTAACATCAATGTAGGTGTAATTTATTACTGCTCTGATCAATTTGCCCAATTTGCTTTGTTCCTTTATTTTAGTAGGCAATGAGCAAATGCAACTTTATATTATATTGTTATGTCATATAATATTATATTATTATATTATACTGTTGGATCTTCCGGACCCTGATATCAAATGGTTAAAAGAGGAGTAAGAGGATAAATTACTGATGAGATAAATGGCTAATACTCAGATATAGAGCAATTGTGTTCATTGTGTGTGTATATCCACCTATAGCTATATGTACGCATGTTTCTATCTATGTGTGTGTATTTGTACATATGCTTACACACACACATCTATATACACTTAAAGATATGTTGCAAAAACAGTGTGTGTTAATTGCGCTAATGTCAATAAACTAATCTATGCTTCAGTTTATGTAATTGGTATATTTCTGAAGACTCGAGCTTAAGTCATTTTCATACATCAGTTTTAAATGTAGAACTGTGAAGTCACAATATAAATGATCAAAGAATCACAGGATATCAAAATTTAGAAGAGACCACAAGTTTCCCCTAATTCAGCTCCTTCCTTAAGAATCCTCTGTAATTTGTCCTTGGAAAACAGCCATTTGTTCCTTATTTAAATAATATGTTCATCTCCTTTGAAGGCAGCCTTTTCATTGTAGGACATTAGAAACATTTTTGTCACATTGAACCAAATCAATTTTTTCTAACCACTGCCCAGAAGTTGTGGTTCTCTATTCTGAAGTTACACAATTTTTCTCCATACAGTGGACACTATTACGGCTGTCTTCAACTCTTTGCTCCAAGATAAACATCTCTATTTTCTTTTCTTTTTTTTTTTTTTGTCTTTTTGCCATTTCTTTGGGCCGCTCCCGCGGCACATGGAGGTTCCCAGGCTAGGGGTCAAATCGGAGCCGTACCCACCAGCCTACACCAGAGCCACAGCAACGCGGGATCCAAGCCACCTCTGCAACCTACACCACAGCTCATGGCAACGCCGGATCCTTAACCCACTGAGCAAGGGCAGGGACCGAACCCGCAACCTCATGGTTCCTAGTTGGATTTGTTAACCACTGCGCCACGACGGGAACTCCTCTATTTTCTTTGAATACTCCTCAAAGTGTATTTATCATATGAATACTTTTTAAATGAAATTTTTCTTAAGTGAATACTCATAAAATGCTTTGTAATTTTACCTTAGTAATACTAAGCTTCTCTAAAAAGCCAAATGATGACAAATTTGCAATTAACTTAAAATACTCTCTTCATGATAATATATGAAATTTGCAGATCTTTAAGAGATTATGCCCTATTGTTAAATTCTCCTTACTTTTTCATTGGAAATGTTGTTATCCTTCTCGGAACTGTGCACTCTTAGGACACTTATTATATACCTTTCTTGGAGTTGGAGGCAACAAACAGAAACCACCATAGGTGTTTTCCAGAAGAAAGAGATTTAAAACAAAAATAGTTGCTAGTAAACTTTTGGAACAATCTGAGGAACATGCTGAGCAATGAAGAGCCCACTTGCTGTGATAGATATTCTTCTAAAGTGAGGAAGGAGGGGGAGATGGGCACTTATGGCAATCAAGTTCAAGAACAAAACGCCTGCTCTGATCCAACTACTGGGAAGCCAGGATCAGGAAGCAGCTGCCAGCACCTCCACCTGGGAACCCTGGAGTTCAGAATCCTTCCCCACCATCACGACTGATTCTCAGCACCATGAAACTAGAAAATGGGCATTGATTCCTCCACCACCTTGCTCATCAGAGGGAGACTTTTCAAAACTGTGGGAAGAGGCCCTTGGCTGCTATTTTGCCTTCCAAAATATACATGAGTGCATTGAATAAGTGGGGTGTAAGTTGCATCCAGATCCTGAGCTCCAGAAGCCTCTGAAAAAGTAGTTTTTAGCCTTTTGTTCTCAGCAATACAGGGGATAGACCAGGGGATGGTGGGATGAACACTAGGCATCAACTGAGCAATTTTTAAGCATTTGGCCTTGATGAAATTAAACTTTATTGAATATCAAACATGTTTGAGGCATTATATTATCACTTAATACACCCAAGTTTATTCTGTCTTTAAAAAATCTCAATTTTAGATATTATCTTCATTTGTAGAACAGAAAACAGCGGCAAAGAGGCTAAGTAATTTGTTCAAGTCCACCTGGCTACTCAATGCAGTAGACTGGTTCCTTCTGTCTTCAAGTTCAGGAGTATCTGTTTTCTGCCATGTTTTTTCTTTTGAGAAAGAACTTACTCAGAAGATTGTAAGACATCTCTTTCCATCACTAGGTAATTTTGACTGTTACAAAGTTCTTCATTATTACTGAGGTTAAATCTCATTTGTCTACACTCCACTCCTTGGGGCCAGATTCAATGATGCCATTATACCTTTTACAGAGCAACACTGTGTGTGGATGTGTGCTTTATCAATTTTATTGGTTTTTTTTTCTTTTCTTTTTTGGACGTTCTTCCAGCCTACTTTGTGCTGGGATCACAATTAATGCTATAAATAAATGAGCCCCCACCCAAGTTTCCAGCCCAAGACCATGTTTATGAGCCAACATTTTATTATGAAGTGTGGTTGCTCTTAAGTTGCCCAAGCCAGGCGAAGCAAACCTATGAGGGAATTTGGGGAGACAGTGGGTATAAAACAAACCATTGATTTCTTTTGTAAGTTCTTGTAAGAAGATGTATTGTATCTATTAGGGGTTATAGCCCATCACACTATATGCTTCTCCAGGCAGGAAAAGAAAGAAAGAAAAAAAAAAAAACAGTGATTTGTTCTCTAGAGAGAAATATACCCTCCCATGACTGGTGGAATGAGCCACGTGGATTGCAAACTTTTTCTTCCTGCAATTACAGTGCAATAGATGCTTTAAACTAATAAGCAGACAAATGACGATTGGAATCTGCTTCAGCAGTCTACATTTCAGAGGGAATATTTAAAGCCCTGGGTCTTTTCTAGGCAAATTCCTTTGACTTGAGTCCTAAGTGTGAAGCTATTAACAGTCCACCCAGATAAATAAGATCCTGATGTGATGGTAATGCCATCACCACAATATATGTATCTTTCCAGTTTTTCTAGACCATTTTGGGAAATGAGGCTATCGAGCAGTTACATTATTGCCTATATGAAATAGGCTAAAATAAGTTCTTCAGGTGATTGTCAGCAGGAAGAAAAAAAAGATACTGTTTCCTTCTTTTGCACCAGAAAATGTTATTTCTTTTCAATTGGGGAGTTGGGGAGGGGGGACAACAGAGACTAAAAGAACTCTTGAGGAATTTCCTGGGTGGTACAGCAGATTAAGGATCCAGCATTGCCCCAGCTGTGGTGCAGGTCGCAACTGTGGTGCATGGTCAGTCCCTAGCCCAGGAAAAAAAATTAAATTAAAAAGCTCTTGAGTTTGTCCAAGAATTTTTTCCAATCCAATCTATTTCTTAGGTTTACAACCCATTTAAATTCTCCTCTACAGACCATTACAAGTATATAGGTCTATAATATAACTCAGTGAAACTAAAAATAAAATTAGTTAAAATCTGTGCTCCTTATACAGAGATAGCCAGGCTTGCAAAGAGAAGCCCAAGTTCAATGGAGTCCATGGTCATGTCCCAAGGGAAAGGTGGATGTCAAAAGCTAGATCTGCATGGGCTCAAATTTCAGAGAGGATGTGCATGATCCCAGAATCCTTGGGATTTTTCTTGGGTTAGAAGGAAAATGATGTTAGGGGTGTGTGTGTGTGTGTGTGTGTGTGTGTGTGTGTGTGTGTGTACACGTGGAAGAATAGGATCCCATAGAGTAGAGCTTCAGTAGAAAGTAAAACTAGTAAGTAACACCTCTGGTAGAAGGCAGCTCAGGGGACCCTACACATGATCAAATCCACTTCAGTGGAAAATGAACTTGGGTAATAGGAAAGTCAAGGAAGGGACTCCCACACCCCATCTCCACTGTGCTCTGAGAAGAACACTGGACATTGGCCAGATTCTCCCTTGGTCTTTGGATGATACTGAACTATTCTCTCTTCATTACCCTAGCAACTGTAGCTCACTTTTGTGAGCCGTGCAGGCTGTCATGCTACCTGAGGCTTTTCAAATGCCATTTGACATTCCCTTTTTTTCTGTGAAGCATGCCTCTGCATCTGTATTTGGGGTTATATATTTGGGTTGAGTAGCTGCATTTGAGGTGCTGGGGGCTCTTTTGGGGAAAAAGAAAGGGGTGAATCATTAAGGAATTTCCAGAAGTCAGCTACAGAAACACCCTCTGGTTAACTTAAGCAAAAAGGGAAATTTGTTGAGAAGAGGGGGTGGCTGGCTGAAATAAAAGAAAAACCTCAGAATCAAATGGGGAAAGCACCAGGATCAGTCTAGGAATCTCGCCGGAAGGATTGAATGGGCAGTCTCCTCAAGGTGAATTGATGAGATGGATCAAGGTGAATTGAATGGTTCAGTGTTTGTACCACTCCATTTAAGGAGAAAGTATTTAACTGGCCCAGCTTGGACCCTTGACTCACCATTTTTCTGGGAGAAGTCAAGGCAATTTAATTGAAATTCTCTTCATAATAATATGGCCAAAGGTAACCCTCCAATCTATATACAATATATTTAATAAGAAAAACTGGGGAAATGATACTGGGGAGGATCAAATAACCCATTATGACCATTAAAGGGATGGAAAATATTGTTCTTAGTAAAAGTAATAAAGAGAGAATGAAAACAATGACATAAAAAACAAAGGACAAGACAAAGCATATAAAGAGAAGCCTGAGAAAGCAAAAAGGAATAAAGGAAAAAAGATGGGAAAAGAGAATAGAAAAAAAGAGGAATGGCTGCAAAGAGAAGCATTTGTCCTAATCCTTCATCAAGGCTTGCCATCAATATTATTAATTTCTTTTAACCAAAGAAACTGAAGCCTAGCGAGCATGAGTAACTTGCTAGTGGGCACACAGAGGGGTTGGCAGAGGAGATTTGAAACCAATGGTTTTTCTATTGCAGAATTTTCCTCTTGCAATCACGCTTTTGTTCACAAATCCTAAAAGAGATCTTCTCCAGGCCCCCTGAATGTTTTGATGATCCAGAGTTAGACATTTTTTATAGTTATTGAGTACTAACTGAAAGCCAGGCCACTCTGATCAAAAATCAACTCAATCCAATCCTGTATTAAGGGAAAAGTACCATGCTGGTGAATTCCCAAGAGATGGGGGTGAGATGTCAAACTGGGAAGAGCTAGAGAGAATCGGCGCAGTAGAATTCTAAGACTGGTTTCTTTGGGCGGCAGCTAGCAGGAACTGGCCTTAGCTCACTTAGGTAAATTTACAGCCCTGGGGGCTCACTTATCAGAGGTTAACGCACAGGCATGTCTTAGGTAAGAGCTCTGATTTGGTGGTTTGGAAACATGAACAAAACTGGACATGCTTAATGTATATATGGTAGAATGCTAGGAGAGGTCAGTAGATATTGGATGAAATCATCAGAAACACCGTCTTCAACACCCTCAAACACATGCGCCAGCTATAACGAGGAAGCAGAGAACAGGGTCGACAGCTCGGTCCTGCAATGACGTCTCCCACTTTAGGGGTTTGGAAGAGTTCAAGTTCCATACGCTCCAAAAATTTAGTGTTGTTACCATAAAACTAATGCAAACTTGACATTCAATTAAGGCGGAGAGAGTACTGGTTTATTCTGTTCTGTTCATATCACACTTGCAGGAGTCTTGCTAATTAGCCACAGATATGCGCCCTAGAATGTTTTAAACAATAACACCTGTCAATGTCACAGCACTTCATCTCTTTTAAAGCGTCATTTCCAACCAAGTACCTGGAATGAGATGAGTTCCCCATTAGGAAGAACAGCACAGAAGAACCTACCGTAAGGATAAATTCAACCCTGAGGAATTCTAGTTTGCTATACTTTTTTTTTGAGAGGCTGCAGTTGGTCTACAAGCAACTAGGATGATTAAATTTGTCTCGCGTTGTGAAGAATTAGTCCCACTTCCTGCCAGTGTTGAGTGATAACCTGTGTCAGTTGAATGACAAGAGAACCAGAAAAACATGTCATCAAACTCCTACATTTTTGAGGACACAGAGGATCAAGGAGAAGAAGTTACTTCCTGACCCCTGCTGAAACAGAGGCTAGAATTTATGACATAATTTGAAATCCAATGCTCTTTTCTTGACTTGGCTCTTTTAGCAGCATCCTCTGTCCTGAATGTAGAGCCAGCTCCCTGGTTACTTCTCTGAATTTAGCCCGACATATCCACATGACTGGCTTCACAGATTAACCAAACAGAGGCCAACATGCCAGATCTCTTGGTTACATTATAGAAATTCATCTTGTCCTCTTTAGCATAAACAGAACAAAGTATAATATAGTATAAAGGCACTTTATTTGATCAGACTCTACTAAATGCAGATTTTCTATAAGTGCTTAGGGCTCCAAATAAATCCAATTATATCTGATGGGCTCTAGGTAGTTCATCTAATGAAAAGCAGGCAGAGAAACTAATGGAAATCAGAAAGCTTCTTTAAAAGGAAGGAATTGGTTTTGTTTCCTTTGGATTTGGATTTCAGTAGAGGTATGTTTGGAAAACCACCTTGATTGTTTTAAGGCTGCTTCCTGCTGAAAATCAATAACCTCTCCCTGTCTCTCATGGCCACTCTTCCTCGCTCATCCGCCTGCATCTCTCTCAATGTTCTACACTTCTCTGAACTGTCACTACTCCAGGGAAGTCTCATGTACCTCTCTGAAGAGGGCAGAGCTTCAGTTCAGACTCTCCTATTTTCCTTCCATGCATTTACCTCAGTTTGATTTTTATACAAGTTATATTTTTTTAATTGAAATACAGTTGACTTACAAATTTGTGGGTTAGTTTTAGGTGTATGACAAAGCGATCCTGACATATGTTATATTATATCTCAGATTCTTTTCCATTATAGGTTATTACAAGATATTGAATATAGCTCCCTATGCTATACAGGAGGTCCTTGTTGTTTATCTTTGGGTTTTTTGTTTGTTTGTTTGTTCATTTTTCTTTTCTTTTTGATGCACCTGTGGCATGTGGAAGTTCCTGGGCCAGGGATCAAACCCACGCCACAGTTGCACCCTGTGCCACAGCTGCAGCAACAACCAGTCTTTAACCTGCTGTGCCACAGAGAACTTCCTTTTGTTTCTTTGTCTTTTTTTTTTTTTTTTGGTGTGGTTGTTTATCTATTCTATATATAGTAATGTGTATCTTTTAACCCTAAACTCCTAATTTATCCCTTCCCACTCCTTTCCCTTAGGGCAAACAAAAGTTTGTTTTCTATGTGAGTCTGTTTCTGTTTTGTAAATAAATACATTCGTATTATTTTTCAGATTTCAAATATAAGGGATATCATATAATATCTCTCTTTATCTATCACTAGTGTGATAATCGCTGGGTTCATCCATGTTGCTGCAAATGGTGATATTGCATTCTTATTCATGGCCAAGTAATATTACAGTGTGTGTGTGAGTGTGTGTGTGTGTGTACATATCATATCTTCTTAAACCAGTTATCTGTTAGGACACTTTGGTGGCTTCCATATCATGGTTATAGTGCTGTTATGAAGGTTGGGGTACAGGTATCTTTTCAAATTAGAGTTTTAATCTTTTCTAGATAGATGCCCAGGAGTGAGATTGCTGGATCCTACGGTAACTCTGTTTTTTGCTTCTTAAGAAAATTCCTCCATACTGTTCACCAAGAGATTGGCTGCACCAATTTACATATGTGTGTGTGTGTGTGTGTGTGTGTGTGTACATACACATATATTGTTGGGGGGAGGACTATGTCTCTCTTGTATAGCATTATTCTTCATCACCTGACCCAGTTCCAGGTATAGTACTAGTTACCCATGATTCTGCGGACTGAGTGATGAGTCATTGAAAAGAGTAATACATGTGCTTGAGCCCTTTTGCTTTTAAGCAGTTGAAAATTACATCTCACGGAAAATTCATTGCTTTCGATTTTTTTAACCGTAAAAAGAAATTAATTCATTTTGTTTATATTAGGAAGAGGTGAGTACAATTATTATAGATAAATAAATAGATCCAGTCATGAAATTTTTAGAGAGCTGTATTTTTTTAAATAATTTTTATTCTGTGTATCTATCCTTAGAGGTCACATTTGTATATGAAGGATGTGAAAAAGGGTTATTTCAGGAAGATGCATCTATTCAGTCAGTCATTCAACATTTATTTTGTTCCTAATAGTGTCAGGCCCACTATTGGGTGCTAAGAATACCAAAATAAAAAGTCATGCTTCTGTCCCTGGGATCACAGTTTGCTCTTACTAAAGAAAGTAAATCGATACGGATGACAGCTGTTTGTGAAGATACTGTAGAGGTTTGCCCTGCAGTTTGGGGAGGATGGAGAAGAGTGGACAAGCAGCCCCCCGCTCATTCCAGAAAGAGAAGCGCAGTGTCAGAATTTGGGGGGAACAAATGATACTTAAAAGGCACCTTGAAGGGCAAAAGAAAACCCGTTCAGGAAATTGAGGAGGGAAAGGTGTTCTGGGCATAATGAAGGGTGCAGCAGGCAGGGAAAACTTGGAGAATTCTGAGATCTCTAAGTTTGTTGGAAGGTCTCTTGTGACAGAACAAGATGGAAGATAATACGAGGAAAAAAAATGTATAGGTATGTGGGACTGGGTCACTTTGCTGGACAGCAGAAATTGGCACAACATTGTAGAGCAACTATACTTTAATAGAAATTTTAAAGTAAATATGAACAAGTTTGTTGGAAGGGACTACTTCCAAGGAAGTGTGTGATGTGCAGAGAGACAAGATGGGGAAGAGAAGCAGATCAGGCAAGGATCTGTGTGCCAAGACGAGGGCTATATTTAATGTGTGGATACCTGTGAGTCTGGCACTGGCTCTGTTCCACTTGTTTTTCCCATCATGTAGTACAGAAGACAGCATCGCCTTTTGTTGACCCAAAGGCCGGGTGAGCGAAACTAGTCAAAACTAGTCACGACAACTAGTAACATTTATTGAGCACAGACAATGTGGCCCTTAGCTCATCAAATCTTCACAGCAGTGGCCAGGGGGTTGTCATTTATCCTATTTAACAAAAGCAGAAACTAAGACTCTGGTGATTCAATACTAGATTCTCAAGGTCACACAGTGCATTAGGGGCAAGGCCAGGATGGAATCCTAGGTCTCTAATGATTGCAAAGCTTATGCTCACTTTGCTGTTCTCCAATGACGATGACTCAGTGTTACACTAGGGATGGTTCTGATTACTCTGGTCTGAATCTGAGTACATATTTGCATCATTTGATCATTGTACACAGAAGTTTCTTTGCAACACAAAGAAGTGTCACTTGAAAACACCCAGAATTCGTTGCTCTGCTGAGAATTAAGTTATTGGATTATCCCAATAAAAGTTAAAAAAAAGATATTCAGATTTTTCTCTTTCAAAACTGGGATCAAACAGTATAAATAATTCATGGAAGATGGAAGGTGTAGGGTCCAGCTAACCTAATATCTGCCAGGTTCACCCTCTCTCTTTCTAAGCTGGTTCACTTTCTCATGTTAATTAAATTTGGCATATATAGCAAAGGCCAAGAATAAAACTCAGAGCATTTAGAGCCAGGGAAAGACTCAGTGCCTCCTATGAAAGAAGGCTCACTGACAGGGCAAACAAACCCATTGAACTTTACTGAGATTGCCTAGTTGTCACTTTTGATCTTATTTTCATTTATGACCTTGGGTATAAGCTCAGCAAAGTGACATGAAATACAATGTACTAACATATTTATTCAAGCTTTGGGAGCAAGACTTGTATCATGGTTAGTGAAGCTTGCTAAATGTCTCAGACTCCAGAAATACTCAACCAAGAATTCTTCTTTGGTTTTGTTGTATTTATTTTTATTCTGTTTCACATTTTATTTCCTCATTTATAGCTTCTGAACTCTGAATTCCATAGTTTAGTGGGGGTTGGATCTAGCAAACCTGAGTGAAGTTTTTCTCTTGTTTCTTACTCATTAACATATTAAACACATATCATGGCTGTTCTCCATTCCAGGGCTGACTGCTTAATACCCAAAGGCAACACTAAATTTGTATTTGTGTCCATTTCAAAGTTAGGTAGCATCAAAATCAAATCAACAGGGCAGGCATTTACAGTTGGCCATGTGACATATATGAGACAGCAATGAGGGGAAAAGACAAGCCACTTTTCCTCGTGGACTTTTCAGATACAACTAGCCTTACATGAGATAGTAATCATTTATCAAAAATGTATTGTAACAGTTCCTGTTGTGGTTCAGCTGTAATGAACCCAACTAGTATCCATGAAGACTCAGGTTTGATCCCTGACCTCACTCACTGGACTAAGGTCTGACATTGCCATGAGCTGTGGTGCAGGTCGCAGATGCGGCTCGGATCTGGTGTTGCTGTGGCTGTGGTGTAGGCAGGCAGCTGCAGCTCTGCTTTGACCCCTAGCCTGGGAACTTCCATATGCTGTAGGTGGGGCCCTAAAAAGACCAAAAAAAAAAAAGTGTATTGTGTATCAAATGCTATACTAAATTCTTTATATTCAGTCATGAGGGTATAGAGATCTCTTTGAATTTGGCGAGAGAACAGACAATAATTTTTCTTCATCTTAGGGGTGGTGATTTGAGGTATGTTTCTAAACCTCCTTGGACAGCTTTCTTATTATCTAAGAGGGGATTTAATTATGCATACTCCATAGAGCTTACTTCATGAAGTAAATCTTCTGAAGTACTGACCATAGCATGCAGCACACAGTCAGAGCTTTATAACACAATACCTATTGCTGCTGCAATTTAACCTCTAATTAAGACAGTGCTGTGTCATTGGTTAAGGTGTCAGAAGACATGAGTCCTAGAAGTCCTCTTCAGTACACAAAATCTCTGTGACCTTAAAAGTTAACATAGCAGTTGTCCTGCCTGGGTCAGAATCCGAACTCTGATATGACCCACTCGTGAGTCTGGACGACCAAACCCACATTCTAGCTCCCCTGATATGTCCACAAGCATCCACTGATTTGCCTGTGAGCTGAAGAGCTAATGACTTGAACTTCTTTCATCTTTGGGATGTGTCTCCTTATTAATCTGTCTGCCAACCTCAACATCCATAACTGAAAGGGCTAGGAAGGCAGATAAGAAAAGAAAGGGAGATTGATAGATCTCTATTGATTAATCAATAGGGCCTGAGGATCATGGAGGAGGCAAAGGGGAGGGGTGACATGGGAAATAGTTAAACAGCTCACGCTTGAATGTGGATTGCCCCAGCTATTCTAGTGGCAAGCTTGTAAACACTTACTAAAAAACAGGGTGTGATAGTTAATTTTAGATGTTGATTTGACTGGGTCAGGCCTCCAGATTAAATATTATTTCTGGGTGTGTCTGTGAAGGTGTTTGCAGATAAGATTAGCACTTGCATCATGGACTCAGTAAATTGCCCTCCTTTCAGTGAATGGGCATCATCTAATCTATTGAAGGCCTGAACAAAGCAGAAGAGTGAAGAAGGAAGAACTGGCCAACTTTTCTTTCCTGCTTGAGCGAAAATATCTCATTTTTTCCTGCCCTCAGATGGGGATCTACACCATTGGCTTCCTTAGTTCTCACCCCATCGAACCTGGGCTGAATTACACCACCGACATTTCTGGGTCCCCGACTTGCAGATGACACATTATTGCAATGCTTAGCCTCCAAAATCATGTGAGCCAATTGTTCATAATCAATAAATGAATAAATAAATGCATTATGTATGTATTTCTTTAATCTCCTGTCGGTCCTGTTTCTCTGGAGAACCCTAATACAAGAGGGATAACTCTAAATGCAGTAATCTTGGGTCACACATCTATAACTGAGCTTGGGAACTTGTGCCTTCACACTTTGCAAGATGACTGGTCCATGAGAGGCAAAGAAGCCAATGCCAGACAGGCTGCTTGCATGGGAAACCCTGCAGACTAACTAGTGCTGTCAGTGACAGAGTGGGCTCTACAGGGTAGAAGAAAGCAGAGCTGCTGCATCAAGGAGCTGGAAAGGCCATGCTGAGACTCAGAGTCTGGCAGCAGGTAGCAGCCCTCAACTCACATTTTTGGTGCTGGAACGATCCACATCTGGTTGGAAAAAAAGTTCCACCTTTGTACCACCATGGAAAACAAGTTATTTAGCTAATTGTAATAGAAGGTAAGATTTTCTCGAGCATGTGCCAGGTGACAAATAGCATGTCAGCCCCACTGTATAAAGCATTTCTAATTTGCACAACTATCAACTCGGGTCTTGCCAACCCATTTTTAAAATGAAGAAACTGAAAGATAAGGAGTAGATGTAATCCCTATCCATCATACAGATAAGACTCTAATACGGATCCACCCACATCCCAAGTTCTCACCCTTTTGACTCTGACATGGCAACTACCAGAAGATGATAATGGGTTGCTTGGGAAAATAGCCAGCATCACAGACCCATTCTGGCTGCCATAGTTCCTCCATGATCCAACTCTAAGGTCCTGAAATGTTACTGCTACATGCCTAGAAGGGAGGCATACCATTTGAATCCATGAGACTCTTTGATGTTGTGAGTCTGTTTGCTTGGGTCTATTACACTGGAAATGAAACAGTAGTTTGGATAAACAAATGACCAATATCGCTGTTTGAATAGGAGGGAGGATGTGACTTATAGGCAAGATTCCCAACTAAATCAACCAACCAGACAGCAAGCTCCTCATGTTAATCAGGACTAAATGGGAGTCCTGTTCATCTAATACAGATTTAGAGATACATGAATTAGAGGCTGGCTGGTTGCATTTGAAAGTAATTAATGACTGAGAAAAAATGGGCTATTTATCTCAGTCTAATATAGCATTCCTGCCATTTCCAAGATGGTATTGTCATTAGACTCAGCCCAGAAATATAAATCCCCAACTCCTTGTTCAGCAGCACCAAGAAGGCTCAGAAGCGGTAGAGCTGGAACTTGAATTCCAAGCCCTGTGCCTGTTCCACAAGGTTGCTATGGAGCGGTAACAGTAGTAATAGAATGAAAAAAAAAAAAGTAACAATAGAGAGGAGAAGGGAAGGAGGATAAGTCAGAAAAAGAGGAAGAAAATGAGGAAAATAAACCAATCATGATGACTGTTTAATGACTACTTTCTCCACGCTGGACTAAGCCTTCTACAAGTATATGATCCCATTTAATCCTTACCAGTCATTTTAATCCCCAGTCAGTGGATGAGGAATCTGACTCTGGGAATTTATGCCATTTTTCCAAAGTCAGCCAGCAAATCACCCGGCAGAGCAAGCATTTGAAATTTTCAATTAGGATGCATTGAATCCCAGATTCTCATGCTAACCTCTTCAAAGGATTTTTCTGAACGATCATAGCCCCTGCTCTCAGTAGGGATATGATCTAGTGGGGAAAGTTTCTCACTGTCTTATATTCTACAAGGGTGTCCTTGGAAAATTTCCTTCTCTTCTCAGGGCTAATTTTTTCGTCTTTAAAATAGGGATATCAGGAGTTCCCTGGTGGCTCAGGAGTAACGAACCCAACTAGTATCCATGAGGATGTGGGTTCAATCCTTGGCCTCACTCAGTGGATTAAGGATCTGGCGTTGCTGTGAGCTGTGGTGTAGGTCACAGACATGGCTCAGATCTGGCATTGCTGTGGGTGTGGCATAGGTTGGTAGCTGCAGCTCCGATTTGACCTGGGAATTTCCATATGCCGCAGGGGCAGCCCTAAAATGCAAAAAACAAACAAACAAACAAATACATACAACATACAACCTTCGAATTGCATGGGATTGTTGGTGACATCAATTAAGCTGCTTCATTACTATTGTATAAATAAATATTAGTAGCATTACTTTTGGGATTATTTGTATGTGTATAGGTCTCTTGCTGAATCAAGATTGGAGTTCTGTAGCAATGTAATATTACCCTCTTCTCAGTGAACCAGAATGCACCTGTCACACAGGTCAAGGTTTATGTGGTTGACAACCCAGAGCAGCTATACCGTGAGTTTACTGGGGAAACACTGGCCTTCTTCTCACCCTCTGAAGAGGTTCACTCATGCCTGTTGCATTCTTCATCTCAGTCACATCATACTGCCTTTATTTTTCCGGAAAAGATTTCCCACAAACCTTGTCATATAATACATGCCTAATAAGTATCCCAACGCCTTCCCCTACCTCAAGACCTCCCCAAATGAGCAGCAACAGTGGCACAGGGAGAGGAAGAAAGGGGCATGAAAGATGTGAAGGAGGGAGAATTGACCAGACTTAGAGGAAGGTTATGGCTTGTCCATGTCATTAACCAACTAAAGGAACTATAATTATCTGGTAAGCAGGGACTAAGATAGTCACACACCCAGCACTCATGTTTACCTAGAGGTAAGACGGGAGTCCTTGTCAAATACTGGATGAACCCATGAATAGAAATAAAAGTAGTAGGGATAATGCTCAATGGCCAAGGCACTGTGCTAAGCATTTGGCATGCAGTTTCTCATTTAATCCTTTCAATTGTTATTTTTCCCATTTTACAGGTCAAGAGATGGAAATTTAGAAAAGTCAGTCAAGATCATATGTCAGACAGATTTAAATCAAGCCTAACTCTAGTGTGGACTTTTAGCTATTGTGCTATACTCTTCTCTAGTCCAATTCTATAACTTTATAGGCGAAACGGAGGACTGAAAACGTGTCGTAACTCACCCGTTGCACTTAACGGCTTCAAATAATGGCTGTGTAGACACGTTTCCTGGCTTACAGACATACATGCCAAGAGAAGGGAGAAGGAAGAAAAGGGCTTCATAGGGAAATAGGAGAAGCCTTTCCTTAGACTGAAGGGGCTCCTTGCTGCATTTCCTGTTATCAGAAGCCTTGGCAAATGGGAAGAAAATCTGCAAGGAGCACTGGAGGAGAAGAAGGCCAATCCTAGAAGTTTCAAAGATGATTCATTACTTATACAACCCAAAAGGGATGTCAGAAAGTGCCTGCAGAGATTAGTTTGTGGTAACGTTGACTCTAAGACCACTGGGCTGACTGAGACTGAGATGTGTTTGCAGCGATTCAAGGCTGGGATGATTGAGAGCAGTGGAAGCTTTAAGAGCAGGGTCCTATATGATGTACTCAGAATTGGGGGGGGGGAAGCCAAGAATAGCAAGTTTCTCTTGGTTATAATCCTTTTCTTTGGTCCAGGAAAAATGACTGTTACCATACTATTTGGAAATAAAATGATTGCTGGAGGCAGTATAACTGGAGTTTGTGAACTTATGTCTCAGACAGGACAAACTCGAAGTGTGGACCAGAGGACTTAAAAATGATGTACAACTGTGGTGAAGGAGGTAGAGAGAAGAGAAGAGAATGGACTAAATTATCTAGTTTCCCCATTTGTAACCTAAGGCACTGTACTTCAGGGCCGAGCTCAAACCTCTGAGGCCCTCCAAGAAGCTTTATCTGATCTAGTCAACTTACAGTGACACCTGGCTCTTCTGACTCCAATTATTCTAAGAACATGTGTTCTCACTCAGTATTCAGTGTATATTGCATTATACCATGCATTAATTTTTGGCATGGATATAGCTCTCCCCCCACCTTCCTCACCAAATCCTTTGTCATGTTTTAAGTATGGAATCCTGCATATCTTTTTTAGTCCTTATTATACAAGAGAGGCATGGGATTGCTAGATTCTAGCTCTGTAAGCTAGATTCATACAGAGCAGGTCCCCAAAATGACAGTGCTTTATTGTTGCATAATTTTGCTTAAGTAAGAAAGAAAGCTAACACTGGTAGATTCCCTTCTACGTGACTGTGTGTCTATGCCCAACGTCACCTTTTAGAAAATTGGGAGCTCAGGTCATTAAATTTAGACCAGCTGCAATTTCTCTGACTCTAAACAAGACTAGGGGATGGGGTGTGACTCATATTGGATATATTAGTTCAAATTGAGAGGACCCTTGTAGAAGCAGCATGTTAGGGAAAAGCCCCATCAAAACTCAGTGAGATTCGAAGAGCCCCACAATCCAAAGGACATCAGTCAGAGAGAAGGGGAATCTTGCCTAAAGCAAGAGCAGGAGAGAGCCTAGGACAAGGCCCTGAACCAAGAATCCTAATGCCGTGATTGTGAGTAAAATCAGAAAGGAATACCCCGAGGGCTTCTTAGCTGTGGTCTCAGTTATAGAGGAGCTCAGCTTCCTCACTTGCAAAATAGAATGAAAGAAACTCGCTGTGAAAATTGAGGGCGATAATGTAAGCGGAAGCACTGAAGACACACTGTGAATCTCTCTCTTTTGTTGAACACCTGATAAATTGTTTATGCTCAAAACATGTTCACTGAATACATGAATAAGAGAATAAGAGAGCTCATGAATCCTTGCTGGATCTTGGGCACTGTCTCCTGCCTTTTACCTTAAAATTCCTTGTCTCAGTTTCTGTCTAGAAATGGATGCATGTCTTAATTGCCTGTCAGGAAGAGAAAAGTTAATTTTTTTGCTGCAGCATGCTCTGATGACTGAGACAGGAGAAAGAGGCAAAGAGCATCTTTAGAGAGCAAGGTTTCAAATATTACCATGCTCTGTTTAGCTGCAACAAATATTCCTTTGGCAGGAATTCTCTGACCAACCATTGGCTGATAGGGGGGATAATATTATTAAAATGTACAATTTTTATTGGGTGGTACACAACTTTTTCAATACGTAGATGTTTTGAAGAAATCAAGGGAAACTTATCTCACAATTAGAGAGTAAAATCTGAAATAAAAATTAAAAATCTATGGAACAATCATTCTTTAGTGCAAGGGTTGGCTAATTTAATGGCTTACAGAACTGTAAACTTAGCATAGTGTTAACGGAACAGGGGGTAACACATGCGCAAAGGGAGAATTGCATAGATATTTCCTCCTAAATAAACAATGCATGAATGAAGAAAGCTATATCTTGGCTCAGACTTTTAATTGTGATCATTGAAACAATACGTTAAAAATCAATGTTTTATGTATTGTGTATATGTACACACATTGTGTATATGTATAACTGAATCGCATTATTGTATAATTACCTGATTGTGTATTAACTGATTGTGTGTATGTACAGCTGAATCACTTTATAGTATGGCAGAAATTACCACAACATTGTAAATCAACTATAGTTCAATAAAACTTTAAAAAAGAAAAAAAGAAAAAAATTTTTTAAAAAGAAAGCTACATCTTGGATCAGACTCTTTTTTTTTTCCTGTCTTTTTAGGGCCACAGCTGCAGCATATGGAAGTTTCCAGGCTAGGTGTTCAATCGGAGCTGCAGATGCCAGCCTATGCCACAGCCACAGCAAGGACAGATCTAAGCCATGTCTGTGACCTATACTGCAGCTCATGGCAATTCAGGATCTTTAACCCACTGAGCAAACCTGCATCCTCATGGATACTAGTTGGATTCTGCTGCGCCACAACAGGAACTCCCTTGGATCAGACTTTTAATTGTGATCATTCTGTTCTGTATCAGAAGCAAATGATCTCCAAGTACCTATGTCTCTAAGGGCAAGTCTTAAACCCCATGTTTAAGGTTGCAAAGATTGAGTATGATACAAGATGCAAATATTTTTAAAATATTTTGAGCTGGAGTTCCTGTCGTGGCTCAGTGGTTAACGAATTGGACTAGGAACCATGAGGTTGCAGGTTCAATCCCTGGTCTTGCTCGGTGGGTTAAGGATCTGGCATTGCCCTGAGCTCTGGTGTAGGTTGCAGACGTGGCTCAGATCCCTCGTTGCTGTGGCTCTGGTGTAGGCCTGTGGCTACAGCTCCGATTGATAGGACCCCTAGCCTGGGAACCTCCATATGCCACAGGAGTGGCCCAAGAAAGGGCAAAAAGACAAAAATAAATAAATAAATAAAATATTTTGAGCTAAATGAAAATACAACTTGTCAACAATTGTGGGATGCAGAGAAAGATAGCTGTACATTTTTTGTTCCAATTTGGATCGTTATTTTTTTTACTTCAGTGTTTTTTATTAGTGTTAGTTATTACTTTTATTAGCGTTAGCTATTATTTTATTTTAGTGTTCTGGTTAGGCAGTTCCATGGATTTTGAGTGTTCTTTCTCCAACTTGATTTTTCTCATAAGTTTTGTGATTTTCACTGAGTAGTTTCGTAGAGAATGAAACTTCCCCGGAACACATGTGTCAAAGAAGAAATGCTGTGGGTACTGTGAGGTTAATGCCCAAGGATTCTGGAGTTGGCATCCTTTGCGGGGTCTTCCGCGATTAGGATTCCTTTCAAGGAATTAGTGACTAGGAAGACCAGGTGGAGAAGCAAACCGAGGGAAGAAGGAATGTGAGATCAGATCATGTTGCCAGGAGGAGGACTCTACTAACAATGGAGGTGGAAGTCCAGGCAGGACCAATCGTGAAGATGAGAGGAGTAGACAATTCAGGAGCTGAGGTGACCTGGAAAAGAGGCTCAGCTTCTTAGCTATTAAGGACTGAACTGTACCCTCTCTCCCCAATTCTACGTTGAAACTGCAATACCCAATATGATTGTGTTTAAAGATAAGGAGACCATTAAAGTTAAACAAGGTCATAGGAGTGGGACCCAAATCTGATAGAACTGATGGCCTCATAAGAAGAAGAACCACCATCGATCGCTCTCCCACTCGCTTTTATTTTCTCTCTTTATTCTCAAGCAGAAAAGAGACCAGAGGAGTACACAGTGAAAAGGTGGTTGTCTGCAAGCCAAGAAGCAAGTTCTTACAAGAAACCGACTCTGCTAGCGTCCTGATCTTAGACTTCAAGCTTCCAGAACTGTCTAAATCATTTTGTTGTTGTTTAAGCCACTCAGTCTGTGATAATCTCTTACATCTGCCTAAGCAGAGTAATTCACAAGCTCTCTCAGAAGATAGATGGTAGCAATGAGATAGTGAGTTTAATATACCCAATGTGCATAGTCTAGGCAGTTGGGGTGGGACACTGGGCAGGATCCTATGCACAGGATGCAAATGAGTTGGATGTGGCCACCACATCTCTGTATTCCAAAAGCCCTAAGTTGTAGGATATGGTAGGGACATGACATAACAAGTCCATAAATAAGAATGAATAGGTGTCACCTGAAAGGCATTGACATAGTACCATGAGGTTACAAAGAGAGCCTAAGCCTTTCTCTTTTGGTGGGGCGGGGGGATTATTTTCACCTTTATCCTGAATGCATGCAGGTTTTTTTTTATTTTTTTTTCTTTCTCCTTAGACTTAGCATAACCCAAGACAACATGAAAGTGTCAAGAGGAAGGGATTCTTGCCTCCCCATCCCCCTACTCTCTCTCTAGAGAGGCTTTCCAGTAGCAGTGTTCATAGATAATACTGCCATTTTTTTAAGGAAGGAAGAGTTCCATGCCATTCTTTATGAAGAGTTTATGTCTAGAAGTCAATTTTCCAGGTATGATTTGTACGTATATATTTTAATTCATTTTTATTAAGGTAAAATGCACATATCATAAAAAGCAATGAATGTGTTCCTCAGTGTGTTTTCACCTGCATATCCTCATGTAACTACCAACCAGATGAAAGTGAAGAACATTTGCTCTTGGTTTGTCTGCTCGAACTCAGAGTGTTTCCTGGTGCTCTCCTTCTCAGTGCTCTCTTTCTGGGTATGGAGAATAGAAAAGGCACAGGCTTCGGGGAACATGGAACTTTTTTTTTTTTTTCATTTATAAAAACACGAAACTTTCAATTCCAGGGAACCACAGACCCACCTTCCCACTAAGCACAACCATGGGGCATGTCTGCTGCTTCACATCTTTTCTGTTTTTCCTTCTCTTTTGTTAATAATTTCAAAAACAAATGTTTTTCATGTAAATAAGGTTTTTAACGGGTGTAAAAAAAGTTAGCACACGCCAGAAACCTCTTTCATATCCCTACCCAAGGGCTATGACCTCAATTACCATTGACCTTAATCCAGTCTACTTTTGATGTAAATATAAGGTTTTTTCACTTCAAGCTTATCATGAATAAAGTCATGGGTGATAACTCTTTTGGCAGAAATGATCGTGTATTTTTGTAAAAATAGCCACCTGAAATGTGCATAGATCACATATATACCTATATCTCAGAAAGGCATTGAGTTGCTGAGTCACAGGGTATATGCTTGTTTACCTTTTGCAGATATTATCAATACATTTTCAAAGTGGTTGTACAAATGTTTAATCTTACTCTTAGTACATATGTTCTAGTTGCTCCATCTCATTGGCACTATTTCATATTATCAATATAATTTTACACATTCAGGAGGTGGTTTTCTTTTTTCACTTATTTATTTTTTTGGCTGCAGTCACGGCATACAGAAGTTCCAGGGCCAGGGATCAAACCCATGCCACAGCAGTGACCGGAGCCACTGCAGTGACAATGCCAGATTCCTAACATGCTGAGCCATACGGGAACTCCTGAAGGTGGTTTTAAAAAGTGTTTAAACCAGAGACAAGAACATGGCAACAAATAGAAAATAGTAACAAATATGGTATATTTTAATCCAACTACATCAGTAATCACTTTGGATATCAGGGATCTAAATGTACCAATTAAAAGTCAGATATTGTCCGAGAAGCTCAACAAATAAGACTCAACCAAGTTTTCTACAAGAAATTTATTTTAAATATAAACACATACCTAAATGAAAAATAAATGGATGGAGAAAAGTATATCATTCTAATACTAATCAAAAGAAAGCAAGAGTAGCTTTATTAGTTTCAGAAAGGGCAGATTCCAGGGCAAGGAAGGTTATCAGGGATAAAGAAGGGACTTGCATGATGACAAAGGGGTCATTTTCCCAAGAAAATGTAACTATTCTTAACATGTGTATGAAGAACCAGTGAGAGTCAAACTGTCAGGCAAAAGCTAATAAAACTGCAAGGAAATATAGATGAATCTACTATCATAGTTGGAGACTTCAGCATCCTTCCATCATAAACGGACACATCCAGCAGGCAGAAAATCAGTAAAGGCATAGTTGACCTCAACAACACCATCAATCAACTGGATATAATTGACACCTATAAACTATCTCACACAATAGCACATTGTTCTCAGCTCATATAAAACATTTACCAAAATAGACCACATTCTGAGCCATAAAATACACCTTAAGACATTTAAAAGAATATAAAATAGTGCAGTGTCTGCCCTTAGACATGAATGGAATTAAACTGCAAATCAATAACAGTAAGATAAATATAAAATCCTAAAATACATGGAGAATAAACAATACACTTCTCACTAATACACGAATCAAAGAAAAAAATCTCGAGACATCTTAAAATCTGTTCAAATTAAATGAAAATGAAAAAAACCCACAACTTATCAAAATTTGTGGGATGCAGCAAAAACATTGCTTAAAGGGAAATTTATAGCACTGCATGCGTATACTGGAAAAGAAGAAAGATCTAAATCAATGATCTCAGTTTCCACCTTAGGAAATTAGAAGAAAGGAGCAAGTCAAATCCAAAGTAGGCAGGAGAAAACATAAGATTTAGAGCAGAAATCAATGAACTAGAAAACAGGAACACAATAAGGAAAATTACAAATCCACAGGCTGTATCTTTGATTAATAAGCCTCTAATAGGACTTGCTAAGAAACAAAAAGAGAATACAAATAACTAATTTTAAAAATGAAAGAGGAAACATTATAGATCACATGAACATTAAAAAGATAATCAGGGAATACCACGAACAACTCCACACTCACAAAGTTGATAACCTGTGTAAAATGGACCAATTCTTTGAAAGACGCAATCTCAAACAAGAACATATAGACAATCTGAAAAGCTCTATTCAGGCCTAAATATCTATTAGAGAAAATAAAACAATAATTAATAGTCTTCCCAAACAGAATGCACCAAGCCCAGCTAGATTCCCTGTGAATTCTGCCAAACATTTAAGAAAGAAATTATACCAATTCTCTACATTCTCATTCGGAATATAGTCATAGAAAGAATATATTCTAACTCATTCTACAAACCTTACCCTAATACGAAAATCAGGCAAAAATTTTTACAAGAAAAGGAAACTACAAACCAAGCCACAGATCAATATTTCTCATTAACATATATGCAAAAATCTTTAACAAAATATTACAAATGAATCTAACAATGTACAAAAATATTACACATCACAATCAAAAGGGTTTTATTCCAGATATGCTGGTTCGACTTTCAAAAAAATCAATTAATATAAATCATCACATCAATAGGTTAAAAAAGAAGTTATATCACCATATCATAGATGCAGGAAAAAACATATGACAAAATTAAATACCCATTCCCCATGATAAGAGCCCTCAGTAAACTGAGAATAAAGGGAAACTTCCTCAACCTGATAATAAAAAGTATATAGATTGGGAAGGAAAGAATAAAACTGTCTTTGTTTGCACATGACACAATCATCTAGAAAATATAAAAGATTCACAAAAAAACCCTCCAAGAATTAACAAGCTATTCTAATACGATTGCAGAATAAAAGGTTAACATACAAAAGTCAAAATGGATAATATATCTAAATGTAAAATCCAAAACTATAAAACTTCTGGAAAACAATATAGGAAAAAATCTAAGTGACCTTGGGTTTGGTGACGGCTTTTTAGGTAAAACACCAGAGGCACGATCCATGATAGAAATATCCGATAAGCTGTTCTTTTAAAATTAAGAACATCTGTTCTGCAAAAAACATAATATCAAGGAGGGCAAGCCACAGACTGGGAAAAAATATTTGCAAAAGACACATCTTGTAAGGACTGCTAGAAAATACACAAACCCTTAAAACTTAGTGATAAAAAAACAAAAACACTTGATTAATAAATGGGCCAAAGATCTTAGTAGATGCCTCATCAAAGAAAAAATACAGATGGCAAATAAGTACATGAAAAATGCTCCACACCACATATTATCAGGGATATGCAAATTAAAACAACAATGAGATGCCAGTGCACACCTATTAGAATGGACAAACTCCAGCAAGCTGACAACACCAAATGCTGACAAGCATATGGAGTACCAGGATCACTGTTGGTGGGATGCAGAATGGTAGAGCCACTTTGGAATACAGTTTGTCAGAGTCTCACAAAACTAAACATATGCCTACCATACGATCCAGCAGTAGCACTTTTTGATATTTAACTAAATGAGTTGAAAATTTATGTCCACAGGAAAACCTACACTGTCATGTTTATAGCAGCTTTATCCATAGTTGCCCAATCTTGAAAACAACCAGGATGTCACAGAGGAATGGATAAATAAATTGTGGTAAATCCAGGCAATGGAATATTATTCAGGGCTAAAAAGAAATATTCAGTGCTGAGCCTAAAGAACATGAAGGAACCTTAAATGCAACTTATCAAGTGAAAGAAGCCAATCTGGAAAAGTAACATACTGTATGGATCCAACTATATGACATTCTGGAAAAGGCAAAATTATGGAGCAAGTAAAAAGATCAGTGGTTACCAAGGGGATGGGTGAAAAGGTGGAGCCGAGACAATTTCTAGGGTAGTGAAAATACCCTATCTGATAATATAACATTCGCCTAAACTCATAGAATATACACCACCAGGTGAATCCTAATTGAACTAGGGACTTGGTGTGATGTATCAATACAGACTGGCCAATTATAACAAATGTGCCACCCTGGTGGGAGATATTGACAATGAGAGAAGTTTTGCAGGTATGGTGGGAGACGTATTGGAGATCTCTATACCATTCCCTCAATTTTGCTATGAACTCCAAAGTGCTTAAAGCCAAAAAAAAAAAAAAAAGAAAGAAAGAAAGAAAACATCGTTTTGAATTATTAGCATATTTGTCACATGTCTCATGCATGATGATGAGTACTGACTTTTTCAAGCATTTATAGGATTAGTTTTTTTTTTTTCCTAGTCTTTGTTGGGAATGATTTGTTAAAGGACAGTTTTGCCTTAAATGATTAAAAATACTCCAGGATATACAAAATCATCCAAAAAAAAAGAAAGAAAGAAAGAAAAAGAAAACTCCTTAGCAAACTGAACAGTAATTCTTAGAAAAGGCTTTAGCCTGTGTGGAGCACTGTGCACGTCCTACTTGTGAATATCAAGTGACTATAGCATTTCCTGAATGGATCATCTGCCAGGTGTTTAACAGTCAAACAACGAGAGGGCTAAGTGCAGGGTTTGGCCCTTCAGAGGTACAAGTAGCTCCATAGGTGTGTGTTGAGTTGCTTTAAGGTGCATGGCTTTTAGGAAGGTTAGAGCATCCCTACAATTTGAGATGGTTTTACATGAACTTGAGTGGGAGGGGTTAAATTAAAGCCCTCCACGGAAAAGCTGCATTTTTCCATCTTGCCCTCCCAAGTGTCTCCATAGATAAACACTAGTTGATCATAAATGAGCGGTGTGGAGCCCTGAATGCAGTTTGGAGGATTGATTAATATGTCTCAGAAAGCCAAATCAAATATCATGTAAATGGCTCCGAGAGAAAAAAAAATTTTTTTTCCCTGGCCCATTTTCCACAAGTTCCTAAGTTGATGTTGCCTTTCTATGGCCTCATTTGGATGTGGGCTTTTCTGCAGGCTGGTGCAGTTAAGACCCCCACACTGGGCCCTAACTAAATCATACCTTCATAAAATAAGCAAACACACAGGGCACAAGGCTGGGCGGTGGAAACTAGGAAAACGATGTGATTCAGCTCCCCAAAGGCTCACATTCTGCTTGGAAAGACAGGGTCTGTGTGATGAGCATAAGGCTGGTGCGGGAGAGAGAGCTTGGAGAAGCACACAAATCTTCGCCTTTTAAATCAAAGGCTGTGATTTGACTCAACTCTGCTACATTAAAGTGAGTGTTCCTGGACAAATTCTTTAGTCGCTTTAAAATTCAGATGTATTTACTTCAAAAATGATGGTGATGATACTGAGAGATGTCACCTCTAAAGCCCCTGGAACAGAGGAGGCCCCTGATATATGAGTATTCAGGTTATCATGTCCAGATGGGGTGCCCCAGGGCTGGCTGTGTCTTGCAGAAGCACAGACCACAGCTTCTTCCTCTGTCAGGGCGAGCTTCACTGTCACTATGTCCTCTGACATTTTTATTTCATCACTAAGCTTTCCTGACTTTCCAGGACATTGGATGTGAGGCTTTGGAGGATGCTGTAAACACTTGACCTTTTATAGGTGGTTTTCAGAAAAGAAGAAAAATACAGGAAGCCCCCCCCCCCAAAAAAAAATTAAAAGACATGGACTTTATTTTTTTTAGATTCGCACCCATGGCATATGGAAGTTCCCAGACTAGGGGTAGAATCTGAGCTGCAGCTGCTGGCCTATGCCACAGCCACAGCGATGCCAGATCCGAGCTGCATCTGTGACCCACACTACAGCTCACAGCAAGGCTGGATCCTTAACCCATGGAGCAGGGCCAGGGATTGAACCTGCGTCCTCATGGATACTGCTTGGGTTCGTTACCTCTGAGCCACAACGATCACTCTGGACATGGATTTTAAACTGTCCTCAAACCCTGCTATCCTCTCGAGCTGGGTTGGATTTCCTAATCTCACATGACAGCCCCAGAAACAAGATTGGCTTTGGGACTAGGTTTATTGGAAGCTCCAGGATGGTAGGAACACAGGGCTGTGTAAAAGCAGGACCTGGGGCCATTGGAGACATCAGATCAAAACTCAAAATCAGAATCAAAATTCAAAGTGAAACTCTTTTCTAAATTCAGATGTGGGATAGAGCATCACGCTCTAACCTACTACGATTCGGGGAGAATAACGTCCTCTCCTCTGGCCAGGATATCCACGTCCTAAACCTTGGAAATGGTGAGTGCCTCAGATCACACAGCAATGGGAAATGAAAGCCAGATGGAATTAGGTTGCTAATTAACTGACCCTAAAATAGGAAGAGTATCCAGATGTGGCCACTCAAATCACAAGAGTACCTAAAAGTAGAAGAGGGAGACAGAAGAGAGGGTCACGGGAGATATGACTAAGGAAGAAAAGCACACAGAGATGCAACATTGGCGTCTTTGCAGATGGAAGGGGCCACAAGCCAAGGAATGTGGGTGGTATTGAGAGGCTGAAAGGGCAAAACAATGAATCCCCCCCCCCGGGGGGGGGTTCCAGAAAGGAACACTGCCTTGGGAAACGCTGACTTTAGTTCTGGAATACCCATCTCAGACATCTGACTTCCAGAACCATAAGATAAAACATTTCGTGGAGTTCCCTTGTGGAGTTGCCACTGCAGGTGTCTCAGGCTTTGATCCCTGGCCTGGGAATTTCCGTATGCCATGAAAAAAAATTTTTATTGTGTTAAGCCACTCAGTTTTTGTTGTGATTTCTTATAGGAGGCATGAGAAATAAATACAAGCTAGAATCAAAGACTAGATCAACATGCTGTCATTTATCAAACCCTAAGCCAAACTCACTCATGAATAATTCACTAGCCAGAAATCACACTGAAGCTTTGTCAGTGGTTTCGTTAACAAAAGACACAAACAACTCCCTACATTTACTACTATTAATTCAAATATATTTTAATTATTATTAATTTACCTATCTATTAATATACATAATAGAAAAAGCTGTTATTTATTAGACACTTGTTATTTGCCAGGTCCAATGACAAATGCCTTTCAAGCATTATTTAATTAATCCTCAGAATAACTCTAGGACCTAGATTTCCTCCAATTTACAGGTAAGGATTCTGGTCTGCCCAGGATCATAAGAGAAATGAGAAATGGGATGCAAGTTTGTCTAAACTACCAAATTTGCACTCACTTTCAACTTTGCCTTTTATTTATTTATTTTTACAGCCACATCTGTGGCAAATGGAATTTTCTCGGCTAGGGTTCGAATTGGAGCTGTTGCTGCAGGCCTGCGCCACAGCCCCAGCCATGTATCAGATCCGAGCCTTATCTGCAACCTACACAACAGCTTGCAGAAGCACCTGATCCTTATTCCACTGAGTGAGGCCAGGGATCAAACCCGCATCCTCATGGATATTAGTTGGGTTCTTAACCCATTGAGGCACAACGGGAACTCCTAAACTTTTTTTATAGACTTAAAAATAAATATATGTATTTTAAAATTATTAAACCAGAAATGCACTGTATCTGAAGTTTCTCTGAAGTATCTGAGAAAAACATACATATATGATATATATGTATACATTTAGACCCAGGTAAATGAAACTTTTTAGTATGCAAATATTCTAACTTTATTAAAAATGATTTTATTATGTAAGAAATACTGTAAAATTCATTTGAGAACAAATGTGTCTAAATGCATATAAAGCATATTTTTATTTCTTTGTGTGTGTGTGTGTGTGTGTGTGTGTGTGTGTGTGTATTTTGGCCAGGCCTGTGGCACGTGGAACTTCCTGAGCTAGGCATCAAACCTGTGCCACAGCAGTGACAATGCCAGATCCTTAATCCACTGAGTCACCAGGCAACTGCCTTTTTTTTTTTTTGTAATTTCTAAAATGTTGCTTTAAACTGGAACTTCTGAGAAACTGGCATAATAATGCCTTTTTATAAGTCTAGACGTCAGCCAAGATTAGATTAGGCAGTGGATATGAAAAATGCTTTGTAAAACTCTAAAGTGTTTTATATATGTATTGGTTGCTTGCTCTCTTATAAACCTACTAGTAATAGCACACATTTCTGTAGCCCTTGGGATGATTAAAATTCTTCAGTGTAGACCCTCTCATTTAATATAATCCCTAAAGTTGAGCTGGAAGGCATTTTTCAGACATGAAGAATGGAGGCTCTAAGTTTAGTTTTGGAAAGTCTTTTACCAAAGGCAACTATGTAGCATTACCATGTGAAGCACAGGACCTAAAAAATGGATGAGACATGAATTCATCCTTAAGGAGCTCACCATCTTTTGGGAACAAATAGAGCATAAATAATTCCAACATGATGGAGAACAAGATAATATTACTTGGCTACATGATGTGACACAGAGAGAATGAACCCAATTTCCTGGCTTCTTTCTCCTCTTTCTTCTCTCTCTAAACACACACACACACACACACACACACACACACACACCCTTCAGGACCTTCTTTCATCCTTCTAATCATCTCACAACTCTCCAGACTGAAGTCCACTCTGGGCAGAGATAGCTTGTGTCTTCAGATGCTCTTAGATCATCTGGTCTAAAGCAGTCATAAGAAGTGACAAAAAGTGGATTTACAGAGTGGAGTTTTATATTCTTCTGCATATACCAGTATGCTGGGCATTTAGCAGACACTGCATCTGTATGGGCTCATTCATTCCTTAATGAAACACTTATTTAGCATCTACTATGTTCTAGGTAATGGCCTAAGTGCTGACCATGTAAAAATAGCATCACTGCATTAGCTACTGTCTATGGTGTATTTATTATGGATCGAGCATTCTTACAAATATTTTTATTTAGCTTAATTCTGATAAGAAACATCATGTTGTTATTGTCATTGTTCAGATGAGGGAACTGAGAGAAAGTTCATATAATTTGCACGAGGCACAGTTAGTAAGTGGGTGAGCCATAATGCAAATGCAAGGGCCCAGCTTGGACCAGTACCCTTGGCAATTATACTAATCTCTGACTTTGAGAAGAAACTCTTCTTATATTCCTCATTTCCGAGAATTTTAGCTTGACTAATTTTTTGAAAAATAAATCTGCATTGTGATCCCAGAATAAAGCCCACTTGGCCATGATATAATATCTTCTTACAATATCTCTAAGTTTGATCTGCTTATGTTTTGTTTAGGATTTTGCTTATACGTTTATGAGAAATATAGACTTACAATTTTATTTTTCGATATATCCTTTTCTGCTTTTAGAATTAGGGTTAGACTCTTTTCCTAATGTAAGTTAGTGTCCCTCTTCTTTACTATCTGAAAGATTTGTGTAAAACTGGTACTATTTTTCTTGCAGATGCTTATGAGAATATTCATGAGACTATTTAATGAGGATGTTAATACTTATGAGAATATTTAATGAGGATGTTCCCTTATAGCACAGTGGGTTAAGGATCCGGAATTGCCGCAGCTGTGGCACAGGTCACAAGTGCTTCATGGGTTTGATCCCTGGCCTGGGGAACTTCCACAGGTGCAGCCAAAAAAATAATAATAATATAATACGCTAAGGAAATAATTTCTTCTGTCCTGAAGTTGTTTTCTCTTACTTTAGTATGTTGGTTTGCTTGTTTGGTGGAATTTTTTTTTTTAGGTGGAATTTTTTTTTTTTAGGGCCACACCCATAGCACTGGAAGTTCCCAGGCAAGGGGTCACACTGGAGCTGCGACTGCCAGCCTACATCACAGCCACAGCAGTGAGGGATCTGAGCCACGTCTGTGACCTACACCACAACTCATGGCAAAGACAGATCCTTAACCCACTGAGGGAGGCCAGGGTTCGAACCCAGATACTAGTTGGGTTTGTTACCATTGAGCCACAACAGGAACTCCTGGGGGGGAATTTTTAATTGCAGTTTCAATGTCTTTAAGGCATAGTGCTCCTCAGAGATTTGGGGATTTTTTTAGTTATATTATTTCATTATTAATCTCATTGAGGTCAGATAATCCCATGGCAGTCACTGTATGATTCAATCTTTTGAAATTTATGTATATTTGCTTTTTTGCTTAGTATAATGTCTGTTTTGGTAAATATTCCATATATACTTGAAAATACATTGTATTCTGTAGTTTTTTTGGTATATTGTTAGGGCAAAAACATCAGTTCAAATCAGTTAATAAGGTTTTCAGAAAAAATAATCTATGTCCTATATAAGCTATGGTCTGCTCTTTAAAAATATATTCTTGAATCTATAACAATAATTGATACTTTCTTCTTCCAAGTAACTTTATCAATGTGTTTATAAATCTTTCAAAGTTTTGTGTGTATATATATTTATATATACACATACACACGCACACACATATATATATGGAAACTATTTAGGTATGTATACAATTGATGACTTCCTATTCCTTTTTATCTTTATAAAAGATTCCTATTTATTTCTTTAATGCTTCCATCAATGTCTATTTTTCCTGGTACTAATATAGTCACATCAGCTTTCTTTCGGCCAGTGTTTGCATGCTATAACACATTATTATTGCAATCATTATCTTTATTATCGTTTTACCTTTAGCCTATGTTCTTAGCAGTCACGTATGTCCCCCCTAAACAGCACAGACTCAGGTCTTAGGGGAGTATATTTATTTTTCCTAATGTGCTAATTTTGTCTTTCCATTGTGTGACTACACAATTTACCTTTAATGTAATTACTGATATGGATCAACTTGAGTCTATCATTTTAATATTTGTTTTGTAGTTGTTCAAGCCCTTGTTTGTTTCCTTGCTGCTCTTTTTTCTAACATTTGGGTATTAATCAGGAAATATTAGTATTCTGGTTTTTTCTTTGTTTGCTCTTTATTTGTACATTTTATATTATTTGCAGTGGTGCTTCGATTGTAACACATATTCTTAACTTACTGCAGCCTATCTTAAATTAGCACTACCAATTTTTGAATTATGCAAGACCATCACAACAATATAATCCATTCACTCTCCTCTATTATTGCCATTTATTTTATTTCTACAGTTATAACATCTAGAGCACATCGTTTTTATTGTTGATTTAAAGACTAATATTTTACACTTAGCCATATATTCACTTCCTCTAATGTTTTCATTTTTTTCTGAAATTCCATGTTTTTATATAAGACCATTTCTTTCAATTAAAAAAAAAAAACTTCAGAATTTCTTCTAGTGTGGGCCTGATGCCAACAAGTTCTCTGAAACTTGTCTAAAAATATTTTAATTTCACCTTCATTTTTGGAAGGTATCTGTGCCCACCACTATACGACCAATGCCACTCTTGACCCTCATCTTTTAATATTTTTGTTGAGCATGGAATTCTCAGATTTTTTTCCTTTCAGCACTTTAAAAATGCTATTCTAGTATCTTCTGGTTTTCATAGTTTCTATTGAAAATTTTCCTGACAGTTGAATATAATATGTCTTTTTCTATGGTTGCTTTTTAGAGTCTTTATCTTTAGTCTTCAGTAATTTAATTATAAGGTCTCAATGTGTGATTTTTCTTTATATATCCTGCTTAGGGTTCACTTACCTTCTTGAATCTCTAAGTTATCATTCATCAGTTTTTAAACTTATTCATTAGTATCTTTTCAATATTGCTTCTCTCTTATCCTTCTGAGATTCCAATTATACATATGTTAGAGTATTTTGCAGTTTCCCATGATTCCATTATAATCTGTTCCAATTTCTTATTTCTTTTTTCTCTCCCTACTTCAGTTTAAATAATTTCTATTGATCTGTCTACGTATTCAATAATTTTCCTTTCTGCTATTAAAAATAATGAGTTCTCAATTTATGATGGTATATGTTTTTACTTTAGAATATCCATTTGGTTGACTTTAGAAATTTCAGCTCATTGTTTGGAATTACCCTTGATTCATACTTTCCTCGTTTTTCTTTAATATATAGGTACTTATTTTAAAGCATTTCTAATGAGTCATATATTGGCCTGCTTTAATTGGCTATTTTTTCTCATATATTTCATAGTATTTTTATTGCTGTATAGCCCTGTCTGTAAGAAGACCACAATGACTAAAGTGATATTACCTCCCCTAGGTGGTATTCCTTTCCTCTGGCATGCTGAGGTCACTGAGATATCCTAACTTATTCAGCAAGTAAATTAATTCAATATTGGTTTGTAGGGAGGTCCCATCATGGCTCAGCCGTAACAAACCCAACTAGTATCCATGATGATGAAGTTTCAATCCCTGGACCTCACTCAGCTCAGCATTGCTGTGAGCTATGGTGTAGGTCTGCAGATGCTGTTCAGATTCCATGTTGCTCTGGCTGTAGAGCAGGCTGGCAGCTGCAGCTCTGATTCAACCCCTAACCTGGAAACATCCATATGCTGCAGGTTAGCCCTAAAAAGGAAAAAAAATTATTTTGGTTTTTAGCTCTAGTCAGACTCAATTTACTCTGGTAGCAAATCTTTCAAAGGCAAAAACTTTCCTTTGTTTTATTAAAGACATAAACTTCTAGTAGAACTTTGGCTTGGAGTACTATTGATTCCCATGCTTCCTTGGCGCTCTGCAAAAATCCTGTGTAGGAAAACAAACTTGGCATAGGTAGCTCCTCCAGATCCTAACCTTTCACATGAGAATGAATAATTACCTAATATTAATTTTCTTACCAGTATTTCTCTGTCTAAGAAAAGTTTGATCTTCAGACTATGCTTAGATTCTCCAAATATTCCCACTGAGGAAAACAGTCATTAAATCCCACCAAAAGGAGAATATTTCCAAGTTCATATTTATTCTTCCAGTCCTCTTCTGTGGGCACAACTCTCCAATGATTAAAAAAATATGATATTTATATATGCAATGGAGTATTACTCAGCCATAAAAAGTATGAAGTAATGCCATTTGGGGCAACACGGATGGACCTAGAGATTATCACACTAAGTGAAGTAAGGCAGTGAAAGATAAATATCATATGGCCTCATTTATATGTGGAATCCAAAAAAGGATACAAAGGAACTTTTTTGAAGAACAGAAGCAGATTCACAGACTGAAAAAAAAACCTATGGATACCAAAGGGGATAGGTGGGGGGAGGGATGAACTGGGGTTTGGAATTGGCATAAGCACCCTGTGTTGGCATAAGCATTCCGGTATATGGAATGATTTATGGGGTCCTGCTGTAAACCACCAGGAACTCTACCCAATATTCTGTGATAATCTATATGGGAAAAAAAATCTCAAAAAGAATGGATGTGTTTGTATGTCTAAATGAATCACTTTGCTGTACAGCACATATTATCACAACATTGTAAGACAACTATACTTCAAAAAAATTTAAAAAATGAAACAGGTATAATACTTATGATTTATCCATTTTCCTCATTATTATGGGAGAAATCATCTACCACTAGATCTTAAAATTCAATAGGAAATAGAAGTCCATATATTGATTATGTAAACAGAAAACTACTTCACTAATTTTTAAAAACGTTTTTAGAGAATACAATTATAAATTCAATTTACATGCACTTTAAATCCCACCAATTTTCTTATTTGTAAAATTTATAACATGGCTTTGAAATAAGTAAGGGAAAGCAATTTCAGGCCATTTTGGTAAATAAGGTTTGTCTTGAAAAACTGCCATGTGAGTTATAGTAATGGGATCTGTGTCTCCCCATGATCCTTCTAATAATTTTTTTAATTAAACAGCTATTATGTACCACACACTAATGACATCAGTGTTGTGGAACTATGTTAAAAACAAGAATAAGACACATGCATCCACATGTTCATTGCAGCACTATTCACAATAGCCAAGACATGGAAACAACCCAAATGTCCATCGACAGGTGATTGGATTAAGAAGATGTGGTATAAATACACAATGGAATACTACTCAGCCATAAAAAAGAACAAAATAATGCCATTTTGCAGCAACATGGATGGAACTAGGGACTCTCATATAAGTGCAGCTTGTCAGAAAGAGAAAAACAAATACCATATGATATTGCATACCTGGATTCTAACATACGGCACAAATGAACCTTTCCACAGAAAAGAAAATCATGGACTTGGAGAAGAGACTTGTAGTTGCCAAGGGGGAGGGGGAGGGAGTGGGATGGATTGGGAGTCTGGGGTCAATAGATGCAAACTATTGCCTTTGGAATGGATAAGCAATGAGATCCTGCAGTATAGCACCAGGAACTCTGGTCACTTATGATGGAGCATGGTAATGTGAGAAAAAGGAATGTATACATGTATGTGACTGGGTCACCTTGCTGTATGGTAGAAAATTGACAGAACACTGTAAACCAGCAATAATGGAAAAAATAAAAATCATTATAAAAAATAAAAACAAGAATAATAAATTCTAGGCTGATAGTTTCATGAATGTCACTTTCCTGGAAGTTGTATCTTGCTGTAGGGATGACTTAGCACAAAGAAATAAAGTTTATTAATGTCATTGTCTTGTGACACTTGTGACAATGAACTCCCTGGGTATGTCAGTAGCCCTCAAGAGAAATTCCATGCTCCAAACACATCTTTAAGGCTGCTCATAAGGCGGAAGATCTCTTTTTAATAAATGTAAAATGACATCTTAAAAAGTTAAGATGGCATAAAACTACAAAATTGAAAACTATTATAAAAGCCAATTATTTAGAAATTGTGCAGAATGTTAGCAAATGTCATAACTGACCCATAGAAGCAGAGCAGTAACATAAACTACGTAGTAGGCAAATAAATAATCACCTAGCAAAATGAAAGCTAGAAAAATTTCAGGGCAGAGAAACTAAAATTATCATCTCAATGTGGTGTGCCTTTTTATGTATATTGTGTTCTTTATTATTTTAAATGTAAAAAGTCAAATCTTTAAAAATATCAACACTGAAGACACTAAAATTAGAATAATAAGAATATAAAAATATCTTCCTTGAAATATATCTCTTTCATGCTACTTTCCAGCTTCTCTGATAGGAAGACATTGGTAACAAATAAAAGTGTTTATTTTTGCAGAAAAATTTATATTAATTGGACATTGTTATATTAGAAGATATAATAAAAATAGTAATAACTTGCATTTTTGAGCACTATTAAGTACTAATCCCTGCTCTTTGTATGTGATTTATACATTTCGGTTCATATAACTTAATCCTCATAATCATTTTATTTTTATTTTATTTATTTATTTTTTGTCTTTTGTCTTTTTAGGGCCACACCTAGGGGCTAGGGGTCTAATCGGACCTATAGCTGCTGGCCTACACCACAGACCTCAGCAACACCGGATCCTCAACCCACTGAGCGAAGCCAGGGATCAAACCCGCAACCTCATGGTTCCTAGTTGGATTCGTTTCCATTGCACCACGCTGGGAACTCCCCCTCATAATCATTTTAGAAATTAGATACTATTACAGTTCTCATTTTGCAGATGGGGAAAGAGGCAGATTTTTCCCTCTTTAAATCGTCTTCAGTATTTCCTTTCATCTCAAAACAATCCTGAGGATAGATACTATCACTCTTTCAATTTTATAGATGAGGAATTCACTACAATTCTTAAGTTAACTTAAGAAATAACCAGTGTCACAACAGGAAATTATGATGCCAGATTCAACTCATATATTCTAGGTCCAGAACCCTTGCTTTTCGTCACTCATACTAAACCATGTTCAATTTAAAAGGAGTAGCATGATGGAAAGTAATATATTTTTTTAAATGTTTACATCAGTCAGCTTATAAAATCACCATGATCGGTTTCTATGAGTATGTTTCAATGAGTAACGGGGTGCTTTTACACTATCGATACATTTCTGTGAGTAACAGGGGTGCTTTTAGGGTTCCCAAAGTTTTTAAGGCATATCCCAGAGTTAAACCATGGACCTAAAATCATTTACCCCCGTTCTTAAAAAGCCCACCCAAAGCCCCTTTATTCACACCATAGTCTTTGTGTTCTTTCTTCCTTCACCAGATTTTCAGAGGAAAAGTTGTTCTTCTTTTCTTTGTTATTTGTTATGTTAACATTTTCCATTTGTTCCAAGACTTTGTTCCACCAAGAATTGGTCACTCCCCTATATTGTCAACCAATGCTATTGTTTTTTAGTTTTCAAGTGTTGCTCTAACAAGGTATTCAGGCTGGGTGGCTACAACAATACAAGTGTATTGTCTCACAGTTCTGGAGGCTAGAAATCCAGGGTCAAGGTGTTAGCTGGGTGGGTTTCCTGAGGGCATTGACAGATAATCTGTGTGCAGGCCTCACTCCTAGTTTCCGCTGGCTTGTGGGCAATTACTGATATTCCCTGGCTTCTGTTGCGTTACCCCAAACTCTGCCTTCATGATGCCCTCCCCATGTTCTTGTCTGTGTCCAGTTTCCCCTTTCGATAAGGACACCAGCATACTGAATTAGAGACCCACTAAATTAATTAGCTAAAGACTTCATCCTAACTAATTATATCTACAACAGTTTTATTTCCAAATAGGATCACATGCTGAGATAATGGGAGTCAGGACTTTAGCATAAGAATAAATCAGGATACACATTTCAACCCACAATGTCCACTGTAGTGGATTTTTCATCTCAGTGAAGAAAACTAATATTTCTCCCACCCTATAAAGCTAAAAATAACATCTTCTTCAGCCCTATTACCATTTAATCTCTAATCTTCCTTTCTCATCCAGTCTTATTAAAAAAGGAGTTTATATTAAATCTTCCTATATAAGACAGAGTTGTTCGCTTGCAAGTAAAAGAACCTAATGCTGGCTAATTTAATTAAAAAGGAATATATTGGGAAGATATGTGATAGCTAACAGGATAAAAGCCATACCTCTGAAAGGACATGTTGGCAGACAGAATAATTCCATCTTCAATATCATATTCCCTTCCCCTCTTTCTATTAGGTGGTGCCAGTGGACTAGCTCTGGCAAATACTCTGCTGCTATTACCAATAGGTTTCATTTCCAGTGGAGGTAAAGAATCACTGATGCATTGCTCTCCTAATGCCTCTACTTCCCTGCTACATTAACCATCATGAGTTGGGTTCTCCAGGAGCAAATACTGAGCTAGAGTTGAGTCACAAGTTACTTACTGGGGGCCAATGCCTGTTAAGGGAAGATAGAGCATGTAGGATTGGACAGAGAAAGAATTTATTTGCCATCCAGATCCAACAACACTTCAGCAAACCCAGGGGGAGATGTGGAGAAAATACTTCCCATCAGTGTCCCATGTTGGGTAGAAATGGCCAGGTCTTTGTAATTCCACCTTGTTCCATATAAGAGTTTCCTGGGGAAAGGCATAACTGCTGCCAGAATATCTGGCTGCCTCTGTACATGATGCCAAATAGAAATGCAAAGACAGAGTTGGAAGAAACAGAAAAAGTAGCTTTCATTGCCAGGCAAAGAGGGGAACACTGCAGTCTTATGTCTCGGGGACTGGGCCCCCCTTGGAGGGGATAGTGAGGAGTCAGAGTGTTTGAGAAGCAGGCCATGGTCAGTTCATGGATATTTTTCTGATTGGCTGGTGGTGAGGTCATTGGGAGTTAGCACCACCAACCTTCTGGTTCAAACCAGTCTGGGGTCTATGTGTTTGTGGGTAGCATACAGTTGACTTCTTCTACCCGGTGGGGGCTATAGCACCTGCAAAACAGCTCCAAGGACATGGCTCAGAATTTTTTTTTTTTTAATTTCCTATTGGATCTTTCTTTTCTTTTCTTTTTTTATTTAATCACTTTTATTTTTTCCATTACATCTGGTTTGCAGTGTTCTGACAATTTTCTACTGTACTGCAAGGTGACCCAGTCACATACATGTATACATTCCTTTTTCTCACATTACCATGCTCCATCATAAGTGACCAAACAGAGTTCCCAGTGCTATACTGCAGGATCTCATTGCTTATCCATTCCAAAGGCAATAGTTTGCATCTATTGACCCGAGACTCCCAATCCATCCCACTCCCTCCCCTTCCCCCTTGGCAACCACAAGTCTCTTCTCCAAGTCCATGATTTTCTTTTCTGTGGAAAGTTTCATTTGTGCCTTATATTAGATTCCAGATATTAGTGATATCATATGGTATTTGTCTTTCTCTTTTTGACTTACTTCACTCAGGATGAGAGTCTCTAGTTCCATCCATGTTGCTCAGAATATTATTTATAGTCCTTGAAGAAGAACTAACTAAATGTCCTTGACTTTATTGAATGGCTAAACTATGATTATCCTGTCTTGCTTGTCTGCTTTCCTTTTTCTTTGTGTTTTCTCATCTCTCTGATTAAATCGATTCATTAACTAAAGTTTTTCCATAGATAAAAAGGCAGGTGGAGAACATGAGTGGGGGTCACTCTGGGGGTCCTCCCAGGGTCCTGCTTCATTACATAATCTTGGACATGGGAGAGGACTACAGTTAAGGAAGTTTCTGATAACTCGGATTGTCTGCTGACGCCACTGCCCATAGCTGGGAAGCAGGTCCTTATGTGAAGGGGAATCTAGGTGGTGCATCTCTGTGTCTACCACAAATACCCAAGATGATTGAGTTTGCTTGGGTACCATGATTCATATGCCCAGAAGTGCATGGCTGATGGAGGAAAAATATGTAAAGGAGTAGTTTCGCCAGAACTGCAAAAGAGGACAAAATACTTTTCAAAGGGAACATGAAACTGTCATCAGAAGAAAGGTGGAATGGCTATTGGGCAGGCAAAAACAACAGGATTTTTTTTCTTTACCACTTTCCTATATCTCTTTCACTTTCTAATTAAAGACTGACATCCTCCCTTATCTACCTTAGTTTTTGCTAAGCTCACAATTTTTTATTAATTGTATATTATTCAAAATATTCACTGCCCTTTCGTGTGGGAGGATATTTGCTCCCTCCTAGAAAAGTCAGACTTATGCATGTGACTTTCCTCAGCTAAAGAAATGTAATTGGAAGTGGCATGCATAATTAATTTAAATATCGTGTTGGTTTCAGATGTGTGTATATATACACACACACACATATACACACGCACATATATATATTCTTTTAGACAAAAATGTATATATATTCTTTTTCAGATATACAGTAGTTCCTTGCTATTTATCTTTATATATATATATATAATTTATATATCATAGCGTATAATCCCATACTCTTAATTTATCAGTTTTAAGAGCAGCTGGTGTTTCTGCTTTGTCCTTTTCTGCTCTGTAACGAACTGGCTATGTTTGGATAGGGGCTCTTGAGCCTGGATCCCATAGTGAACACAGGGAGCGGAGTAGCAGACAACCAATGGTAGAGAAACAGAAACTGAGGGTTTGGGGTATAGGACATGTCCAAGTTCACCTTGATCATAGTCAAGACTTGGTGGACTTGAACAAGAATTCATATCCTACTTAAATTGTACTGGATGTGCTATCCAGTCTCAGAGTTTCAGACTGAAATATCTCTGGAAACAGGGCACATGATTTCACATTATTCCAAAGCCAGGGACAGTTTTATTAGGGAGAGCAAGAGTCTGAAGAGGAAAGGAAAGTTCGCGTTCCTGGGGAAGGCATTCCAATTCAAATGCTTTTTAGAAGCTCTGCCCCAAGAAACCACCCTCAGGATGACATCAATCCTGGGACCACCAATTGATGCCCCAGCTACACCAAGCTGACCTTGCAGTGTGGCCCGGGTGGCAATTCTTATCAGCTTATGGGGATTAGTTCTTAATAGACTGAAGCCTGAATTCCAAGCAACCAGGCAGGTTTTTTCTATGCGGAGATCAATGCTAATGAGGGGCATTGTACCTAGCTACAAAGAATGGAATTTAAGCCATCCCAATAGAGTTTCATGAAAAAAACTTTAATTTTTTTTCATTATTTGCTCAAAGAAAAGAAAAACAAACAAACAGATATTTTCTCAAGGAGAAAACACACCCAACTATCTGACGGCCTTTCATCCGTGCCATCCTGAAATCCTCGTTTAAAACAACTTAAATCACCAGAGAAGCACGAAAGTCCTCTTTAAGGGCTAATCTGCTCAGCAATGCCACGGAAGAATGCAGCCTGAATCGCAAGTCTAAGCAGATTCCCTGGGACTGGGGCTCTTGAAAGGACAGAGGGACTCTTTTCCTCAGCATAAAAGGGAATGGAATACATTTGTTCTGTTTTCCACTTTTCTGTTCGGAAATATGAGAAACATTTTCAACGAGTTCCTTCAGCATCCCTGAGAAGACACTATTTCTGGTCCCACACACCCATTTCTCTCTGAGGAAATCAGATCACACCCACCCAGTGATTTCTCAGAAGAAAATCAAAGCACATGACTCCGGAAACACTTAAAATAGTGTCCCTTCCTCGGCACACACTGGTGGCTGTGTAAATCCACAGCACTGTGGGAGTGTGCATTCATATCCTGGTATTGCTAAGCGGATGACATCACTCTCATTTTCCATAAAGAGTGGTTCCATATGTGCTGCTTGCTGAGCAAAACACACATATGTGGGGTCTGTAGATGAAATATGCCTGCAATGTGAGCCCTATCCAACTTCATCTCTTAAAGGAAACAGCGGTGGTATTTAAGTGATCCTGATAAACTAACATTTTTCTCTTCCGAATGTAAAAACAAGTTCCAAGTCCGCATGGAATCAATTATTCCCGATCCTTCCTAAACCTTTTGTTAAGTCCTCTTAACATAATATTTTAGCTTGATGTTTGGGAGGCACTAGATCTAACAGAAATAATAGGAACTGTTAAGTAAGTGCTTAGAACTGGCTGGGCACTTACACTGCATTTAATTCTCATTGGAAGCTTCCTCTAAGGGTGATAGGCTTCCCATTTTAGGGGGTGATAAAAATCCAAACCGAGGTTCAGAGAGGTTTAGCAAACTGTGCGGGGTGTTAATACCACCTGAGCCTAGGCTTCCATTCCTGGCAAATCTGATAGGAAACCTTCCACACCTGCTCATCAGAAAACAACACGGAAGGTGAAAGGCAAATGCGTGTTTTTGATAACACATTTTTTGAAACAGGATGGCTTGCCAAATCCCCCTTCTCTCTGGAATGCTTCACAATCTGTTCCCTTGATTTTTTTTTTTTTTTTCCTACTTGAAGTCTGGCTGGAGTAATAGAAGCAGGCACTTTGAGACCTTTAGAAGCAAAACAGGATATAAAGAAGTGACAATGACTGCTGTCATTAGGAAAAAAGCACAGACTGACTCTCCTCTCCAACGGGGCTTGATCATCTCCGAGTTTAAGATGGAAGATAACAGATCTGTGTCACTGGCAATGCCATGAATTCCAAGAGAGGTTTACTAATAACTTTCCCTGTCCTTGTCTGCCTTAAGCCTTTCCCAAGATACTGGATGAAAAAAACCATTTCCCTTTACTATTGTTGGGAACTCCAAAGGATCTCACCCAGCCCCCTCCTCTCCTCCCCCACCTTTCTGAATCTTCCTAGGTGGCAAATTGAAGGATTGGCTCCTTGGGCCTTTTTTTTTTTTTGGCCTCTAGCAGCTGAATAACAATTGTTTCCCATCTCTCTCTTTTCTTCTGGACTCCTCCCCTTATCCCTATCCTGGGAAGCTTAGCTTTCTTCCAGTGAGTTCTTTCCCTAGTAATCCCAGAGGCCTCTTCTTCTCAGTCCATCTCCGATCATTATCAACATCGAGAATTTCTCCAGAGCTTCAAATTTGACTCTTTGGGGCTGGGAACAGATAGTGCTAATGATAAAAAGAAAACAAACACCCTCTTTTCCCACCCAAACAGCTGTCACCCCATCACACTATCCAGTCCCCACGGGGACCTGCTGATAGTACCATAATGAAGGATCCATCTAGAGTTGCCCTGGCAACAGTCAACAGCCCTGAGAACATCCTTCTGGGCAGGGTGGATGCATTCAGGGGGGAAGGGGGATGGAAATGGGGAGCAAATGTTTATCCGCCTGACTACTAGTAGGACCCTGTGGGACTGGGAGACACAAGCCTATCCCCCATTTCTTGTCTTGAGGAAAGGCCGCATTCCGCCTCCATGACCTTCCCTGAGTTCCTAAGGACAGGTTCGAACACTTACTGATCAGAGAAGGAAGGGGATGCAAAGACAAGGGAGGAACAGTCAAGAAACAGTGGAGCAGCCTTGGGGCAGCGTCCTGGTTCCTCCTCAAGGAATATGCATAACAATACCATTGAGGTCTCCTGCAGAACTAAAACCCCCAGCACCTGGAAGAAGTTAACGACTTGATGAAGCATTCTTCTTTCCAGAAAGAAGGAGGATCACCAGAACCAGTCCTGGGGCCACTAAATACCAGCTTTGAAGAATATAAACTTCCATCTACCCTGATCCTTCCCAGTGGCCCTATTTTCCACTCCCAAACTGTAAAACCACCTCCTATTTTCCTCAAAAGGAGGGCACAGTCTTTAGGGCATCAGCCTGCTGTGCTCTCTCCTTTGCCTGGCAAAGCAATGAAGCTTTCTTTTTCTTTTTCTTTTTCTTTTTTCTCCTTCACCCGAGACTCTGTCTCAGCCTTTCTATTTGGCACAAACGGACAGAGACTGAGTTTGGGCAACCCTCCCCATCTGTTGAGGAGTCAAATAGTTGTATAGCAGCTCCCTGTATTTACTGTCCCAGCCTCCTGTGAGAGGTACTTGGTGAGCACACAGCCTGAAGATCTGCTGTGATGGTACTGATTTCACTTAAGGTTTCCTAAGGGGGATCCTTGAAATATGCATGCACGTCCTAAAAGTTTTCAAGAACATTTGTCAGGAGCCAAATTTCCAGGGGGAGTTGGACATTTATTATTTAAAAGCAAACTCTACACTTGTCAGTTGCGGAGATCTGCAGCACTCATTCTAGAATAGAAAATGAAAGAATCCAAATAAATCAGGGCTGGGAGAGCAAGACGTGGTTGTCAGTCAGGACCAGAAGGTAGGGTGGGTTGTCCACCCCCACGTCCCATACACTCACTGATGCCAGTTTTAGCCCTGCACAAGTTTATTTTTACAAATGTGGATGCTCCATTTTCAGAGAGTGATCTAAAAATACACTCCTACATGCCTGTGGCTGTAATGTGTATATAAATCCAAAACCTCAAAAGAAAGTGATTATACTGAGAAGCGCAGATAAACCAAAAGGCAGAACTGGAGGATTCCTTCAACCTTCTGTATCAGGAGGTGGCATATGTGTGCATTAAACACATGTGAATGTTTCAGAGTTGGTTTAATGAATGAGCGAAATAGCTTTTCTATGTGGAGTGATTTAAAGGACATCAAGGAAGATTTTTCAGGCATGATCTCATATTACTGTTTCACTCTGCCTAAAATGACATCTTTGGCAAAATTAAAATTGTAAGAGAAGCATTAAGGGTGTTCCATGTATTTGTCTAACAACCCCCCCCCACCCCCGCTCCTGCCCAGATGGATGTTCTCCTGTTCTCTGCACATTCCTTGATAGACCAGAGCTTGTTTTTACCTACATCCTCCTCCTATAACTAACCTTCCTACATATTTGCCCAAGGCCCCAGCTAATGATTATTTTAACCTTTAGATGAGACCATCTTCACCTGGATAGCTGATCAAGGGGCGGTGGGGGGCATCCTCCTCTGCTGGTTTCCCTGGTAACCAATGAGCCAACCTGACGTCATTTCCCCTATAAGTGGTCACCTCCCTTTCCCCAGGCCGGAAGGGAAGGCGGCTGCTCGGTCCTTTTCTGCCCTCCACCACACATGGTGGGGTTTGCTCTGCGGAAGGAGATGCCGTGTCCTGGGACCAGCAGGAGTCCACATGATGGACCACCGTGTGAAGTTTCTTGGCTTCATGCAGGTAAGCATTCGAGAACAAGCCAAAGAGAAGTGAAGGCAAGTTTGTTTAGAGGATACACACTCCATAGGCACAATGTGGACTGGCTCAGGGAGAGAGCGTGTCTCTGTAGGGATGGGGTCATAGGTCTTTATGGGCTAAGTAACTTCATACACTAACAAGTGTGTGTGTGGGGGGGTAGTCTTGCTATTTGGGGAAAGGGAGGGGACTTCCCAGGAATTGGGTCACTGCCCACTTTTTGGCCTTTTGTTGCCCACTTCCACATTATCATGGTATAAGGAGTGATTTTTAGTGTTACAGTGAAGGTATAATGAGCTAAAAAGGTCAATGATTGGGACTATTCTCAAAGCCATCTTGGTTTCAGCTGGTTCAAACCAGTTTTTATCACATTGCAACACCTGTGCCCCTTCTTCATTTATGTAGTTTTTGTGTCCTGCCCCTTTCCCTCCTGTCTCTGGACCTTCAGATGTGTAAGACCCCCTTCCGTGAAACCACTAATGTCTCCAAAAATTGTTGGGAGTCCCAACGTGCCTGTCCACTGGTATGTGGGGCCCTGTGATGGCTGTCTTTGAAGAATGGGGGCTCCCAAGAGAGTACAGAGAATTCATGGACACCCCTAAAGCTGTTGTAGAGATATTGGCCACTATTACAATGGGGAAAAAAAGAAGTTGGACAAAAAAGGCAGTGGCCATGCCTGTGGGCTAGTCCTTGCCTTCTATATTAAGGCCACAGAGGCTGAGCCAATAGCTGAAGGGAAGATTAACATGAATCCTGATTCGTGCTCCTCTGAAAATGAGGTATGTGTGTGAGTGAATATGCATTATTGTTTCTTACTGTTGCTTGTTAAAATGGAATGAGCTTATTTAGAAACTGGAAAACCTTAAAATGGCTAAAACTGGAATCTTTTTTTCTAAAACTGATTGTTGCATATGCTATTAGAGGAAGTAAACTTTTCTGGAAGGAATTGGTATCTCTTTTCTGTGCCTTTTGAGATATTAATGACCTACCTGGATTTTCACCTGAGAGTGAAAGAAAAGAGGCCTCTTAAACTCTAGCAGAAAAACTGGGATCTGTATCTATGTAAATATGTGTGTCTGTGTGTATCTTAAAAATATGAAATGTCTCTACCTCCAAATGGCATCGCCAAGACTGCTTTGTGGATGAGCTGTGTTTAAGTGGCTTAAAAGAAATTGCACACTTGGATGAATTCTCAAAAAGCTCCAAAATTTGCCCACATCCTGGTGAATGACTACTCTTAGGATACTAGATATCCTTTAGCTCCTCATGTCTGTATGTATTCGTGGCAGCTGGTTGCAGTGCCCCGCTGGGGACCCGATCCCAGGGATATTACAGAAGAGGCGTGGACTAAGATGGTAAGAGTTCTGCAGGGTGTGAAGGGATGGAGTGTATGATCAGGCCCCCAAGATGGCTGTTCTCTTGCTCTCTCTACATCCCCTGCTGGACCAGTGCCTGACTGACCTACACCCTACTCACATGACTGATCTTCCTACCTACTTGCCTCAGGCACGCTAGTGATTGTTCTAACTTTTTAATGAGAACATCTTAATCCTGGATAGCTTATCAAAGGAGCTATGAAGAGCAAGACCCTCTGCTGGTTTCCCTGGTAACTGATGAGCCAACCTGACGTCAATTCCCTTGTAATTGCTAACCTCCTCCCACCCTGCCCCCACCCTGGCAGCAAAGACTGCAGCCGAGTCCTGCCCTCTGTCCACAGCACACGCTAGGGTGTTGCTCCAGGACCATGCCTCAGATGTGTGAGATCCCCCATCTGTTAAACCATTGATGTCTCTGTCCCTGACCCTGGGCTCTTTCTTGGTCTTGAGGATGGGCAGGAACGGGGCTTGTAGGCCTCCAGGGTGTGGACCAATAACTGGGCATCCTGCTAAGCTATTTACAGGTGTTACTTGCTTTACTAGACATAAGGGCCTGATAAATCAAGCACTGCTATTATGTTTTAACAGATGAAGAAAGTGAAGATAATGGGGATTTGGTAATTTACACAAAACCACACCCATGGAGGGGAAAATGTTATCTGATTCCATAACACCTGTTAACTATCATCTCACAAGGAACAGTAGGTGTAGTGATTAAAAGCATGCGCGGCTTCTAGCTCCAGACTGCCTGGATTTGAAGTGAGGCTATGCCCCTTACCAGCTTTTTAGTCACAAGCAAGTTATTTAACTTCTCTGGGCCTTCTCCTCAGTTTCTTCCCCTGTAAAAATATGGATAATAATAATTGCACCCACCTCATAGGGGTGCTGAAAACAATCAACAGGTTAATTGGTATAAAGCACTTAGAATAATACAAGTCTTCGGTTTGACTTTTCCATTGCACTGCTATCCAAGTATTCCTGGTGAATGTTTTACAAATGAGGAGAGCCCTAGAAGTTATATGCTCAGCCAATTAGCTTGTAACTTTAAGAATTATTTCATTTAACTACTCCAGATAAAGACAATGAAAGACTTGGAGAAAAGACTTGGAGAAAACACTTGATAAGATAAACCCCCTTTCATACTAAAGATTCTCAGCAAATAAGGTATAAAAGGAAACTACTCCCACATTATAAAGGCCATATATGGCAAGCCCACAGTCAGCATCATACTTGGTGAAAGGTTAAAGGCTTTTCCTCTAAGATCAAGATAGGGATGCCTCCTTTCTGTACTTCCATTGAACATATGACTGGAAGTCTCGCTAGTGCAATCAGGTAAGAAAATAATAAAAAGCATCCAAATCAGAAAGGAAGGAAGTAACTTTATTTGTGTGCAAATAACAAGATCATATTTATACAAAATCCTAAAGCCCCCATCAAATAAACTATTAGAATGGATAAATTCAGTAAAGTTGCTGGATACAAAATCAGCATATACAAATCAGTTGTATTTCCAAAAAAAAGACAATCTCATTCACAAAACCATTAAACAATAAGATTAAATTTAACCAAGCAGCTAAAATATGTACACTAAAACTACAATATGTACACTGAAAATTAAAAAATTTAAGATACAAATGAATGGGCAGATATCATGTTCATGGATTGGAAAGAATTGTTAAAATGTTTATAAAACCCAATGTGACCTACAGATTCAGTGCAATCCTATCAAAAATTCCAATAATTTTTTTTCACAGAAGTGGAGATATTCATAACTTCATATAAAATCGCAAAAGATCCCAAACAGCTAACAATGTTGAACCAGAGAAACAAAGCTGGTGGTATCACTCTACCTGATTTCAAACTTTACTATAAAGCTACTGTACGGAAGGGAAACTTTTCCTTCCTCCGCCATTCTTTGGCTGGTCTAGTAATTGACATAAGATCCACAAGCAAAAATAGACTGATGGGTTTGTATCAGACTGAAAGAGCATCTGCACAGCAATGGAAAAAAAAAAAAATAACAGTGAAGAAACAACCTGCAAAAGGGAAGAAAATATCTTTGCGCTCTACATCTGATAAGGAGTTAATCTCCAAAATAGAAAAAAAAAAATTAAAAAATAAAACATAGGCATAGCAGCTAAGCAGACAGTTCTCCAAAGAAGGCTTACCAATCACTAACTGGTATATGAAAATATATTCAACATCCCTAAGTCAGTAATTATCAGGGAAATGCAGATCAGAACCATTTTGAAGTAGAATGGATGTTATCAAAAAGACAGGGCAAGTGGGGAGGAGGATGTACAGAAGAGGGGACCCTTAAACATCACTGGTGAGAATGTAAGTTAGTATAGTCATCTGGAAAACAGTATGGAGTCTCCTCAAAAAATTAGAGCTACCGTATGTTCTCGCAATCCCACTTGTAAATGAAATCAGTGTCTTAGGTATCTGCAGGCCTATATTCATTGCAACATTGTTGACAATAGCCAAAACATAGAAATCAGTGTCTTAGGTATCTGCAGGCCTATATTCATTGCAACATTGTTGACAATAGCCAAAACATAGAAATCAGTGTCTTAGGTATCTGCACTCCTATATTCATTGCAACATTGAAATGTTGTCTTAGTAAATGAAATCAGTGTCTGAGGTATCTGCACTCCTATATTCATTGCAACATTGAAATGTTGTCTTAGTAAATGAAATGACATCAGTGTCTGAGGTATCTGCACTCCTATATTCATTGCAACATTGAAATGTTGTCTTAGTAAATGAAATGAAATCAGTGTCTTAGGTATCTGCACTCCTATATCCATTGCAACGTTGTTGACAATAGCCAAAACATAGAAACAACCTAAGTGTCTATCCATAGATAAAGGGATGGTATATACCACATTTTCCTTATATGTAATATATGGACTATACTAACTTACATTCTCACCAGTGATGTTTAAGGGTCCCCTCTTCTGTACATCCTCCTCCCCACTTGCCCTGTCTTTTTGATAACATCCATTCTACTTCAAAATGGTTCTGATCTGCATTTCCCTGATAATTACTGACTTAGGGATGTTGAATATATTTTCATATACCAGTTAGTGATTGGTAAGCCTTCTTTGGAGAACTGTCTGCTTAGCTGCTATGCCTATGTTTTATTTTTTAATTTTTTTTTTTTTTTTTGCTATTTTGGAGATTAACTCTTTATCAGATATAGAGTGTGAAGATATTGTCTTAAAACCTTAAAGAAAAAGGAATTCCTTCCACTTGTGACAACATGGATGAACCTGGCAGCTCTTATGCTGAGTGAAGTAAGTCAATCAGAGAAAGAGAAATTCTTGACTTCACTTATATGGAAAGTCTCAAATAGCCAAACTTATCGAATTCAGGGAGTAGAAGGATGGTCACCAGAGGGAGGCAGGGTGGAGGAAATGGGGAGATGTTGGTCAAAGGGGACAAAGCTTCAGTTAGGAGAATAAATAAATTCTGGAGATCTAGCATATAGCCTGGTGACTGACTATAAGAATACTGACTTAATACTGTATACTTCAAATTTGACAAGAGTAAATCTTAAGTGTTTCCACCACATGTACCAAAAGATATTAAGTATATGAGGTGATATGTTAATTAGCTGGAATTTATATTCCTACCTGTATACTGATTTCACAGTGTATGGGTAGGTATGTGAAAACATTGCATGGTATACCTTAACTATATAGTTTTTGTCAATTGGATCATAAGAAAGTTGGGGATAAATGATTGGATATGATTTGGGACTAGGGAAGATTAACTTTGGTGCTTGGGGTAATAATAGACATTGAGATAAGGGGAGTTATGTAGCTAACAAAAGTGTAGCATAAAGCCCCTGGGCTCTGAGAAGAGAGGAAGGGAGGGCTCAAGGATGAGTAAAGGTCAGTAGTCAGCAAACTTAACCTGTAAAGAACCAGATAGTAAATATTTTCCATCCTACAGAGCATATGGTTTTTGTGGCAACAACTCAACTCCACTATATATAGTAGTACAAGAGGCCCCATGGGCAGTGAGTGCGTGAGGCAGTTTGTTGGCTGGGTTTCAACAAAATTTTACTTATGAATAACTGTAAGGTGACTTCTACATACATTTCACATCGTGAAGTATTGTTCCTCTTTTGTTTTTCAACTGTTCAAAAAGTAATAATTATTTCTGACATGAGCCACTTCCCTTTTGTCTCAGTGACAGAGGAATAATACTTTGGTGGGACCGGCAGGTACGTATCAATTTCTTGTCTAACTCCCTCATTTTCTGGACAAGTAAAGGGCCTAGCAGTGCTAGGCTTGAGTTGAGATACGAAGATGAATAGCCGAAATAGAATCTAAGGAAAGACTCCCACCTGGGGGTAATTTTGGTGCCCAGGGACATTTGGTTATGTCCAGAGACATTTTTGCTTGTCCCAAATGGGGTAGCAGGTGCTGCTGGGATCTAGCAGGTAGAAGCCAGAGATGTTGCAAAATGTCCCACAAGGCGTGGAACAAACCACCACAGAAAGGAATTATCTGGATCCCGTTCAAGGAGTCCAGTATTTTCGCCATCTTTCAGGCTCAGCTCTCACCAAATTAAGTTTTCACTTCATAAAGAAAAGTAATTTTGTGACCTAGGAGATAGAGTCCAAACATTTTAAGATACTGTTCCCCGTCCCCAGCCAACAATACACTTCAATTACCCAGCTCTGTGTTGTCCCCACACTTCTTTGCTTGGGTTTCCCTGAAAACACCTACTGCTTTTCTACCTCTTCATTTTTGTTCATGTTTTCTCTCTGCCCATAACAGCCTTAGACCCTATCCTCAGTGATCAAAATTTTTCTCATTTCCCCAGATCTAGCTCATATTCCATCTCCTTTTCTAAGCCGTTGGTTGGATGTCCCTTGCTGACTTCTGCACTGCACTAACGCTAGGGCAGTGAATAGAATCTGAATGTGTATGTCACTGTTTTTTTCTCAGTTGAACTCCCAACATCAGTCACTGCGATATGTTCCTTGCGTTCATGAGTATATGTCATCATATCTATTTCCTCTAAGTGCTTAACACCATGCCAGGCCCAGGCAAGACTCTGGATAAGGCAGGAATGCTGAGCTGACTACAACTCTGTTTAGAACAATGAAGAGAAAAGCAAGGAAGAAAACTAGAGATGGATTCAAGAAGCAAACTATCATATGTGTTAACATTCTCAAGACGGAATGTTCTTTGAACCAACTTCCAATCTTCCATTGAATAAGAACCACTTTTCCTTCTCATAGGTTCAAGTCCTATAGAAACTAGAAGGGAGGACCAGAATAGGTAAGGAGCCCACTAGTCCAAGTAGAGTGAGACCTGCTGCCACCCATCCCTGTCTACCTTGAATAATCAACACTTAATGGGGGGATTCTTAGCACCCAGAAAGGGGCAAGATTTGTCTTGCTGTTAAAATGGCCAGGTAAGACTTCCCCTAGTGGTCATCTCCTTTGCTCTGTGGGGTTATTATCTCTGATACAAAGAAAATACTTCTGGGCGTGAATTTTCCCCATATGCATGTTGTAATCCTAGCGTCAGATCCACCTTGGTAAGAGCAGCAGCTTATTCTTGGACAGAGAACTCACCAACTTTGAGTCTGTTTCTTTAGCTACCAAATGGAAATAGAAATGTTAATTTTGTTAGGAATACATAGTACAATGAAAAGAAACATAATGTCAAAGCAGGGCTTGATAAATGGCAGTTCTCTCCATTTTTTGAATAAGATGTCTCTATCCTGAGAGAAGTTCATGATTAAATCAACTACCTTGTTAGGGCAGTTATTGCCAATACAGGTATCCCCCACCATCTGAAAGTAGCGCATTCCTAGGAAACATTTTGTAAGCTGAAATGTGTAAACCAAAGGAGCAACTTGCTTAAGAGACATCTTGCACAAAATAAGATAAAGCACAGGTGCTCACATTTGCAGTTCAAAGCTATGGCGACTTAATGCTGAGACACTGAGTGTCTTTCCTGGGGAAGTAGGTTGGCAGTGCCACACTCTGATCAGGGTGCATACTGCCTCTACCATAGCTCCTGCAAAACAAATGCAAACACTATTCTGTGTTTTTTGCCTTTTTTTTCTTAGAAGCAAAAATACTCAAGTTCGTTTTGGTTAGTAAAAATAGGTACTGATGTACATCTTTCGTAAGAGTGGACTTTTGAAAAGTGATCAGTATCTATGTTTCTTAGGCCTCCACAGAAGAGCCCAAGAGAGAGCTGAATAGAAAGTACGATTTGATCTCTGCTTTTAGGAATCTGGTAGTCTGGAAGAATACGATTCAAACATAATGCAAGATGTTTGCAGTAAATGCAAACTTTTGTGTTACAAACATCTAGTACTTAGGTTTTAAAAAAGAGGTCAGGGGTAGCAGGGACCAGCAGAGCAAGCTTTAGGGAAGAAATGCCTGGGCCCTGGAGGCGGGGGGGGGGGGGGGGGGGGGGGGGGGGAGGTCTGGCTAGGTGAGGTGAAAGAGGAATATGCTTATTTTCAATCAGTCATGATATGAGAAATGACCCACAGAATAGCCTTACCTTGAAGGAGGCCAAGGTCATATTCAGTTTCTCAGATAGCTGACGTTTCCAAACATTTCAAAAAGAGAATTGGATGCTAGACCTTTTTATGATCTGACCATTTCCGAGTATGATTCCATTAAGTACCTTTTTAAAGATTTTTGCTCTCACTCTCAGAAGCTCTGGGAAAGGATTCCTTGTGGTTTGACATTCCTCTTCATTTACTCTGGGGGAAAACTCGGCATGAAAATTTCCATATGTTGATCTTCTCCTATACATATTTATGTCAACAGTTTCCTTTTTAACAATTTCCAAAACATATGCTCTTTCCCAAGTTATTTCCCCTAGAAGTAATGCAGCAATAGCATGATTCATGGATTATAGGAACTGTGCAAAGTTATACAAGCAGGTGTGACATTTCTACCCAGTAAAAGTCATTGTCCAAGAAGATATCAGGTGGCAAGATTCAGCCACTGGCTTGAGGTATTCAAGTTGATCTGTTGCAGTCTGTGATAAACTCATCTCAGCTGAAGCAGGCTGTTGGTTTTCTTAAAAGATTTTCATAATACCTATTTTTAATGCAAAGTTTATCCCCATGACAACGTAACATAGGAATAGGGATGGGAAGCAGTCAATAAATACAAAGTAACAAATGACAAGCTCTTAATTTCTTTATCCTCCCAATAATTGTGTAGAATTGGAAACAAAAAGTACATTTATTAAGTTCTATAGATATTCAGAATAGGAAAGGAGGGTATCTTGCTGGTGAATTAAGGAAATCTTTTCTGACAAATTGCAGGTTGACTATGGTGTTGATGAGTGAGAAGTTCGTGGGTTATCTAAGGGAGAAGGGAGTCAGAGATCAGGCATCCCAGGCGAGGCATTCCTCTACAATGAACAACACAAGGTGGCCTTTTTGAGATGCTGAGACGTTCAGGAAGTGATTGCAGGCTGGCGGAGGGGTCATGAAGATATTTTGCTGTTTAGGAATGGGAGGAAGTCATTGCTTGAGCCAGGTACCAAAGGGTTTGCCTTGAGTAGTGGATAATTTACATTAGAAAGTAAATTGAAAGTAAATTGAGTTCCTGTCGTGGCTCAGTGGTTAAGGAATTCACCTAGGAACCATGAGGTTGTGGGTTCAACCCTTGGCCTTGCTCAGTGGGTTAAGGATCTGGTGTTGCCTTGAGCTGTGGTGTAGGTCGCAGACGCGGCTTGGATCCCACATTGCTGTGGCTCTGGCGTAGGCTAGTGGCTGCAGCTCTGATTCGACTCCAAGGCTGGGAACTTCCATATGCTGCAGGAGTGGCCCTAGAAAAGGCAAAAAGACAAAAAAGAAAAAAAAAGTAAATTGAAAGGGACTTGAAAAGGAAAGATGTAGTCATTCCATTGGGTGCAGACAGGTTTCCCGGCTATAAGGGAATGGAGGTATTTTACCCTCTGAAAATTTATTTCAGTGATAAGCCCTCTTACTTGGATATCTCCTTGCACTTTGGAAAAAAAAACTTCATGAGCATCCTCGCTCTATAATGCAGGAACCATAGGGATTTAGGTCTATTATCTTTGAATTTTCCCCCATAGTGTCATGTTGACCACCCAGCCTATAGCATCTGCTGTATCTGTGGCCAGAAATACGATTTCAGTTTCCTTCTGCTGCACTATGACCTCATGCTGCTCTTCTTTTTCTGTATAGATCAAATCTGGAAGAAGAATGCCTGAGGCTGACTTTCTTAATCCTTTCTTTCTCCCTCCCTTCCTCCTCACCTCCTTTCTTTTCACACACTTTTCTCCCTTAACTCCCCCCCCCCTTTTTTTTTTGTCTTTTTGCCTTTTCTAGGGCCTCTTCTGCAGCATATGGAGGTTCCCAGGCTAGGGGTCGAATCAGAGCTCTAGCCACTGGCCTATACCAGAGCCACAGCAACGCGGGATCTGAGCCACATTTGCAACCTACACCACAGCTCAAGGCAACGCCGGATCCTTAACCCACTGAGCACGGCCAAAGATTGAACCCGAAACCTCATGGTTCCTAGTGGGATTCGTTAACCACTGAGCCACGACGGCAACTCCCTTCCCTTTTTTTAAGAAACATTTACTGGAGTTCCTCTCGTGGCTCAGCAGAAACAGATCTGACTAGTATCCATGAGGACGCAGGTTCAGTCCCTGTCTTCCATCAGTGAGTTAAGGATCTGGCATTGCCATGAGCTGTGGTGTAGGTTGCAGGCTTGGATCTGATGTGGCTCTGGCATAGGCCAGCAGCTACACCTCTGATTCAACCCCTAGCCTGGGAACTTCCTTGTGCCACAAGTGTGGCTATAAACACACACACACACACACACACACACACAAAAGAAACTTACTGGAAGGCTTCTATGTGGCAAAGACTGCATTAAACAATTCAGATTAACTGATACATAAAGGTGTAATCTTGTCCCTAAAACCATCATTATATAGTGGGAAAGAAAAATGAGTTTATAATTTTCAATAAGCATGTGATACAGAGCAGTATAAATTTATTACTTTTTTTGGACACTTACCCTAGGAGGATCTATCCAGTTTGCTGCCAGATGTCTCTATCATTGTGTTGTGTACCTTACCAGGGACACACCTAATTCTTTCTCAGTGTCTTCATTGAAATCACCTTCATTGTGTGTCTTAATCCCCTTATATCTGTGGCTCCTTAGCTAAGGGACAGTGAGACAGAATATTGTCACTGATTATAGTGTGTTTGCAAGATTTTAGATTTCCTGTTCTAGTGTCCCTGTGACCTCAAAAAACTGGTGTTCATACATATATATATATTTATATTTTAGTTAGTATCCAAAGAACATGTTTAAAATTGGGCAGAAAATGTCATCACTCCCATTTTTCTAGACACGGAAACCTAAGAGAAATAAAATGACTTGTTCAGTTTTTTTAATCTGTGTTCTATCTACTGCCTCTGCATATTCCTAAACTATCTTTGGCATATATTTCAAAAAAATGGCTTTTAAAGATGGTTTTTAGAAAATTAGACTCCTGCAGAAATTGCAATAGTTTTCAAGTAGGACAAAAATATATGCAAAAGATAAAAATCCAAATCACTATAGAACATGCCAGTTCTGTGTATCTCTATAATTTTTCTTCAGTTATAACATTTGACCTTTTAAATTGAAGTTACTCTGTCAACCAGTCAGATCCTAAACAGCCTGAAATGACCTATTTTTTTTTTTAAATAAACTTCCCAATGTTTCATTTTTTAAAGTTTAATTTTTATTTTAATATTGGAGTATAGTTGATTTACAATATTGTTAGTTTCAAGTGTACAGCAAAGTGATTCAGTTATACATACATCCATTCTGTTTTGGATTCTTTTCCCATAAAGGTTATTACAGAATATTGAGTAGAGCTCCCTGTGGTATACACTAGGCCCATGTTGATTATTTGTTTTATATATACAAATAATCAACATGTGTGTATGTTAATCCCAAACTCCTATATTTATCCCTCCCCCCACCTTTCCCCTTTGAGAACCTTAAGTTTGTTAAGTCTGTGATTCTGTTTTTTAAATAAGTTTACTTTTATCATTTTTTAGATTCCACATATAAATAATATGTGTCTTTGTCTGACCTCTCTTATTGTGATGATCTCTAGGTCCATGTTGCAGCAAATGGCATTATACTTGTTTATGGTCCAGTAATCCACTGCATGTATGTACCACTTCTCCATCTACTCCTCTGTCAATGGACATCTAGGTTGTTTCCATGTCTTGGCTATTGCATATAGTGCTGCAAGGAACATTGGGGTCACAGGTGTCTTTTCGAGTCATAGTTTTCTCTGGATAGATGCCCAGGAGTGGGATTGCAAGATCATATGGTAAAGATATTTTTAGTTTTTTGAGGAAACACCATAATCTTTTTCATTGCATTAATTTCATTCCCACCAACCATGTGACAGGCTTCCTTTTCACCACAACCTTTCCAGCATTTATCATTTGTAGATGTTTTTTGGTGATGGCTATTCTGACTGGTGTGAGGTGGTACCTCATAGTAGTTTTAATTGCATTTCTCTAATTAGTGATGTTGAGCATCTTTTCATGTGCTTTTTGGCCATCTGTATGTCGTCTTTGGAGAAATGTCTGTTTAGAGAAATATCTGTTTAGATCTTCTGCCCATTTTTTGATGAGGTTTTTTTTTTATAGTAAGCTACAGGAGGTGTTTATACATTTTACAGATTAATTCCTTGTCAGTTGCTTCATTTGCAAATATTTTCTTCCCTTCTGTGGGTTGTCTTTTCATTTTGTTTTGGATTTCCTTTGCTATGCAAAAACTTTCAAGTTGAATTAGGTCCCATTTTTAAGTTTTTGTTTTTATTGTCATTACTCTAGGAGGTGAATCTGAGAAGATACTGCTGCAGTTTATGTCATAGAGTGTTTGGCCTTTGTTTTCCTCTAAGTTTTATAGTACCCAGTCTTATATTTAGGTCTTTAATATATTTTGAGTTTATATTTGTGTATGGCGTTAGGGAGTGTTCTAATTTCATTCTTTTACATGTATCTGTCTAGTTTTCCCAGCACCATTTTATTATTATTTTTTAAACTTTTAACTTTTTTCTAATTTTACATTTTATTATTTTTAATGATTTTTATTTTTTCCATTATAGCTGGTTTATAGTGTTCTTTCAGTTTTCTACTGTACAACACACATACATACATTCTTTTTTCTTAATTATCATGCTCCATCATAAGTGACTAGATAAAGTTGCCAGCATCATTTATTAATGTTTTTTTCTCCATTGTATATTCTTGCTTCCTTTGTCATAAATGAGTTGGCCATAGGTGTGAGTTTACTTCTGGGCTTCTTATCCTGTTCCATTGATCTATATTTCTGTTTTTGTGCCAGTACCATAATGTGTTGATGACTGTAGCTTTGTAGTATAGTCTGAAGTTAGGGAACCTGATTCTTGCAGCTCCATTTTTTCTTTCTCAGGATTGCTTTGGCTATCCCGGGTCTTTTGTGGCTTCCCAACAAATTTTAAAATACTTTGTTCTAGTTCTATGAAAAATGCCATTGGTGGAGTTCCTGTTGTGGCTCAGTGGTTAACGAATCTGACTAGGAACCATGAGGTTGTGGGTTCAATCCCTGACCTTGCTCAGCGGCTTAAGGATCCAGCGTTGCTGTGAGCTGTGGTGTAGGCTGCAGACACGACTCAGATCCTGCGTTGCTGTGGCTCTGGCTAATACAGATCCGATTAGCCCCCTAGCCTGGGAACCTCCATACACCACGGGAGGGGCCCTAGAAAAGACAAAAAGACAAAAAAATGCCATTGGTAATTTGATAGGGATTGCACTGAATCTATAGATTGCCTTGGGTTGTATAGTCATTTTGACAATATTGATTTCTTCCAAACCAAAAGCATGGTATATCTTTCCATCTGTTTGTCTCATCTTTGATTTCTTTCATCAGCATCTTGTAGTTTTCAGAGTATAGTTCTTTTGCCTCCTTAGGTTGGTTTATTCCTGGGTATACTATTTGATGCACTTGTAAATGGGATTGTTTCCTTAATTTCTTTCTGATCTTTTGTTGTTAGTGTATAGAAATGCAACAGACTTCTAAATGTTAATTTTTATCCTGCAACTTTACCAAATTCATGGATGACCTGTAGTAGTTTTCTGGTAGCATCTTTAGGTTTTCTATGTATAATATGTCATCTGCAAGCAGTAACAATTTTACTTCCTCTATTCCAATTTGGATTCATTTTATTTATTTTTCTTTTCTGATTGCCATGGCTAGGACGTCCAAAACTATGTTGAATAAAAGTGATGAGAGTGGCCATCCTTGTCTTATTCCCGATCTTAGCGGAAAGGCTTTCAGCTTTTCAGTGTGGAATATGATATTAACTGTGGACTTGTATAAATGGCCTTTATTATGTTGAAGTTGATGCCCTTTATGCCCACTGTCTGGAGAGATTTTATTATAAATCAGTGTTAAATTTTGTCAGCTTATTCTGGATCTATTGTGATGATCATGTTTTTATTCTTCAGTTTGTTATCTATATATAATTATTATTGGTTAGGAAATAGTAGATAAGAAATGAGATTTTTTTCACTAGTTTGTATTTTTTTAAAAATGTTATTCCCTTCAAATATTGCAACTTGTAAAATATACTGAATTTTCAAAAATTCATCATAACAGTTCTTATTTTTTCTTATTTCACAGCTTTGCTCCATTCAACACATGTTTACATGAGTAAAAACATATTTATACAATGTTACTTAATATTTTTATGGTGAGTTCTACATTGTCCCGTGGTCACATTTATTATATTTAATACCTATATATTCTCCTCTCTAGGAACTGATGAATTTAGGTAGTCTCATGTTGTTGGATATTTAGTATCCAAATAAATTAAAAAATACTTATTTTTACTCTTAGAAGTAACACTGTGGTGAAAATCTCTTAGGCCCTTTCTGCTAAATTGCTTATTTAAAAAAACCCAAAAAACTAGAGTGTAAACTTTTTGAAACAAAGGTGTTGCCTTATGAACCTTTGCAGGTCAAGTGCCTGGCATAATTTTAGTTACACAGTTGGCAGCTTCCACAAAAATATACAAAAGCAGTTCCTAAATTCATTGTTATTTGGGTCAAAGAGTATGATTGGCTTCTCAGCTCTTAATGTTTGTTTCCCTGCTGTTTACTTAAGGAGTTTTTGGCTTTCCATGCTAAACACTGTACAAGTTTCATCACAGTAGGACAGTCATGGCTGTTACAATTTTTATACTTTCACTAATTTCATCACTGTTAGTATTAGAAGTTCCCTTTATTTAGAATTCTTTAATTTCCAATGAGGTTATTTTAAATTTTTAATTTGTTCGGTTGTTGACTTTTCTTTATAAACATTATCCCTTCTTAAGAATTTCCTTAAAGGGCTTTCCATTGGGGGACAATTTGTTTTTTTTTTTTTTCTGTGAAAAAAGGAAAATCAAGGAGGAATAAGAGAAGGAGGAGGAGGAAGATGGGGAGGAGGAGAAGAACACAAGGCCAACTTGTGCACTCCATAGAGTTGACTTTAAATGTGCCCCATTCAGGAACGCCACCTTAACTAGACCCAAGGGCATGAAATGCAAAAGCATATCAAGTTCACCTTTTCAAAGGAGATGCTGCCAAATGAAATTAGGAGATTCATGTATATTCAGAACTTATAAACTTTGCTCCCAGCATCAAATGCTAAAATACTATAAGCATATAAACATCTTTGTTCTATTGAAAGTGATATCACTCAGGTCAAAATATCTCTGTCACGTATTTTTGCTCAGGAAACTGTTCAAGGAACTAACATGGAATACAGTTCCAGAAGCTAAAATCGAGGGTCTTTGCTGTGAAAAATCATGAGGTTTCCCTTTGTTTACATGTTTTCTTAATTTTGCAGTTTAGTCTAGCTTTTTATAAGGAACTTTAGAGAATGTAGTTGGACAATAAAGCTTAAATATACATCAGCTTTTTTATTTATAAGAATAAAACTCTCAAGAGGAAACAGACATTTGTTAAGAATACCCCTTGCATTAAACACTAGTTATGAATAGTAAGTCAGTCATACAATTGGGGTATATGTTATTGTGCAGAGATTGAATTGCCAAGGTCACATTTATTATATGAAAAGGCTGGAATCCCATCAGGTCTCTGAGACTCCAAAAGGCCTAGGCTTTTTCACTAGCTGTCATGTTAGACATAGATTTACTTTCTGAGACAAAATCTGCAAAGAGGACTGACTAGAAACAGTAGAATAGACTAGGCAATAGGGTGAACTATGCCATTTTTCTTTCTTTTCTCTGTAAACTATGATTCTGTTCAAGGAAATCCCATTCAATTCCACTCTTAAGACACATCTTTGTTCTACTTACTCAGTTTTTTTGCCAGCTATTTTGTTTAACATTCAACATCATAGAATGTTTGAATTGGAAGAGGTTTTGAGTGTTGTCTATTCCACCCTATGCATCTTACATATTGTGAAATAAAGGTTTCCAAATTTGCTCCTAGTCCTTGCATTCTTATGATAATTGAATTTGAGAAAAAACAGGACCAGGAGAAAAAAATGACTTGTGCAAAATTTTGAACCACAGAGAAGGAGCTCATAACTATTTGTTTAATGAATGAGTGAATAAATGAAAGAAAGCTTATTTTTCCTATGAAATTTTTTAATTAAACTTTTTAAAATTAATTTACCGAAGGGGACAGGACAGTGGTTCTAGCAGTGTGCAAAATTTTAAGCACCAGCTACTCTCCACTGTCACAATAAGCTACTTAAGAAATGATGTTTTGGCATTTTGCATTTTTCCATGTCCTGATGGGGAAGAAACTACAAACATCTTTCTTCTGTCAATATGTAGGTATTACTGTAAACCTGGCTCAGGTACATAGTCCCCTCTAGGAGGCGAGAGAGATTTCTCTCCAATCTCTGTATCTAGAATAGGTGTGTGTGGTTCTTCTGGGCAATTGGTTTACTTGTATCTATGAAGAACCAAGATTTTCACACTTATCACATTTGCCTCTTTATGCTGAAGGCTAGGAAACTTGGGCTCAGACACCTATTTTTCTGAAATGTTTGAAATCTATAGAATGTTTTGTATGTGAATCACATGTCTGGTTCTAGGACTTTGTTCACTTTTTGTTTTCATTATCCTTTGCTCATCTTTATTTTTAGCGTGATGTTACTATAAACATTGTTCCTTTTGACATTAGTTGAAATTTAAATATATGTGAAGGTAAAATATTCACGAAGAGTTGAGAACATTTGTACATTTGTGCTTTCAGTGTTGCTTATATTTTTGAAAAAACGGAAATGATCACAATAAAATACTGATTTCCACACCCCCCCCCCCCGTGAACACATGCAACAATTGGCAATCTTTTTTAGCTTCCACATTACTTTTCTGGTTGAGGACAGAGCAATTCCCACTCTACAGGGTTGAATTTCAGGTCTGCTATCCAGAGATTTAATCTTACTATAACTTTCATTTACGTGAAATAATTCCATTCCCAATCTGAATCACCAATGCCCTAGAACGATTACTTTGAGTTCGTTATAAAAGCAAAAATTCTATGAAGATTTTTTTTTTTGGTCTTGCTAATGATTTGAGAACTGAATCTGGCATCCTGCAGTGCTTCTCTCTTCCTGGCTTGGTGAGGGAATGATCTGGTTTGCAGCGGGAGAAGGGATCTGATAATGCAGTCTGGAGGAACTCCCATCACAGGACAAAAAGGTCATGGACACCAATACACTAGCAGAGCCCGTGTTCTTGTGGAAATCTTGGAGGGGAAGAAGGTAAAGATGAGACTTAACAATGACATGAAAGCCTTCTCCCCAAAGCCCATGAAACTGTGAGGAAATCGTGAAGGCTAAGAGTTGTTTCACACTGCAGATGGATGAGTTTGGGGGGCAGGGAAAAATCATGCATTACGCACTTTAAGTGCCATGGTTTTCCAGACAGATTTGAGGAGTCTTGTAAAAGCCAATTAAGCAGAACATTATTCTAAAAACTGGACTTAACTCCTTCCCTATTCCTCTTGGGCAGAAAGTTCGCTAGTATAGGCTGTGGAAGAAGTTTTGAATTAACCTAATACATATCTAGTATATTCAGTGTGTTCCAGAGACGTCAGTGTCTGCAGAGGCTTTTTGGGTTTTGTTACTTTGCTTTTGTTGTGTACATATATGTGTATATATATAAATATTTAATCTCATTACATGGATATGTATATACATGTTCTTTTGAAAGCATATTCTTGAATACCTAGTGTGTTTTATGCACTGATCTAGAAATGAGAAAATAGTCTCTTTCCTCAAAGAGCTCCCAGCAGAGTGGAGGAAATGGGCCAATAGTTCCCTAACAAAATGCTAGGATAGAGTAAGAGCAGGGACTTGGTGGGAATGGAGAAACAGATGAGCTTTAAAGACAAAGGTACGTTTCCTCAAGCAGGCAAGGATAAATAGAAGTTTGTCTGCTTTATTGCCTTCCTATTTATGAAAGGGTGGAAGTTTACCAGTTGTAAAAAGAGTGTGAACAGTGGTCTGGGCTGAGTAAGAAATATATGGAAACACAGAGGTTTGACAAAGTATGATGAGTTTGGGAAACTATAAGGAATTCATTCTAACTTTCCTATCATTGAATGCTAGGGCCTTTGCATTTCACGGTAAAATTTGCTGAAGAAAAGAGGGTTCAAACAGAAATATAGTGAGATCCATATTTTTCTAGATTATGCAAAAGGCTTAATTACTTTGCCATCGATACCAGGAGTTAGCAACATGTTTTTTCTAGTGTCTATTAGAGCTGCTGCCATAGTCTGTGACAAAGACAATGCCATTTTAGTGAGGGTCCCTCTGTATCTGTGGTATGCTCAACCCAATCAGTTTCACAAGTCTTTTTTAAAGACTTGGTGTATGTGCCATCTAGAACCTGAGTGTTTCTCTGAAATATCTTAAATAGTTCATACAACAATCTTATTTTCAATGAACAGGCATGCCCATGACTTTTTCTCCCTTGATATAGAGGGGGCATTTTTCGGTGGAATACAGAATTAATCCTAGTGAATTTATCACTAAGACTTTTGATATGCTGCAACCATAAAATTAGGAGTCATCCCAAGAAAATGGAAATATGGGGATCCTTTAGCCCAAGATGTCGTAGTGCAAATGGGTAAACTGACCCACTAGTCCTAGACATGTTAGGAGTATGTCTATGATTGCATAACTCTTAGTTAAATCTCTTTCTCATCTATATATGGTTTATTTATCATTCCTCTATAGATAATAAAAGTAGTAAAACTGTATTTGAAACAAAAAGGTAAATGAAGGGGAAAAACCCAACATCCAGACACTGCCATTCTAGTGCAGTTATTATGTGTATGCATTACTTCCAATATTTTTCCTAAACATGTGTATGTTTAGTTGAAATTAGAGGTCTAATTTTATACCCCCTTTAAACTTAAGCACACCCAAGCACCCCCCCCACACACACACAAACACACATCTTCCACAATAACACTATGTACCCTTTTATACCTCCATCCATTCAAATCCCTTCTTCCAGGGTCATCAAATTTAACATCTAGGTTATATGCTTTCACATTATACTTAATGTTTTAAAGACACACACATACTGACACATATACATAAAGTAGATGGGTGGTTGTTTGCTTTTACAATAATGAGACCATGTTAAACAGCTATTTGGAAGCTTACTTTTCTCCTCGAATTTCTCATGGGCCACTTTCCTGATTCAAAGATATCATTCTAATATCATTTTTAATAATCTCAAATATTGCATAAGATTGGCTAGCACATGGTTTAACTGCTAACCTCCCCATTATCAATGGCCATGAGGACTCTTCCTTTTCCTTCTTTCTCCCCCTTATCTGGAGATATGGGGAAAAGTATATGAGAGAGTGCAGAGACTGGACCAACAAATGGTCAGGATATGAGGGAACGTGTCAGCCTGGCCCAGGAGGGAGTGACTCATTGCAATGGGGGATGGAAGGAAGGGTGTGGGGTTTTTTTGGGTTTTTTGTGTGTCTTTTTTTTGTCTTTTCTAGGGCCACACGTGGAGGTTCCCAGACTAGGGGCCTAATCAGCGCTGTAGCCGCTGGCCTATGACAGAGCCACAGCAACATGGGATCCGAGCCACGTCGGCGACCTACACCACAGCTCACGGCAATGCCAGATCCTTAACCAGCTGAACGAGGCCAGGGATCAAACCCTCAACCTCGTGGTTCCTAGTTGGATTTGTTAACCACTGATCCATGACGGGAACTCCAGGAAGGGTGTGTTCTGACACCATTACATCCCCAAGGTCATCATAGATTTAATTTAGACTAGCACATTTTTCTTATAAAAGAAGCAAGCTCCATAGAGGAGAATAATTAAGGATTTGAGACTTGAATGAAATGCTTTCTGTATAACTTCATGTAAAATTTTTTGATTCAATTCTCTAAACTTCCAGTATTGTGTTTCTTAAAATGTCTTTTTCTATTCCTGCCCATACTCTATAGCCATGGGATCTCCCCTCCCTCTGCTCTGACTCTGGGTTACCCTCTAAGTTCTGACAAAGCTTGTACACCTAACCTGAGAGTAGAATCAGAGCTCCTTAAATAATAACTTCGATGATGAACGGATAGAATGAAGATAATGATGATGATTATTATAATAAAAAGAGATATAGGGAGTTCCCACTGTGGCTTAGCAGGTTAAGGACGTGACTAGAATCTATGATGATGCATGTCCGATCCCTGGCCTACCTCAGTAAGTTAAGGATCTGGTGTTGCCCCAAGCTGTGGCATAGGTTGCAGGTGAGTCTCAAATCTAGTGTGGCTGTGCCTGTAGCATCAGCCAGGAGCTGTAGCTCTGATCTGACTCATAGTCTGGGAACTTCCAAGTGCTTCAGGTGCAGCCCTAAAAAGAAAAAAGAAGAAAAAATTTAAAACAATGATATACAATAGCAAACTGCATAAGCGACACTCCAAAGAGTCTGTACAATGAATTCATGTCTGCCCCATGTCATTCATGTCAGCAAGTGAATGAGAAAATGCTGTCTTCCAAAGGCTGGTTGGTCAACACTGATTCTAAAATAAGAACTCCTTGTTCATCTGAGATGTACCCGGTCATCAAACATGTTCCTCCTACATGGAGCAGGGGAAATATGGCCCTGGGGGTTTCTGGCTCTATCAGGGTCTATTGCGGCTTCCTTCTCATGAGAATGAACACTCAGAACTCAGCATTTCCACTTCCCTTCCTGCAAAGCGTGTGAAAATGGAGAGTAATACAACAACAATAAACAGCTGAAAAATTACAAGCAAACCCTCTTTAGCCTCGGGAGGCGGTGTTTGGCCTGACTTTCCTTGCTGGCCAAAGGACAGCACAGGAAGGGGGGATGGAAAATTCTCATTTTTTCCTTCTCTTTAATAGCTCAAGTGTCCTTACTCTGGATATAACCACTTACACTCTGCTATTAATTATTACCTTTTGACAGTTGGTGGGCTTGGGATGGTTTGGCTAAAATGGATTTGTATTTCCTTTATACCAAAATGTATTTAGTAAATGGTTCTGAGTTTCTTTTCCTTTTGGAGTCTTATCCAAAGGATTAAATTTAAACATTACTTTCTCTTTTGCCTTTTCTCTAACTTCCTTTCTTTTTCAACCTGTTATTGCTATAGGTGCTAAGGAAGAGTAGAATGATCTCAGACTAGGCTGTCAAAGAGAAAAATCTAAGCGACGCAAAACCCAAGAGCATTCAGCTCTTAAGTAGCTCAGTTTTCAATTCTATCAAATTCAAAGCCATAAACACTCATCGGGTGTCCAGCTCTCCAAGGTCTGCATGAGGAGTAGAGAGGGAGAGATGAAAGGCACAGGAGGGAGGCATCCATACATACATGGACACCCTTTGGGGAGAAAACCAGATTGCAATTTGATTAGGGTTATAAGATAGGAATGTGCATGTGCTCTGGGAACACACATGCAGAACCAATTTATTCTGCCTGGAGTGTTCCCAGGAAGTTGGTGCAAAATGACTAGACTGCCCCTGGCAATAGAGATTAACAAGGTGCTAACTTTCACACTTTTCTGATTGGGACTTAGGGTTCAAAGTCGATCTTACCTATCCTAAACATACCAACACACGCATATGCAGACATGTTCTACAAAATGATACGTAACTCTTACAGTGTGTGGTACATATATATAGGTCTTTTCTTCCATCTTCTTTCTGTTATTTTTAGATGCTGGCTGAAACCCATGTAACTGAGCATCCTTGATCAATTAGTGGATCGAGCTCTCAATTTAAGGAATTCTGGAATAGAATATAGGATTAGGGGGGACACGAGACTGATGGTAAATCCTGGTATGGTCAGTCAGTAGTCCTGAGATTTTATGAGTCTGAGTTTCCCTGCCTATAGAAAAACCATAAATGGCTACTATGCACCTGACCAGGATGAACGGAAGTAATATTTATAAACAGCTTAATACAGTGAGAGCTCATGCATAGAGTGGGGGAGGGGCGCCCTCAGGCATACTGACTGGTTGGGTTGGGTTCGTCCATCACGTAAGACAAGATAAATCTGATGACTGATACTCCTGAAAGTTTAGCACGTAAGGTAGAAATGAAAAGTTAACTGCTTCCCAAGACTCTGCGCTCAGATTGTGTATGTATGTGTGTGTTTGCATGTGAATCAGTGAGTGCATATGTACTTGTTCGTGTATGTGAGTATGTGTTTGTAAGGATGTGAGTATGTGCGTGTATGTGAGTGTTTGTATGTGCAGGCTTTGTGTGTGCCTCTATTACCTGAGCGGAATAAAGCCTGGGGAGGTTGGTGTCACTACATGGGCTAAATTCAGTTCCTCTATATTCAATAACCTCTTAACCAGTCCTACTGAGCTTTGCTTAAACCAACCAGCCCAAATCCTTCCTCTTCCCAGTGACCACAGCCTTTCTATGACCTTGACACAGTCACCTCCACTTTCTGAACTTAACCTTCCTTACATACGTACTAGAGCATGTTAGACTAGATTAATGCTTTAAAAAGTCTCTTAGAAAAATGATGCAACCTTGTCTCAAGCATAGTCTTCCAAGGTTGCTGATAATCATGGTGGTAGAGAGAGAAATAAGAGAGATACATATAGTAATAGCTCATATTCATTAAGCGCTTATTCTATTCCCAACTTGGTGCCAAATGCTTGAAACTCATGTAAGACTTACGACATGACATCCCTGTAATGTAGTTGCTATCATCATCATCCCCATAATACAGCTGCAGATTCCTTGCCCCAACTACACAATTAATAAGTTAAATGACTGGGACTTCAATTAAGACAAAAGTGTGTCTAAATACCTATTTTTCTGCAGCTCCTTTACAGAAACCCAGCCCTTTGGGGACAGCATGTGAAAAACCCCTTGACTCAGATGATCTGAGTTTCCTTTTTTGCTCTAGCAAACAATGACCTCACCCGCGATTTCATGAGGTTATAAATAACCTCTACAACTCTTTCCCACATCCAAAGATGATATTCATATATACACACACACTAATTATAAATAGATGTTCATAGAAACATTTCTATATACAAATGTATATTTACCCATGTGAATAAACTATAATCATGGATGTATGGGTAAATTCTATGATGAATATATGTTACAGATCTACGTGGTGAACAAGATGAATGTCACCATGATAACAGACATCGAATGGGCACTGGATCCATGACGCCTCCAGGTCACTGACCAGTGCCACTTCCTCTCTGCCTCGTATTTACCCCTGCCTCTGTCGCAGCCAGCACCCAAGACTGGAAACGAGCCAAACTTGGGAAGTGATCTTCACACCTAACCAAGTTTGCGTTTTGCAAGCAAAGATGAATTCTCAATCCCAGATAACACATCAACCCTCAAGCCCTACGTATCGATCCCAGTCCTTGCCATTATGCAGTTCATTTCTGCTGGGGTTGAGGACACAGGACTTTGTGTCTGCAATTTTAGGGTAGCATTTGGAGACACATCACAGAGCATTTACTTTCACTGAAACCCATGCTTAGCTCCAGGGAAACGTGATTGTTAAATGTAAGGCATATTTGCTATTGTGCCTTGAAAGGGGATTAGTGAGGGGAGGACATTACTTTAATTTCTTCCAGGTGGTTCTGAGCGCTGGCGGTTAATTTCCTCTCTGGACTTCAAGACGACGTTGTGGTTAAAGAGTTAAAGGCTAATTAGGCTCCCTGTCAAAAGCAACAAAATCCTGGCTTCAATGGATTCCCTATGACAAAAACACCTTTTACTCCCAGGCTCCCTCCTGGCCCAGTTTCTAACCTCTGATGGAAGTTCACCCTGAGCAGACTCTCCTAGAAAGAGCAGGAGGTTTGTCTCCCAGATGCACTGCAATCAGGGAGTCAAAGCCAGGATTTACATTGAAAAGAAGCTTGTGTTTTCCTGTCCCAGTTTCAGTGACTGGGGAAGGAACGACGTGTCTGTCACAAGAAGCCCTGAGTAAGGCAGGCAGGTGGAGTAGAAATTCATCAGCTCCCTTTATACAGTTTTACTGCAGGAAGTTAATAAAACAACTCAGCTCTCCCTCCCTTTGAGAACTAGAAACTGAAGAGAAAACGTATCTGAACCTCCAAAATCTCTTATGGGTCTGTGTCTTTCTCACACGATGCCTGGGAGGAGAGTATACGCTAGCCTGCAAAGGCCATTGCACTGTGCTTGGCACACAGCAGGGCTTCCACTATTGGTTAATTTCCTGCATCCTCTCCTCCTTCACCCGGAGTAGCTTTAACTTCCAAGCACTGTCATTCAAAAACCACATTTTCTGCCTACTGTCTGAGTGGTATGGGACAATAATAGCAGGTAATACTTGCTGGGCCCTACTCTGTCAGGCATGAGTCTGAATACTTTCTATGTATTCATTTATGTATCGCCTTATTTCATCCTCCCAACACCAAAGTAGTAATTACACTTCACAGAGAAAAGTAATATACAACATTGAATGAATACTTATTGTTCCAAGGATGCCCATAACCATATTAACTTTTTTATCCTCACAACGTTGCGAAATACAGCCCATTGCTGTTCTGTTTCCAAACTGAGTCATGGAGTGATTATATAATTTGCCTGAGCTCATGGAATAAGCCCTGGTATTCAAGCTCAGCAGTGAGGTCCCAGGGTTCTTGTTCTTCTCCCTGCTCAGGTCATGTTGCCTCTCCAGACTTAGTTCCCTCTTTTGTAAAATTTAGGTAAAGCGACGGTACCTATATCAAATGGCTGTTGTCCTGTCTGAATAAGTTAATAAACTTGAAAACATGTCACAAGTGTTACCATAATGTGGGAGTACTAGATATTATTATAATTATGGGAATTATCACAGTAAAAATTTTCACTAGTATTAGCATAGTAGGTGCCCAATAAATTATGGGAGTGATCTCAGTAAAACCCTAAATTGATACCGACTGTGGAAAACTTGGTGAATTTATTGGAAGGGGAAAGACAAGACGAGCATGAGTTGAATGCTTGCTAGCCTACAACGTGCTACTTTTTAAAAACTCTGATTACCTCATTTTGATATTTTTATCACCGATGCACAAAAGAACAAACAGAAGCTCAGGAAAGTTCAGCACTGTGTTCATGACTCATCTGGGAAATAGCACAAGCAGAATCAAAAGCCAAGTTTGACTGGGTCTGAGCCCTGCTGTCTTTCCTCTTCACCCTGATGGTTTATGCAAACAAAGGAGATGTCTCTCCTTGGGGAATGTTGTCATGTAATGCTCATTTTGCTTATCTTTTAAAAGTAATTGTGAATGAAGTTATCTATTGGGATATTGTATAATTGAAAATAAGATCTTGTCCCTGAAGATTTCTTGTCCTGAAAGTCAAATTGCCCAACTGGGTTTTCATTATATGTTTTCAGTCTACTTGGATCATGTGCTAAAATATCCCTGACCCATTTTACATGAATTTCAGATCTGGGGCTGGCAACTCACCTCTAGGCCGTCTAGGGAGGGAAGAGGATCCCACATGCAGCTAGATTTCAAGGCTGGGCAGTTACATGTAGGAAACGCCTTTAAACATTGTTGGTTCTAAAGCCACCCATGAGGTCAGAACAAAACTTGGGTTCAATTTTTGCTCTTGCTTTCATTGTGTAATTATAAACAAATGAGGTACTTTTCAAACTCTCATTTTTCTCATTCGAAAATGAGCTTGATTACATCTGCCTTACAGGATGAAATAAAGTAGTGGTTGTTACACAGTAGGTGCCCAGTAAATGTTCCTTCCCTTCCTACCAATTCCCTTCTAGAATGGAGCTTCGGATTACTGGAAGTAGAGGCAAATTCACCATCTTCCTGGGACCCAGGAATGGCAGAATGAAGATAACTTCATGTTAGATGTCTAAAGAATGGTTCACAGATGACAGTTAACTTCCTTTTAGGTTTTGGGGTAGGTGTGCATATTCATTAGGATGCCTAATATACAGGCATATGTGAAAGAATGACCTTTACGTGTCATTCATGCTGGAGTTAAGGAGAGTCCAAGAGTTGGACCAATGTGGTAGCTAAAGTAATGGTACTGCGGGGATGTGCATGAGGAAGGTGCAGCGAGCCTTTGTTTCCATCCCCTGTCTAGGGACTTGATGGAGATTGTCACCTGCTTCCTTGAGCTTGAAGTCACTCTTTTCCCTGGTCTTGGATGCTCGTCACACAGAAGCCATGATAGACAAAAGGACATTCTCATTCATGAAAGTGACTTCTGATCTGAATCCCTGTCCATCTTTTTTTTTTCTTCTTCTTTAGATGAGTCTATTGAGTAACATTTATTAGGAAAGTTGACCTAATTTGGAGCAATCAGGAGACAGTCCCACCAAATTAAACCTCCTCTAGTATCTTGAACAGAACAAACTCTTTAAGGCCTTGGGGACTTTGCAGGTGCTTTTTCCCCCCTCTGGGATGAATTCCCCTTTATACTTACTGCTCATCTCCACCTGTTTGACTCCTACCCATCTTTCCTACCTCATTTATTCAGAGAATCGTTCTGTCACCCCTCTCAACCTGAAGCCTAGTGTGAGTCTTTGCTGCGTGTCTGCACACACTTAATGTTGCACTACCTCAGCCCTGTACACAACTCTTTGTTCACTATCTCTCTCTCCTAAGTGCTTTGTAGTCTGTCTTGCTTTTTGCTGCATCTCAGCACTTAGCTCCATATGCAGCAGAGTAGGCACTCAAGTGATGTTTATTCAATGAGTCCTTAGAAGAGCAAGTGAGCCTGTGAAACAGTCAAGTTAGTGTGATGTAGCAGGAAGAACAGTGGACTGATCAGAATGCCTTGGAACCATTCTTAACTTCGATTTCAAGTAGCCAAATGACCCCACAGCCACTTTAATTTCTTAGGCCTAAAGATGTTTGATGATTATCTCAGAATTGTGGGAATTAGATCAAGTGCCTGGTGTATGATGGATGCTTGATTAAAAGCGAGTCTTTTCCCACTGTGGATGTGGAGTGGGCCAACGATGCTGCCTCTGGGTGAGAAAGGCCTCTTTCAGGAAGGCCCCGACTCTGGCACAAGTGACCCAAGTCATAAAGGTGATTCATTTTCCAGTTTCCAAGGCTTCAAAGCAACCTGTATAAAGTGCTATGGGCTGGAGAGGGGCACACCTCCCGCCTGCAATGGCTTCAGCGTAACAAGGAACCCTCACAGGTATGGAACTGCTCTTGAGTTTCTTTGGAACTGTGACTGTTAGGCATACATGTAAGCACTCAACCCAGCCCTGGGCAGGAGATTCTGCACGTAACCTTCTAATGTGCTGTGCTGGGGTTATTTTCCATTGAAATAGCTCAATAAAAATCGCAAAGACAAAATTATAGATGCAGGGGCTGGAAGCTGTTGGCAGTCTCTTGCTTGAGAAATGCCTCCTTCATTCTGGATTCCAACCATGGTGCATAAAGAGACTGAATCCTAGACCCTTAGTAAATCGTGCCTTTATGAAGGATGGGAGGGGGCCAGAGGACACACCACCCAAGTGGCCCTGGCAGGCAGGCCCCCACGAAGGGCTCTTTGGCAAGCCCAGCTTATGGGAAAGTATGATTTCCTGCTTGCTGTGGATGCCTGGAAGTCTGCATTTTTCATTTATTTGCTGCTCTGCTGTGGAATCTAGAGCATCCCTCTGCACATGGTGCGTATCAGTCTGTAAAAAACTGCCTTAGGGGAGGAGCTTGGACTGCGAGGTGAGACTAACCTGAGCTGAATGCTCAGCTTTCCACTTAACAACTGTGTAACTATGGACTCATCACTTAACCTCTCTGAGCCTTGACTCATTCTTTAAAAATGTCTCCTTTTGGGTTGTTTTGGAGTTTAAATGAGACAGCATGGGTGAAGTGCCTGAACAGTGCCTTGCAGCTAGGGCACTGCATCCTTTTCCTTCTCTCTCTTTTTTTTTTTTTAAATGAGTGAGAGAATTATTTAGAAAACTTGTTTATCCAGATGTAAGAAGATCCATCAAGGGCCACTGTTTTCCCACAGAGAATATCTGAACACTCCCAAGTCCTAAATATATTTAATATTTAAAGTTAATTATAACTTTAAATTTTTTTCTTCAGTTTCCGTTCCTATCTGTGATTGCATCTTATCCTCAGGGAAAAACAATACCCTATTAAGTGGCCAGGTGACTTACGACATCAGAAATAATAGCAGTGAAATCATTCAAGTTTTGGTTATTTACCTCATAAAACTTTTCCATTTGACTTATAATAAAATCACATATTCATTGGGATCAATAAACAGGAACACCAAGAGAACAGAACTAACGCATTTGAAATCTAGTCCCTTGCTAGGGATGCTGAAAGGCTCTGGTCAGTTGCCCAGCTTGCAAAGCCCTCTGTGGAAGGGAGCTCAGACTTCGGGATGGGAAAGAGTCAGGGGAGGGACAAACGCTCCTTTGATGGAGGAAAGACATCGCCCCTGGGTTTCCTCAAGTTGATTCTCTTGGATATCCATGAAGAAATCGTATATATCCCCAACCAAGATGAGATTATTGGCGCCCATCATCTCTGAGCATAATTATGCATGGTAATTGATGTTACTCTATCAGTACAATTTCCCAAAACATAAAAACAGTGGGTTAAGTCAGTGCCCAACAAAAACACCTCTTTTACCAGTGGGGTTCAATCCAACATCCCCTTTCTAAGTTGTTAATTTACATGAAAATTTCTGGATCTTTCCTAGTGATAAGGTATGGACTGTTGCAGGAATATTTTAAGATGGCATCCTTAAAATACACAGAGGTACTATAGGCTGATCAAAAGGAAAGAAGAATAAAAGTCAAACAAGGGAAAGGGAAAAGAGATTCAGGATCTTCACATTTGTTGGGATAGGACCATGAATTACTTCAAGCACCCCAAGATTCACTAAAAAACAAGTAAAATTAAAAAGATAGTTATATGATTTACCATTCCTGGAAGAAACTGGTAGGCATATATATGCCTTAGGCAGTTAAAATGCTTTCTCTGCAATCCTATCCATTTCCTGCAAAGTGACTGGTATCATCGCTGTAACTGTAGCAGGAGGCAGAGGAACCTAAGTCTACCCCAAGGTCCTAGAGCTGGGGTAGGATTGGAAACCAGACATGTTTTGTTTTCACTGAAGGATGCTGCCCCTCTTCTCTATGCATGGAGAACCATCAGTGGACAAATGCCACGTTCCTTTTTGTATTCTATGATCTTGACCTCTCTTTGAAAAGGTTCTAGGGAGTGGTATGAGGTTTTGAAGCAGTTACAATAGAGGACAACAGCCAAGAAACCTGGAATTTAATGTGTGTGGTGTGTATTCAGGATGAATTTCATAGACACATAGTTCTGACCAAAACCCAAGGCGTAGGTCTCTTGGCCTGAACTCCTGGCAGGTCCTTCAAGTTTCTTCATTCTGTCATCTCCACTGGCTACCTCCCTGTGTTCTCTTGAAAGAAAACCCTTCAAACCATGTTTTATAGAGTCAAATGAGGCCTTTTCTCCCAATGACCGCTCCTAGCAGGAGACTTAGGGGTGTTTGGGAAGCCTTGATTTGCACTTGTACGCTGTCCTCCTGGTCTCAACATTGTAGCTCCCCAGCATCCTAACTCCTGGAATATAGGCTTTTTTACATCTTCCAGAGACAGACTTTTGTATTTCCGGAATACATTCTGAAGCTTCACTATGCTTTCTATGTCTTTGATTAATTTTTGTTTTACATTTCCAGCATTCTCACTGGGAGAAAGCTAAATCAATGACCTGGTTTCAGGGCATACTTTAGAAGCAGCAATATAGTAGAAATTTATGTTTTAGCTGTTCACTATCCAACTCCTTTCTGAAACACATCCCTGGTGGAGATTGACCCCTATGTTATTATGTATATGATCTGGCACAGAAGTGGTTCTCACCCCATTTCCTTCTGTTGGCTTACACAAGCAACCTTCCAGCACAACCAGGAAGCAAGTTGTGACCCAGGTCAGCCAAAGAGAGTTGGCTTCCAAAGCCATAAATCAGTCAAGGTCAGATCATTACAGCAGCGTTGCTCGTAGTGTCATCATAGGGACACTGGCTGGAGTTGTGGAGATGGGATAGTTCTGAGGCTAGAGAGGGTGCCTTCACCTGACTGTCTGGCCAATGTGAATGTGCTGTGTGTCCTGATGCTGGGTCTTGTGCAACTCTAATTCCTGTCATTTTCCAAGTCAGAGTCTCTACATTTCCCGTCAGTTCTGTGAGATATCCTTTAACCTTCCAACAACTTTGTATTCCTCTTCATTTGTCCATAATCTTTTCCCATGGCTTACAACCGAAATCAGTGAGGAACACAAGAACAAACAATGACTGAAAATTTACTTTCCTGGTAGTTCCTATGTTGGATGATTGAACCTCTCCTGTGATTGGCTTCCCACTGAACCTTAGGATATTGGTGTTATTATTTGACTTTTTATAAATGTGAAGCTTAAAATTGATAAAGGCAATTAAGAAGCTAAGCCATATACTAGTTTACTTTTACTGAGTATTTATTAGAAGCTAAGATTTTAAACCACCATCTCAGTCTGTGCAACCTTTCATATTAAGGAAAGCCATATTTTAACGTATCTAAGGCAGCATTAAATTAAATTCACCTGGTTTCAAAACATGCGCTATTAATCACTATGCTGTATTGCTCTATTGTCCCCTAGCCATCTAGTAGTAGAACTAAAATTCAAACTCGTGTGTGTCTGACTCCAAATTAAAGATGGATGAAACCTAATGAGTATATATTATGCCAAATATTAGTACCTGGAGGTTTATGGTTGTGGTTTTATTTAATACTGTTAATAAACCTAATAGATAGAGATTATAATGAAGATTAATCATCCCATTTTGCAGGTAAGGAAATTGAGACTCTGGCTTGCTGAAAGTCACAGAGCTGGTGAAGAGCAGGGCCAAAGCTTTATTCTAGATCCTTCTGTCATCAAAGATGCATGTTCCACTATCCTACATTGCTACTTGTGTTGTCCATAGCTGAACCTTGCAAAAAGCACCCATGGAGATGGGGCAGTGCTTACCTAAAGAAAGTAATCCCTGTTGAAAGAATTTTGGACATTGATATACAGATACCTCATATTATACTACAAAGTTTATTACTCAGACTACTACTTAGACAAAGGATTTTTTGTGTGCCTCTTTTCTCCACTTCCTTCCTTTGCTCAATTCTGTCAAGTGACATCACTATAGGAACCACTCAGGCATATGTGAGGTTCACAGGTGAAAAACATAAATAAGTAGCATCTTAAAAAAATGGCAAGGGTTGAGAACCCTCCCCTCGTATATGCTCCCTGAGAATTTCTCTACGTTTGCATATTGAATTTCATAGTAATTGTAGCAAATGAATGGTATTGCCTTCTATCTTAGTTAGGGTTCTCTGTAAATCCAGACCCTGTGATAAGGACTTTTGAGGCAAGTAGTTTATATGGGAAGTGACCACAAGATGCCCAATAAGTGATTGGAGAAAAGTAGAAAAACAAATATGACATTTATGAGTGACTGTAGCTGGGGAACACTGCTGTCTCACTGAGAAACTCTGCAGAACATGACTCAGAAGTATCACAGTGAGGGATGGGACCGCTGCAGTATTTAGTCCATTGATTCTTGTCTCATTGGTTGAGGATTTTCTCTTGGATAATAAATTCCTAGAGCTTTCAAGTTTCATCTGCTTGCATTGGCACCAACTTCTGTTGATGTGGAAGAGGCCCTCAGGGAAGCAGAGAGCTATAGTTACCTGAGATGGGAACCTGCCAGACAGCAAGAATTGTCCATTGCTGATCTGGTAAATGTAGAGGTACCCTGGAGGGTGGGACGCCTCTCAGCCTAATCTTCCACACCTTCTTACCATGGACCAAGCATTATGTTACTGACTTTATTTGTATCACCCAACTCTCTGCTATGTAAGTGTCAGTTGCCCTAATAAACTATTTTCTTCCTAAATTCAGAGACTGCTGTACATGTCCTGTCTCTATACCTCCAGGGACTGACATGGTGATGGAGAGGCTAGAGACATAACTGGAAAGTTAGGGTAAGGGCTATCAGTGCAATAGCCTGGAGCAGAAAAACTGTATAACTTTGTCCAAGAATTCAAGTGGAATAGAAGAGAGGTCTTCTGAAACATCATTATGGAATTCATTGTTCCCATAGGGTAGATTGATTGCAAAAATGTCCCCAGATCATCCTTGACTCTTCCTATATTCTTGCCACTTGCTGCATAACTTTTAGTGACTGTGACTCTATGCATGGCCATGCGGCTTGCTTTGGCCAGTGGGGTGTTAGCATGCATGATACAAGTGCAGATTGGAAACTACTTGTGTGGCTGATCTTGGGTTGCTCTTGTAGCTCTGCAACGTTATGAGGACATACTTGGATTAGCCTGAAGGAGGATGAAGGAGAAGTGGGGCGGAACCAAGTTGCTTTGCTTGTTCTGACTGAGGCCATACTAGCCCAGCCAACAGCCTGTCATGATCCCAGATTTATATGTGAGCCTAGACAAGAGCGACTGACGGGAGCCAGGAAACCCATGTCTGCAGGCCCAGGTGAAATCAACCAATGCTCACTCCCCAGCCTCTGAACCCACAAACACAGGAGCAAAACAAATGTTTATTGTCAGAGGCGACTGAGGTTTGTGGTTGTTGGTAGAGCGGGCATTTTTGTGGCAACGTGTAACTGATACACCCCATGCGGAGTTCACACAGGAAAACACAGAAAAACAGCAAAGTGCTATGGAAAGGCATCTGCTAGGCAGCCGGTTCGTCTCACCCAGCAGCCAAATGACTCCCTCCTGGGCTCCAGCCTGAAGCATGTCTCAGGAAAATGAGTGCATTGATAAATTCCCCTATTCTTCCATGTTATCAGCTACGTGGGATTCCTTGTCACCTGTAGAAGCTGCAAACATTAAAACTGGAAAGGGCTGGACTTCAGGGTTTGTGGGGCAGAGACGCAGTGTGAGATGAGGCTGGCGACACAAGCTGGAGCCAGGCGCAGATGGGTTTGGATGCTTTCCTGGCGTCATCAGGATGCTTGGGGGATTAATGAATGTCAGCTGAATGAATGAGAAGTCCTGGGACCGATGGACATTGCCTGGCCTTCCTCAAAGGAGGGGGGACCCCCCTCTGTAAAAAAAAATAACTGGCTCCATTGGTGAAAATGCCATCTGCTACTGCAGGTTTTACTGGCCTCTTGTGGGCTTTACTTTTTTTGAGTAATATATGCTGGTTATGTAGCATCTCATCAGAGACATAGAGCACCTTGAAATGTAATTTTTCAAAGCAGAAAAGCCTTCTGTTAAAGAGAAGACAGACGGGAAGACCAAATCAAATAACAATTATGAATAATACTCTACTCAGCTCATAACAAAAGGCTCTGGATTTTATAATCTGTTCTGCCAGAGGCCATGTGTAATACTTCCTTGTTAGTCGTTCCGAGCCACTATGAAATCCACAAAACCTCTCCCCGCTGTTGAAGGCATTCTCTCTCTTTGCCCATCCTGGGACATATCCATAAGCTTTAGAGACGGTGACTAAGTTTCCCAGCTTGAATGACACTAATAGTAATTTTCTAAGGCTTTAGAAGAAGATGTGAGGAAACCACAGTGCATGTCTATTTAAAGACTGTTCGGTTCCATGGTTTGCAGTGTTTCAAAGGTGGACGGTGAGACAGAGCTGTTTAATAAGCTGGCTTTCCCTGACCTGATTCATCTTAGGATTGCATTAATAATCAGTACAAATTAAACGACATGAAAACTCGAGGTTCACAAGTGAAGCATTGAGAAAGAATTGAGCAGGTGGACACACTGATTTCCATTTTTGAAAGAACTTGGTAGGACTTTAAATGCATATAGGGAAGTTATGAATTCTCCCCCTGACATATGAGGTCACAGCACATCATTCTGCTTGAGTAACACTTGTCTTGAGTAGAAAACAGAAATAGAAGAGTATATTTGGAAATAGAAGAAAGTGCTACTAAGAATAAAGCTCTGAAGGAGAAGATAGTAAATGGAAAATAAGAATACGTATGAAGCCTCAATCCCTCATTCCTTTGGTCCTTCTGGCAGGTTGGTTGTGAGATCAACTGGAAGTCAATATTCATGGGGCCAAAGACTGAGCTAATGCTCTGAACACATGTATTAACTTATTTAATTCCGAAAACAATGCCCTGAAGTGGCCACTATTTTTATCCGCCTTTTATAGATAAGGAAGTTGAGGTTGAGAAACATTAAGAGTGTTGCCCCAAATCACACACTAGTCCATTCCATGTCTGGGTGATGCTAGAACTCACAGTCGAATCACCGCACTCCAACGTTTGCACATTTTTTTTATTTTTTATTTTTGTCCTTTTAGGGCTGCACCTGAGGCATTTGGAGGTTCCCAGGCTAGGGGTCTAATCAGAGCTGTTGCCGCCAGCCTATATCAGAGCCACAGCAACACGGGATCCCAGCCGTATCTGCGACCTACACCACAGCTCATGGCAACGCCGAGCCTTCACCCACTGAGCAAGGCCAGGGATTGAACCTGCAACCTCATGGTTCCTAGTTGGATTTGTTTCTGCTGTGCCATGATGGGAACTGCCAATGTTTACACCTTTTCATGCTCCATCTGTTCAGGAAGCAAAGTCCTGGTGACCCGCTAATTCCAAAAAAAAGTGTCAGGGACATTGGCTCTTGGAAACATTCCAGTTAGACGAAGCGGTTATTGATAAAAATTGGACAGTAGTCCAGAAGCCTTTTAATTTGTACCTAGGTATTGTTCTTTCTTTAAACTTTGCTATGAGTACTTAGCAATTCATAACTAGTTAAATTGTTGTCTAAATGGCAAGGCATTATCTTCATAGAAAAGCCGTAATTACCTAGAAGACTTACTTATATTGCAGGAGAAAGCTTAGCCAGTTCTGAAAGCAATGGAGCAAGAAACTTGGGCTTAATCTTGCAAACCTCAATCAGTAATGGAGTTATAAATGCCACAGAAAGTGCCAAGGACCTTGAATTCATGAGGCAGGGAGGCTTTTACCATCACTGTACCTTCCCCTTTCTTCTGTGGGAGTGACCCCTGACCTGTGTCTCCGTACAGCGTCTCCTTGTCTCAAGGTAAGAGTTAACACTCTACCCTGCCTTTGCTAACATTCTTCCTGCATATCTTGGAAATTTTTTCCTTTTTCAACAATGCTATAGTCCTTGCCTTCTTGTTAGGAAAATAAGGTCGGAATGAATATGTCCAGAGGTATTTTAATAAATACTTGAATAAATACCTGAACAATTACTGCTTGGGTATGGTGAGTCCAGCAGACCGGGAGTTAACCATCATTGAAAAGATAATTTGTCGTATTCACAGAACCTCAGAGAAAGGTGCATGCCTGAGGCCCCTTGGGGGGACACCAGGGTTGGTCAGGGGGCAGAGGGAGAGGGGGAAACTGGGGACATGGGTTTTCATTTTGTGGTTTCCACAGAAAGGTACGGGAAAGGCAGGGTGAGCAGACGTAGGATCAGCTGGTTTGAATGATGGCGGTGAACCCTGGAATATAAGCTCTCCCAGGTCTTGGTGCCGTGCCTGCCCCAGGGTGATCCAGGCAGGTAGATGGGGGTGGGGGTGGGAGGGTCCAGCAAGGGAGGTAGTTGTGGGGATGGCTCTGGCTTGGTTGGTTTGCATTTGAAAGGCATGCTCTTTGGGCAGGTTGTTAACTATCCCTAGGAATTTGCTGTTCCTGGAAAGAGTAGTCCCTCCAGGGTCAGCAAGACCCCTTGTGTCACAGCCTCAGCATACAAGAAAAATGAAAGTCATGGTTAATAGGAGAGGGAACTTGGAAAGAGTTCATCTTTCTGATAGGAAATGTGACTCCCATATGTGTGTGTCTGTGCTATATGAATTGGTTTCACGGCGTCACCTGAAGTCTTAGAATTTCTAGTGATTCAATATGCATTTCTAGGAAATGAGGCTTCCATATGGACCACATTCTAGCTAGCATGTGTCCCCAGCCATCTTTTGTTGGCTTGGCCTGGCTCCAAGGACTCTATCTGAAAGTCACAAAAAGTGCCTTACAGACTCATCTTCCTCTTCATGGAGATCATCCGTTCGGGGTAGAACGGGAGGTTTAGATCAGAGTGGTCATCCTTTTAAACTCTCATTTAACGAGCATCTGCTAACGGAGGGCTGTGGTCGTTATTGAAGATGGAGACGCCTCCAGCTCTTCCTCCCTGGAAGAAATGGTTGGAAATTGGTATGGTTGGAAATTGTCCTCAAGAGGGACACGTTTAAATTAACCTATTCTTTCTTTCCTCCTTTTTAATCCTTAGCTATTAACTTCTCTTTGCGGACACAAATTCAGGCATGTTGAGGGGACACAAAAAGAAACCAGGTGTTCCCATCGTGGCTCAGTAGAAACGAATCTGACTAGCATCCGTGAGGATGCAGGATTGATCCCTGGCCTCACTCAGTGGGTTGAGGATCCAGCCTTGCTGTGAGCTGTGGTGTAGGTCACAGATGTGGCTTGGATCTGACATGGCTGTGGCGTAGGCCAGCAGCTACAGCTCCAATTTGACCCCTATCCTGGGCACCTCCATATGCTGTGGTGCAGCCCTTAAAAAAAAAAAAAAAAAAAGGGCAAAAAGAAACCAGACAAGGAGTTTATAGCTCTCATAGAGCTTCAAAGATACACCTTTTTAAAATTGATTTTAGGTTTTATTGAAGTATAATTAATTTACAATGTTATGTTAGTTTCCATCACACCACAAAGTGATTCTTTTCCATTATAGGTTATTTCACATACTTTTCCACCATAGGTTATTATAAGATGCTGAGTACAGTTCTCTGTGCCTTATAGTAGTCCTTGTTTGTTTATAGTAGTTTGTGTATGTTAATCCTAAACTCTTCATTTATTCCCCCGCCCCACTCTCTGCTTTAGTAACCATAACTTTGTTTTCTATGTCTGTGTGTCTATTTCTATTTTGTAATGAAGTGCATTCGTATCACTTTTTTTTTTTTTTGGTTCCACATAGATGATATCATATGGCATTTGTCTCTCTCAGAAGAGACGCAGCTCTCTGAAGGCAAACTCATATGTATTCACTTGATAATTCAAGCTCCCATGACCTCTTAAATATAGTCTGAGCTCTGAGAAGCATACTGCTTTCAGGTGCTCTTAGGAAATTTGTCAGCGTTTATCCCTGGGAGAAGGCTGAACCATGGGGATGCTGAAGACTGTCCACACACTGGGGAGACAAGAGCCTCAAGAGCTGGGGGGCCCAGGGTCACGTTTCACTGATTTCAGATTCCGTCTCTGGGTTTTACTCTTTGAGGAAATTGGGTAAGTTGCTTATACATCGAAGACGTAGTTCCATCCTCTGTTGAAGAAAAGAATAATTATTTTAAAAATCATAGAGTGGGAAAGACTTGATCCAGGTAGGATTACTGTCAGGATAACTGAGGAAATTTGTCAAAACCCCTTGATGCTGTGCCCAATGCATAGGAAATACAAATATGCTTTATTGTTGTTAACATTATTATCAATAGTGATGTGTTTAGGAGAAAAATCACGAGTATTGATGCCAGGGAAGTCTGAGTCTGCGTGCTGATTCCATAGTTTATGAGGCACGTATATAACTCACCGTTTCTGAATCGGAAATGATCACACCCAGCTTTCAAGGGTTTCCTAAAGCCAAAAGAGAATGCAAAATGTCTATAACTTATTCCGGCTAGCCCAAGAAGTGGTAGCTGTTACGATGAGTGTTATCTAGTAGCTAACTAAGAATCCAGAAAAATTAGCCATGCATTTCTGTGGGAGAAGATGGGGGCAGGGAGATAAAAGGATCCTTCTGTTTTTATGATGCTCCTTTTTTTTTTTTTTTTCCTTTGGCACCATTTGGGTAGAGGTCACTGGTTGGCACCTATGTAGGATGCCTGTGGTTCCACCCACCCGACCCACCATGCCTTTGGTCCAGTCTCCAGGACCTGCATTTATGCCTGTTTCTGCGGCTACCTGTGACCACAGCTGGAGCCAGTCCAGCCTGCTGGGGGAGCCTCATATACGACTCTGTGTTCCTGGGGGCCTGCCAGTGGACTCATTTTGCTGGAAGAATGTGTAATAATGTACTGAGACTCTGCGGGGCCTCTGGGTGGGAGGATACTCAGGGCCAAGGGGACCTGGAATCAGAGTACGAAGAGTAGAGAGCTGGCTGTGCAAAGAAGCTTTTGCTCTTTGGCCCCATCATACTGTTGAGTGTTCCTGGGCTTGGTCCTTGGTGCTTCCTGCCCTGTTTATTGATGACATTATCCAGACTTAAAATAACAACTGTGTGCTTACAACTTATAACTTATATCCAGTACATAGTTGAGGTTTAAATATTTGTAGAAAAATGAAAGAAAAAGAGGAAAAGAGGGAGGAGAGAAGAATGGAAGGCAGGACTGTTGATTTGAAGAGACGTCCTGCACTGGTGTAAAAATCTAAATGGAAAAGCACGAGTTGTGAAGCGTCGATACCATGGGTTCAAATCTAGAACTTTTCACTTCCAGGCTGTAACGTGGGGCAAATTAATTTTTGATGCTTCACTTTTCTCTTGTAACACGGGAATAATAACTGTTAACCTCATTTGTTTGGAGGTAGTTTGGAGACCTAAATATGCTAGTACCTGTGAAATGCTTTTAAAAGTACCTGGAATATCATCAATGTTTCTAAATATTGGCTTTTATTACATAAACTATATATCTAATAGATAGACCTTGTGTGAGAATATCCAAATGACTTAAGAGTGATGAAAATCTAAGACTAATGCATAAGCCACAAATATGTAGAAGGATTACACACATTTCCAGATCTCTATTTGAGAAGGATGTCTTGGGTAAAGTTTTTTTTGTCTGTTTTTTAGGGCCACACTTGCAGCATATGGAAGTTCTCAGACTAGGGGTTGCATTGGAACCGCAGCTATTGGCCAAAGTCACAGCCGCCCCAGCAATGCTGGATCTGAGCTGCGTCTGCAACCTATACCACAGCTTACGGCCATGCCGGATCCTTAACCCATCCTTAACCAAGGCCAGGGATCAAAACTGCATCCTCAAGGATACTAGTCGGGATTGTTACTGCTGAGCCACAACAGGACCTCCTATCTTGGGTAATGTTAACCACTTGATAACATTTGTTATCATTTTTAAAGTTAAAATATTTTTAACGTTAAAAGATATTTTTAATGTTAAAATTAAGAAGGAATTAGTATCCAAAATATAATTTTTAATGCTAAAATATTTTTAATGTTATTCTTAATGTTAAAAGATTTTTAGTGTTAAAATTAAGGAATTAGTATCCAAAATATAATGAACAGACTCAAGCGGGAGGCCAATAAGCAAATGGGCAAAGTGACCAGGCATTTTACAAAAACTGAAATCGAAATGTCTGAAGAATATATAATAATGTTTGTGCTTATTTGACAAAGCAGTGTTGACCTGATGAGGCACTGCTTTATACCCAAAGAATGGAAATGTTGGGACTGTCAGTTGCTATCAAAACTTAGGACAAGATTTTTATGCACTGTTGATGAAGAGTCAACAGGTGCAGTCATTTTGAGAAGTAATGAGGCAATAATAAGCTAAAATTAGTATATGTTTTCCTTGTGACACAGCCAACTCAACCCCATATATTCCAAAACAATTTTTTATAAATGCTCATTAGAAACCCCATAGAAGCTTTTTTTAAATTTTTTATTTTTTTATTTTTTAGGGCCACACCCATGGCATATGGAGATTCCTGGGCCAGGGATCAAATCCAAGCTATAGCTGCAAGCTACACCACAATCGTGGCAACACCCCATCTTTAACCCACTGCACCAGGCTGGGTATCAAACCCACACTGCCACAGAGGTAATGCTATATCCTTAAGCTGCTGCACCACAGTGAGAACTCCAGTCCTGATGCTCAGTGTTATTTTTGGTTGCAGGGAACTGAAGCCAACCCAGGTTAATCCCTAAGGAAATATGTAAGTGATAGATGCCCACTGAGAAACTAAGGGTGTCAGTAAGAAACCCAGATTAAATGTTCTTAGCCACACAGATAGATGCTCACAACAGTGTTAGAAGACAAGTTAATGTAATATCATTTATGTAAATTGAAACACGTGTCAAGCAGTAGACATGTTATAGGATATACTAATATTTAATGGCATATATTGAAAACTTTGTGTTGAGTATCTATGAGCTAGAGAATGGGACTGAGCACCAGAGAATTGGGCAACAGGTAGACTAAACTCCAACATCACCTGTAAGGATAGGTGGTGTTATTTGGTTTAGGATAATAAGCTCAGCTCTCCATACTTAAAAATCTAAGAATAAACAACAAAAAGTGTCATTTTGCTACGTAAACATTTGCATGGTGTAAAAACCGAAAACATTTCAAAATACGTTTGAAATGCACTTTATTCCATACATTACAGTGTGCTAAAAGAAATAAAAGAAATTGGGGAGTTCCCATCGTGGCTCAGTGGTTAACGAATCCACTGAGGTTGCAGGTTCGATCCCTGGCCTTGCACAGTGGGTTAAGGATCTGGTATTGTCTTAAGCTGTGGTGTAGGTCACAGACGCGGCTCGGATCCCGAGTTGTTGTGGCTCTGGTGTAGGCTGGTGGCTACAGCTCCGATTAGACCCCTAGTCTGGGAACTTCAATATACTGCAGGTGTAGCCCTAGAAAAGGCAAGAAAATACCAAAAAAAAAAAAAAGTCTTTGACCTTTAAAAAAAAAAAAAAGGAAACTCATTAGTACTCTTCCATCATGTATTCTAAGTTATTGTTTTAAATTAGTGTTTGAAAGGAACTTCACCTTCTTAATGTTTCTCTTGGTCATTGCACAGTTTGCAGATGTTCCTATATGTTTAAAAATGAGTCAGTCCTGAGAAACTATGTAAAACCAAAACCAGCCGGCCAAATGCATGGAAGAGTCAGTTGATTATTTACATACGTACGTTCAGCCACCATCTGGGTGGTATGGTGGGTTCTAGCACCACTGGCACATCATCTGTGACTCAGCTGGGTCACTCCTTGTGAACACATTGTTAATTAAGCTGCTCTTAACTTCACCAGGACTCCTCTTTCCAGGCACTTGGGATTTATTTCCCTCAGTCCTTGTAGCTTTTCTTTGCCTTTGCTAATGGGCCAAGTTCTACCTCCTCTTTCTAAAAGGAATCTGAAGTAATACTTTCCAAGGTGTTCCCTCCATTAAAAGTGGCCTGTTCAATAGCATCTTGGCTTTCTTCTCTACCCAGTCATCTGGATACCTAACCATTTGGCTGAGGGGACAGGAGTTACTATATCCAACTGGAGGAAATATCACCTGTAAAATGGAAGAGGTGATTCAAACTCTTTTATGGGGCTTCTGGGGAAATAATCACACTGGATGGAGCTCAGGATCATGTGTGTGTGAAGCCTGGTGTTTAATCACCTATGCATTCCTGTGCTCCTTTTGTGGTATTCACCGAAGGACTACTGGCCCGTGGAGAAGACCAGGAGACTGGCCAGTGTTCACATTCATTCTTCCCTCTGTGGACAGCCAAAGAAATCCTTAAAGTTCCTCTTCCCAACAGAGGCTACACACCTCATACACACGTTACTAAGAGTAATTTTTAGATTTATAAGCTTTGCAGTGCCAAGTTGAGTGTCTCTGTGTGCGTGTGCATGTGTGTGATAAAAGAGGTGATAATGAGATTGTTGAAAGAGTGAAATGCTTTTGTTGAACAATCCTGTACTATTCAGAGGGCTTTTCATCACGAAGAACCTCATTGGAGTTCCCATTGTGGCTCAGTGGGTTTAAAACCTAACGTAGCATCCTCAAAGTTGTGGGTTCAGTCTCTGGCCTTGATCAGTGGGTTAAGGATCTGGCATTGCCCCAAGCCATGGCATAGGTCACAGAGGCGGCTCAGATCCAGTGTTGCCATTGCTGGGTTGTAGGCCACAGCTGCAGCTCCAGTTCAGTCCTGGCTCAGGAACTTCCATATGCTGCAGGTGCCAGCCATAAAAAGGAAAAAAAAAAATCTCATAGACTATATACTACAGGTTAAGGTTTTGCTTAGTAAGGATGTAGACGCTCTGAGAGAAGTGGTGAATTGACAAGTTCCACAAGTGAATGGGAGCCTTTTAACTCCACCAAGGCAAAAGCAAGACTGTTTCTTTCTCCTTTGCCTCAAGATGATGGGATGATTAAAGGGAAGATATTCAGAAAAAGTCTGGTTTGGGAATAAGCACTGTGGGTACACAGCATAATTTAATTCTCACAACCACCATGTGAGGTGGGGATTTCTATGTCAATTACACACATGAGAAACTCCTGTTTCAAGTAGATTTTAAGTGACTTTCCAGTGAACACCCAACTTAGAAGCCAGGTTTTGAATCCTGTTGGATTATAAGCTTCTAGAGGAAAAGCACCATTTCCTTCCTTATTACTAAACTCTCAGAATTTAAGCCAGTGCTTAAGAATGGGCTTCAATCAGTATTTTAATAAAGTCAAGAGTGGATAAATGAATGGTTAAATACTTGAATGGGATGAATGCAACTAAACTCTTTCCACTGTTTCTTATAATATGAAACGTCAATTGTCACAAGCGCCTAGAAGGTTCATGAATAGCTGGGAATAAAGATGTGATGGGATCAACCAAAGTGAACCTTAACCTCTTGCATAAAATGCAGCCAAGAGCATAGCCTTTTTTTTTTTTTGCATCACTATGCATATATGTGTCTTAAGGTATGTTTTATTATTTAGGTATGACAAAGCCAATAGATCAGGAGGCGACCAACACTGAAAAGATCACTTCTCACACTTGCGGATCTCAAGAGGAAGGGGTCACATCATGCCCTGGACAGGAGAGAGGAGAGGTCCCCCCAAGAAGTATTGGGGTCCATCAGGAGGGAGAGAGAGAAATTGTGGCTAGAGCTTTTATTGTGGCTTCTGCAGGAGTAGACGGCTAGGTGAGACCAGGTAAGCAGGTAGGGATAATTTCAGCAGGCTTTGGAGTGTAGGGGCTGTCCTTAGTTGACTGGTACCTGGTCTTGGGGTGATTGGGGCAGGCAGATGGTGGCCTGGAGTATAAGAGCTAGGTAAGGATGGGAGGATGGGCTCTCGATTGGTTGGATTGAATATGAAAGGCACACTCATAACCTGGTTATTGGCTAGCTCACGACGAGGCAACCATCTGCATGGCCCCAAGGGTATCAAAATATCAGACACTAAAAAGACATAATTAATATAGACATATGCATGCGTGTGTATGTATACATTCATTTATGTCCTAGGAATGTTAGGCTGAGAAAGAGAGGGTGATTTTTTTCAGCCACAATACAGTTGTTCTACAGGTGATCTGACCTGGAAGTCCCGTGTCTAACATCAGTGCAACACACAGTCTACCATGTAAGCCGTTCTGCATGTGCTTGAGCTGGGCTTCATGTGGATGGACTTGAAGAGTCAGTACCTGGGACTTGAAGCTAAGTCCTGCAGTTAGGATAAGAGCAGAGCCTCCTGTATTTTCTGCAGCAAAGAGTTAGAAGGTTAGAAGGCTTGGCAAAATGTCTTACAGAGTGGGAAGAAGAGGAAAAGGAATATTTGTTTATTTGTTTCTTGAAATGTGGACTTAGATTTATTTTCAAATTATTATGCATTCTTCAACTTGTTTCATAAGTAACGAACATTGTTGGGGCAATGGTTTTAACGGTGTGCTTTTAAGGAATACGATTTCTATCCTAAAGGTCTGTGCCAGAGGACTGTTTGCAGATATGCAGGACCCTAAATTGTAAGACTGAAGAGATGCTGTAACAAGTTTGAGTAGTCATAATAAATATAAGGAAATTGAGACCAAAAGGCCCTTGACATTTGATTAGAGGGTATTCTGATACTAGAAGCCGGGTATATGAATTCTTTTCTCCTGCACCTTGCTGGGATGATTTAAGGAACTGTTTCAATACTGTTTTTGGTTTCATATTCTGTCCTTGGGTTACCTCCACTTTAGTGTTTTCCATACATCCAGATACCTTGCCCATGGCAATCAAATTGACTTCGAAGTAGTTCTGCAAATGTACTACAACAGGCTCTGTTCATCCTGCATCCTCCTGGCTAACAATCACCCATCCATCCCCCAGTGATCATCTCAGGCATCGTCTTCAGTATCCAGGTCCAGATTTGATGCTTAGGTCCACACAGCCGTCACATGCTATTGATCACAGAACATTGAATGGCAGCCTTTCTGGTCTGTCTTCTCCACTAGACTAAAGGCTCTTTGAGGGTAAAGTCTTTGGCTGTCAAGTCTCCAATTCTAGTACCCCTTACACAGTATAGAAACACCATTCACCAGAGTAGAGAAATGACATATGTGTGTGGGGGGGTATGTCTCCTGTGTTCAAGTATAGATATATTTTGATTATTTCAAAGTCACTTGATTATAAAGTATGTGCCAAAGTGCCTGAAAACCAATGAAAGAAAAAGTCAGCAAAGGTTTCAAAGTCTGAATCAAACTCTTTCCTCATAGCTCTACATCTATTCCTGCTTTTCTTTCTTTCTTTTTTTTTTTTTTTGTTGTTGTTGCTGCTGCTGCTGCTATTTCTTGGGCCGCTCCCGCGGCATATGGAGGGTCCCAGGCTAGGGGTTGAATCGGAGCTGTAGCCACCGGCCTACGCCAGAGCCACAGCAACGCGGGATCCGAGCCGTGTCTGCGACCTACACCACAGCTCACGGCAACGCCGGATCGTTAACCCACTGAGCAAGGGCAGGGACCGAACCGCAACCTCATGGTTCCTAGTCGGATTCGTTAACCACTGCGCCACAATGGGAAGTCCCTCTGCTTTTCTTTTATGCAAGAATTCCTTCTGTGCCTCTAAGGTTCAGCCTCGAGAATCACTTGTTCATATCTATGCTTTTTGTAAATCTTTAACATCTTGGTTCCATATTTTGTTAGCATGACATTGTGTCTCTCGTTCTTTATGATATCTCCACTATTTGCTATATTTTAGAACAGCCGAATGTGTTTCTCTTCTATGTAATGCAAATTCTTTGCACATAAGGAATTTAGTTTTCTTTATTTTATGAGAGCTTTGAGATATAATTCACACATCATACAATTTACACATTTCAAGTATGCAGTTCAATAGTTTTTTAAATATTCTGAGCCGTGTAACTATCGCTGCTATTAATTAACCATCAATTAATTTTATTTATTTTATTTTGTCTTTTTTTGGGCTACAATTTTGGCATATGGAGGGTCCCAGGCTAGGGGTCCAATCGGAGCTGTTGCTGCCGGCCTACGCCAGAGCCATAGCAACATCAGATTCGAGCCGCGTCTACGACCTATACCACAGCTCACAGCAACGCCAGATCCTTAACCCACTGAGCAAGGCCACGGATCAAACCTGCAGCCTCATGGTTCCTAGCTGGATTCACTTCTGCTGTACCACAATGGGAACCCCACCATCAATTAATTTTAAACCATTTTCATCATTCCAGAAAGTAAAAAAAAAAAAATTAGTAGTCAATACCATTCCTCACCTCTGCCCACTACTTCTGCTCAGCCCCAAGAACCATTAACCTACTTTGTGTCTCTAGATTTTCTTCTTCTGGGTATTTCATAAAATGTAATCATATATATGGGGTCTGTGATGGTGGGCTTCCTTCACTTAGCATAGCATTTTCAAGGTTCATCCATGTCACTGAACAGTATTCCATTATATGAATATATCACATTCTATTTATCCACATATCTATTGATGGGCATTGGAGTTTTTCTAGTTTGGGCTGCAATGAATTAGATTACATGGACATTCATATACAAGATTTTGTGTACACATTTGTTGTCCCTCGTCTTGAATACATACCTGGAAATGGAATTATTGGGTCACATGGTAACTCTGTATTTAACTTTTTGGGGACCTGCCAGACAGTTTTCTAAAATGATGGCACTATTCGTATTTCCAGTAGCAGTATATGAAGCTCCAATTTTCTACATTCTCTCCAAACTTGTTATTAGCTGTTGTTATTATTTTGGCCATCCTAGTGAATCTGAAGTAGTAGCTTGTGGTTTTGATTTATGGCTCCCTGATGGCTAAGGCCGTTGACTGTCTTTTCTGTGCTCATTAGCCCTTTGTATATCAATGCACGTCTATTCGAATCCTTCACCTATTTTTTTTTCTTTTTTAGGCCACACCTGCGTCATATGTGAGTTCCCAGGCCAGGGGTCAGATCAGAGCTGTAGCTGCTGGCCTACACTACAGCCATAGCAACACGGGATCCAAGCCCGCGTCTGCAACCTACACCACAGCTCAAGGCAACGCCGGATCCTTAACCCACTGACTGAGGCCAGGGATCGAACCCACAACCTCATGGAAACTAGTCAGGTTTGCTAACCACTGAGCCAGGACGAGAACTCCCATTTGCCTATTTTTTAAAAGCATCATTAAAAAGATAAATATTGTCTGGTCAGGATTCTTAGTGCAGCTTCACTAGGTCCTTGCTCCTAGGCCTCTCTCAAAGCTGCAGTTAAGCAGTGGCTGAAATTATCATCAAGCTTGATGAAGGAAAGATCAGCTTCCACACTCACTTATGTGATGTTTGCAGGATTTAGTTGTTCTGGAGTTGTCAATGATGTCCAATTTCCTATTCTTTTCTTTCCTTGTCTACACGTTTGATGTTGTATCTAAGTAACCACTGCCTCACCTAAGGTCATGAAGATGTAAGCGTATGTCTTCTTCAAAGACGTTTACAGATTAAGCTCTGCTCTTTAGGTGTTGATACATTTGGAGTTAATTTTTGTGTATGGTGTGAAGTTGGGGTCCCTCTCATTCTTGCATGTTGGCCTATCCAGTGGTCCCTGAAAAGACTCTTCTCCCCCATTGAGTGGTTTTGGAACCCTTGGTGAAAATCTGTTGACTGCAGACATGACGGTTCATTTTTGAATTCTCAATTCTGTTCCGCTGATCTATGTCTTGTGACAGTACCACACTTCCTCAATGATCACTGTTTTGTCTTATAGCAAGTTTTGAAATTGGAAATTGTGAATCCTCCTAATTGTTCTTTTCTGGATTACTTTGGTTATTGGGGCCCTTATGATTCCATATGAGTTTTAGAAGCCATTCATCAGTTTATACAAAGAAATCAGCTGGGATTCTAATAGCGATTGCATTGAATATGTAGATCATTTTGGAGAGTATTGCCGTTTTAACAATATTAAGTTTTTCAATCCATCTATTCAGGATACCTTTCCAATTACTTAGTGTTTCTATCATTTCTTTCAATGAGGTTTTGTAGCTTTTAGAGTGTAAGTTTTGCTCTTATTTTTTACAATTTATTTCTATGTATGTGATTCTTTTCGATGCTCTTGTAAATTGATTTTTCTACTAATTTTGTTTTTGTGTCACTCATTACAAATGTATAAAAATACAATTAACCTTTGTATATTGGTTAATCTTGTATCTTGAAACTTTGCTGAACTCATTTATTCTAATATTTTTTAGTGGATTCTTTGGGGTTTTCTATAAGACGATTTCATCAGACCATTAAGATGCCTTTACTTCTTCCTTTCTAATCTGGAGACTCTATTTCTTGCCTAATTGCTCTCATTAGAACCTAAGGCACTGTGTTGAATAGAAGTGGTAACAGAAGATACCCCTTTCTTCTTCCTGATTTTAGAGGGAAAAAAATCCGTTCTTTTATCCTTGCATATGCTGTTAGTTGTAAGCTTTTTGTAGATGCCCTTTAGTAAGTAGAGGGAAGTGACCTTTGATTCCTATTTTCTGGGTGTTTTAATCATAAAGGAGTGTTGAATTTTGCCTTTTTAGTCTTTTGCAGCTCTTTCATACTATCATTTGCATAGAGTAACTACTCATTAATAAATGCAATTCATATATATAATATATATATGAATATATCAAAGTTACATGAGGAAGCAAATAAATAACTGAAGGGTAAAGAGAAAAATGTTTAAGTGCTTTTACTTAAATCGTTCTTCATTTTTCATATAGTATAAATAAACATGTAAATTATAAAATTTTGTGTTTCGTCGGTTTAATATAGAACCCTGTAATAAATACAAATCATCAACATGGAGAAAGGATTCTTTTTCTTTTCTTAATTGGAAATGCTTGAGACTGTCATGGAATTAAGACTTTTCATCTGATAAACATTCATCTTATTTGCAAATCAAGCTTATAAAAAGATGGAAAATCCTTATTTCTGTTATACTAGTCAAAAGAAGGCACCAACTCAAGCAGCAGTAAGGTTTTTGGTGTAGAAAAGAGCCTCTGTGTCATAGCTGTTCTTGAAGAACTTAGTGCTCATGAAGAAAGCAGTCCCTGGTGAAAGCACTCCTTATTTTTAAACAAATTGTCTTTCATCCTTTATTTATTTGGGGGGCTTCTAAGATTTTCCAAATAGAAATTCACATTGCTTCTCTTAAGTCGCTAATATGAGATGAATCCAATTACAGTCCAGCCTGCCTGCAACCCTTCAGTCTAGAAATGCATGTTGCTCACAGCAGCACAGAAAATCATCAGGGTTAGGAATGCATCTGTTTGCATTAAGACAAGTCAATGTTGCAAGGAACTAGCTGGTTTCCCTTTAGTCCTGGTGTTGTAAGAAATATATTTTGAAGTTTCCTTCCCTCCTTTCCTTCCTTCCTTCCTTCCTTCCCCTGTTTCCACATTTCATTCATCTCTCTGTCCCTCCTATATTTTGTCTTTCCCATCAGTTGTTTATAGTGTCCCGAGTTTATGCTTAGTTTTTGTACTAGACACCATGGGTAATAAAAAGAGGTAGGCAACCCTTGCTCTTAGTCTTATTTCTCAATGTGGAGACAACATATGTGTAAAAGGGAAAGACGTATAAAATAAACTTGTAAATGTGAGTCTGTTATTATCAATTTCATGGAAGAAAGCAGTAACTGATAGAAGAGTTGAATAGCTGTTGGGAGGTGGGGGTGAGCAGAGAGGTGTCAGAGCCGGGAAGCTTTTCTAATCACCTAAGGATAGAGCCAGCTAGACTTCTGCAAAGCACAGGCTTGGATACAAGTAGGTATATTCTTCTTTTTCCGTGCTAGCTATCTGGAAAGAATTTCAACTAATGAGGCACTCTACTTTGGAAGCTGATGTAGGGATAGAAATTCCCATTATAAATAGGGTGACTATGTATTTTCTAAATTGAGACCTTTTTGAGAGTGAAAGAGGGTTCTCTTAATAATTACACAAGGGATAGGCATAAACTAAGACTGTCCTGGGCAGACTGAGATGAATGAATAACACTGAAGATGCTTATAAATATATTTCCCCTCTGGGAGATAGGGGTGGGGGTGCTGAGAACTAGAAATGTATTCCAGTTTTAAAAGAATCTCATTGCAGGAGTTCCCTCATGGCTCAGCTGGTTAAGGATCTGACATTGTCACTGCTGTGGCCCTGGTTACAGTGGAGGTATGGGTTTTGTTTTGTTGTTGTTTTTGCTGTTGCTGTTTTGGGGTTTTTCAGTTTGTTTTTGTTTTTAGGAGCCACATGTATAGCACATGAAAGTCCCCAGGCTAGGGGTCAAATTGGAGTGATAACTGCTAGCATGTGCCACAGCGATAGCAATGCCAGACCCAAGCTGCATCTGTCACCTCCACCACAGCTCACGGCAACACCAATATCCTTAACCCACTGAGCAAGGCCAGGGATCAAACCTGCATCCTCATGGCTACTAGTCAGGTTCATTACCACTGAGCCACAGGGGGAGTCCTCTGATGTGGCGTTCCTGTCCTGGGAACCTCGACATGTTGTGGATATGGCCACTGGAACAAAAAAAGAACGAAGAAAACAGGCTTGTACATAGCCCCTCATGAACATTTATAATAAATGTTCTGGAATACATACATAGGATTGTATTGGCTCAATCATAAGGAAAACTATTTATTTTAGCTAATTATTGCCTAATTATTATAGGCAAGAAAAACACAATATACTACTGCCCACAAGAATTTTTCACATGTTTTTGTTATATTTTAAAGTTTGAGTCTTCTTAACAAATGACATCCTCTCAGAAGTCAATCTCTCCTATGAAGGACCCCTGGATTCATTCTAGGATAGAGAAAACAGGAAATGCAGAGACCCAGGGGTGGGAGTAAACTAGGGGTGTCCTAGGAAATGATGAGAAGCCAACATGGCCGGAGAGAAATGAACAAAGAAGAGAGTGATCAGTAGGGGCGGCTCATTTAGGTCTGCTGCTTCTCCCCTCAGAATAAAGTGCAATAAAGCAGAGAGAAGGGCTCCATTTATAGCATCCCTTGCTAAGCCCAACACCTGGCTTTGCACTCTTGGACCAGTTGTTCAACTTCTATCTCCATCTCTTTAACTTCAATAGATAATAGAGCCTACATCAAGGAACTGTGAGGGCTCACATGTGCTGATATATTTAGGTTTAGAATGTGAGAAGAGCATAGAGTGAGTGGCTAAGTGTTTAAAAAAGGTTAGTGGTTGATGTTTTTGGCCATCTCAGTGGGGACAATAGCCCCCCCTTTTTTTCTTTTCTTTCCTTTTTTTTTTTTTTTTTTTTTTTTAAGAAATAGATCAGACCAGGGCATGATTTTTGAGTCCCTACCACCTGGTCCTGAGTGTTTCTCCCTCTATTGGGTCATTATAGTAGAAAGAATTAATTTTAAAGATGTTTAGATTCCGGACATGTATTCACGGATCCAGGAGCCCTCAGAGGTCTGCAAAAAGACTTCCAGCTTCAGTTTTCAACCGGTATACTGGTTTAGATGCCTCAGCTCTGTAATCCACATCCATGGACCTCAAGTTCACCTTGGAAATAGCTGGGAATCTTTCCAGGATTTTGTCCTCCAGATGATAAGAAACTCAAGACCTCTGAAAAATGATAATGCAACCAACAACCACAGCAACAACAGTCAATAGTGATTTGCAGCCCACATTTCCTGATTCTTCACTTTATGCCAGCTGACCACTTTGCTGAGTGACGCCTAGATAGGACATTATTTAATTCTCTAAAACACCTCCCTGAGTTGAGAGAGGTCAGGTAGCACAGCTGGGGTGTGGGGGTTGGGGAACAGGGATTCCCATCCAAGCCCACCTCTACTCCTGTCCGTGCTCTGCTGCCTCCCCATGGGGAGGAGTCGTTCCAGGGTAACAAGAATATTTTAGCCAGAGTCATCAATGTCCCCTTTAGCCTTGTCATCTGCAAATCCTGCAGGAATAGCCCAGCTGCCCCTGCCAAAAAGGAAATGTCTCCATCTTCCAGTGATCTGGATCTTCCTAGTGCTTATGCCACTCATGGGAGGTCAGGTGAGACAGCCTAGGAAAGGGCATTCCCCATTTGGTCATGGACCTGCTATAGATGACGTTAAACTGGGCTGCATGAGTGGTACTCTGTCACCTGATATGTGCGATGCACTGTTGAAGAGACCTCACCTCTTCCCAGAGAATGACCTTTCAGCTAGAGAATCTGTGCCTCGCTTGGCGCTGGCAGAAACAGTGTTCTTAATTCCGATGCCAGCCTGAGCTTGTGCCTAAGTGGCATTGAGCACTCACCTTATTAGACCTTTGGTGGATCCAGCAAATTCATGAAAAGCCATTACAGGAAAAGAACTGACTCTGGGCTTTCCTCTGTGTAATTCTACTCCGTCTTCTATTTCAAGGTGACCAGCACATCTCTGTTACCAAATTTCAGGGAGGGAGGGACATTGTAACCAATCTAGAGCAGTAGCCTTGTGTAGTAGTGACAAGCAATGGAAGCAAATTTTCTGAGGTCACTGTAGGTGGAATCACATCTCAGCTTTGGAAATTAATACCTAAATGACAAGTTATTTAAAACTCTGTGTTCTTAATTTCCTTTGGTATAGAGCGTATAGCGTTGTTGAAGGGATCATTTGATATGATGGGTGTGACAAGGCTTAACTCAGATGGACGAACCAGTTTTTCATGGACCCAGCCTCCATTCAGAATCCCTTTTCCTTTGGTGTCTTTCCAGCTAAGGATGGTCATATGAGACTCTTGTCCAATGGAGCTAAAGCAGACTTCTTGGGAGTGGGCTTCTGGAAATATTTATACTGATGAAGTGTTTCTTTTGTCCATCTAGATTCTCTTCCACATACATACTCCTTTTTTGTTGACTGGAACACATATGTAAGGGCTGTGGTCCTACTGCCCTCTTATAACTATGAGTTAAATATGCAAAAGCAATTAGAACAGTTCTTGGCACGTGGTTAGTGCTACAAAGTATCAATACTTTCATCACTAGTAACATTATCATTATCATGAGCATGAGGATAAGGCCTATTTACTAATCCTTATAGGGTAAAAAGAAACTTCCTGAGTCTATGATAGCATTGACGAGCCAATTTATCTGAACTGCCTAATTTTGGACTTCTTGAAATGTTAAAGGTTTTTTTTTTTTTTTTTTCTTTAAGTTGCTGTTAGGCAGGCATCGTGTTACTTGAGGCTAAATGAACTCCTAAGTGAGATAACAGAAATCTGTTTTATTTGTTTCGTTATTTTAACTTAAAGAAGTGATTAAGGCTGGACCCCTCAGTGCTATATCCCAAAAAATGGTTATCCATCTTCACTTGTATACTTCCAGTGACTAGCAGCTCACTCCTTCTCAAGGCAGGCTCTTCTATCTTTGGGAAGTTCTGACACTTGATATTTTAACCAATATTTGCATAAAAATATCTAACTGTATTAACACTGAGGAGTAATATTAATAGTGAAAAAAAGTCCTCACACCCTAGTGTCTGACTCAATCCAAACTGGCACAGAGTCGGTGTGTAATTGAAAGGAACAAGGTAAATCTGAGAATTGGAATCCAATGCTTGATCGTAGAAATTCATCCCTGGATGTTGATTTGAAATTATATTTGTGATTGGGCATCAGTATCCCAGGATTTTATTTATTTACTTACTTAGCTGTTTAGGGCCACATGTGCAGCTTATGGAAGTTCCCAGGCTAGAGGTCGAATCAGAGCTGCAGCTGCTGGCCTTCACCATAGCCACAGCAACATTAGATCCGAGCAATATCTGTGATCTACAGAACAGCTCATGGCAATGCCGGATCCTTAACCCACTGAGCGAGGCCAGGGATTGAACCCACATCCTTATGGATACTGGTTGGGTTCATTAGCACTGAGCCATGACGGGAATCCAGTGTCCCAGGATTTAAATGCACCATCATCCCAACTGGCTGACTCCCTTTGCAGGGAATTGGTGTTCATGAATGTATTGAATAAATGAGCTCATGGAGTTGATGATATATTGAAGAGAAAGTAAGTTAAATAGGTAATAGCAATACAGAGTCTTAAGTTCTGCCAAAGGTAAGCATACCTGTGTCCTGGGGATCCAAGAAGAGAACACTGACCCCATAGTCAGGGAAGATTTTGCTGAAGAGGTGATGTATAGATGATTGCATGATGCAGGAGTGATGTTGGGAGAGAGGTAGAAGGTGAGTATCCAGGTAGAAGGAGAAAGACCTCCCCAGGGGTTTTGAGCAAGATACAGTTTCGAGGGGCAGAATGAAGTTCAGAGGGGTGGAGTGAGGGAGGGGAAGGTCATGAGGGAGAAAAACAGAAGGTAAACCTGGAGGAATCAAGATGATGCAGGCATTCCCATTGTGGCACAGTGGAAACAAATCCGACTAGGAACCCTGGGGTTGTAGGTTCTATCCCTGGCCTCGCTCAGTTGGTTAGGGATCCAGGGTTGCTGTGAGCTGCGGTGTAGGTTGCAGATGTGGCTCGGATCTGGCATGGCTGTAGCTGTGGCATAGTCCAGCAACTGTAGTTCAGATTAGACCCCTAGCCTAGGGACTTCCATATGCCGCAAGTGTGGCCCTAAAGAGGACAAAAAGACCAAAAAAAAAAATGATGCATGTGCACTGGGTGAGGCACTGAGGGACTTTTTTTAACAGCGAGTTTCCTGATCAGATTTCCATTTTATAATGAAAGGCAGAGAAAAAAAAGAAACACTCTCCTCTTTTTAAAAATTTTAAATTTATGTTTTAAAGCATAGTTGATTTATGATGTTAATTTCTGCCGCACAGTAAAGTGATTCAGTTATATGTGTACATTTTTATTCATATGCTTTTCCATATGGTTTATCACAGGATATTGCATATTGATCATTGTGCGATACAGTAGGGCCTTGCTGTTTATCCATCTATACATAATAGTTGGCATCTGCTAATCCCAAACTCCCAGTCCTTCTCTTCCTCACTCCCTTCCCCCTTGGCAACCAGAGGTCTGTTCTCTGAGTCTCTTTCATAGGTAAGTTCATTTGTGTCAATATTTTAGATTGTATATATATGTGATATCACATGGTATTTGCCTTTCTCTGACTTAGTATGATAATCTCTAGGTCCATCCATGTAGCTGCAAATGGCATTATGTCATTCTTTTTTTCATTTGTAGATTCCACATATAAGTGATATCATATGGTATTTGTCTTTCTCTGTCTCACTGACTTCACTTAGCAGGATCATCTCCCGGTCCATCCATGTTGCTACAGATGGCATTATTTCTTTTTTTTTTTTTTTGCTTTTTTTAATGGCTGTACACTCTCCCCTCTTTGATTCCCAATTCTCATGCCTTTGGAAATATCTTTCCCTCAGTCATCTCCAGAGACTCTAGACTCTAAGCCCTAGAGAGATGAAGGAAGCTCAGAGTCAAAAGAGTCAAGCCAGGGAGGCCTGAGTAGGACTGTATTTCTTTCCATCCCTAACAGCACAGTGTCAGGGTAGAGGGTAGTCGGAGGGCAGCCGCTGGTGGCTCTTTCTTTCTCAGATTGCCTGAGGCTTGCTGTCCTGTTTTCTTGAGAGGCAGTGGCCGGGCTTAAGCAGAGCCAGACCTCCCAAATGCTGAGGTGGTATTACCATCCTTCTCATCTTGTGGCTTGTGGCAAATCCTGCTTCCATCGGCACAGTGCTTCAAAATCCAAATTTTCACATCTTCCATGGTGGTGACTTCATTAAACATGTTCTTCCAATAATGCCGTGGAATCCTGAAAAAGACGGATTGGTAGAGTTGTTTGGTTTAAAGAAGAAAAAAAAAAGAAAAACGAAAGCAATGAATTTGGTTCAGAACACCTAAATTTCAGTCCTGTCTCGGCCCCAAACCAGCAATGACCTTGAACAAATTCTGTAACCTTCAGACATATGTGCTTCTAAAGGATTAGGGAATCAGATGATTTCTAAGATCCTTTGTCACTTGAGTTTCTCTGATTCCATCTTCCAGTTTAGGAGAAGAGGGAACAGAGATCTGAAGATACAGAGGGTTTTTTTCACTGTCTCTGCATTAATCAGTTAACTGGGCTTATCCAGGAGGTCTCTGTTTTCATCTGAGATAGCAAAATTACTCCATCGTTCCAATCGTGGAATGCTTTACCTTGAGTGTTGGAGAAGCATAGTGTGTACCAGCTTCCTAGACCAAGTTGGTTTTAAAGTAAAGCTCTCCATTTTTTTGTCATTCCCTTTCCTCCTCTTTGAATCAATCAGGGGGTATAAAACCATCTGCTCTAAAATTAGCTAGTAGGGTTCTTTCATCTTGGACTCATTTGAAAGGAGACTTGAAACCCAAGCCTCAAGTTGCTGAAAATCTAGTTTTTCTTCCACAAACTTCTGGAATGTCTGGACTTTCGCCCTTACCAGACCAACATAAGGGTTTCTCAAGTGGGATACCATTTTTATCTCAGACCAGCTCTTTTGAGGGAGTTGACTGCAAAGGCACGGGCCGAGGTTCTTTGCCTCAAATCAAGTCACGTTTCTCTCTGGAGTTTCCCTGGGGACTCCTGGGACCCAGAGCATCCTGCGAGTCCTCTATTGACCTTACAGAGCTACTGGCCTTGAGCTGGATGAACACGAAGTACAGAGCTGAGCGTTCCTTGGCCAGCACATGTGAGAGGCTAATGTTCACTTGCAGCACTAAATGCTGAGGCAGTCTGTTCTTGGGCCACCACAGAAGAGCTAACAATCAAGAGAGTGGAAAGGATGCCAGTGCGTGGGATCAGCTACGCATCCACCCAAGGGCTGTGGTTACTTGAACACCATGGAGTAAGCAAAGCTCATGATGTGTAGCTGTGGTGTGGTGTGGCATGGTTTAGGGGGCCGCTGGTCCAGTTCAGAATCAACTTTGGAATCATCAAGCAAGTGTAAAATGGTCCTCTGGGGAGGACATGCCCCCTTAACCTTCCCTGTGACAAATCCTATGGCTCTGGCTGCCAGGCTGCTGGCCCCTGACAAGCCCAGCTGTCCACATCATCAAGTCCTCAGGATCATGCTGAGCTTTCAGCATCGCCTGTGAGTGAATATAAGCAAAGCACTTAATTTCTAATCTCTAGCATCACAAAGACGTGGCTTCAGGAGTTCCTGCTGTGGCTCAGTGGGTTAAAAACCCAACTAGTATCCATGAGGATACAGGGTTGATCCCTGGCCTTGCTCAGTGGGGGTAAGAATCCAATGTTGCCATCAGCCGTGGAATATGCCTCAGACGCAGCTCTGATCTGGCATGGCTGTGGCTGTGGCTTAGGCCAGCCTTTGCAGCTCGGATTCAACATCTAGCCTGGTGTGGCCCTAAAAAGAAAAAAGATGTGGGATCACATATTGATCAATGACCTTGAATACATTACCAAATTTTTCAAAGTAACTGCTTCCACATGGGTAAACACACACACTGCATAACATAGTGTCTGGCACCTAGTGGAGCTCCCTGGTTATAAACAAGGGTGATAATCACAGTAGTGTATTCTTAGGCTCTGTTACTCGTGGAACTCCTGAACTTAAGGGTTGAATCCTATGTCTGCTCTTCGGCTCCTGGTGCCTTCTAGGCAGATACTTTGTTTCCTTGCTGAAAAGTAGGGTCATCATAGCTACTTAGGAGGAGGGATGTTTGGAGGATTGGAACTATTTCCTGGAAAGCCAGCATGTTGCCTAGCACCTAATAGATATGTCATACACAGGATCACTGTTGTGACACCCCCAACTGTTCTTGGGTACCAAAGGAAGTTGACCCAAATGACCTCTGACCTCTATAGTGAGTGCATGACACCACTGTCCGTAATAGGGGAGAGTTCAGAAAGACTCGGCCAGTGTGACAGATGCTGGTCATCAGGTCTTATCATCGCAGGGGCCAGTCCATAGGGCGATCCTCATTCTCAACCCACTCACATTCCTTTCCTTGGCTTCTCCTCCAGGAACCTGCGAAGCATATGCTGGCAGCTGCTGGGAGGGATGGTCACTGACTTTTACACAAGTGCACTAATGCAACGCATTATGAACTCACCAGGGCAGAACTGCTCAGCCTTTGAGCCCTGAGTCCATTTGTGTGGCGAATGGGGACATGTTTGGCCCCATCAGTGCTTCAGGGAGTAAGATGCACATCCAGGCACAGGAAGTGAGACCCCCCCCCCTTGTGACGAGATGCTGGCTGTATAGGGCAGGACTCACCATTAATCGTCACACCCCACCCATACTTGGCATCTGTGGGATGTTTTAAATTATGGAGGGGAAAGGGATGGAGCTAAACGCATTTATGTTATGTAACTTTTTTCTTTTTCTTTCCAAAAGGATTAGCTGTACTAGGGACACACAGCTGTTCTTTCCACCAGTCTCTTCAGAGCAAGCTGCAGACAATGGTTCAGAACAGAAAGTTTAAGACCAAATTCCACATTCCTCTCTTGCTGGCTGCAAAATCACTCTGAAAATTCCTGCACTGAGCAGGAAATGTGTTCCACTGAAGAGAGGGGAACTTGGTCAGGTCTAATTGACAGGCGTCCCTCTCCTTGCCTCTAATCAGGTCGTCTTCTCACCCGCTCCTCTGTGGATAATCTATATTTTCTTTCCTCTCAGTGTCCTTGTGAGAACATCTGTTTTCTTCTTTTTCACGTTTTGCTTTCCCAAAAATGGCTTTGCCGTGATGCTACAATTTTAAGTTTCAGGGCCTGTTGCGTACACAGGCCACTTCAGTGCCCTATAATTACTATTACATTTGCAGTTTTCTACTCATTTTCTTAAATTAAGTTTTTGATCTCCTAAAACCTGGATTGCCTCTCGGTAGCAGCATTTCAGTGCTGGGTTTTTGTTTTGTTTTGTTTTGTTTTCGAGGGGGGTGGAGGATCATATCATTTCCATTCTAAACCCACATGCCTTGGGGATTGACCAATCCCAATTCCAGTGGTGGAAGCAGATCCTGATCTACGTAATCAGTTTATTTCATTTTTTTCTTTCTTTTTTTTTTTTTTTTTTTGGCCATACCTATTTGCATGTGCAAGTCCCGGGATCCAGAGACCAAACTCATGCCATATTTCCTCTTTTGAACACAAAAGATTGTTTCCGGACTTGGCAAATGGCCCATCAGTCCAGTGGTACTCAAATATGGGATTTCCACTGGAACAAACTGGGGAGAAAATACATGTTTTTTTCCACTGAGCTTCCAGAAAAGAAAGGCTCTAAGTCTATAGCTATTGGGAACCTCTTCATCATCAAAAGAGAAATGCTTTCCTAAGACTGAAGGTAAACAGTCAGGATGTGCATGTTGCATCCTAAATGCAGTCTTCTTCCCTAAGCAATTGCTTGGTGCTAATAATTGCTGAGGATGTCCTGGGCTAAGAAGTTTCATGAGTGAGCAAAATGAATAATATTTCTGTCCTCATTTGCTGATGTCCTAAGGGAATGAGATAAAAGAAAATTATATATAGATGCGGGTAACGCTCAGCATTACAAAGATAGATAACGCAAAATCAAGGGGATAGAGAATGATGGGGAAAGACTCTTATTTTTTTTTTTTATTTTATTTTTTGGTGCTTAGGAAAAGTCTGTGATGCCATGATAGTAGAGTAAGATCTGAACAAAGCATAGGAATGAACCATTTGGACATGGGGGGGAAGTGCGATGTCGCCTGGAATACACAAGCCCAAAAGTCCCCATGCAGGAGTGTTAGCACAGTGTGCAGTGCAGGAGGGCCTCTGGTGCAGAGGGAGGATGGAGGAAAGGAGAAAAGAGGGAACACCAGGGCTAGAGTGTAACAGGGAGTCTTGTTGGCCTGGGTAAGAATAATGGAGCTGATTCTAATTGTGCTGGAAAGCTATTGGGAGTTTTGAGAAATGGTGTAATATATTAACATATTTTCAAGAACTTGTTTGGCAGCAGTGTAAAGAACAGGCTGTCATCAAGTCAGAAGGGAAGCCTAGGGTCCGAGAGGGAGATGACTACAGTGGTCTAGGAGTGGGAGGATGGGGAGCCTCGTCAGGATTGAGGGCAGTGAGGTGGTGAGAGGTGTTTGATGATGAAGGAACAGTGTACTGAAATCAGAGAAAACAAGAGGCTCTCGTTGATCACATGTCAGTTGTAGGTAAAACGGGTGTGGATGATTTCCTGATGTGGGGCCTGAGCGAGGTGTTGAACGGGGCGCTGAGATGTTAATGGTAGCTCCCTAAGGTGCACTAAGGTGTTAATGGTAACTCCCTAAGGTGCGCTAAAGGGTTAATGGTACCTAAGGTGGGGTGCACCCAGGAAGGGGCAGACTGTTTATCAGCTCCAACATCTTCCTCCTCCTGCTGCTTTGTAAAATCCTATTGGATGCCTCTTCAGGGCTTGGAACTAATGACCATTTCCTCCTTCTTAATTTGTCTCTTTCACTATCTACACTGAACAGGAACACAATCTGTTGCCTTTTTTCTTTTTCTTTTTTTTTTGGTCACTCCATGGCATATGGACTTCCCAGGCCAGGGATCAGATCCGAGCTGTAGTTGCAACCTATTGCTGCAGCTGTAGCAAGGCCATGTCTTTAACACCATGTGCTGGGCCAGGGATCAAAGCTGCATCCCAGTGCTCCAGAGATACTGCGGATCCCATTGTGGCATAGCGGGAACTCCTGTTGTCTTTTTATCTGTGGCTTTTCTGGCTACCCTGTTAAATCTGGGTAAATCTGCCTATCATTCAATTTTTTTTTTTGAATCTTAAATTTCCCTTCTTCTAAAAACTCTTTAAGTCAAAAAGAATTCTATCCTTGTCTTCAAATGCAAAGGCCAAGATTATGTGGCGGGGGCTAAGTATTTGGAAAAGTCTTGCAGACCATCCTGTGAGTGCAGGTGTGTGTGTGTGTGTTCAGGGGTAATGGGGGAATGGTGCTTTAAGCATTGTTTAAAACAGATAAAATCAGATGAACTTTAAATTTCTTTGCGATCTTGAGATTTTATTACCTAATGAGCCCCAATTCCATTTTATCTCCTAACTCGGTAATGAACACCTGGGGGCAAACCTATCTTGCTGAACAGTGTTTATCTCCAGCAGCCCAGGGTCAGGCTATGGCACTATTTAGAATGGATATTAAAAGGCTGAAAGACAATGCCTGTGACAGCAGAATTACAATGGCCTTTTGCAGAAGCCAAATGTCACTGTGTCCTCTAGGCTCTGCCTAACATCTGTGGGAGAAAGTAAGCATGTCATTTGAGGGAGCGGAGCCAGATCAAGGCCACTGCACTGGCAAATGGCATATGCCTGATGAACACCCTAGCCTTGTGGCCTCAGGAAGTCAAGATGCCACATATTATCTGACCTCAACATACAATGGAGAACAGACCACCATGGTCAGACCTAATGAGCTTTCCTGAGTTAAGAAGGTAATCAAAGAGCCAGTGAAACAGGCAGTAGAATGTGGGCTTTGGAGTCAGGTAAGCAAGGTTTTGTGCCCCCTCTGCCATCATCTGCTTCCTTCAACAAGTTTCTCTCTAAATTGGTTTCTTCATCTGTGAAAGAAGATGTCCACTCATTTATTCAGCAGTATTTATTTAGTGCCCACTGTGCATCAGAAATGAGGTTCTAGACATTCCATAATGATCAGAGAGGAAAGGCGTAATCTACATTCCCAGAACCTACATCTCATAGGTGTCACAGTTCATGAGAGCACTGTCTGCCCAGACTACAGTCATCTCACGATGGGAACATATATAAAATGTATAGACTGTCCCTAATTCTAGATGTGTCTTATGCAGCTGGATGCTCCTCGGGTGGTTCTTGTTTGTGGACTGCAATTCAGTGCTGGTGTTACTGCTCTCTACTCACCTGCCACATTTTCTACTCTGTCTAGACTTGACTCGCTGCTCCTCTCAATGTACATTGTCCTTCCTGTTTTTGAATTTGATCCACATCATGTTACAAGTGGAATTGTGCCACCCCCAAATATGTTCAAATTCCACTACCTAGGAATGTGATCTTATTTGGAATAGGGTCTTTGAAGAGGTAAACAAGATAAAGTCATACTGGATTGGGGGGGGGGTCCCTACTCCAGTGACTGATGCTGTTACAAGGTGGGGGAAATTTTGATATAGACCCACAGGGAAATACCATGTGATGGGGGAGACAGAGGGACAGAGGTTAAAGTGATTGATCCACAAGCCGAGAATTGTCAAGGATGCCAACGACGACCAGAGGCTAAAGAGAGTCAAAGAAGGGTTTGAGCGACCATGGCTTGGCTGATACCTTGGTTTTAGACTTGGAAGCTCCTGAAATGTGGGCAAATAAAGCCTTGTTGTTTTAAGCCCCTCATTTTGTGGTTTTTTTAAGGCAGCCTTAGAATGCAAATATACATCCTTTCCCTCCTTTGAACTACATTTACCTCGTTACCTGCTGAAAGTTTACCTCTTCTTCAAGGATCAGCTCAGAAATTACCCCAGTAGCTCAGTTCAGAGTAACCTCCCTGCTGAAGACCCTGAGTACCATTTACAATATATATGTCTACTTGTCTATTGCATAGATTTTAGCATAAGAAGAAAATAAAAACTACCATTTACGTCCTGCTTTTAAAATGATCTAATATGATTCGGCAACCTTGTAGAGTTGGAAACACAGACACCACCTGCTATGCACTTGGGTTTGGCGTTCTTCACACCAACTTCACCTTCTTATCAAGAAGATCTAATCCTCTAGAGCCTCTTCTCAGCTAATGGTGGGCCCAGCATAAGCTGTCAAAATACTTTTTAAATTGGATTATTAATGAGTGGTCCCTTTCCAAGTTCTAGAATATACTCAGAAGTTCAGACTCATTAAAAAGCATCATGTCTGGCAAATAACATGCACTCAGAAAATGCCTGTTGAGTGGATGTGCTGAACTTGTTCTCTCTGCACCAGTTTTCAAGCTCAGTTCTTCCCCATACTTCTGCCCAGGTTAGTACAGGAGGCTTCTTTCCAGAGAAAATCTGGGCACAACTCCAGGTAAGCAGAGGAAAGGAGGAACAGAAGGATTTTTCTATTATGTCCCTCCTGAGAGAAATGCTTAACACCTCACTGGCCCCTTTTGAATCTGGCAAGTTTCACCAGCACAGATCACAGCAGGTGAGAAAGTGTCCATATCTGAGGTGTCACACACCTTCCCAGAAAACTCCAGGATCCTTGGGAGATTGTCAGGTCAGTGAGGGGGAAGTGGGACTTCCACATTCCAGGGCGACAAGGATCTTGAAGTTCTAGAATTATTCACAACTTCTCCTGTTTCCTCTCCCTGTTAGAGAACAGATGGAAAAGGATTAGGGCCCCAAACAACTTCATTTGTTGGCATATGTCACACAAGACACCTGCTATTAGCCATCTCACGGATGAATCAATGCCTTTTCCCCAGTCAGTAGCATTGAAGATGGGAGTTAATCTCTCTACTCCTTGCTCTCCTTTTTAAAAGTGTCCTAACTGTATCCATCGAAGAGCCGGGGTTTTAAATATGTAGCCTCTGATTCCCATCTTTTGAATCATCAGATGGATTCAGTCCATGCATTTGCCTCGGGGGCGGCCTCGACAACATCAAGTGGCAACACCCTACAAGAACAGTATGTGTGTTCCCTCCTTCGGGGTCAAGCCAATCGATATCTTTTTCTTTGTGTCTCATGAGCATCTATACAAACTGCAGAAAGCTGAGCTTGGAACTGTTCCCAGCACATGCTGATATCAATCTACATATTTGTGGTATGGCCTTCCTGGGCCCTGCTGGAAGAGTATTGGCGTGAACAGAGTGTTTGGATGGCTGCCTGGGAAGAAGTGAACCTCCCCCTGGTTTCACCACATCGAATCTTGATTTTGCCCTGCTGCACCTTGGTGACACTCAGAAGGCAAGTTCTTGCTTTTTCCTCACCGAACCTGGCTCGCTGTCAGGTGGGGCTGTGAAATCAGGGAGTTGGTTTTGGATGATGATCTTGATCAGAGCCTTTAAGGACCACATTTGATATGTGACTTTGCCTTGCTCCCTCCTACTTACTCTTTGAAGCTCCATTGAGTTACATCATCCTCCAAGAAGCCTCTCTTCACCCTTGTTTGGCAGACAGCACTGAAAGCTGCTTATGTCTTTCAGTTTCACTGATTTATAATAACCTGTTTTCCTCTGTCTTCAGAGTAAGATTATTATAAAAAATGATGTTGGTGCTCTACTTAGGTCCCTTGGGCTCCCTTTTACCTGTTGGACTTATTACCCATCCTCCAGGTGCAGTGGGTGTTTCCGCTCATAGCTTTAAGCTGCAGTTTTCTCCAGAGGCTTCCCCTTGGACTACTGAAGCCACTTCACAGAGATTCTGAGGTTGTGGTCTCTCTCATCACCACTTGCATCAAGGCCTGACTTGAGGGTCCAAGACAGAGTCTGTGGGGCAATTTAGGCTTTTGGTCTTCCCAAAATACTAGGTTAAGTCTAGATGTCAGCTGAAACTACTTCCCGTACAGCTCCTTCCCCTTTTCTATCCTTCTTTCCTCATCCCCTTACCCAAGAACACTCCATCAGTCCATCACTTGTATATGAATCCTTGTCTCAGGCTCTGCTTCTAGGGAACCCAACCTACCAAGTATAAAATCTTATTTCTAATAACAACCCAGGAGATAGGTGTTAATATTCCAGCTGGAGAAAGTGAAGTGAGTTTAAATAGCTTTGCAAGCTATGTAGCAAGCACTGACCTGCCAGACACAGGTGCTCAGTAAGTAGATGTTAAATGACATAAGCCCAGGTCTCCATTAACTCAATGATCTTGAGCCCCCAGAGGAGGTTTTGGTCTGTGGTAGGATGGGCCAGTCTGAAGCACACCATCACTTGGAAGCCAGATAAGTGCTCTGGGATACACCTAAGAGGAGGAAATCCAGAATTCCTAGAGAGAGGATCAGCAATAAAGGGGTGAAAAGCAAGGTTAGAGCTCTGGAAGAAGGTAGAAGAGATCTTGCCATAGGAATCACAATCCTAGAATGGTATTTGAGACCTCTCGAAAATCTTAACAGAGTCTGGAAAAGTCTGCAGCGTAACTGCCTAGGAGACTGAGACAGGGTATCAGGCTCAGAGGAATAGAGGAGAGACTGTGATTTCCTAAATGACAGGGAATAACTTATAGTTATCACTGTAGCCATCATGCCTAGTAGAACACCTGGCATATTGTCAGTGACAACAAATATTTGTAGAATAAATAGTTGAATGAAGGAAGGCTGCACTATGAATTGAGCATGAGGCATAGTCGCAGGTTCACTGTAAGAGTCTGGTTACTAAAGCTTAATGACGTGATTACACAGAACCTTCAGCCAAGTTGACCCATGGCAGAGCTTCCAGGCTCCTTCCTCTTCTACTGGGTCCTGAAGTTATCCCTGAAAGGGAAGTGAGGCCAGAGCATCTCAATGGATGACTTCTGATGGAAGAAGTTAAATGGCTTCTGCTTAAAAGCATGGGTCAGGGAACAAAGTCAGGGCATCGCAATGACAAATCCATTTCTTTCTCTGAGACTTGCCATGGTCCATTTGTTAATCTGGGCATTTGAACCAGAGGAATTATCAGAATGTTACTTCTCCACAGATAATGAGCTATATTTTTCTCCTTTGTAAGATGGAAACAGAATGACCAACCCTTCTATTGCAGGTACCGACATGAGTTGCCTTCTCACACATAAATGGTCTGAAATACTACCTCTGTGGGTATGGGTAACTTCCACCCACATCCTTGACATTCAGCATGTGTCAGCTCTACTGAGAAGCTTTCTGTATTCTGTGGCACTAATATTCCAACTTTAACCCCAAACTGGATTAGTTGCCCTCTCTTCTGGATCTCTGAACTCTCTGTATAAACCACCAGTGTTTATTTCTTATTTCCACCATATTGTTTCTTTTCCTTCATTAAAATCTTCTTTTCTCTTTCTCTTTATCCATCACTTCCACTAGATTTTGAAATTCTTAAGGAGAAATAAGATTGTGTGTTCTTTCTCCCCACAGTGGTGCCACCTCAAGGCTAATGTACATAATAAGTGTTCACTATTATGTGAGCAAATAATTAAAACTGCAAAAACTTGAGAATGCATGGTACTAGGACAGAGCCATAAGAAATTTCTCTCTATGCTAACTGCCATTCATGTCTGGTTTTAGAGATAAAATTTCTTTAGATTTAAAGGGAAAACTTAGTAAAGATTCAGAGGTCAGAAGTCGTTGGGCTTCTAGGATAAAACTCAGTTGTCTGATACCATAATTATGTCAGCCTTTCAACTGAGTTCAATACAACTTTACTGGGGAATTCCCATGACCTGGAAACATTTTCTAAGAATAGTCGAACTGCACAGAATATAAGGAAGAAGTGAGAAAAGGAGAGAGTAGAGGGTTAATTCAGGACCAGATTTGTAATGTCCTTAGCCACTCTAGTCAAAGTAATTGAAAATGCACTGGAAAATTTATGTACAAGGAATTAATTACCACCAAGTATGCAATCCCAATTAGTAACTCAAATATTGTCAGCATTGTAAAGAAATATCCTAAGGCTGGCTTTTTTTTTGGGGGGGGGGGGGTTTGGCACCAATTTCTGTGTGTGTGTGGGGGGGTGTATGGGTGTGTGTGTGGGGGGGGGGGGGGGGAGAGTCCTATACCACCACCAAAGAATTCTCAGGAAAACAGCTGAGTGTCTGCCAATTCAACTCATTTCTGACACTATCAGATCCCACAGGTTAGGGGTTCAGTCCTAAGGTATTGTCCCCCCACACACACTTCAGTTGCAAGTCCAGGATGTTGTTACCTATGCACTTCTGATCCACTGGCTATAAATCGGAAGTTTCCACGATCTTCTCTTAGGGTTCAATTAATTTGCTGGAGCAGCTCTCAGAACTCAGAAAATCCATTTACTCATGAGATTCTGGCTTGTTATAAAAGGATATAACTCAGGAGCATCCAGATGGAAGAGATGCAGAGGGCGAGGTGTGGGGAAGGGGTGGCACACAGCTTCTACACCTTATCAGAGAATGTCGTGGTCCCCAAGTCTGATCAAGTTGTTTGGAATCTTATGTAAACTGTGAGTGAAGGTGACCAACTCTTACTTGTTAGCACAAAGGTTAAAGCCAATGTCCCATAGTTAATAAGAACATGTATTGCTGACATTCACATGGTGTTTACTATGCTCTGGGCATTGATCTAAGTGCTTTAGCTACAGTAGCTCTTTGAATCTTCACAGAAGTCCTGTGATGTGGATGCTAGCATTATCATCTCCACTTTGCACAGAGAGGTTAAAGAACTTGCCTGAAGTCACACAGCTACTAATAAGAAAAACACTATCTAAACCCAGGAAGTTTGTCCACAGAGGCTGAACAGTACTAACTTGAAAGACTGAGGTTAGCTGTTAAGGAAAAATTACTTAAAATGTTATTACAGGGTAGAGACTCTTAGTCTCTCAGGATGTAGGATCTTCAACCACTCTTTATCACAGTTTTGAGGATAAAATTAACTTTGATGCTTAGATGACTTGCCTGAAAGTATGGTTTGGAAGCAGAGGAGTACATTATAGTACAGTTATTTGCTCCTTTTTGTAGAGAGAAAGGATTCAAAATTCCACAGTATAGAATCAATCCTTCCTAAAGATAAGACCTCCATATTTCAAATGAGAGTTAACTTTGCTAAACATTGAGGAAAAAAAAGTTATCAAAGCACACTAAGTCAGAAATATATACCATATGATATCACTTATATCTGGAATCTAACACACAGCACAAGTGGACCTTTCCACAGGAAAGAAACACATGGACTTGGATAACAGACTTGTGGTTGCCAAGGGTGGGAGGGGAAAGGGAGTGGGATGGACTGGGAATCCTGGGGTTAATAGATGCAAATGACTGCACTTGGAATGGGTAAGCAAGGAGATTTGCGCAGGGAACTACATCCAGTCACTTGTGATGGAGCATGATGGAGGATAATGTGAGGAAAAGAATCTATCTATAAGTGTGTGCCACTGGGTCATTTTGCTGCACAGTAGAAAATTGACAGAACGCTGTAAACCAACTATAATGGAAAAAATAAAAATCGTTAAAAGGAAAAAAAAGTGATCAAAGTAATCAGAGGCACGTTTCCCCAAAGTAAAGAGGGTGGATGGTCTGAGTAGCAGATGGTTTTCCGAGGAGTGCTGCTCACCTTTCAACAGCGAGAGGACAGTGTGCTCCGTGGGAGACTTAGGATGGTCCAGGTGGAGAGGCTTCCATGATGTGTGAAACCCCCAGTCCTACCCGGCTTAAGTCCTGACCCACTGCTCTGACAGAGTGCACTCCGCAGGGAATTCAGGACGAAGAACAGGATGGCACATGCTCTGCTTCGAATAAACAAGTCCCTTAGAGAGAGGGATGTCGCAGGAAGAATTCCAATAAACCCAGCTTCTTGCATCTTCCCATACATAAAAAAGCACTGAAAGTATTAACTTGAGATAGCTGTTCCTTGTGATTAGCTGTAATCTTTTCCCAAGATGTGTGCTTGTCTGCATGCATGGCCTAGGCAAAAATCATAATTCAAATGGCTTTTCCACGACATCTTTAGAGCAGTTCTTTCAGAGGCAACTGAGAGGCTATCTTTCATGCTGATATTCAGTAAGACCCTGCATAAAACTGAAACTTACCAACTCTTACATTGTGTGTCCTTTCTTTACACGGAGAAATTTACATTAAAAGTTGACGGAAGTCAAGCAACTTTTATAAGGCCTCAGGGCCAAGACTGTCACCTAGAATATAAACTTTTTAAAAAAAAAATTTTAAATAAGATAATATTTCAATTTCTTAATATGAAACTAACATAAACACACCTCAATACTAGCAAGTGGTATTTTTCCAGCAGTTTTCTTTTTTTCTTTTTAAAGCTGCACCTGTGGCAGATGGAAATTTTTAGGCTAGGGGTCGAATGGGAGCTGCAGCTGTCGGCCGACACCACAGCCACAGCAACACTGGATCCGAGCTGCATCTATGACCTATGTCCGCAACTTCCAGCAATGCTGGATCCTTAACCCACTGACAGATGGGACCCGAATCCTCACGTTCTTAACCCGTGAGCCACAGGGGAACTCCTCCAGTAGTTTTTTCTCATTCATTGAGCAGTTCAAAACTCATTTATTGTTTGCTTTTAATGGGGGTGACCTCTTCCAGGTCCTAGGAAGACCCATCGAACGGAAGCAGATCAGGTCTCTGCTCTCACAGAACTCAAGTTCTAGACAAGGGAAGTTCAAGCAAGAAAAAAATAAGTAAAACATTTCCAGTAAATGTATAGACTGAGGAGAAGTAACCTGGGGTGAAATGACTACATGAGCTTGGGCGTTCAAGGCAAGCTGTTTAATTAGGTGACATGGAAGCTGAAATCTAATTGGTAAGGTGTCAAGCAGACAGTTCCCAGGGAAAGCAAGTATGTTCAGAGGCAGGAATGAACTTGACCTATTAAAGGATCTGCATAAGCTAACATCAGGAAAGCGATATCATATTGAGTCTGAAAGGTGGTCGTAGAGGTGCTTTGCAAGCCAGAATAAAGTTTTTGATGGGAACCCACTAGAGATGTGTGCCCGTATGCGTGTGTGTGTGAGCGCATGTGCTTTTATAAGCTCTGAGCTCAAACTTTGCTTTTTAATTTTCATGTGTAAAAATAATAGTATAATTAGAACCTTTGTACCATTGCCTCATAAGAGATAAAACAAAAAACAACCTAAATCAGTGTTATTTCCCTCATGACCTCATTACTATAATTTTCTTCCTCTTTTCTTTACTTCCATCCTCCTTATACCTAATCCCTAACATGAATTTGGTGATTTTTTGTTGTTGAACATGTCTTTTTTTCTGTATATTTTAAAGCATATGTATGCATTCATGAATAATGACAGTATTGTGTGGCAACGATGTAACATCCTCATCATAATATATTGCATGTTTCTTACAACTGTTTTTTCTCAATATTATACTTGTGAGATTTATACTGTTCATATATATATATGTAATCCATTGTGTAGATATTTTTTTTTTCCGCTCAACTGACAATGGGATATTTTGGTTATTTTAAAACGTTCACTCTCCCAAAACGCAACAGCAATGAACATTCTGGCACGTGTCATTGTTCGAGAGATGATCTAAGGCAGTGTTTCCCAATCTTTTGCAGTATGCAGATAGATAGAACAATTCAGATGAGAAAATCCACCTAGCTAAGGGGATGAGCATTTCAGCCTACTCGTAACCCGTTAAGGTATATGCCATTAATACTTTTTCTCTGCCTGATCTATCAGTGACAGAGAGCTATGTAGAAATTTTTGTTCCTAAGACTTGCCACATCATTTCTGTCAGTGTTTGCTTTTCATGTATTGTACTTAGGATAGTAGATTCATTGACATTTAGAATTTTTATATCGTTCTGGTAAATGGCTCCCGTTATCAACTAGACAGGGATCCACGTTGTCACTGGAGATTTTGTCAGCAGGGAGGCATGTGATCTGCATCATGTCTTGAGATGATGATGGGGCTGCTGTTTAGAGAATGGAATGTAGGAACAAAAGAAATGTAGGATCAGTTGGGAAGCTACTACAGTCTTGGAGGGAGGGGAGAATGGCAGCTTGAATGAGGAAGTTTGTCCTCAGATGAAGACAACCTCAGGTCTGAGATGTGTTTTGAACTGACAGGATTTTCTGATTAATTGAATGCGAAAATAAGAGAGCAATCCAGCACAATAACTTGATTTTTGGCCCCAACAATTGACAGAAAGAAGGACGGTGTCCTTGTTCTTCAGATGCGCATGTGTGACACAGCGTGCGTTTCCGAAAATGCTTGCAACACTATTTCCATGCTCTTCTAGAACCTTGCCACTCCCCCAGGTAGAGTCTTTGGTTCCCAACCTTGAATCTGGTCAACTTTCTGTGACTTCCTTAGCTAACAGACCATGGGATGGCCTTAGAGAAATGATGCTTCCTTCCAGGTGTTCCAGTCTCCTTACACCTCCATGTTTTTACCACCCCAGAAAATCTGTGAGCCCTGTCCTCAGGGTGTTATGGAGGTTTTAATTACACGATATGACATGATTGATTAATCATTGGTCATTACCAGTTAATTCAGCCTCCAGCCCCTCTCCCCTCCCCAGAGGTTAGAATGGGATTGAAAATTCCAACCTGTTAAACACCTGGTTGATTCCTCTGGTGACCAACCTCCATTTTTAGGGCATCTTTAACCCCCATCTAAGGGTATTCCAAAAGTCACCTCAGTAACATAATAAAAGACATCTGTCATTCTCATCATTGAAGAAACTCAAGAGTTTTAGGTATTCTCTGCCAGAAAAGGACAAGACTAAATACACATTTTTTAATCAAATCATAGTGTCTCATATCTCATCCCCTAAGCTCCATAACTTGGCAATGATTAAACAGCAGTTCTTTGTTTTTTATTACTTATTTATTTTTAGTGGCAATTATCTATTAGTTATTTTGCCTTAAGTCCTTCCCATATATTCTCTATCATACACATGTAAAACTTAGTGCTCAAGAAACTCTGAAACTAGGATTAATCAAATTAGGTCCTTTTTGCTCCAGAGCCAGGACTCTCAATGACAGAGCCTCTCACTCTGCTATTCTGCAGGTAGCTTTGTATCCTCAGTGCCCTCCCTTCCATCCTGGAAAAGGAACCAAGGCAGGCAGAAACAAAGAGATTGCAACAAAGCTGTAAATGATAGAGCTAGGAATCAAATTCAGTTTCATCTGGTTCCAAGTCCAGGGCTTTTCTCACTCCCCCTACTATGCCTGCCATTTTATTTAATCCTGGGAACTGTAGGAAGTAGCCATATTCACTTTTTCCTAACGAAACCACTAGCCTAGACATCTGCCCTCTTCCAGATGCTACGTCAGGAATGTCTGCCTTTCTCTTCACCTCTGATATATTACCTGTCATAAAATAGGAACTTTTTGAAAAGAGTCACTTTGTGGATCTTCTAGATTTCTTTTATCAGACCTGCCTGCCTACAGGCCAGACACTCTCCTCCATGGGGAGACCAGTGTGGACTGCATGTGAATACCCTGTATGTTTCACCACTGTATCTGTGACTGGGCTGGTGAGTTAAACTCAGCAGGAAAAGAGAAGAAAGCTTCATTTTGTGTACAGTTCCAAACTATACTGCCTACTCTAATCTTGCTTTGTCAGTCACAAAGCTAATTTTTCAATTTCGGTTTTATTTGTGTTTCTGTCTTTCGGTAAATTCAAGATGCAGAGAGAGTAAGACAGTGTCAGTTGTACAGTAAGGACTTGGGTGGTTATCAGACATTCACCATTTTTTGAAATGTGTATCTCTCGATAGTCTGTAAAACTCAGAGGAGACTATTTTCAAGACTCTCACTTTCTCCTTCCATGTGTGTTGTAGCTCCTAAACCCCTTCTAAATGGAAATTCTGGAAAGGCAACTGGGAGATGGCCTTAATTATTTAAAGTGTCCTAGAAACCCCAATACTGATGACCAGTCAATTCCTGCAAAAACTTCAATATTCATGGATTAATTTAACAAATACAAAAGTGCCAGTTAGGATCAAGAGTTTATTGACTATGGAATGAATTTAATCTGCAAGACCAGCTGGTTCTGGAATGGACATAATGGCCTAGACCTTAACCTAAGCAGTTATGCTAGCAAAGCTGGGTATGCTGGAAGAAAATGTCAGAGAATCGAGGAGATACCGTATCAATGTTGCCACCATTCATTTTAATTTCCATGAAATAGTTGATTTCCTTCAAGCCCAACATAATTCCTTGTAAGGCTCCTGAGCCTGAACGAATGTGCATGACAGCTCCACTGCGAACATCCATCTGTCAAAAGAGAAGATGAGGAGCAAGTGAAATTAGACCATGGCTCTCTGGTTTCCCCTAAAAGCTGCCAATGAATGAGAGCATCAGCTGCGCCAGAGCAGGCCAGCCAGGGATCTCATCCTCAGCTGAACACTCTACCCCTAGGCAGTGAGGCACATCCTGTGAATAGGGATGACTCACCCTCAACAGGTGTCTGATGGCTTTGCCAACCAGCCGCCTGTTCCAATGGACTGGAGCAGCAGCACATTCTCGATGGTATGCAAAGACTATGATGAATAGCAGGCTTGTGTCTCCTCACAGAGGGCAGGGATTGGGTTGGGGGCAGGTGTGAAGGGCAGACCTAAGCGCATGAATACATATTCTCAGTCTCAGAATGTATTGCCAACTGGTGCATCACCAGATTTTTCATTTCTGAAACACCCCTTGGTGGTTCTCTTCCATGGAACCTCTGAGTCAACATAAACCATCAATGGGACTAGTTATAATAGTATCTTATATGTGTTCCACATGTTAAGATTTCAAGATACATATTTGGGACCCTGTAAACAACTTTCCAGGCTATATGTGATGGACCTAGTGCAGAGAAATAAACTAAAGCTCAGAAGAATTGAAGTCTCAAAGTCGCATAGTTCAAAGGATCAGAGCAGAATCCAGGCCCCTTGATTCTCAGCCCTGTGTTATTTCTAACAATCTTATGTTGATGAAACAAATAGGACTTACATTTAATTTTTAGAGACTCCTGGGAGAAAAGCTGAATTATATTGTCTTGAAATAGATCGAGCTGGAAGACAGTATATTCATTCACTTTTTTCTATTTTTTCTCTTATTTATGTATTCATTCAGTGGACTTAGAGAACAAGGGCCAAGGATAGTCACACAAATAAATTATTATCCTGGCTATTTGTTATCCACAGGTATTTTTTTTTTCAGCCAGCATTGTGGAAATCGCTTGATTCCATGATGCCAAAGTGATGATCTTAGTATGATCATACGACCTTTCCTCAACCCCAATGAGACGTACCTTCAATCAAACATGACAGTGTTTCTCATTCTCAGCTATGAATTCTTATAGCAGAGATCCAGGACTATGATCTTTCCAGCTTGATCCAGGACTCCTATGGTGACCGTATAATCATCAGAATTCTTCTTTCTGTCCTGCCATCCTTCATTTTAATTTTCCAACTTATAGATCAAGTTTTCATGATCTACTCACAAAATATTATGGAGGTGGAAGGGAGGGGGACAGTAAAGTACAGATTTTGCTGGACAACCAGCCATGGCTGCCTTAGCCAGTGTAGCTTCTCAACATGTGTGAGATAAAATAGAAAAGATAACACCAAAGAACACAGGAAGAGATCATGAAAAGAATTTCAAAAGGCAGAAAAAAATAAAGCTAGTTTTTACTGAAGGCTTTCAAAGTATGATGCTCTAAAATTTGTAGGTTTTTATTCTATCACTTATAAAGGTTCTATGGGATAGTTACAGTTTGTACAACAGTTTTAAAGGTAAGAAAACTGAGATACAAGGAGAGTAAACTGCCTAAGATCTGACATCAGGGATGCTGCAGAGTTGGGATCCATATCAAGGTCATTTGGTTTGCAGGCCTTTGCGACTACTGCTTTACGTTTTCTGCATGGTCACCATAAGCCTCTCCATGGAAAAGTTCTGTATGATTCCTGTTTTATGGCTAAGACCACTAGACATGAACAAGTGTGTTGATGCTCATACCAACAACAAGTGGCCACAAGAAAAATTTGACCCGGTTGTCTCCTTTATGTCATGTGTTAACAGCCTTAAAAATCAATTTACAAAATAACAAGATAATTAAGAGGGAGGAAACCATCAGCACAGGGTCCCTCATTTGCTCATTTCTCAGTGCAGTCATGGATTTTATCACCTTCATTGTCTTTGAGCAGAGCTCAATGGGTGGATCAATATGTTGGTGACAGGCTTGGAGCCAATCAATTGTTTTTGATTTGATTGATTATTCAGTGATGGAACCGTGAAGGCTTCCTTTGATCGACCTTGTGAAACCAGGCTTAAAAAAAAAAAGGATTCCTCGGGACCACCTAAGTATTTTGGCATTATTCGAAGTATGGTTCTCAATGGTGCATGAGGAGAAACACATTAAAAAAGAAAAAGATCTCTGGAGTAGGGGTGGAGGGGATTATGAGGAGTTTAGAAGGATGATAACTTAAAAGGAGAGCTTTACCACACCTCCAAGTTGGCTGTGGCAGTTCATTTTCACGTTTCAACTAACACTAAATACGGCTTTGATAGTATTTTCCCGTTTAAAGGGATAATGGATATTAAAACATAAAAGCAATACTGGTTGATAACTGATAAAATGGAGTTTTGTTACTTGGTGACTGCAGACTGATGACACCATGGTGGCTTTCAGTGAATCTTATATCACAGATGCGTTCAGTTCCTGCCCAGGACAGGACGAAAAGCGAACTTGATTCTCAGTGAAACTGCAGCATTTTGCAAAGGGACCCTCTTTTGGAAAGACAAAGGATGACGCCAACTACCTTTCACTGAGTGTCAATGATGTGTATTGCATTTTAACATTTCATTTGATTGTCAGAGGTCTAAGTGTTATGCTCTCCATTTTACAGGTAAAGGTGTGGAATTTTGGAAGTGTCCTTCAATCTCATGTAACTTTTCAAAAGTTAGCACTCACAGACTCTCCAGGCTAAGAACTGAGTCAGTTTCTCTCTCTCTTTCTCTCTTTAATATTTTGGGACCAATAGTTCAGCAAGAAAATGGCACTATATGGTTGAACTGGAAAGATTAGGGAGAAATTATATTCAGAGACTGAGATTATCTTTGCCACTATTTAAGACAGGTTCACTGAAGGAATTATAATAATTTCACAAGCCAATAACATACAGTCTCTTAATAAGCCAATAAAGAAATCATACTCCAAACCCATCATTATGGGTTAATTATGCTATTGTTCCAGGCAAGGAGAGGTAAAAGGAATAAAGTCCAAATTTAGTTTGACTCAGCTCTCCTACCTTTCTATGAGTTGGTTCTCAGGAGAGACTGTGTAGTCAGCCTAGAGCTGATGTCCAGCTGCCTGTACAAAAAATGAAAGTCCTTTGTTGCTGAAGATGTTGCTAGGGAACAGAGCTCTGGTGTTGCCCTGCAAGATGATTGCCTTGGAGGGGCCACTGCATGGTTGTCAGCACTGCCAGGCAGAGATGCCTTGCCCAGGCTCAAGCTAATGCCCCAAGGTCTTCGGAGAGCTATTTTGTCATCAGAGTCGCCTTGCCCAGACCAAACACTCTTGGTTTGTCCTTATAAATGCTGGATATTTACAGTCTAAATATTCCCTGGTGATAGTTGATTCTTCCTAGGTTCTTTATACATATGATTTTTTTTCATTATAGCTGGTTTACAGTGTTCTGTCAGTGTTCTGTCAATCTTCTACTGTACAGCATGGTGACCCAGTTACACACATATGTATACATTCTTTTTTCTTACATTATTGTGCTCCATCATAAGTGACTAGACATAGTTCCCAGTGCTACACAGCAGGATCTCATTGCTAATCCATTCCAAAGGCAATAGTCTGCATCTATTAACCCCAAGTTCCTAGGTTCTATTGATAAGCTCCCCGGCAGGGCCGCTCAGCAACTGAGCTACTGACATAATTTCACTTTTCTATCAAAACAACGACTTATAAATAGAACTTCATTTTTTTGGTCATAAACAAGTTGATTTGAAATCCTATCAAACCACTACAAAACAGGGTAGAATGAGGGGGAAAATACCAAGAAACATTATGTCTTCAAGATGTTCATTATTGGGAGACATTTTAACTTCTGCAGCCTCCAAAAATGATGTGTATAATTGTCAAGTACGTGGGTATGGCAGTTGATGAGAGCACGTCATAGCCGACAAATGTTTAGCTGACAGACTCTTTCCAGACAGGATGTTTGCAGAGTAATTTACATATTTGTGATGTACTAATTACGCATTAGCCTATCCACTTTGTTAAAGCAGGGGCAAAAATTTGTCTAGTCATACAGGCTTGCTTCCTCTCCCTTTCTTAGCCCTACTGCCTTGTGTATTTGAATTTGGCTCTGCAAGTACCATCAAACCCCTCTTTGGTGCTAGATCCTGCCCTGTGCAGACGAGATTTGGTCTCCAACTTCAAGGGGCTTCCAGTTATTATCCATGGTCATTGCCATTTAAAAAATTGACATCGAAAATGAATGTTGAAATTTCTGTTTTAGTACTCAAGTAGTCTCTATGGAACACAGGCAGTAATGCAACATAAAGATAAATACAATGAAAACACACTGACATGCACGGATACACACTGAACCCCACTCTAGAAAGCTCAACACTGTTAGCATATTAACGGTGGCATTCAGAAGTTCCCACTGTGATGCAGTGGGTTAAGATTCCAGCATAGTCTCTGCAGCAGCAGCTTGGGTCACTAGGGAGGCAAGGTTTAGAGGCCCAGCACAATGGGTTAAGGACCTGGGGTTGTGGCAGAGGTCTCAGCTGTGGCTCAAATTCGATCCCTGGCTGGGGAACTTCCATTTGCCACAGGTGCAGGAAAAAAAAGTGGCATTCATAGACATTTATTGAGTACTTATGTCTAAAATAGTTTCTTTAATTTCAGCACGACTTACATTTGGGGCCAGAGAGTTCTTTGATGTGGAGGCTGTCTTGCTCATCATAAGATGTACGGCAGCTTCCCCAGCTCCCCATCTCCCCCTATTAGATGCCAGTGGGACCACTTCCTCTCCACCATCACCCCTAGCAACCAACATCTCTAGACATGACCAGATGGCCTCTGGGGACCAGAATTGTCCCTGGTTGAAAACCACCAGGTCAACATGCGTTAAACATAGCGTTTCCTCAGATCAGCACCAAGAGGCAACGATTTTTTTTTTTTTTTACACTTCATTTTATAAAGCAAGGGAAATCAATGATCAGACAGACTAAATGAGTTGGGTTGGTCTCTTCAACTCTGAAATGGAGGAGCAGAACTTTAAATATAGCTATGACTGCCTTCAAATTTCTCTCTCCCTTTCTCTTTTTCATTGAAAAAGAGTAAAATCATGAAACCTGCTTTTATCAGTGTTGAACAATGTAGCATATGTATATCTTCTATAAGCATAGATCTAAGTCATTGTTTTTAATGGCAACATAATGTCCACAAGCGGGATGCCCGTTTTTCATTTAGGCAGTTCTTCATTGCTGAACATTTAGGCTGTTTCTCACTTTCAAATAGTACAAATAACATTCTAAGGAATATCCTTCTATACCGAGCTGTGAATACTATATTTCTTTTACGTGTTCCATTAATTGAAATTTTAACAAGGAGTTATTGTTACCAATGTGAAATTTCCGATTGGGAAAGGTGATGCTACCCATACTTTACCAGGATAGATAACAGGATAACCCAGGATTATCCCAGGAAAACTGGTATGTATTCTTATCCAAGTGTCAGTCGCTTTTCCAAGTTAGCACTTATTAACAATATGGTTTTTTTTTTCCTGTTATTTAGATTTGACTTTTTTCTCCAAACAGCACAAAATTTTCCATAAATCCATCATGACTTTCCTAGGAAATAAAGCACTTTCTGCCCAAATAAGGAATGTGGGAATCTAAACTGTAATTTTCAGGCTCCAAGCACACAGTTGATTTTAAATACTGCTGCTTTTCAGAAGTGTCCATATTTTTTTTCTGTCTGGGATTGATTTTATATATCCTATTACTTTTTAAAGTCTCCTTGATCTGTTGGGACAGAGAACTACATCTCTATCTTTCATAATCATTTATTCTATTCAATAATTATTGAAAACTGCCAGGCAGCGTGCCAGATGCTGAGATAGAAACATGCCCAGATTTCAACTAAGTTGCAATAGGTTGTGTATAAAATAGACTTTTAGGACAGAAAACATTGTTTCCCTGTTCTTCGTGCCTGGCTATTCACACAGGACCTTGGCGCTCTGAGCTTACGTGTATGCCTCCATGGTCCTGCTGTAAAGGAGGTCCTGTCTGCTTGCTGCTCTACACCTCACCCCCGTCATCCACAGAAAAGACCATGCCACCTCATTCAAAATCCAGATCAAGCATCTATTTTTTTTTTTTTTGAAGCCTTGAGTGTCCCCCTAGACACTCCTGTTCTGTGCTCCAATCTGGGCACTGTTTCCATTAACACACTTGTACTCCCTTTAACAGTTTAGAATGTGTGTTTCTTAGAGGGGCAGGCAAGGCAATATTCAGCTTCGTGTCCCAAGAGCTTGGCATGGCGTCTGGCACACTAGAGGTGCTCAGTGAATTCTTACAGAATAAATGGCAGGAGGGGAGAAGAAGGGTAATATGTGTACTTGGCTTTGCTTATAGAGTATCTCCTCTCTTTTGCCTATAGGGCAGATGGAAGGGTAACTCATCCAGGAGTGGCAGGGCCAGTACAATGAGAACTCACCTGATGGTAAGGCTGCCCCACTTTTCCCCTAGGAGGAACTCAGTCATAATGCCCCAGAGGGCATTCAGGTTGGTCCAGTCCGTCCAGTGTCATGGACTGGGAAATGAAATGTGGACATAAGAGCTCAGGACAATCTTCCTACTGGTCCTCAAACAGTGTTGAGAGAGTTTGGGGTTTGCAGAGGGGTCTACTTGGATAATACCTGAGCATCCAAGAAGCCTTAAATGGTTGAGGAAAGGAATAAGCAGAAACCTGGTAAACAGATGCTAATCAATTGCTAACTCTCCAGGAATTCTGTGAGACATAGGAGGAGCCTTTATAGCCCAGAAATCAGCAAACACTGCAAATCAGCGCCTCCTCCACCCCACCCAAATTAGCCAGTTTTCCATCATACCGCTGCCTAGTGCTAAGCCCCCAGCTCTAGCTTTTATTTTTAAATAACCCTGTACTGGTAGCAAATTTTTAATAGCTGCAGCTAAGAAGTAACAACAAAAAACTGAACCCCCCCCCAAAAAAAAGTTAATGTAGGTAATAACCAACAGTTCAGGGAAAGAGAAAAGGAAGACATTTTTATTTCTTGAGTTTCATAGAGTGCTACTAAAAGGCATTTATGCAGTATGGGAGATGAAGATAAAAGGCATGGCATTTGAACTAAGTGTCTCTTTTCAGAAATTTTTGTTAGCTTTGAGCCCAAGTGTCTACATCTGCATGTGGGCTAAATAGCTAACAATTTCAAATGGCTGGCTGTGTGAGTATTCCACAAGATAATGTACACAATAAGAAAATAACAACCATTTCTGAACACATGCCATTCGAGCACATATAAACACATGTTGTTTGAAGACCACAATTCCTTATCCGGAGCCCATCGTTCCAGATTTTTCTTTGAATTCAGAGTTTTTAATTTTTTAGGAAGATAATATTCATAATTGTGTATGTGTGTGTGTTTTAACTACCCAGGACAACCTGGGACAGTTTTCTGTAACCAAGTATATTTCTTCAGTGAAAGGCATAAAGATTTCACTCTGAGATACTGTAAACAGCCTCATGTCAGATTTAGTTATCAAATGAATCTGCCTTAAATGACAAAAATATTTTCATTTTTCACCTTTTGGGTTTTGAATTGCGATTGGGGATTTTGACCTGGGTTATCAACGTTGTTAATTGGCCATGTCCAGTGGAGTGATTTCATAGGCAATATTTTCTGGGGACTTTGGACTTCAAAGAGCCAAGTGTATTTTCCCCCTAAATCACCAGGAGGGTTTAGCTTTGTCTCCTGTACTGGCTTTTACATCCTGAATTGAAATAATTACATTCGTGGGATCACCTTGATCTTTTAAAGTACTGCTGCTCCCATGCATCGCTGGCCTTTGCTGTGGAGTATTTGGGAAAACCATCATCAGCCTAAATGTTCTCGTGAGAAATTTCATTTCCCTTTTAGATACTTTGTCTTCAAGGACCGCATTTACATTGTGAGCTTCCTCTCGCCCCCTAAAGTAGAAAAATGAGCCTTCATTTACATTTCAATTGCTCCAAAAGTTGACTTTTTTTTTTTTTTTGCGCTGCATGTTTGTATGGGAGAAAGTTTCATTGCAAGTCATGAACTTTGAATACATAACCCTCTCTTTTGCTAAAGAGGCAGCAGCCCAAATTTCTACCTTCTGACTCTCCGAGGCATGACATTCTGTTTTATGGTTTTTTAACAGGATAATGGCTTGGACATTTCTGGAGTGGATATGATTATATTTGTTGATTCGGTTTGTTAAAAATGCACTCACATTTGGCCTCTGCTAACAGGAACATAAAATACATTGCAGACATTAATGATTCCAGATAGTCTGCCCATTAGGACATTAAGAAGCAGATGTGATTAAAGAGACATGTACTCTGTACCTTACAGGCAAAATCACTCGCACTGCTTTGGATTAACGGGATGCTAAGGATTACAGACAGGAGGCTCTTCTAGGCAGACAGCTTTCTCCCTTATTCTCTTGACTCATAACAGGAACGGGGGCAACAGCAAAACCTAAGTATCTGACCACTATAACTGCAAAAACTTTTCCCGCTCCCTATAGATATATCAGGCACTTTGCTGAGCACTTTATACATTCCTCTTTTTAATTGGCCCCACAAATCTTAGAGCTATTACTAGCTTTTTGCATAGATGAGGAAACTGAAGCTTAAAGGCAGGAGACCTCTTCGTGAGGAAGTATTTGTTGAAATGGAAGAGAAAGAGCAAAGGGGAACCAATATTAAATCAACACTTACTATGTTCCAGATATTTTCTAGAGATGATGTCAGCTGGTATTCACAGCAGCTCAGAAAATGTTTAATCTTACTCCCAGATGAGAAAACTGAAGTATGGAGAGGTTAAGTAGGTCAAAGTGACAAATTAGGAAGTGGAAAAGATCAGATGCAAGTCCTTGAGTCTGCCTTCAGTATGTTTTGTGTGTGTGATGTGACGCTGTCTGCCAGTTGGTTTCATGCCTGGCTGCATTGGGACAACTAATGATCTTTGTCTTATAGTAGATTATGATCGATGTTGGGAGGCAGTTTATATACACGTGACTAATACTAGAGTGAAGACAGACTTCCTTAAAGTACGTTCAACACATACTTGAGAATTTGGGCGAAATACGCTTCTCCCCATTTCATTTGTAGGGAGATCACTTGACATAACACTGCTCATCTAGTTACCTGGGTTTGCTTCCTGGTGGATGTCAAGCCAAAAGACACAGCCAAGGCAAAGATCAGGAGAAGGAAGGATTTATTACTTGTAGCAAGTAAGGAGAACATGGGGGGTATTTCCCAAAGCAGTGTCTCCCTCACAGCACAACTGGCGTTGTCAGCTAAGGTTACCTGCATACTCATGGAGGAGCTTGAGCAGAGGAGAGCTGGGCATAGAATCGGTGCCTAATATTTACCGGGTACCATTTTAAGCACTACGATGTCACTTAACCCTCCGAAGAACCACTTTGAGGTCGGGAAAACTAAGGCTTGGAAAAAAGTAATTATGCCGCTGGAACCATAAATGAAAGATTGCTACCATTTACAGACTGCTTTCTGTGGCTGAGGCATTGTCCCAAACACTTGTACTAGATTATCTCCTAGCATCTTCACAGCAGCTTTATTTGATACATAGTCTTATGAATGAACTCCATTGTACAGATGAGAAACTTGAGCCTTGAGAAACAGCCTGTCCGAGATCACAGATTGCAAGAGAGAGAAGCCTATGGATGGGAGCTTGGGTCTGCCTGACTTGGGGACTTTTGCTCATGGTTGGTGGAAGAAAAGACAGATTGGAGCCAGGAGACGTGGATTGTCAGGCCAGATATGGTGTTAACGTCTTGGGATACTTGGAATAAGTCACTTCCTGTCTGGGTCTCAGTTTCATCTCAGTAAGTTAAGGGGGCGCTGGGACTTGATATTCCAGGGGTCTCTTCCTGCTTCTAAGATGAGACAGTGTGGTATAATGGAAGGCCTGTGGAGTTTGGGGTCAAACAGGCCTGGATGGGAATCCCAGAACCCCCTTTCCTACCCCCTTTTAATATTGAGCAGTTTATTTAATTGGCCTATTCTGATTAATTCAGAACTTTACTTTGGACTCCTGTGTTGTGCTAGACAGATTTCACTGAGATGAACCCAAGGATCACACCCATGCCTTCAGGAGTTTATGATCTAGTGGGAAAGAGACATGATCACTTTCTCCCTCTGAAAAAAGGAGAGCCTAATAATACCTATCATGTGATAGCTAAGCTTAATATTATTGAATGAAAATGCATGCCACATCAGGTTGCCTGGCACCTGGCCATGGTGGTTCCTTTAGAGTAATGGTTGGAAGAAGTCTCAGTGCATGGTATCCAGGGAAAGGTCTGAATCCTTTCCTCAGCTATTGCTTTCTATCATGTGCTCTTCAAGGCATTTTTTTCCCCCCACTTCTTCCTGATGTTACTGTTTCCATCTTAGGCAACAGGAAACTAGAATAAGGGACTTGGCCAAAGTCAGGCGGCTACCAAGTAGAAGAGCTGGGAACTGAGACGAGACCCTAAACATGCTGCAGTAAGACCCAGTGTTGGTTTGTTTTTTGTTTGCTTGTTTTTATTAGAGTGTAGTTCATTTACAGTGTCAATTTTTGCAATACAGCATAATGACCTAGTCATACATACGTAAACATTCTTTTTCTCATATCATCTCCCATCATGTTCTATCCCAGGAGACTGGATGTAGCTCCCTGTGCTGTACAGCAGGACCTCATTGCTTATTCATTCAGAATGTATAGTTTGCATCTACCAACCCCAAACTCCTTGTCCATCCCACTCCCCCCACCCCCTGCCTTGGCGTCACACGTCTGTTCTCTACATCTTTGAGTCTGTTTCTATTTGTAGATAGGTTCATTTGTGCCATATTTTAGATTCCACATGTGTTACTGTATGGTTTTTCTTTTTTTTATATAATTTTTATTGTTTTCCATTATAGCTGATTTACAGTGTCCTGTCAATTTTCTACTGCACAGCATGGTGACCCAGTTACACTTACATGTTTACATTCTTTTTTCTCACATTATCATGCTCCCTCCTAAGTGACTAGACATAGTTCCCAGTGCTACACAGCAGGATCCCATTGCTAATCCATTCCAAAGGCAGTAGTCTGCATCTGTTAAGCCCAAGCACCCCATCCATCCAAGGCCCTAGAGCACCCCATTAGTGTGATCCTGTGAATGAGTCAAATGTGCTCAGAAGCTTGATAGTTCTTTCAAAGACCCCAAGTTGAAAGACCTTGCTCTCTTAGAGTGGAGGAAAGGAGCATAATATTCAGATGTGGGTGGAGATCTGAGGAGTTGGTGGCGCTAAGGTTCGCGTCTGCCCCTTCTCCATGGTTTCCACCACCCCCTGTCTACACCCAGGCCTCCAGCATGTGGGGCCAGGACCACTTCAGGCATCTCCTAACCAGTCTCCTTGCCTCAGGTTTTACCCCCTGTATCTCGGAAAACCCAGCTATGTCCTGATGCAGCTAGAGTGACATTTCTAAAAATATAAATTTGAATTACATCAGTTTCCAACTTCCCATGCTTTCCCATGACTTCCATGATCAAGGGCAAAATCCAGGTGTCCATAACTTGCCTGATCCCTGCGTTATCCCTTCATCCACTGACATTTACCGAGTGCTTACAGGCTGGTGTGCAGGGCTGGAGAGAAGCTCGTGACTAGGTCTGATGTGTAAGGACTGTCCAGTCTGGAAAGGGGTTTCACATAGCCTGAATTTTATATTCTGGCCATTGGGAGGTTCCTCCTTTCCCCAACTCTGTGTGGGTTGGTAATACCCCCATTTTCCAGGCTGTCTACTGTCAACTCTCCCCCACCCACCACCAGTCTTCTGCCTAGTGAATCTATTTACCTATTAAGGTAAATTTGGGTTGTTACCTTCTTTACCCTGACAAGCTTCTTAAGACTCTCAAGAGGTTATTTTTTTATTCCACTTTCTTTGCCTTAATTAGAGCATCACGTTGGCCTTGGATTATAATTATTTATATTTCTAAGTCCCTGTGACCACCAGGACAGTAGGGACACCACTTTCTCTACTCTCGGTGCTGGCACAGAGCAAGGCTCCAGGCGCAAGGCACTGAGATCCTTAGCAACATAGTGTGCCTGGCTTCATGCTGCATGAACTAGGCATTGTTCTGGGTACACTGGTTTCACCCACCCATGATTTTGCTTCAGTTCTCCCCTGAATGTCTGACACTTGGGTTTATGTTCCAGAACAAACTGTAGCCATCTGTCCTGCCCCATTCGGTGGAGGCAATTTTTCCATGGAAGGGTTGCTTTGTTCTATGTAGTGCCCACTGGCACCTAGCCCACTGCCCAGCCACAGTGAGATCTCAAGGAACAGCTGTTGCTTGGGGAAGATGATGGCCAGCGTTTGTCACTGAAATTGCTGGGAGTGTGTAACTAGCACCCTTTTGTAAAATATATCTATATATTATCTGTCTATATATTGCAGGCATACCTTAGGGATATTGTAGGTTCAGATAGAGACCATCCCAATAAAGCAAATATCGCTATAAAGCAAGTCACACAAAGCTTTTGTTTTCCAGTGCATATATAGATTTTTTATACTACATTATATTTAGTGTGCAATAGCATTTTGTCTAAAAAGAAAACAATGTGGGAGTTCCCGTCGTGGCGCAGTGGTTAACGAATCCGACTAGGAACCATGAGGTTGCAGGTTCGGTCCCTGCCCTTGCTCAGTGGGTTAACGATCCGGCGTTGCTGTGGCTCTGGCGTAGGCCAGTGGCTACAGCTCTGATTCGACCCCTAGCCTGGGAACCTCCACATGCTGCGGGGTGCAGCCCTAGAAAAGACAGACAAAAAAAAAAAAAAAAAAACTCTTGCTAAAAATATTCATCATCTGAGCCTGTAGTACTAACATCAAAGATCACTGATCATAGGTCACCATAACAAATACTACAAGCATGAAAAGGCTTGAAATAGTGCAAGAATTACCCGTATGTGACAGAGACATGAAGTGAGCAAATGCTGTTGGAAAAATGGTGCCAGAAGCCTCACTTAATCCTGGGTTGCCTCTAACCTTCAATTCGTAAAAATCACTATATTTGCAAAGTATGATAAAGCACACTAAAAGTGTGCTTGTATATGTGTAGACATTACCGTCATATAACATATACCATGTACTGTTTGTATATTACTTCTATACTCACACGCCCATACATACTTATACATACATGTACACACACACACACACATGCATGATATACCCTGAGCAGTTGCTTGAATCCCTCTCTGTGACAAAGCAGCATGTAAGTACAAACTTTGGGAAATATAGATAGGTAGATACTTACATGCATCTTTACATATGTACAGTGGGCACATACATACAGAGGTAAACATACGTTTTAACTCTCCCTTGCATCTACCCATATCTACTGATGCATTTGCTTTTTCTATCAATGCAACATCAGTTGGATACACAGCTACAAGAGCCACAGACCCAGGTCGGACGACTCTTCCTACTCCCCACATTGCCCCAAATACCAGACAGAAACTGTAGATCTGTCTCTGTTGATTCTATGTCACCTTCAGGGAAGACAGGAGAGTTATGCCTAGGCCCCTTGCACATGATCTTTGTAAGTCACCATTGCCCCCAGAATTAGCAAGGCTCAGGAGGAAACTGACCATGGAAGAATGTTTTTCTACTTAGCTAAAAAGATCCGGCTCCTTTGAACACAGGCTCTCTGCTCAGAACTCCTAATGCATTCCACATTTGGCCATTAAATCCTAATTGGAGGCCTGCTGGGGAAGGTATGGGGGCCCAGCCTGCCAGCATTTCCTGGGTCACGTCCCTGCAAGACCCATCCTGACCTCATACCCTTGGATGACCTGCTCTTTTGAACTCTTAATCCTACTACTGGTCACAAAGAATTAGGGGCTCAATTTACTCCTGAAACCACAGGAATGTCCCCTTTGGTCTTCCTCTTCTCATCTGCCATCTCTTCCCCACCCCCACCCATCCCTCACACACATACACACTTCGTTATTCTTTCCTTTCCCTCCTCCTTGGTAAGGAGTCAGGATGTCTTGCAGGGGCTTAAATAAAAGACTCCAAAAGGCCTGAGATTTTTGTGATGAAACAATTGTCCTTGGTAAATGTCAGCCTTTGTATTTGATGATATTTATGACCTTTCTTCCATTAGTCTGCCATTTTCCTGAGAAATTATGACCCTGGCCCTGTCAGCCTAACCAGGCCAGTTTTATATATAGAAAGTGCTGTGTGGACAAGAAGAATCTTGCCCTCCTCGGCCCAAATGACCCTCTAGCCTGTCAGATTCAGGGCATATCTCACCAGATACCAATAAGCAGCCTGAGAGATAAGATAAGGATGAAGTAGCCTTGACATCACTTTGGAGGATCTGGGTGATTTTAGAGAACTAACCTTCACTCTGCCGCTCACTGCCTGTACCAGCTTGTACAAGGCATTGAACATCTGGGGTCTCCAGTATCCTTATCTAGAAAGTGGTGACGATAACACCTGCCCTGTAAATGCTGTGAGGATCAAATAAATGACAACAGGGAACAACTGAAATATTAGTCCAATAACATCAATATTGAAATAATAAAGGGACGCTCCATGTGTGGGAGCTTCAAAGCAGACTAAGAAATAAAGATTATAATTGTCCGGAAATCTGAAGAAAACCCCATTTCATGTCCAATGGCTACATAATACAGCAAGTCAAATGGTGGTTCTACCGAAGAAATCATTTGTCGAGTGGTGAGACTGTAAGAGCATGAAATGGGATGCTTTGGGGTCTGTGGTGTCCCGTCATTGGGGGTATTTACCTATTGCTTCCTGACCATGTCACTTTTCACCTTGCTTCAATTCTACTTTTTCAGAGATGAATTATCCTGTAGATCAAAGTCTTCTCCAGTTCCTATGCCAACCAGAGAAGGTCAGGGCATGAGTCAGGAACCCCCAGTTTCCCTCTCTAGGAAGGCTTAGAATTGAAAGCATCAGTCTAGACCTGATGCTCCACTATGACTGGTGAGCATCACTTTGTCTGTACAATAGTTAAGAACACGGATGCGGGTTTCAGGCTCAAATCCTTGCTGCCTCCCTTCCTAGCTTCAAGGCACTGAACAACCTAATGAAATTTTGCAAGCCTCGGTTTTCCTACTTGTAAAATGGTGATGATGATAATACTTACTTTAACAGATCACTGTGGGATTAAGTGAAATAATCTATTTAATGTATGTGTCCCAGTTTCTGACATGAAGAAAAGCTTTTGGAAAGATTAGCTTTAGTCATTACAGTGTGACAGTGCTGATAGTGATTTAATGATGATTCAAAGCTGAATTTTCCTTAATATGGAATTTTTCATATTAGATTCCAGGAGCCAGTGTTCCATGGAATGAATTCAATTCAAGCCTATTGCCTATAGTTAGGGCATAGTGGGGAAAGAAAAAAAAAGAAAAAAGAAAAAAAAAAGGAGGATGCTAGAAAATAAAACTGGAGGAAGAGGGATCTCCTATTAGGTTGAGACATGGAGAATAGCCATGAAGAAGCTGCATTTAGCTTAGCTCTAAAGGATGACTAGAACTTAATCCAGATGTAGAGTGGAGGGAAGAGCATTATAGGTAGAAGAAAACAGACAAGGATCCAGAAATGAACATGTTTGATCAGTTGAAGTAATTGGGGAAAAAAAGTCTAGTGTGTCTGGAGCATGCTAAGTGGCACTATGTGAGTTTGGTCACAAGACAGATCCTGCAGAGCCTTGTTTATCAACTTTGGACAACCTTATACGAAGTTGCTAAGGGAGGGATTTTTCCCTCTTTTTTTATTATAGTTGATTTACAGTGTTCTGTCAATTTCTGTTGTACAGCAAAGTGACCCAGTTATACTTACATTCTTTTTCTCACATTGTCTTCCATCACGATTCATCACAAATGATTAGATATAATTCTGCTACAGCAGGATATCACTGCTTATCCACTGCAATAGTTTGTGTCTAGTAACCCCAAGCTCCCAGTCCATCCCACTCCCTCCCCCTTGGCAACCAAAAATCTGTTTTCCATGCCCATGAGTTTTTCTATAGATAGGGTCATTTGTGCCATGTATTAGATTCCAGATATAAGTGATATCATACGGTATTTGTCTTTCTCTTTCTGACTTCACTTAATACGAGAGTCTCTAGTTGCATCCATGTTGCTGCAAATGCCATTATTCCGTTCTTTTTGATGGCTGAGTAGTATTCCATTGTGTACATGAACCACATCTTCATCTGTTGAAGGACATTTTGGTTGTATCCATGTCTTGTCTATTGTGAACAGTGCTGCAATAAACATAGGGGATCATGTATCTTTTTAAGTGAAAGATTTGTTCAGCTATGCCAGATAGATATGCCTGGTCTGCTAGAAAGATATGCCCAGGAGTGGGGTTACTGGATCATATGGTAGTTCTATATTTAGTTTTCTGAGGCACCTCCATACAGTTTTCCATAGTGGTTGTACCAATTTACATTCCCACCAACAGTGAAGATAGAGGTGCTAAGGGAAAGATCTTAATGCAAGAGATGCAGGGTCAGTTTTATGCAGGTCACATCCAGTGAAGTCACAGTGTAGGATTTAAACAAGCAATATCTAACTATTGCCTGGTAGTACTGCTGTTAGCCCTTTGCTAAATTAATGAATAAGGAAAGAAATTCTGGCAAAATCATGGTTGGAGTACGCTGCGGCATTTCACAGAATTGTTAGAAAACTGTCTTAGAAGTCACATAAGAGCATTGGTGCTCAGCAGAGGCTATTATGCCGTCACTAGAATCTACAAATCAGATTCTAGTCTTGTGCAGTGTCACATTCCCAGAGCTTAGGGATAATATAAGACATATAGTAGGCACTCAATAAAATTTTTTGAATTCAGTGAATCAGATCTAAAGATAACCTGAGCCAACATTTCTGTCAGCTCTTGAATTCAGCAGGACACTCTTCTAATACACAGGTCCTCAGATCAATTTTGTCTAGGACAAAGTGTTCTCAGATCCCAGCATCCTTTTCAGATATATTCCTGGCTACCCATTTTGGGGGAATCTAGGCCACATGCTAACACACTACTAAATAATTTTTTGCATTCTCATGAGTCATTTGACCTGCTTTCTTTGTGAATCAGTAGAAGGGAATTTAGGTAGTAAGACATTCTATTTATGGCTTCTCTCAGTTTTCCCATAATATTCTAAATTGTGTGAAACAATATTAGGAAATTAAATTTGATCTTCATCATACCTCTGAAGACTTTTTATAATACACTAAAAGGAAGCATTCCAAGCTGAAGAATTTGCAATAAGAAAACAATTGTAAGCAAAGCAACATGTAAAATAAATTTTCATGTGGCTTCTTAGATATTTTTATGCATTCTGAAAATTTTTACATGTGTTATTTATCCTATTTTATTTTTGATATAAAATGGTAATTCTAGTTGATGGCAGCCTGTTTAATGTATTTAGATGTCAAAATCAGTTTCAAAAATTACTTAGGTAATATATTCTTAGTCTCCAGAATCCTAAAATTTGGGACCCATATAAACCAGAGAAAGCATCAGAAAGAAAAATGAAGCTTCCAGGGGTCCTCTGAAGCAGGCTTTGAATATAAGATCTCACACTCACAAAAATGGATTTTGTACATCTGTCATTATTTTCAGGATGAATATTTAAAATTTCATCTCCATTATGAGTAGAAAATAATTTTAGCTTTTCCATAGCTCATAATTGGAAGATCAGAATTAGTTCTTTTTGGACCCAAATCACATCTTTCTTAGCCACTACATGTTACTAAGAGATCAAAAAGCAATTATTAATTAGTGAATAAAAGAATGATTCATCTTAGTGGAAGAAGGGCCTCAATGCCATACAAACATAAGTCTGGATTTTGGTTTTGTCAGTTACCACTGTTGGTAGATTGTATTTTATTTAAGTATTTTAGTCAGTTCATGCTGCTCTAATAGAATATTATAGACTGAGTGGCTTATAAGCAACAGAAAGCTATTTCTCCTGGGGATCTAGCATCTGAGATCCGGGTGCCAGGTGGTCAGGCTCTGATGAGGACCCTCTTCCAGGCTGCAGACTGTCATTTTTCTCCTTGTATCCTCACCTGGCCCATAAAGAGGGTGAGGAGCACTCTCTAGGTTCTCTCGGAAGGGCACTAATTCCATTCCTAGGGGCTCCACCCTGATGACCCAATTACCTTCCAAGGGCCCCACCCCCTCATACCATCACACTAGAGATTATATTTCAAGATATGAATTTTGGAGGAACAGGGACATTCAGTCCTCAGCACAAGTGTTCCATCTCCATATCCTGTAAGGGACATTGTAGGGATGGTTTCATCCATTGCCAACAAAGAGAGAACAGATGTGATGATCTAGTGGAGATCTCTGGACCTCTTAGTTCTGTCCAGTCTCTCTCTCAGCCTTGGTTCTGACTATGCAGACATATGCAACAAGCCAAGGCTTATCTTAAAAAAAGTGGGTTGTTTTAAGCCTCTGAAATCATTTTGGTGGTTCATTTCTGCTTCACAAGTTTCAAAAATATGACTAATGCAATATTTATTGGCTGCTAAACCACTCCAAGTCTCTTTCCTCATCTGTGAAATGGGGATAATGTACACCTACTTTATAAATTAAATATGGGGATTTTATGAGAAAACAAAGTAGCTACACTGTGCCAGACATAATACATAATATAAAAAGAAGGTCCCAAGTGCCTTCATTTATTTGAAATCTTTTCAAGCTCATTCTCTAAGTGCTGCTTTATTTTTTTCCTTGAACTATCCATTCGAATCCAAGCATCTCATTTGTCAAACTCCACTTATCAAACACCTATTGTGAACAACATTTTTTGGCAGGCATTGTGCCTACAAGGTAATGTTTTTGTATTCATACTTTCCAGCTTAAGAGCAAAAGCACAGAAAATATGTATAGGAAAGGTACATAGGTTTCTGGATGAAAGCAAATATCCGCCTTAAAGGGAACTCTGATTCTCACCAGTGTTTTAATTAAGAGATTTAAATATTTTATGAGGGCTCACATAATCAAACCTAATTAATCAGCCAGAGAAACCAATCCAGATATCGAGACTACAAGACCTGATTGTCTTAAACCAGTATCAGTGCTGAGATGTTGAAAGAAGTTACCCAACAACATGAAGTGGAAAATTAGCAATCAAAGGAAAGCTCATTAAAAATAGTGTTAAAAATACATCTTGGCAGCAAACTTAGCAGTAGTAGTTCTTAAAGTGTGGTCCCCTGAACACCTGTGTCAGAATCACCTGGGGAGGCTAATTAACAGGCAGATTCCTCACTTCTGCCCGGGCTTATCTGATTAAAATCTCAGCTTGGACACATTAAAGTAGACACATTTGTAAACCTCTCCAGGTTTGCCTCCGGACCTTACATTTTTTTTTTTAAACACCACTATCTTATTCCTTAATTTCTGCTATGTTTTTACTCCAGTATGTATGATTTATACCGAGTAAAATGTACAAATCCTAAGTTTGGTGTATCGTTTACTGATTTGATTCAACCAAACTGAGCACACCTGGCCATCACCACCAGAAACAAAATATGGAACATTTTCATCGCCTGAAAGTTCCCTCATGTCTTTTCCCGGCTCCACACCCTGCCCAGAGGTAACCTCTTTCTGACTGATAGCACCATAGATTATGTATTCCTGCTCTTGGGATCCACATAAATGGAATTATACATGGTGTGTGTTGGGGAAGTGACCTGCTTTGCACATAATATTTTTGAGAGTCAGTCATGTTATTGTAAGTATGTGTAATTTGTTACTTTGAAAAATATCCTGCAGTATGTGTGAATATGCCCCAATTTTTATCTATTCTCCTGTTCATGGCCAGAAGGATTGTTTCAAGTTAGGGGCTCTTATGAATCAGAACGTTATAAACACTCATTTTTGTGGGCATATATTTTTATTTCTATTGTATAAATATCTAGGAATAGAAATGGTAGATCATACAGTAAGTATAGATTTAAATGTATATGATGCTGCCAAAGAGTTCTTCTATTCCTACCAGCAACGTGTGAGAGTTCTAGTTGCTCCACCATCCTGCTTCATACTTAGTCTTTTCGATTTTTCCATACCGGTGGGTATGTAGCAGCACATCAGGTGGACTTTATTTTCATTTCCGTGGAGACCAATAAAGACAACTAACCTGATGGTTAATGATGTACTTCTGGTTATCGGTGGATCGTCTTTTGTGAAGTCAGTGCGAGTCATTTGGCCCATTTTTCTCCACGTTCACCATGGGTGGAAAAGCACAGCTCTAGAGGTAAGTGCCCAGACCTCACCATAAAGCCTTGGTTCTCAACTCACTCTGAAATGAATCAGCTCTGTGAATTTTAGGTCCCGTTGGCTTATTTGCTTCCTCATCTACAGAATGCAGGACCTACCTCAATCATTAATTTACTTATTTTGTGTGGGTGGGTGTGGAGGAGAACCAACGAAAGAAGTAATGGAACAAACACCCTTTTTTGAAAGGAGAGACAATCCTAGGGAGAGCTGAAAAAATACACTCATCAACCTATGGCTTTTTGTACCAATTCCTACATTAACACATCGAGGTCTTTGAGTCACTGCAGAAGCAGCAAATATTGTGAGAATATTGCTAAATTCAAGGTTTTCTTTACATTTACCCTTCCTTTCACCCCACCCCACATAGCCAGTACCTCCCAGCTTCCATGGATGGGGAAGAAGAGCTAAAGGGAACTAATGAGAGTGCAGAGGTTTATGGGTCCCCTAGGTTCTGTATTTTTTGGCCCCTTCAGTGGAAGTAGATGAAAACCAGATAAGTTTATGGAAGCACGGTTGTGAGGATAAGCAGATGAGGCTCCACAGTGACAAGAAGAAACCAGAAGAAGAGAAAGAGGTGAGTGTGTGTGTGTATAGAAAGCCTCCCAGAAATTTTCCACTTCTTGGCATGGCACAGAACCAGTTAATTCACTGTGTACACCCAGGACCTGAAGAGGATTTGTATACAGCACAGCAAAAATGGAAGACTCATTAAATATCAAATAAGATCAGCCCCTGCAAGACGCCGCCTGGCCTCTGTTGTTCTAAAATCCACCTGGAGAAAATATGAGGTGGTGCTCTTCACTGACTTCGTTTTGTTTTCCTATCCACAACTGCACACAGAAATGAAATAGTATAGAAATTAACACATAAAAAAATGGACATTTATTGCTCATACGACTTTGTGGACTGAAAGTCTCACTACCTGAGGAATTTTTATGTTCCAAAGCAACATATCAAGCTCTGGCAAGATGCTATGGAACCAGGGAAACACATAACCCACAGAAGTATGTCTGAGTCAGAGCAGCCAAAAACCTATTCTCTTAGCAACTCTTATTCATGTCATCACCATTTTTTTCACCAAGAACAACTGGAGACTGATGTGACAATCTATTGCAGCCTCTACAAACCTATAAAAGACTTACCTTGTCATAGCACTCACTCTCAATAAATCTTTTTGCTTCTTTAGAAACTCCTAAAGAATGTCCCAGGTACCTATTTTATTATACATCGTGGTAGCAAACCTACGACACAGTGTATCACTCCCGTGTGGGTGGCAGGCATGATGGCACTCTTTCCCAATGAACCTGGAGCTGGTGAGAATCCTCGACACTTCCAATCTACCTGCAGATTAGCAGCCATGGCTAGTCAATCTGAATCGTCATAAAAATGGAAACGTCCCTGAGGTTCCTTTCATAGATCCTTGGCCTAGGTATCAGGAATCTGATTCCTCTAATGAAGAAGGTCAGGCCTAGAACAGATAAAACTTGGTGAAATTTCACAGTGAAGCCACTTCTTACATCAAGCCTAGGGTCCTTCCTGATGTTTCCCTATCCAACTTTACCTCGCTAGCTCCTGCAAGCAGTGTTCCTCTCTTCCCACGATGTTTCCAAAGTGTATCAAATCCTCTTATATTCTTTCAATTATTTGACCTTATGGGCACTGTGTCTTCTCCCTGCATCATTTTTTGGTGCCTCTTCTCACCTTCACTACCCCAGCTACTGAAGAGGATCTTCTGATGAGAGACTATAAGCTTGACGATCGAGCTAGTTAAATAGCATGAGCCTTTGGCAGATAGCTTCTGTTGTCCCTCAGCCTCGTAGTCATTATTCCTTTCCCTCCTTTCTACTCTTGGGGCTAGCAGTTTGTAAACTACATCTGCCAGGCATCCTTGCCAGCTTCTTGTTAGTTTATATCATTGGGAGGCATAACTGGGAATCTGGAAGGAGGGAGGAAGAAAAAGTATGTTTTTCCCATCTTTTGGTGGTATCTCCAACAGTGGTAACCATCCTGGCCTCCTACTCAGGCAGCTAGATTCCAATATCAATGTTGGTGGTCGGCAGTGGTGAGCTCCAAGTAGAACCATATTCTTTCTTCTGCAGCATTAGAGGTAGTTGTAGTAGTTTCCTGCAGTTACCAACTTGTAACTATCTCACTTTGATCATTCTAGTCCTTCTAACACCTTTGTCAGCAGTTATGTCTTTCAAACCCCTAATCTTGTAATGCCCAGAGAGGATTGTTTTCCTGATGTTGATCATGAAGATCAAACAGATTATTACTTGTGAGTCTCCTTCAAGAGGCTCTAAGAATCTGTAATAATTGTTATGAATTATAAACTGGAAGCAAACACTATCCGGCTCTCTCTCTTAGGCTTTACCATTATTTAAAGACTGAACACTCGATTATTTGCTAGAAGGGAAGTCAACCAACATTTGCATGTAAAGAGTCAGACGGTAAATAAACATTGTAGGGTTAATGGTTCATAGAGTCTGTTGTAAGTGCCCAACTCTGCTATTGCATCAGGAAAGCAGCCATTGACTATACATAAATAGGTGGGCATGGCCATGTTCCAATAAAACTTTATTTACAAAAATAGGCAGCAAGCCAGATTTTGTCCATGAATGGTAGTTTGTTGACTTCTGCTTTAGAAAGTCTAGGAAGAAAGGGTAGAACTGATAATTACTGAGGAGATAATCATTCATTTCAATCATCTAATTGTTATTCATGTATTCAGTTTTCTAGTCTTTTATCAGTTATTTATTGATACTGCTCTAGGTAACTGGAATACAATGGAGATTAATATATACACATTTCAAAGAAAGTATTTAATTTGATAGATTAAAGCACAAGAAAATCCAATTTTCAATAAGTCTGGAAATGGCCCTCAAACTCTAAATGCCAAGCCTTTCCCCGTTAACTTTTCCCCAATGATAGATTTGGTGCCACCTGTCTTTGTGTAATCCTCTAACTTAAGAAGTCCTCCTTTCATGCAATGAAAGGACATTTATTACGCAGATGAGCACTAGCTTTCCAATCTAAGTGCATGGCTTTAATCAGCCCCAAGAAACCCTTAAAACACACAGAGCCTCTAAACTGCATTATCCTCTGGAAAAAAAAAAAATCCTCTCCCCCATGCACAAAACAATTTCCTTGTTCTTATCATGGAAGAAACAAAAGATACCAACAGAATGCTTTCATGTACCCCCTAAATAATGCCTATAATTAAATGTACCATGTACGTGATCAAATAAAATTTCATTTGCTTTCCAGCTTCCTCTGAATAATACCATGATTTAGAAGATCAAAGCAACAGATCATTTTAAGTTTTTGAGATATTTTTTCAAGCACTAGCATCAATCTATCAAAAACAAAAATATCTTCCTCTATTCTGAAAGGGAACAATGGTAACTAAAGTTTCTCAAATCATCCCAAATCTAATTTTCAATTCACAATTCTATTTGGAACTTGTTTTCCTCTTGTCATAAAGTGGAGTTATTTCTGGAATTCAGGGTGACTTTTTTTGTTTTTTTCCACTTAGAAACAATTTCAAATCTAAAAAGACTGTGCAAAGAACTGCTATTATCCCCAGTTATCCAGATACCCCATTGAATGTTACCAGTTGTCCCAACAATAGTTTTTATGATGAAAGGATCTGGTCTGGTATCACATGTTGTTCCAAGTTTTCCCGTACCTCTGACTTCCTTTAACCTGCATTAGCTTACTCAGGCTTTTCTTGGGGTTCTTGATCTCGGCATTTTCAGAGATTACTAAGCAGTTATTTTGTAGAATGTCTTTCCATTTGGGATTGTCCAGTGTCCATGATTAGATCCAGGCCATCCATTTCTGGCTGGAATGTCACAGCAGTGGTATTGTGTTCTCACCACTTCCCATCAAGTGCCACATGATGCCGACTTTTCCATTACTGGTGGCCTTAATTTTGGTCACTTGGTATTAGCCAGTTTTCTCAACAATTACTTTTGCAATTAATATCTTGTGACAAGATTCTTTGAGTCTATGCAAAATCTTGTTTTACATCTCATTTCCATCCTTTAGTGTTCGCATCCACCAATGTTTCTCGCCCAGATTACTTGTGATGATTGTCAAATAATTGTAAACTCCATCATCTCATTTACACTTATTACTGAAATACAGAACCCTCCCCATCTATTTATTTATATCACTGAAGACACATGGATTCCTCTTCATAATCCTTTGCTATCTTTGGTTATATATACTTTCCAAGATTTCGTTGCCCTTCAAAGAGGTTTGTAACCTATTCAAAGTCGTGAGGTTGGTAAGTACTGGGATCAGGAATAAAACACGCGTTTCTCACCACCTTGATTTTTCAAATATATTTAAGCTTTTTAGAATAATGAAACAAGCCTTCCATGCTTCTGTGAATACTTAAAATTAAACATTGTGTGTTATTTTCTCTTCACCTTATAGAATAGGATTGTGTTAGATGAGCAAAAGCTAGGGTTTCAAATCTCATGCTGTTCATTGTGGACTGAAGGTGCCCCCACCTTCAACATATATGGAGGCCCTAAACCTCACCGTGATTGTGTTTGAAGGTGGGGCCTTTGGGAGGTAGTAAGGTTTAAATGAAGTCATACGGGCAGGGCCCTCATGATGGAATTAGTTTCTATATACTAGGAAGAGGGACGAGATCCCCTTCTCCACAATATAGGGTCCAATGAGAAGGTGACCCTCTATAAGCCTGGGAGATGTCCTCACCAGGAACTGGAACTTCTGGCACTTGATCTTGAACTTCCACCCTCCAGAACTGTGAAAAACATGCCTATTGTTTGAGCCACTCTGTCTGTGGCTGTGTCAACAGCCCAAGCTGGCTAAGACACTATTTTCACAAATCTAACAGTGACAAAATAAATTTAAAATAATTTTTTGCCATTTGCAGCAACATGGATGGACTTGGAGGGCATTATGCTAAGTGAAATGAGTCAAAAAATACTGTCTGATATCACTTATCTGTGGACTCTAAACACAACAAACTAGTGAATACAGCAAAAAAGAAGCAGACTCAGACATAAACTGGTGGTTACAGGTGGGGAAGGGGTGAGGGACAGTATAGAGGAAGGGGATTAAAAAGTACAAACTCTTAAGTATAGAATAAGCTACAAGGGTGTTCCATTGTGGCCCAGTGGTAATGAACTTGACTAGTATCCATGGAAATGCAGGTTCGATCCCTGGCCTTGCTCAGTGGGTTAAGGATCTGGTGTTGCTGTGAGCTGTGGTCTAGGTCTCAGATGCAGAGCTGCTGTGGTGTAGGCCAGCTGATGTAGCTTTGATTTGACCCTAGCCTGGGAACTTCCATATGCTGTAGCAGGTGTGGCCCTAAAAAGACAAAAATGAAATAAGCTATAAGGGTATATTGAACAACATAGGGAATATAGCTGATATAATAATTATAAATATTTCATAAGTTTTATAGGTTTAGTATAACAAAAATTGTGAATCACTGTATTTTATACCTGTAACTTATATAATAATTCATTAAATATAATGGAAAAGAACTACTGGTTCTATAAAAATTATCAAGAAACTCATGTACATATTTATAAAGTAATATCTCTATCTCTTAGAAGTTGACTGCTTTCTGGCACATTATCTTGAGAATGATAGACATTAATAGCAGGTGTATATTTTCTTCACAGCTTAGGAATTCCTGGTTTTCATAAAGCAAGTCCCCCTCTCCAATCTTATATCTCTAAGAGTATATTGGGAAGGGGGAATCTGAGAATAATGACTAGAAATAGAATAAAGAGAATCTATTGGTAACTTCCTCAATGTCATTTTTCTTCCCCTGCTACCATTTGCAAATGAAACCCAACCTGCACTTACAAGTTGAACTCCTATTTTGGGCATTTAGATAGAGTGAGCCATCCCACGGGAAACTGGGAGACACTGGGCTTCGTATCAGGAGCTTACAAGAGGACTCTGTGTGTTTGCTGCTGGCTCTGGTTTCTAGCTCTCTAGGTTGGCAGGGCCTTCATGTCCCGCATATCTGTAGGCTCAGCTCCTGTTGCTGGTCAAAAGTCTCAGATTTCTTCTTCAGTGACACCAAGGGCAACTGAGGACTTTGCTCAATGGTTACCACTCTCCAGAAAGGCAGAAGTGGAAAGAGCACAACCTGGAATCACAGAACCCTAAGTTCCCATCCCATCTCTGACGCTTCCTACTCTGATGTCTTGGGCACGTTTTTTCCTCAGTCTCACCCTTACTTTCTCACTACCATTTGCAAATGTTGGACCCCTTGGGAAGTAGTTATGAATGTTATAGACTGAATGTGAAATGATTCATACAGTAGAGACACGAGACCATGAAGATAGAATTTCTTCCAGACCTCAAAGAATGTGAAATCTGTCAAGAGGGCGAGCTATGCATTACACTAGGCTGGAACATCTAGAATTAAGATTATTATAAATATTTAAAAATCTAGAGGGAGTTCCTGTCATGGTGCAGCAGAAATGAATCAGACTAGGAACCATGAGGCTGCAGGTTTCATCCCTGGCCTCATTCAGTGGGTTAAGGATGTGGCATTGCTGTGAGCTGTGGTGTAGGTTGCAGATGTGGCTCAGATCCTGCATTGCTGCGGCTGTGGTGTAGGTCACAGACTCGGCTCAGATCTGTTGCTGTGGCTATGGTGTAGGCCAGCAGCTATAGCTCCGATTCAGTTCCTAGCCTGGGACCCTCTATATGCCTCAGGTGCAGCCCTAAAAAGCAAATAAAGATAAAAAAGGGTCTGGGTTGATGAGAGGTTTCCCAAGAGTGAGAACAGCTAACATGACTCTTTTGTGGCTATTTAGGACTTAGATGACTGGGGCGAAGGAAGCAGTGGAATGGTCTAGGTGTTTTCAGTTCAATTTAAATGATAAACAGTCATTTGAATGTCTACTAAGTGGCAGGAATTATGTTGGCACTTTAGATATGATAGTAGGAGCTCCATTGTGGCTCAGTGGTAGCAGACTGTTTGGACAAGACAGTAGTGGAAGAGGATTGCTAGAGAGACATTCTTTGTGATGTCAGCAGATCCCTGAAGTTGATCCAGAGCCATCCAGTTTGATAAAGAAGAGAGGGAGTTTCCTTGTGGCCCAGCAGGTTAGGGATCCTGTTTAGTCACTGCAGCCGCTCAGGTTGCTGCTGTGGCATGGGTTTGATCCCTGGACCAGGAACTTCTACATGCCACATGCGCTGCCAGAAAAACCCAAAAAACAAAACAGCAGCAGCAGCAACAACAAAAAAGAAGTGGAGAAAGGTCAACTCAAGTGAAAGGAACAATACAAATGAAGTCAGGGAGGCAGGAAATACTTTGTGTGTAGAGAAAACTATAAGCAAAATATTGATATTGGTCGAAGAGAGAGAAAGCAGCAAGGATAATTCTTGAGATCTGGGTTGAGCCAGTACATAGAGGGCCCTGTATTATCACGTTAAGAAGCTTAGGCTTTCACTCCGTTTTCCATCATCTACTAAAATAGTGCATTTCATGGTGTTGTCAGGCCATTGGTTGAGGTGAATGGTATATAATCACCCTAATTGCAATGGGCAGGCACATAAATTCACAGTACTATGTACAGAAAATGTAAATGAGAATTAAGTTATTACCAAATTGCAAAAGTATTGGAGTAGTAGTTTCTAAACTGAACTACCAGCTCAAGCAAGCATGTCAAGATTGGTTGGAAGTTCAAGGTGGCGTTTCTGATTTTTGGATACTCACAGATTAGAAGATCAAGCAAAAAAAGATTTGTTGCAAGATACATTTCCATGTTAATCATAATTGCAAACATTTAAGCTACAATCTGTAGTAGGCTAGCACTTTCTGTTTAAAATAAGACAAATATGACGGTCTTTGCTCTCAAGGATTTTAACAAATGGATTCCAAAAAAGAGTTCAGGGAACTACATATAAGAATGTATTGGAGTTCCTGCTAGGGCACAGAAGATTCAAGATCCCGTATTACCACAGCTGGGGTGCAGGTTGCAGCTGCAGCTCATATTCAGTCTCTGCCCCCGGAGTTTCCATGGGCTGCTAGGTGCAGCCAAAAATATGTACATACATATAGGCTTCAACACAGAACAAAATTTCTTCCCCAGCCCAGTAGTCCTCCTTCACAGGAACAAGGAGGCATTCCAGAGATTGTCCAAGTACTAGCAGTTCATACAATTCCTTCCTTTAAAAAAAAAAAAAAAATCATTGTTCCTTCGCCATCCCCAGCTGGCCTCTTGAGATGTGTTGATGGCAAATACAGGAGGAGCCTGAGGACTCTGATACCCATAAGCAATTAGCGAACAAGGCTATTTGAGGCGCATTCTTTTCTGCTGACGTTGGCATCAGGAAAGGGCAACTCTGCTTTTCTATAGCAGGACCCTCAAGGCCCTGTGAGGACGGAGCAAGGGAAGGACTAGTGGGCCCTTGAAGTGCCGAAGTCTGTGTCCCCAGACACTGCTTAGAAAGGGCCTTATTTTTGGCCTTCTGCCCTTCTCCAGTTTCATTTCCACCGAAGAGTGGCTTGAACTCTGTGACCTTTCCATCAACACTCGTGGCTAAAATTAAATTGCAGAGGGCAGGCGAAGAATGAGCTCAAGCCCTTTCTTAAAAGCCATCCTGATAAGCATCCCTGTACCAGGAAGGAAAGGAGAAATTCCTTCAAGAAGATGGGCATCCGGAAGGGAAACAAAAGTTTACACTCTAGTAGATGATGAGGGATTCAGAATGAATCCTGTTCTCAAGGAGCATAAACTCTAGAGATAATCTGAGGCTTACACAGTGAATTCCATTACCAAGCATCCTATGACAAAGTCTGGGTGTGATTAAAGGCAGAGATGATAATTTCTATTAATGGAGTTCCCATTGTGGCTCAATGGTAATCAACCCGACTAGTATCCATGAGGACATGGGTTCAGTCCCTGGCCATGCTCGGGGGGTTAACGATCTGGTGTTGCTGTGAGCTGTGGTGTAGGTCACAGATGCAGTTCAGATCAGGGGTTGCTGTGGCTGTGGCGTAGGCTGGCAGCTGCTTCTCCGATTTGACCCCTAGCCTGGGAACTTCCATATGCTGTGGGTGTGGCCCTATATATATATACACATATAAAATATATATTAATATATAGTTATATAATACAAATATATAACCAATGAAAACCCTGTGATATGCACATTTCTAGTAGGTGTTGGAAACCTGAAAGTATACATATATAATGACAATAATTGCTATTGCTTATATGACTCAGTTTTCACATATCAACTCCTTTCATAAGTGTAATGCTAGTTGATTATTGCAGCATCCCTCTGCCTTATAATGTGGTCCAACCCATTATTTTTCCATTTGAAAGTGGAAGAAACTGAAGCCCAGGTAGACAAAGAGTATTGGCCAAATTAACAGTGTCTGCAAACAATGTAAGTCTCTTCATTTCGAAACACTATACTTTGATCCAAAATAAAACGCTACCCAGGGTAGAGAAAGTAGAGTTGAATTCTGACTGGTACTAGGCAGTGATAATTCGGTGGTAGTTACAAATAGATCCTGTGGCCTGGATTACATAATCTATAACATATTATGATTTGTTTTTATTCATCTGTTTACAGTGTAGGCAGAATGTTAAGTCACACAAACATATTTTCTGAATGGTTAGGAAGTTAACTCTTCCATTCATGTGTTTACTTATGATTCTTTCTAGTCACCTCTTTTTCAAATGCTTTCCCATTCCCTCTACTCATGGCTTATACAATTCAAGATAAATTTGATATGGTGAGTCACTGGGAACCCCCTTTTATCCAGTCAGGAGGCCAAATCCAAAGGAAAGTAAACCCCTTGCTTGGGCAGATTCCAGAATGTTAAAGTAAACACGAAATTCCAAGATGGAAGCAGTTGTCTTTTTAAGATGCTCCTACCCACTATCAAGTGCTATGACTAACTTCCTGGAAATACTTACAAACGCTCTTGCAGAGAGAGCCAGAGACATTCTGTGTCATTCTTTATTACAACTGAAAATGCCCTTTGCTCAGCCCCAGGTGAAAAATAAGTCTGTCATCTGCAGAAAGAGAAATCTCTTTGGTTCCTCAATGCAAGGATGTTTTGTTGCTCAGTTAAATTCACCTCTCCACAGTGAGTGTGTGTTGCATAAGGGATCACTAATTACTTGTGAAAAAAATGAATGGAGAGCAGTAAGTGCTCTGATACTATTGAAACTGTCCATAATATGAGCTATGAGGCATAAAGTAAATGCAAATGCTGTTTTTGATGTTTCTAATATCTGACTCGAATATTAAAGTCAGTGTGACATGTGTGGCAGAAGGACTAAGCTGGTATTTACTGGCACAAGTTCAAGCCTGGCTCAATCACTGACCTTGATAAAATATCTTAATTTGTCTGGACCTCACATGTCCCTTATCAACTTTCCCCCCAACAATATGGAAGGTTCAGATAAGAAAGTTCTCAGAGTCCTTCTAGCTTCAAATACCTATTACTATATTTCAGAGTTTGTAACATAAGTCATAATTTGATTGATTCTGACAACAATCCCCGGTTTTTTCTCCCTGAAAAAAACTACTAGTCAACCCCAATAAACATACCTTTGTCGTTTGGGCCTGTATTTTTTCCTGGTAAAGCAATCACAGCTATAGTCAACCATTGCTTCTTATTCTAAACATGGCTTAGGATTATGTCCTTCTCCGTGTCCTAAGGTAGTGTCATTATCGAATCCCTAAGTCTTACTCAAGGAGAGATAAGGCTGGAAAGGACTTGCCCTGGGAGCAAGAAGAGCAGCCCAAGAATTAGGGACTATGAGTTATGTGATCTTTAGCACTTTTGTTCTACAAGGTGGATTAACTTAAATAGAGTGAGCTCTTGTCTCTGTAACTTATGGGTTGGCTTCTTTTCTTTCTGTACCTGAGCCTTGTGGGGTGGGAAGGCAATAAAGCTGTAACCTGGCCAGCTCAAAAGGCCATTGTCATATGAACAGAATTATCATTAAAGGATAAGGAGTAAGTGCTTTGTTTGGTGCTACTTAAACGTCTTAGGAATAAGAGCTATGAGGACTAGGGGAAGTGGAAATGCCATGCATGGTGCTTCTAATAATTGATTGCATTAGAAAAATCAGCGTGATATAGATGACAACTGAATTGCTGTTAGAAGGCATGAGCTCAGAGTTCCCATCGTGATGCAGAGAACCATGAGGTTTCGGGTTCAATTCCCTGGCCTTACTCAGTGGATTAAGGATCTGGCATTGCCATGAGCTGTGGTGTAGGTCGCAGACACAGCTCGGATCCTGTGTTGCTGTGGCTGTGGTATAGGCCAGCAGCTGTAGCTCCCATTCGATCCCACCCCTGGGAACTTCCATATGCCTCAGGTGAGGCCCTAAAAAGCAAAAAAAAAAAAAAAAAAGCCATGAGTTCAAATCTGGCTCAGTCACTGATGTTCAGAAAACATTTTAATTTGTCTGGGCCTCAGTTTCAATACCACTGTGGAAGTAGAATGAGAAGGAAACTATTTTCTGGAATATTCCTATTATGTGGCAGGCATTTTGTCATACTTTATTAAATTTAATCACCTCTGCAAAGAATCATGAAGGAATTATTGACCCCAGATTTACTCATAAGGAAACTAGAACTGAAAGGGATTTAATAATTTCTCCAAGTTACTACTAGAAAGTAGAGATGACTTCTGGTCTTTCTGAATGAGGGCTCTTTCTATATAGCACTTGCTACCTCTTAAAAAGAAAATTTTATCTAAAAAAAATGAAAATTTCCAGTCTTGGAATAAAGGGAGAACCAGAAAATAAAAGGATAAAATGACACCTATAACCTTGAGGGCTTTTTGCCAAGAGGGAAGTTTTCAGGGGAAGATGGAGAAGGATGTTAAATGAATGCCAAAACTTTTTACAGTTACAACAGCCAGTGTATTTCCAATATAACCCATTGTCCTCCTTATGAAAATAATAGATCTCGGAGTTCCCGTCGTGGTTCAATAGTTAACGAATCCGACTAGGAACCATGAGGTGGTGGGTTCGATCCCTGGCCTTGCTCAGTGGGTTAAGGATCTGGTGTTGCTGTGAGCTGTGGTGTAGGTTGCAGATGCGGCTTGGATCCCACGTTGCTGTGGCTCTGGCGTAGGCTGGTGGCTACAGCTTCGATCAGACCCCTAGGCTGGGAACCTCCATATGCCACGGGAGAGGCCCAAGAAATGGCAAAAAGACAAAAAAAAAATTAAAAAATAAAAATAATAGATCTTTATTATGAAAAACCCAGGAGGAAATAAGCAAAAAAAAAAAAAATTCCCGTATTATCAACATTTTGATATTTATCATTCTACTTCTGGAGTAAATAAATTTTTCTAGCCGTCAATATGTACCTTTTCACGGTGAGATCTCATTTACTAGGACAGTATTGATTCAAAATTATTCATAAACTAGAGATAGGCTAGATTATATCTGGCTTATAATAGGAATTGAATAAATATTTGTTGAATGAGTGTATGATTGAAGGAATGTGTTAATCATACAATTTGTGAAAAACAGAGGATTGGCAAGGCTTTAGGTGAGATTCAACATATAGGTTGAACACTCATTGGGTCAAGGCTTACCCCAAGCCACAGAATACATAAAAATAAGATTAAAGATAAGGCTCCTAACCTTAAGAAACTTAAAAAAAAAAACCACTCTGCCAGGACATGGAATATCAAACATTTGACAAGGCGCTTTCAAATCATAATGGTGTAAGAAAGAAAAAAAGTACTTAAACATTCTTAGGAATTCTTTCACTCAATACCAATGAATATAAAAAACATGACTTTAGCTGTGAGTTGCAGGAGTATATTACAATTAACCCTTGATTTTTAAATTGTATTGGAGTATAGCTAACTTACAAATTGTGTCAGTTTCAGATGTACAGCAAAGTGGATCTGCTATACATATACATATATCCATTCTTTTTAGATTCTTTCCCCATACAGGTTACGGCACAGCATTAAGTAGATTTCCCTGGGCTATGCTGTTAGTTATCTGGTTTATGTGTAGAGGTATAAAGACAACATCGTGTTTATCTGTTTAAAGGTAGTCTCCTGTGAGTAAGAAACTAGGACAGACATTCTACGGTCCCTTTGGGTCTCTCTGTGTTAACGCACTCAGGTACCTTTGGCTTCCACCTTCCTCAGCTATTACATAAAGGAGTCAAAGGACATAGGATGTTTCAAGAATATCAGCTTTAGAACTAGAAGCCTCCTTTCTTTCCAGTTCTGTCCTCACTACTCACTGAATCACAAGGTTACAGACACATAACTAAATTTTGGGTGGTCTAAATGGGATCACTGTTTTCCCAAACTTCAGACATTTAGTCATAATATTTGCAATTTTGCCAAATTCATGTGTCACCCAAGCACCAACTCTGTGGTCTCTATATACCCCTTATCTCAGCATTTTTCACCTTGCCCTCTACAGCTAAAATCTGTGCAGTCACTGGTTTGATGCTTTAGTCCTCCTTTCTAATAGATGGTAGGATATACTGTACGTACACTCATGAAAGTGGAATGTGTATGTGATGACTAAAATCACTTTGCTGTATTACCAGATATTTACAAGATCACACTTTGGATCCAGAGGAATAGCCAAAACAGTTAATAGCTACTTCAGGATCAAGAGTCTATGCTCAGATGATCATTAGTGAAAAAACTTGAAAACATTTAAGATTTCAATATCTGTTTATACTTTAATAGTCTGTGGTTATTGTTTTAATATCATAGAGGGAAAAAATCAGATACCATATATATATATATATAAAATCTATTTATGATCACCATATATATATATTGTATATATATAAAATCTATTTACGATCTGTCAGCTCTCTATCAATCATATCTTAACCCATTATCTCCTCTGCCTCCTACTTTTTTCTTAGAACAAAGGAATATTTTGCCACTCCCCGCCTTAAAAACTTTAACGGTGTCTCAGAATCTGCAGAATTCCATGTGAACATGTTAGTGCAGTCTTCAAGACCTTTTCAAGTTTGGCTTTTTGAATATGAACGAACTTTTTTCACCCTCATATTTATTAATCACCTTAAGAGAAAGGTTAACTCAGAGCCCCCTAAATGTATGCTATGTATGCTGTCCTGCTAGCCTTTGCCTTTGTTCATGACATCCTCTGCCTGTTTCACCATGTGAAATCCTATTTATCCTTCAGCGAGTGCTGGTGGAAGCTGGTAGGTGGATTTCTGATGAGCTCTCCATTGTCTATATACCTTTGCTCATTGTTTCTTTCTTACTTTTCATATAATTTTTATTTTTTCCATTATAGTTGGCTTATAGTGTTCTGTCAATTTCTACTGTACAGCAATATATATATATACAGCTATATATATATGTACAGATATATATACATTCTTTTTCCCACATTATCCTTCATCATAAATGACCAGATATAGTTCCCTGTACTATTCAGCAGGATCTCATTGCTTATCCTCTCCAAATGCAAGAGTTTGCATTTATTAACCCCAGACTCCCAGTCCATTCCCCCCCCACCTTGGGAACTACAAGTCTGTTCTACAAGTCCATGAACTTCTTTTCTGTAGAAAGGTTCATTTGTGCCATATATTAGACTCCAGATATAAGTAATATCACATGGTATTTGTATTTCTCTTTCTTACTTAGTATGAGAGTCTCTTGTTACATCCATGTTGCTGTAAATGGCATTATTTTGTTCTTTTTTATGCCTGAGTAGTAGTCCGTTGTGTATCTATACTTTTTAATTAGGCAAATAACTTGTTATTCAAAGATTAATATTTGATATGCAAGGGGTGGATGGGATGTTGAAAAATTAGTTTCTCTCTCAGTTCTGTCACTTTGTAACAGTGTAGTCTTGCATGTGTCATGTAGCCTCTCAGACACAGACCCTCCTAATTCATAAACTATTTAGGAAAAGTACTGTATTAGGTTTTACTTCTTCCATCAGGTCTCCCCTCATTCCCTTGGACTGGAGTACTTGGCTATCAGTGAGGTCTCAAAGCAAACTCTGTGTATTCTAATAGTATTATTTGCTTTCTTGTTTGTTTCACTCACAGATTGTAAGCTTCTTGAAGGCAAAGAAATATATGATGCTTGTCATTGTTTCTTTGGTGTCTAAGGGCAGTGTATATATCCCTTAAAAATACACGTAGGTGGGATGAGTGAATGCATGAATGAATGAATGTGTTAGTTTGTCTATTTCAGAGTTGTGATGATTAAACAAAAAGAGATAATGTACGTAAGGAATGCTGTAAAGGGCCGCTATGGAGAACAGTTTGGAGATACCTTAGAAATCTATACATAGAACTTCCACATGACCCCACAATCCCACTCTTGGGCATATATCTGGACAAAACTCTGCTTAAAAGAGACACATGCACCCGCATGTTCATTGCAGCACTATTCACAATAGCCAGGACATGGAAACAACCCAATGTCCATCAACAGAGGATTGGATTAGGAAGATGTGGTATATATGCACAATGGAATACTACTCAGCCATAAAAAAGGAATGACATAATGCCATTTGCAGCAACATGGATGGAACTAGAGACTCTCATACTGAGTGAAATGAGTCAGAAAGACAAATACCATATGATATCACTTATAACTGGAATCTAATATCCAGCACAAATGAATATCTCCACAGAAAAGAAAATCATGGACTTGGAGAATACACTTGTGGCTGCTCAACGGGAGAGGGAGGGAGTGGGAGGGATCGGGAGCTTGGGGTTATCAGACAACTTAGATTTACAAGGAGATCCTGCTGAGTAGCATTGAGAACTTTGTCTAGATACTCATATTGCAACAGAACAAATGGTGGGGGAAAAAATGTATACATGTAAGGATAACGTGATCCCCGTGCTGTACAGCGGGAAAAAAAATTTTTTTAAAATAATAAAAAGAATGCTGTAGAGGAATCTACTAGATATTAGCTAAAAAAGAAGTCTGAAATATAAAATGTGGTAACTATGAGATGGGGTGGTCAAAAGAAATAGAAACCAAGAATAAAAAGCCTCCCCTGTATGTTAACATTGAATTATTAGCTTTTATTAAGTTACAATAACCTCAAGTCCCAATGACTCATGGGGAGAATCATATAGTATAATAAGTTGCCTTTGAAAAGAGAAAGCAAGCTTCAAATATTCTTCTGCATGAAGGAAAATGGCATATTTAATTAGTAGATCTGGAACTGCTCATTTAGTGCCAAACCATGAGTAGAAAGGATAACAGAGCATAGTCTGATGAATATAGCATCTTCTTTCTGGGGGAAAAATGGCATAGAAGTCTACTTTGTGCTCTGTTCTTTGTACATATGCATCAGTAAACAGATACACACACATTCACTTCTCCATTGTCGTTTACTGAGCCTGATGGACAGTGTAATTAAGAAAACATTCTGTGTAGGGTGGATGTGGGTGTGTGCGCATGTGTGTACACATGCTGCTCAACCCACATTTATCTTTTCAGTAACAATATTCTAATCTTATTCTGGGGATCTATGCAATTCCTCTCCTATCTCAGTGGTTCTGGAGGGGATCCACATTTTGCTGAAAATTGGACCATGTAACTTAAGTCTAAGCCAATTAGTATATCCTTCTTTCTTTTAGCTTCATACATTGAAAGCACAACCCAATTAAAATCAATGATAAGTGATTTTTTTTTCCCCTGAGGATCCTGGATATGAGCCTAGAAGTTACTGGAATTCATTTTATATCTATGTGGAAAGAGCCATCTGAAAAATGTATATGATTGAGGTGAAGGGGAGGTGAGAACTGGAGAGAGAAAAATTTGGAATCTGATTTTGATTACACTGTGAGAAAATTTAAAACCAGCTATATTTGAAGCCATTTATATGCTTGGACTTCTCAGTTAAATGTAAGTGATTTTTCAAGACAATTTGCATCACTTTTAATTGCTTACGATCAAAAATATCCCAGGAAGGCTGTAAGAATAGTCTTCAACCTAAAGCACTTACAGATTAGAAGGTATTAGATTTGTAGACAGATCATTGCAACTCATCAGGGAAATGTCTAGAACACATTTGTGGAAAGGAGGACACACACATGAGACGTAGGAGAGTCAGAGAAGATGATAGGGGAGAAAAAACATGTTCCGGTTGTCTTTGGAAGAATAGGTGGGTCATTGAGTCAAAGAAGAGGGGAGAAATTATTCAGAGGAACAAGTGTGCATGGAGATTTGAAGGGGCCATAAGTACTTCAGCATGGCTGGATGGTAAACTGGCTTTAAAGGAGAGGTTGATGCCAGATCTTAAAAGCCGTGAGTGCCAGGGTTGTTCCAGGTGTGGGGAAGAACCGTTAAAGAATTTTGAAGAGTGGAGTGACCCTCCTTCACTTTGAGGAGGATGGATTTAGAGGCAGGGAGGACAATTAGAACACCATTGCCTCAACCGAAAGAAGAGACAATGTAAGTTTACAAAGATTATACTAGTGAAAGTAGGAGCAAACGCTAAGGATCATGGTCCTTTCATGAATTCAACTTCCTTTGTCTAATAGGAAGACCACTTTGTCTTGGCAAAATACTCTTAGAATCGGCGAAATACTCTTTCCTGTCATGTGTATGACTAAGAATCTAGAGCCAGAATTCAGGTCTCTATGATGCTCCGTCACATATTAGCTGAGTGGTTTTTGGTCGTTACTTTAACTTTCTGTACCACAGTTCCTTGTCTGAAAAATGGGGGGTGATCTCAGTAACCACCTCATGATGTTTGCTGTGATAAATAAATCAATACAAGCAAAATGCTTAGAAGAATTCCTAGCACATGGAAACCATTCCACAAATATGAGACAAGATCATTTGACTCTGCTTTCACCATTACTACATCCACTTACATCAGATAGTTGTTAATCGCTTCCCCTCTTTGATTTTTACAGGTGGAGAAACTGAGGCTCAGGGAAGTCATGTGATTGATGGGCCATGTAAACAAATGTAGTCAGTAGCCCGACTCGGATGTGAATCAGCCATTTGTTTGCCTCTAAAACCAGTAGTTCAACCTTTGATGCAGCATCTTCCTTCTGTCTTGAGTAATGATTTCCCTGTGACTCTAGAAGAATTTCCTGTACTTGACTTAGAATGACTGCATCCTTTGTAAAGTCACTCTCTGGCAGCCCAGATTTTTCTTATCTTTTTGCCATGATTCTGTTGGAGACCTAGAACGGGGTGCTTGATAGCTGAGATTCTGCGTCAGATTTTCAGTTTATCTACAAGTACGTGGTAACAAATTCTTTTCACTAAGAACCAGAAGGGCTAAAGTTGCCCAGGTGCTGGAAATTTATAAGATTAAGGATTGTATCCTGGTAGAGCAGGTGGTTTCATTGTCGTGTTTGTTGTTGATGATGATGCTTTGGTTAGTAACCAATTTTTAATTGCTCCCTTCTCTACTTGACCAGAGTATAAAGGTGAGATAGAAGGAAAGAAAGAAAGGAAAGAGAAAGAAAAATAAAAATGGTGCTGGGAGCTAGGGTTAGGGGGGGTAGTTAAAGCAAAATCAGAGTACCAACCAGATTAGTAAATTTATACTATGTCCTATCTGCTCTGGAATGCTACCTGAAGTTCAAGGCACTGCTGAGCATAGCAGTTCTGAGCAGGTAATGGTGGTGAAGACTGTAGGCTTCTGTAGGGCACATATATCCCTATAAGAATTTAAGTTCCTCAATATCAAATCATAAAAGGTTGAGACTGACACCCTCCCAGATCCCCACAGGTAGAACTTTGGCCAATTTAGGTCCCTGATAAATGTTTGTTGAATACAGTATTAAAGAATAAGCAAAGATGATGGTTACAGAATTTCTATTTGAGATGATAAAAGAGTTACAGAAAGAGATACTGATGGTGGTTACACAACAGTGTGAATGAAATTAATACCACTAAACTATACATTGAAAATGTTAAAATGGCAAATTACATGCATAGATAACTCTTTTACAACAATAAATTAAGGAATAAGCAAAAGAATGAGTGAATACATGCAAAGATAAGTGGGTGGGAGAACAGATGAACACACACGCAAATGAACAAGTGAACAAATGACTGAATTTCCCATGTGTTTTCAAGGATTAAGTAGGTTCCATAGAATGCCAAGTGCAAGTGTTGGTCTCACACAGCATGGGACTCCGGCATGCTAAAAAGAAAAGAATAAACTGCATTGTTTTATTTAGAGGAACAGCTGTTGATCATGAGCAGTCAATTTTTTCCTAATGGCCATTGAGAGAAGCCCTAGTACGTCACAGATTTGAGTGGTGCCAAAAATGGCTGGAGCCCTCTTAGGGCTTCATGTGGCTGGTCTGTCAAACAACATTGCTTAAGTGTTTGGAGGAATAGCGAGTCTACTCTCAAACTGGACCATATGGACTAGAACAGAGAGACCACTTTAAACCTTTTCTCTTAGGAAAAAAAAAAAGGTTTTCTCTAATAAAGACACAAAAGGCAAGGCCATAAACTGAAAAGGTTATAATAAATTACAGTGTGCTCTCATAATGAAAAAAACTTGTCGGTTTAGATTCATGCTGTGTCCTCAGCATGAATTTATAAGGCTTTATAAGATTAAGTTTTCTTAATCTTATAGAGACTGAGAGATTACATGAAACAGGACGCTACTGGTGAGGGGGTTTGGTATTTTACACTTGTCACACATACTCAGGTTGCCTGCAGGGTGGTCAGGCTTCCATTTAAAACTGTTGAGAGGAAAGGGTTAATGATTCTCCCTGGCATCCCATGAGCCTTTTGTCTGGAATGGAGCTCTAATCTGCAACATTTCGTTAGAAACTTTTCCTTATTTAGGAAGACTGTGAAAGGCAGCAGGATATAGTGGAAAGAACATGGGATTTGAAGTTATATGAATTCAGCTGAGGGCTAGGACAGTTTTTGTGCTGTCAAATTTCTTAGGCTTTTAAGCCTCAAGGTTTTTGTTTGGTTTTGGTTTTGGTTTGTTTGTTTTCATGGTGGCGCCCACGGCACATGGAAGTTCCCAGGACAGGGATTGAATTCAAGATGCAGCTGTGATCTACACCGCAGGTGTGTGAATAGGGGATTCTTTTAACCCACTGCAATGGGGCTGGGGATTAAACCTGCAACTCCACAGTGACCTGAGCCACTGCAGTTGGATTCTTAACCCATTGCACAACAGCGGAAACTCCTGAAGCCTCAGTTTTGATTGCAAAAATCAAACCCTTCCTTTTAGAGTATGCAGTAACACTAAATGTAATACTTAGTGCACAGCAAACATAATAGATATCCTTTGATGTTAATTTAAGAATAACAAGAGTGGGAGTTCCCGTCGTGGCGCAGTGGTTAACGAACCCGACTAGGAACCATGAGGTTGTGGGTTCGGTCCCTGCCCTTGCTCAGTGGGTTAACGATCCGGCGTTGCCGTGAGCTGTGGTGTAGGTTGCAGACTCAGCTCGGATCCCGCGTTGCTGTGGCTCTGGCGTAGGCCGGTGGCTACAGCTCTGATTCGACCCCTAGCCTGGGAACCTCCATATGCCATGGGAGCGGCCCAAAGAAATAGCAAAAAGACAAAAAAATAAATAAATAAATAACAAGTGTGGAGTTCCCATTGTGGCTTAGCAGTAATGAACCTGACCAGTATCCATGAGGATGCTGGTTCGATTCCTGGTCCCACTCAGTGGGTTAAGGATCTGGCATTGCCCTGAGCTGCAGTGTAGATTGCAGATGTGGCTTGGATCCTGCATGGCTGTGTCTGGGGCGTAGGCCGGCAGCTGCCGCTCCAATTCGACACCCCCCCCCATTAGTAAATAAAAAATAAAACACTGATTTTTGGTGATGATCCTTTCACTGACTTTTCAGAAAACGTTGAGAAATTTACTTCATTTTTTCTAGGTCTTCCTCTTTATTTACATGAATTGATGGGACATGATGAGTTTTAGAATCCTCCTTAGCTCTGACATTTAAAACAATCTATCTTGAGTCCAGGTCAAGTGTTCAGGGTGGCTTTTCAGTTTCCAGAATTTGGTAGTTGACTGGGGAGTTAGTTGACTAAGAAGGAAATGGACTCTAATACTTTTACATGCAGATCAAAACCTTTTCAATACGCATCAAAAGCCCAGGTCAGGGGAAGCACATTTCTTCTGCATATTTTGTCCTTAAATCCAATCCACAAGCAATTTAAGGTTGACTGAAATGATGACCTGGATGCCACTCAGAGGTCCCTTTGATTGGAATGGTAACCCTTAGTGTCAGAGCTGGAGTGAGCACCATGAGTAATCAAAGAGAGAAGCCACAATATCCCACAGATATCAGGAAGTAGGTCCACCCACTGCATGAGTAGAGAAAATAGTGAGGCAACCACCTCACCCTCCACACAGCCCAACAAATATCGGAGTCGTCTTGACTCCACCTCTTTTATGCCAATCTGCTAATCCCATCCTTCCACAAATCCTGTTGGACTTTTTTTAAAATTTATTTTTATTTATTTTTTAAAATTTTTATCATTTATTTATATATATATATATATTATACTGTACAGCATGGTGACCCAGTTACACATACATGTATACATTCTTTTTTCTCACATTATATGTTCCATCATAAGTGACTAGATAGAGTTCCCAGTGCTACACAGCAGGATCCCATTGCTAATCCATCCCGAAGGCAACATTCTGCATCTATTTACCCCAAGTTCCCAGTCCCTCCCACTCCTTCCCCTTCCCCTCCCACTCTTTCCCCTTCCTCCTTGCCAACCACAAGTCTATTCGCCAAGTCCCTGATTTTCTTTTCTTTGAAAAGTTTCCTTTGTGCCGTATGTTAGATTCCAGATATAAGTGATATCATATGGTATTTGTCTTTCTGACTTAAACTTCACTCGGGATGAAGTTCCACCCGTGTTGCTGCAAATGGCATTATTTCATTCTTTTTTATGGCCAAGTAGTATTCCATTATGTATCTGTACCACATCTTCCTAATCCAGTCATCTATCAGTGGACATTTGGGTTGATTCCATGTCTTGGCTATTGTGAATAATGCTGCAATGAACATGTGGGTGCATGTGTCTTTTTTAAGTAGAGTTTTGTCCGGATAGATGCCCAAGAGTGGGATTGTGGGGTCATACGGAAGTTCTATGTATAGATTTCTAAGGTCTCTCCAAACTGTTCTCCATAGTGGCTGTACCAGTTTACATTCCCACCAACAGTGTAGGAGGGGTCCCTTTTCTCCACACCCCCTCCAGCATTTGTTCTTTGTGGACTTATGAGTGATGGCCATTCTGACCGGTGTGAGGTGGTATCTCATGGTAGTTTTGCTTTGCATTTCTCTAATAATCTGAGACCTTGAGCATTGTTTCAAGAGTTTGTTGGCCGTCTGTATATAACTTCTTGATACCACTGGAATCCATCCAGTTTTCTCAAACCTCTCTTACCTCAGTCCAAATCTTGGGCCACTTCAACAGATTCTAACTGGACTTGCAGCCTCTAATTTTCATCCTTCACAAGCCATTTTCCAACATGTTGCACTCCAGTAAAACTTTCAGTGGCCTCCATTATTCTTAAGGAGCAATTTGAGCTTCTTTACTGAAAGTGGTTCTTTTACCGAGGTATGAGATTCCATACTTCAGGCCTTGCTTACTTCTGTGCCACATCCCCAACCACCCATCCCTTCCCATACTTCACTCCATCCGTCCCAAACTACCATCTGGTCCTCCAGACTGCTGTCATTTGACTCAATTCCTCATCTTCACACACCTGCTTTCGCTTTCACATACATTGTTGCTCCTTCTTCTTTCTCCTCCTCAACTTCCAAATTCTGCCACAATAATTCCCCCTGATTTTTCTGATCTCACCTTAGACATCACAATGTCCAAGAACTCATTTCTTTCCCCACATTATCCCTCTCTCCAGACATAATTATAGGGTCCTAATGTTCTTTTATCACCTCCGTCGTCACTCCCCCTTTATTGTATTTTACTGTTACTGTTTAATTGCATATTTCCTGCATTGGATGCCCAGTGAAAGCAGGGACTCTGATAGTCTTATTCATTGTAGAGTTTTCTTGGCATGGAGCATAGTAAATAAAGCATATAAGTAGACTTAAATGCGTAAATGAAAAATCAATTGGGCTAAGCCTTGTACATAGTACTTTTTCTTTGACCTTGGGAAAAATCACTGAAGATTGTGGACTCTTACTGTTCTCAACAGAAAAATAAATGTGAATTCTCTGGCTTCTTTGATTCTTCGCTGAGAGGACTTTATGAGATCAGGTATGAGAAATATGGGCAGTGGCATCTGATATGGACAAGCTGGGATTGACCATTGTTATTTATTTGCTTTCTTCTGTAAGATGTATCAGTGTTAGTTCCAGGAGGAATGGGAGGGTAGGGCCTCTGAATTCTTTGCAGTCTAGTTCGAGGGAAATGGCAGCTTGCTGACTGCTATTAAAATGATTTCTTTGAATTTGAGTCTGATTTCTGTCAGTCCTATTAGATCGTACCTTCCAAGAAGAGCCATTTATTTTTGAAAACAAGTTGTACTCTGTGTACTATTACTTAACTCACCAGTACCACCTGCTTGGCTGTTGTGCCTGATGTGAATCAGGAGGAAAAGGGTTTTTTTCTTTTGGTATCTCCTGAAGAAAAGGCAGGATCCAAAACAAGTCAGGAAGGTGGAGAGTATCTGTGGACAGGCAATTGAGTGATTTATGTCCCAGGTCTCATGTTGACAAGTCACTAGGAGAATGAGAGTTGGCCTGGAGCCAAGAGTGAGTCACCCTCTCAGACTCTGAACTCTGTGCTCCCTGGACCGGCACGTCATTATCCTAGGGACACACGCTGAAGAGATGACAACTTGGTTTGGCTGTTCGAGGAATCCTCTAGATTCCAAAGAAAAAGCAGCATGCTTCATAGCATAACGGTTAGAACTGTTGGGACTGGGCAGATGTGTCAGATTTGGCATATCCATCCCTAGGTATTTATGTGTTGATCAGAAATGTACATCTATAATCTGTGTATGTGTATGTGCGTATATGCCTTAGAATGAGTTTGTCCTGGGTGTACCAAGTCTGTGCATCTGGACAGTGACTGACGCAGAATGAAGAGCGTAGACAGAGAATACATGCATGAGATATAAACCCACAAGGCAGGGTGCCCTCCAAATAATCTTAAAGCAGACTCTGGTTGAAGTACTATTCTCTTTAGCTGCCAAAAAAAGGATTTATTTCTTGGAAACTAGCAAGGCAATAAAAGCTGACCCTCAATTTCCTATAATAACAACAAGCTTCAAGTTTGGCATCCCTATCACCAGGGACAAATTGTGCCAAGCAACCAAAGGAGTCAGAACCAGCACCCACAGAGGCTGCTTTCCATTCAGCAAAGATGTTCTTCTACAGTGACTGAGGTCTCAGCTCCAGGCTCCGTCCTGCCCACCCACTGAGCTGCTTGTTGTTCTCCTACCAATCCCTTCCATTCTCCCTCCCTCTTGCTGCTGGGGCTCTGAGTGGGTGACTCCAAGGGAAATCAACTCTCCCGACAGCTAATCTTCATGTTGATGGACGGTATGCCTTTAGCTGAAAATGAGCCATGCCTTTTTGGTACAGAGTAGGGCTATCTGGTCTTGCCACCGTCAATAAGGATGGTGATAATGGAGAATGGGTGGGAGACATCTCAGTGGGTATAGATTTCTCCTTTCTTAGGGATGTCTTACACTTTTTCCAGCAGAAAAGTGTCTTATGATCAGTTAGAAGCTGCTTCCCTCCCTACCCCACCTAAAGTTTATCAATGCTTTCCAGTTTTCCTCAGGTGTTATACATATTACATTAATAGAATTCTGTTAACAATCACTTACTGATCACCTAACTTGTGCTTGATACCTGACGGAAGTTATCTTTAATTCTCCACACCTCTCTAAGTTGCCTGGCTGCCCTCCTTCTACATGATCTCATCTTCCCCATTAGCACTTAGAGGAGGGGGATTTCAGAGCAAGGAACAAAGGCACTCCAGATCACTCAAGGTGATAAGGGTTTATTTTGAGGATGCATGAGGATAGAAGGGAGCAAATCTTACCATGCCCGAATGTCTCTGGCATACGAAAACAATCAAGCCCTGAAAGACTCAGGAAGACACTTTGACCTCCTCCCTAATTACCTAGAAGAATAAAGAGGGAGTTCCCATTATGGAGGAGCAGAAACAAATCTGACTAGTATCCATGAGGATGAGGGTTCGATCCCTGGCCTCGCTCAGCAGGTCGTGATCCAGTAATGCTGTGAGCTACGGTGTAGATCGCAGACAAGGTTCAGATCCTCTGTTGCTCTCCCTGTGTCGTAGGCTGGCAGCCGTAGCTCCAATTTGATCCATAACCTGGGAACTTCCATATGCCACGGGTGGAGCCCTAAAAACCAAAAAAAAAAAAAAAGAATTTACATAAAGAGGCTGTTCCTGGAATAGAACTAGCCTTAGACATATCTGCAAAGAATATGGGCTAGGTGTGGTGGGAGAAACTTAGCAGAGCCTAGAGATCCCATTTCCACTCTCTGTCTCACTGTCTCTTCAGGGCCCAGCAAAATCTGTTTACCAGACCTTTGCTTTTCCATCTCCATGTGAATTGCCTTCCTCCACGGTGATGCCCCAAACACTACCCTCCACATCCCTTGTCTTTAGCTGAAGATGGGACTTAAGGTCAGGGTTTTGGCCATTTTGGCAAGTTATTCTGTTTTCCTGGGTTTCTCCCATGTACACACATTCTGAATTTTCTGTGTGACTTTCTATTACTAATCTATCTCATGTCAATTTCATTCTTAGACCAGCTAGAAGAAACTAGAAGAGTAGAGGAAATTTCTCTTCCCCTCCCCCCAACAAGGACGTAAACCAAAATAGTCCTAATAGTTGAAGACCTAGGTATCAGTGTGTGTCGGGGCGGGGGTGGGAAAATGGCACCGTCATTGATCTGGTTGCCCTCAAGTCAACTCCTTTTCTCTGCTGTTCTTTCCTCTCATTTTTTCCTCATAACCTGTTCCAGCCTCACACTCAGTTATCTCCAAGAAAGAAGATCAAATAAAGCTTTGTCACCACCAAGGAAAGGGTATCCTTATTTGATAGAGTTTCCCTCTAGTTTTCCACATGGGACATTTGCCAGTCTAGACTCTTGACTTAAACCCTATTCTCCAGTTTAGTCTGTGGTGGTCAGGGTTATTAGTGTCTATAGAGCATGTTATTTGTTTCTTATAGAACCAATCATGGTGTCATAGTTGAAGAACCTCCTTTAGTTGATTTGTTGATTTGTTAATTTGTTTGTTTTCTACAGAGATTCCTGAAAGTTTATCGCAAGGCCTTCCAGAAAGTCCATCATTTGCAAATGAAGAAATGTAGGCTCATGAATTTAAATGACTTACTCAAGGTCACAAAGCTTGTCAGTTGCATTACTCAAATTCAAAACTAGGTTCATTGTTTCCTAGTTCTTTTTTCCATCATGCTTTATCCTCTCTATGACTTTGCAATGATTATTTATTGAAACATTTGTATTCCTTTGTCTCTGATTCTTGATTCAGTTAAGATTGCTAGCAGTCCTTCCCAATCAGAAGCTTACATGACCCAGAAGTCCTGGCAAAGAGAAAATGGTAGAAGTACAGCAAAATAATAATGGGTTGGAGGGTGTCTTAGGAAAAGAAATTTATGGGCTATTTGGAAAAAATATCTCCTGGAGTCTAAAAGTGATGTATCTACTGCAGTAAAAGGAAAGAGAGACATTTAGGAACACATCCAAAAGACAGTAGAAAAGGTTAGTTCTTGTAAATGTGAAAGTTAGTAATGATACAGGCTCACAGTTGAGGGGACAAAAACTGCAATAGAAGTCCTCTTGTCCTACAAGATCAGTATCCTAGTTGGATGGATAATCAAACATTAGTAAATATGAGGAAATCATAAGACATGATGCATGAATATCTTAAATATTTCACTTTAGCAGAAGCTTAATAAAATATATTTATTGGTTAGTAATTTTATTTAGACCCAGGTATTTCTCATGCAAGTTAGATCTATTAAGAGGAATCTTACATTGTATCTTTTGTCATTTTGCTATTTCCTGCGGCATATGGAGGTTCCCAGGCTAGGGGTCGAATCGGAGCTGTAGCTGCCAGCCTACGCCAGAACCACAGCATACGTTGCTTTTCTTATAGGAGTAGGTATACAATTTATTATTTTGGCTCATTTAAAATGAAGGTCCAGTTTGAAGACTCTTGTAACAAGTTGGATAACAGACTTTTTCTAGATGTTTCATCATGGTTTTGGGGGGCTTTTAAAATTCTTTTACCAGAGTTTGCATTGTGGCTCTGCAGGTTAAAGACCCAGCATTGTCTCTCTGAGAATGTGGGTTTGATTCCTGGCCTCATTCAGTGGGTTAAGGATCCAGCATTGCTGTAAGCTGCAGCATAGGTCACAGACATAGCTCGGATCTGGTATTGGCTTGGCTGTGGTGTAGGCTGCAGCTGCAGATCCCATTTGATCCCCAGCTTGGGAACTTCCATATGCTCCAGGTGCAGCTGTAAAAAAAAAAATAGAATTATTTTACCCATACTTAAATTGCATAACTCAGTGTCTTTTAAAAAGAAATTTGTACTTAGTCTCTCTAAAAGATTCGCTTAGTTCTGTTAGCATCAAGCATAAATCATTCTGTATTCATATTTTATCCTTTTATATAATATTTCATTGAAATGAGTAACTGTAATTAATTGGAAGCAGGTACAAATGACTCTTGGTATGTAGATAGCAATGGAGAGGAGCAACAGTGCAAATGAGCAGCAGAGAGAAGCTTATAGCTATGAGTGCTGAGATGCCAATGACGCCAGTCAGTAGTTTACAGAGGAGGTAGGACCCATCTTCAGTGTGTCACATCAGTTGGTAGTGGATGGGTAAAGGACTTTCTAAGACAGCTGACTTTTATGTTTTCCATGGAATGAGCATAGGAAAGCATATGGCATTAACTCTCAAATTCAGATCCTCAGGAAATAGTGGCTACATAAATATCCCAGTATATTCTGAGTATTGGAATATGGCACTTATGAGCCTTAAAACTGGAAGAGACTTAAAAATCCCAGTGGTTTGCATCATCGTTTTCCACCAATGAACAGCTTTATTTACTTCACAATACAGAATTCTTCCATTAAAAAAAAAAACAAACCTCTGATGACCAACCTCCATTTACGAAAAGCTAATGCATTACTTTTCTTTTTTACAGTATTCAAAACATACATGATGACATTAATGTTTTTTAAAGCAGTAAAAAATGGTTGCATGTTTTTTTTCCATGTCCTATGAAATATTGAAACAAAACTCATGACCCCACCCCTAATTCCATAGAACACTTGAAGTCAAAAGCAGTGGGTCGAGCACCGTTAACCTAGTCCAGTGCCCTCATTTCAGAGTAGTTAAAATGGTAAGACATTTGATTTTGTCCTTAATCCAAAAATGAAATATTCCAAAATTCACTTCTTTAATCAAAAATCAAACACAAAAATCAATGCCCTTAGATATTGATAAGAAGGAAGAATCCTCACGTGTAGAGAATTAGCCAGGTTATCAGAAACCCAATTGTACAGCATTGCCTGATTTCTGCCTGCATAAATTCAGTTCTTTTTTAAATTTTTAAAAAATTTTATTACAGTTGATTTACAAAGTTGTGTCCATTTCTGCTGTGTGGCATAGTGACCCATTCATACTTATATATAGATCATTTTTCTCATACTATCTTCCATCCTGTTCTATCCCAAGAGATTGGCTATAATTCCCTGTGCTGAACCATAGGACCTCATTGCTTATCTATTCTAAATGTAATAGTTTGCATCTGCTAACCCCATATTCCCTGTCCTCACCATGTTAAATTCTTGACTTATCCCACTTCCAGGGATAAGTTCAGTTCCTGTTATCAAGAAATTAACATGGTGGCCACTTGGGAGGGATTCCCAACTCATTTTAATTTTTTCCTTTTTTGTCTTTTTAGGGCCACACCTGAGGCATATGGAGGTTCCCAGGCTATGGGTCGAATTGGAGCTGTGGTTGCTGGCCTACACCACAGCCACAGCAAGGCAGGATCCGAGCCGTGTCTGCAATCTACACCACAGCTCATGGCAACGCTGGATCCTTAACCCACTGAGAGGGGCCAGGGATGGAACCCACATCCTAATGGATGCTAGTCGGATTCGTTCACCTCTGAGCTACAACAGGAACTTCTGATTCCCAACTCATAGTTTTACTATTGAGCAAGGTACTTAACACATGTCAATGAAGTAAATATGATAGGTTCAAGCACCATTTAGTAGTTAAAACTGCTCTTTGTCTATGTCACAGAGATATTTCACGGGTCATACGTGAAGCCAAGAAGCTTTCAAAGGTCCAATGAAAAGCCTCCACTTGGAAACAGATGTAGTATTGATCATATCAGCTTTCCACACTTAGAACTAAACATGAAAACATGATTCTAATTTATTCATTAATGGTATAGCATCTAATCAGGTACATGTGCATGATGTGGAGTCCTAATTTCTGAATCAATGCGAATCTTGAGTTTCCAGGATTTAACTACAATTTCTAAGTTTTAATAATAAAGACCGAAGGCTTGTTGGATTTCAAATGTCCTTAAAACATTTTTGATGAGTTAAGTGTAAACGAATAAAAAACATATGCATTAAGTTTCCCTTGGAATACATGTGGGTTTAAAAATTAAGGGAAAAAGGACTTGGCAAACTTTGGCTTTGAGACCTGCCAAACCCAAGGCATTTTAAAAAAATAGCTCAAAACATTTGGAGAATCCCAAGTCTGGTAAAGTTTGTTCCTCCTTTTAAGAACAAATGAGACTGAAAATAACTTTTTAAATGTTTAAGCCTGGGCATTCTTGCTAAAATAATGAATGTATATAAATATCTTGCTATTTTTGCATGCATATTCTCTCTCTTTCATACACACACCACCCACACACAAATACATACACAGGTACACATACAAATATATCATGGCTTGCCTATGTTCAAACTTGATTGAATATCAGTCTTGTTCCTCTCAACATTAGTAATACAAACAAAAAATACACAAATACTCAAAGCATGATATTTGATATGGTGGGGCTATTTCCCACTGAAAAATCTTATTAAGTTAATATTTCTATAAAACCCCTCAATAATTTCTCATTACTGACCCAAAGCACATGAACCGTCTTTTTTTTTTCTTTTTTTTTCTTTTTGCCATTTCTTGGGCCGCACCTGCAGCATCTGGAGGTTCCCAGGCTAGGGGTTGAATCGGAGCTGTAGCCACCAGCCTATGCCAGAGCCACAGCAACGCAGGATCCGAGCCGCGTCTGCGACCTATGCCACAGCTCATGGCAACGCCGGATCCTTAACCCACTGAGCAAGGCCAGGGATCGAACCTGCAACCTCATGGTTCCTAGTCGGATTCGTTAACCACTGAGCCACAACAGGAACTCCTGAACCTTTAGTTTTCTATGCTTTCCTTTCCCCAGACAAATCTACTTTTCAAACCTTTTAACCTTTCCAACATTTCCCAATTCCTCTCTATATATACTCACTCTCCATCAGTGCAGGATTCATTCCCATCACATTACTTGCAAACACATATCATCTCCACCTTTCCTTATTGGTCCTCTCTGTCTAGAATGCCACTCTATCTCCACCTGCAAAAGACTTGTTCACTCAAAGTATACACTCGAATAATACTTCCTCATGACCTAGCTCATTGTGTAGCTTTGGCAAATCTCACCAGATTAGACACCTTTAAAAAAATCTCCTATGTCTCTCTATCTTACTCACAATCACAGTTCAGATCTCTTGGCGTTAATAGAGGTGATAGGATAAGGGATAAATATTTCCAGCAATTTCTCCACTCTTACTAGTTCTAATTGCTTAGAGAAATGGACCTGAGGGGCCAAGTACAAATCAAATATAGTGTTATTTGATTTCATCACTGCTAAATCTGGACTGGCGAAAATGGTGTGGCTTGTTCTACTTCTAAACCTGATTTTTTAAGAATTCGATAATATGTGGCAAAACATATTATGAGAAGAAACTTGGAAATAGTCAAGATACTCATAATGGTAGGCACTATGGGGGCAGATGCAGAGGATCAAATCAGACCTTTCCTGTCCAATTTTGATGCAATAATCTCTCCCCCGATTAATGGATTACAGTGGATAAGAGGGTACACACAGTGCCTGACTGCATTTTCTCCAGCATGTGTAAGGGAGGAGAGCACTCTTCCTGGACAAAGAAAGACTGTAACTAAGTAGCCTTTCCTCAACCAGGGCAGGGCTACCATACTGAGGATGCTGCTTGCCTTCTAGCTCTTTCTCTTCTTCTCTTACAGATGCTCTGACCCAGACATAAGGTCAAGGACTCTTACCAGTCTTGAATATATCACATTTTCACCTCTAATATATCTATGTTGAACAATTCTTTCCTTTGAAAATGTTGTCTCTGTTTTGGAAAGCTCTTTTTGTCCACCTGGTTCAACCATCATACCTGGAAAACTCAGCTTAGATATTCTTTTTGTTAAACATTCACAGAGCTGCCTGGGAGTTGATCCACTTTTTAATCAAGTGATTGGTATCTTGATTATATCTTTGATAATACATGATGCACTGACTTGTAATTTCTACCTACAGTTCTCCCCCAGAAGAATGTGCACTCCTTAAGGAGAAAGATTATACCTAATTTTATTCATTCCTATCACCTGGGTTTGCTGTATATAATCAACCACTGATTTGCTCTATATAATCGATAATCAATAGTTTTTATTTATTAAATTTTTTTTTCTCTTTATGGCCACATCTGTGGCATGCGGAAGTTCTAGGCAAGGGGATGAACTAGAGCTGCAGCCTCAGCCTACACCACAGCAACACCAGATCTGAGCCGCATCTACAAACCAGGTGGCAGCTTGCCACAACACCAGATCCCTGACCCACTGAGTGAGTCCAGGGATTGAACCCTCATCCTCACAGAGACATTGGGTCCTTAATCCAGTGAGCCACAGTGGGAACTCCATAATTTTTATTTAAATATGAGTAGGTCTACTTGATAGGCTGGCTTCTCTGATCATTGTACACTGGGTATTAAATAGGGCTGACCCAACAGGGGAATCACTTTATGCAGATTGGCACGTGGCAGTAAGGGGCCTGGACAAGGTAGAGAGTTTGGCAGACACAACATATAGTACCTTCCTTCAGGAAACTTATATTCTAAAGGGTCTGTTCATTTTAACATGCAGAACCCATGGTAGATAATCAAAAAACAACAGTGCTTATCCTGCATCTGAGTAAAATTTATTTTGGTAACAAAAGCCTTTTCAGTCATTAATCAATGGGTTTCATCTCTTGGATACTGAAAAATGTAAATATCAATCAAAGCGACAGCTACCACCTTTCCTGTCCCATAACAGGCCTGCCACGCTGCAGCCCAGCTTCCTGCTGTGGGAGCCACGGGGTTCATTTGTTCTCTCTTTAGTATGTGGCTTTTTGTGCATCCAGGGTTCTGATCCTGCGGGACTGGTGAGAGCCCAGGAGAGAGAGAGAGAGCATGAGAGCTCCTACATGATTGATGTTGGCCTGAACTGGTTCACATTTTCTGGATTTTGCTGGTATTTACCACTGACTCTTTTAAGGGGGAGGGGGCGTGCATTATTTGGAGATTCCTTCCCCCTTTATCACTTTAGTCTCCCACTTGCAGTTTTCTTGATAACAAGGATACACTCAGCCTCGCTGGTCGCATATTTCCCCTTTGGACTCAGTTTTTGGTAGATCACCTCCACATTGTCCTCTTTGACGGGTGATGAAAATGAGGCCATATTCATAGTGATTGATAACTCTGGTACTTATGTCAACTTGGGTTCATAGAGGCTCCTCATTTTTGTGACCTTGGACCTATTACTAAATATTGGAGGACTAAGATTCTTCAGCTGTAAAAATGGGAATTATAATAATAATAATCCACTATAGGTCACTTTGTAAAGTTTCCAATAATATATGTCAACCCATTGAAAATTTCTGAAGTAATCTATTATTATATATCATTTTTTTTCTTTTTTAAAATTACTCTTTGTATATGGAGTACTGTTTTCCATCTGAAAGTAGAAAGTGTTTAGATAAGGGAAAGACTTTCTGCAGTGGTATAAATGACCAGTCTTGTGGTCTTAGACCATTTTGTTCACTTTTTCAAGACTTGACTATAAAACAAGCTGTAGTTGATACTGCCTCCTCACTCTTTTTGAGCCAGCTGCTCTCAGGATGCTCATTTTACTGTGGAGGGAGAAGTGCAGGAGGCCTCGTCTAATCACAGACATACAGGTGAAGCATCTGCCCACATCATGGCTGCTCACAGCTCTCTGACCAAAGCAGGCCTCTTGGCCAAGCCCGACGTCATTGGAGTGGGCGCAAATATTCTACCAGCTCTGGTGGGAAGTGCTACAAAGTCACATGGCAAAAAGCTTGGATGTATTTTTTCATCACAGGGAGGGGGTTAGAATTAGGAGCCACAATACAGTCTACCACAATGACATTACACTGACTGGCAGTGCTCTGTAGATAATCACTCCTCTCTTGTCTCTGTCAAGTTCAATATCCTGCTCTTTTCAAAGAAACACCTAAGGGCAAATGCATCTTCCCCATTAGGTTAGTGGCTAGCTGAGGACTGACCAGGATGCCCATGAAAGGAAAGAGTGTCCCGATATGAGTTGCCTTGTATGAATATATACCCGTTGTGAAGTGATGGCAGAAGCCAGGAATCTTGTTCAAAGGGATGCTTGCGTGAAATGTTAAGGTAATACGTACAAAATTAAATCGCAGATCAAAGAGGCATAGAAAAGAAGTAGTAGTCAAGATGGAGAACCAAAAGAGCTGAAAAGAGAGAACCTAGGAGTGATTTCAGTCCACTAGTAAGTAGCCGGGAATTAATATCCTGGCTATTTCAAATACCCCGAAGCCACTGATCTAGAGAAAGTTGGGTATATTTATATGCATAGTAAGACTTACTATTTACTAAGCACCTACTCTACTCAGGCTCTGCACTGGGCATTTTCTTTTTCTTTTTATGGCTGCAACCACGGCCTACAGAAGTTCCCAGGCTAGGGGGTCAAATCAGCTGCAGCTGGGGCCTACACCACAGCTTGTGGCAATGCTGGATCCTTAACCCACTGAGTGAGGCCAGAGGTCAAACCCACATCCTCAGGGATACTATGTCGGGTTTTCAACCCACATCCTCAGGGATACTATGTCGGGTTTTCAACCCACTAAGCCACAGCAGGAACTCCCTGCTCTGGGTTCTTTGTATACATTTTATATTCTCCAATAAAATTTGATTCTTCTATCAATCTCAATCTTGTAAAAATAATACATATTTCACTATTATTTTTTCTCAGTATTCTGGAGGAAGTTATTTTAAAACATAACTCTGAATGATTAAACTATTTCTATATTCACTTTCTGCTTTTTCCTACCTAATTCATATATAATAAGTTCATTCACATGTGGTCTATTATTATAACAAATCCTGAGCACAATTTCATCATGAAAAAGGGAAGGAAGAAGCAAAATAGAGCACTAACTCTGGCTCATGCACAATTTCACTGAGTTCTCCCCACCTTTCCATAAAGTAGATGATCCCTACTCTTCCTCTGCCTCCAGTGACAGGGACGCTTAGGCCAAGACAAGCTAAGTAATGTTCCAAATATCGGACTTTAAGATTGTATACCTTTCGTCACACCAAACAATCAACGTCTCTGACAAAATGATATTGTACCAGTTAAATGCATCAAGAGCTCTAGTCGTGGGGCCAACCTGATATTCAAATACAAAGGAAAGCCAGCTGTGGTTGGGTGATGCGAACATTCCCTCTCCAGTTTATAAGCAAAAACGCAAGGGCTCTGCATATCAGCTTAAGTTTCAGAAAGGTAGAGGATCCTGTGATTGTAAAGCAGAGACCTTTTTCTTACTGTCGCCTCCAGTGTGCATTTCGGTTCTATGCATCACGTCCCAACAGTTGATAGTTGCTATTCAGATAATATTCCTTATAATCCCAGATTTTTCCTGAGCGGTAAACATTTCATGAATGAGAAGTCATTACCCTCATTTATGCCTATTTCCTTGCTTTTTTAAAAAGCTTGTGTGTTGTTTTTGTTTAGTTTTATTGGAGCATAGTTGATGAGAATGTTATATTGGTTTCGGAGTACAGCAAGTGACTCAGTCATATTCATACATATATTTATTGTTTTTTTCCATAAAATAGGTTATTATAAACTATTGAGTAGATTTTCTTATGCTATACAGTAGATTCTTCTTAATCGTCTATTTTATACAGTAGTGTCTGTATGTTATTTCCACCCTCCCAATTCTTCCCTCTCCCAGTGGTTTCACCTATGGTAGCCTATGGTTTTGTCTGTTTGGGGTGTTTTTTTGTTTGTTTTTTTTTGGTCTTTTTAGGTCCACACCTGCAGCGTATGCCAGGCTAGGGGTCAAAGCAGAAACATAGCCTCCGGGCTATGCCACAGCCATAGCAATGCCAGATCCCAGCCACATTCACAACCTGTGCCACAGCCTGCAGCAATGCTGGATCCTTAGCTCACTGAGTGAGACAAGGGATTGAACCTGCCTCCTCATGGATACTAGTCAGGTTCTTAATCCACTGAGCCACAATAGGAACTCCCAAGATTGGTTTTGAATTTTTTTTTTTCCTGCCTTTAGGCCAGTTTAAAGACTACTAGAATTCAAGAAATTAAGTGTTATTTTAATTTCAATAGTAAGTTTTAGAATTATCCCTCTGTTTACCTCCAATGAATTATCTGAAGATTGGATTCCTCTTAGGCACAGGGAGGTGTTATTAGTTAATTTATTTACATATTTTCATTTATTGGCAATCTAGTAGTTTAGTAAAGTGAAACACCTGGAATTTCTTTGGTACCAAATAACTTTCTGGGGAACTATGACACCTTCTCAGGAACTCATTTCCAAAGTGCTTAGATATTAAAGAAATTGGGTTTATAATTAGTTCTTTCCAGTCCCAGGAGATTTCTGGAAAATTTTTTTCCTCATTAGTGAATTCATTTTTTTCTCCTTAGAGGTGCCTTTTAATTTGAAGCTTCCAGAGACAGTTTACCATAAAGGAACGGTTTTGTATGGCTTTGGGGCCAGACGTCTGTGTGAAAGTTCCAGTTCTGTTTTCTGGTATTTGGGGATAATGGATCTAAACTTGTCTGAGCCTTAGTTTTCTTAATTTATAAAATGAGGATGCGAATACTCAACTGATAAGTTTGTTCTGGAGATTAAGTTAGATAAGGCATGAAAAACACCTTGCAGTATAACTAGAGGGGAGATTTTCAAGGGAGGAGAGTTGAGAGGTGACAATAATCAGGGGATGTTGGAGATGTCCTGATGTAATTATGCATGTCCTATCTTGATGGGATCCCTACCTCAGAAGCTACTTTCCATGTAAAATAAAGTGATCCATTGCTTCACATGTTGCTGCTGTCCCTGTGTGTGATAGGGGTTGATTCGTTCTCTTCCTCCCCTCCTCAAAGGCACATGAGGGATGGATATGTGATGGCTGCTCCAAGTGCCAGGGGAATAACTTTAGTGTCTTACAAGATATTGTTACTTCAGTCCTAGAACAGATTCAATAAATAATTTCAGCAAGGGTTGAAATGTTATTAGGATTAGATCGTCTACCCTTAAGTAGATTAATAGGGCTAAGCCATATGACAGCTGTGGTACACCAACCAGATTCCCTTTCATGACTGAGGCACTTATTCCCCCATCTGCCAGATGTGCTCATCACTGATAGCTCACAGATGAGTCTCTTTCTGGGAATTGCCCTGTGCCGGGAGAAGCTACTAGATTCAAAGTTAGGCTCACACTCTGTGATGGGTGTGGCTACACAGGACTGGCCCCCTTTCCTCAATAAGAAAACATATCGCACACAGGGAACTTGTTAACACTTGCCATTTATATCGCTTTTGTTCCCTTTCTTATAAGGACCCCCATCCTGTGCTTTATGCATGAAAATACAGTAAGGACCCATAAAATCTTTGAAAAAAAAAAATGTCATTTGAGCACAAACCAGTCTCAGAGTTCAAGACGCTGGGCTGAAAATCCACAAGTTGCCCAAATCAGAGGACTGATGACATGCGGGAAGGCAACTATGTCAAGTATTTCATTTCATTTGCTTAATTCTGGTATTTAACTTCTCTATGTCAAGTACAATTCTCTTGCGTGCCACCTTTCAGGATTGTCCTTCCAAACGTCTTTGCCTGAGTCACTCTTACTTCTCGTGAGTCACATCTTTCCAGGAGGCTTCCATGGACTATTAATTTCTGCTCCCTTATGGTGTTCATGAGATGTAGTCCCAATGCTTAGGATACATTTACTTCATTTTATTCTGTCCTCTGTCCTACTACAAGTAGGTTCTTAAAGGGAAAACTCTTCATCCTCTAAACATAGCAGTTATTCTGACAAATCCTACATGCTCAATCAATACTCGCGAAACCAAACTGAAACATGAAGAGGCCACTTTTACCATCATTTCAATCGTGAACTGGAATAGATGAAAACATACCATGTATGTCTCTATCAAATAGGAAGGAATTAATTTTTTTTTCTTGCAACTCCAGAATCCTGGATTTCTACTCCAGCTGTATGAATTCAGGTAGATGAGACCCAGACCTAAGGCTTTAGAGAGAAATGGAAAAGAGCTGCTCACTAGAAATACAGGAGATGATTCTGCTCAGTTGATTAACTACCACCTTCATAATTCTGTAACAAAGCACAGATGTATGAGGTTCTTGTGAAAATTGTTTCATAAAATATGAGCTTATAAAGCATAAGCTCAAAACTCTCTTTTTTTTCTTCCATATTATTAAAAAAAATCATGACTTTTTCTACTAGAACCTTCATTTACTCAGTTCTGTGAACAATTTATACTTTTATGTCCGAAACATTCTCAGGTCTCTTTGCACATTACTCCCTTCAATTAGGTTGAATTTGAAAAATCTGGCCTTAGTTATACATCTCAGATCTTTCATCACAACTCCTTCTCTGTGAGAGTGAGTATTTTTAAATAATCTTATTATGGAAAAGAATAGATTGAGTGGTTTGAATTACAATTTCCCAACAGATTTCTAGTTCAAATGAAACTGTCTTTGGTTTTAATGTGGTTCTTTTTGTGCTATGGCAGGAAATAAGGGACATATTTCTAGAGCTAAATATGGTAGATAAAAACTCACAACATTTTGGATAGACAGACTAGTGCAATTGATTTATCCTTTAGATCAAGAGACTAAAAAGCTTTGAAGTAATTAGCTCAAGGTCGTATACCTAGTTAACAGCAGAGATGTAACTAGACCTTAGATGTTGTTATTTCACTTTAAAGAAGCAACTGTAATTAAGTAGAGACTTAGCGAGTTTTTCCCAAGGTCAGAAAATCTTGATTGAAAGTCTGTCTTTGCTGGGATAGAATATTATGGGCACTTAGACAAATTTAGTTTCTCATCTACTAGCTGTGGTTTTCATATCTCATTTTGAAGTGCATAGTAAATGCTCAATAAAGACATGCTGTCTGAAAGCTTTCAAGTGTGGCTTTGCTAAAATCAAGTTTTGAGATTTCTTTTCTGAGATCACATATTTAATAGCAGCAAGAGAGATGTATAACATTTAAGTCCTCTGATAAAGTTCCAGACTTCTTTGCTCCCGGTCAACTGATACAGACCAATAAATCAAAAATCATTGGCTCTTGGTCACAGTATAATCCAGATTTTCCTCATGGAGAAACAAATCCTGAGGTTCCCTTAAGTGCAAAGTCAATATATAGCTACATACATCCTGTCAAGCTGTGAAACCATTGGCTCATCAGCCAGAATAACTCTGAACAATGGGAACTGACTTGCAAGATGTTCCTCAAGCCAGAATCAAGCTGTTCCTTGTATCTGTCCAGGAGGTTTATAGAAATGCTACTTTCATAAAGTAAATCAAAAAAATCTGTGGAAGATTTTTATTGATTCAATGCAGGAGCTTGTGGCTTGGGGCAGATCATGAAACACTGACTCCATCCTTGGATGCTTTGCACAACCCCGTCGCTCTTGGGCCAGCAACAATTGCCTGACTGGTTGCTGGCAGCAGCAAAGAGGGAAATCTACTTACTTAACTATTTCAAGCAGAAGGAACCTGCTTCTGGGTTTTTTTGTTTTGTTTTGTTTTTTGTGTTTTGTGGGTTTTATATGTATATTCTGTTTGAGAATTCCAGACCAATTGTGCTCTTCTGCTGGGGAAGCTGTCCACTATTTGATGTTACTCTAAATATAGTACAACCTGGAATCTTCTGGGAGGGTTAGGGTACAGGGTTTGTTTTGAGAAATAAAGAGATGGAGAGAGAGAGAAACAGTTTCTTCGTACTCAGTTCAGTCTCACAGATCTGCAGTACTAAGACCTACATGAACTTATTTTGAGATATAAGCTGTATACACTAATGTGCACAATTTTTAAGAGTGCACATTAAAGGCTTTCTGTATGTCTGTACCTGTGTAACTACTTAGCTCAAGCAAAAGATTTCCAGGATGCAAGGAGGCGCTCTAACGCCCCTACCTAATCTAACATTTTACCCTCCCCCCATCCATACACCCAAGTAACCACCTTTTGACTTCTATTAACATGGATTAATTTTGCCTGTTCCTAAAATGTATACAAATGGAATCATATAACATGCACGTTTTGTGTTGGCTTATTTTACTCGTTAATATGTTAGGGAAAGTCACTCATGTTATTTTTGTGCATATCCATAGTTTATTCAATTATATGGATGGGTAATATTATACAAATACAATAGATTTATTTATTCTTTCACCTATTCGTTTGCATTGTTTCCGTTTGGGGGCTATTATAAAAGGAAGCTGCTGTAAATGTTTTTGTTCATGTCCTTTGGTTGACCTGTGCATTCCAGTCTCTTGGGAACTGCTGAGTCTTAGGGTCAGCATATAGATGCTGATAAAGAAGTGCTTCAGAGTAGTTGCACCAAATTGCACTCCTTCCAGAAATACATGAAGGTTTTAGTTGTTCTACAGCTGCAGCCATACTTTGAATGATCCGTCTTTTAAATTATTCTGTCAACTCTAATTTCAGTTCTATTTCTGTGGTAAGGGGAATTTGAACAACGGGTTTAACGGTGCAGATTCTGCACTCAGTTGCTTGAATTTAAATCCTAGGTGTGTTACTTGCCACTTATGTAACTTTGACTATTCAACCTCTTTGTGCTTCGGTTTCCTCAATTCCAAAAGGAGGCTAATAGGTCTCCTTACCCTGTAGGGAGGTTGTAAGAGCCAAATGAGTGAGTATGGTATAGCTCTTAGAACAGTGCATAGCATATGCCATCAGGCTTAGGTGGGTTTTTTTTTTTGTTTGTGTGTGTGTATGTGTGTTTAGGGCTGCACCCATGGCATATGGAGTTTCTCAGGCTAGGGGTGGAATCAGAGCTGTAGCCGCTGACCTACACCACAGCCACAGCAACGCTGGATCCTTAACCCACTGAGCGAGGCCAGGGATTGAACCTGTGTTCTCATGGATGCTAGTCAGGTTCATTTCCGCTGAGCCACAATGGGAACTCTGAGGGTTAGGTTGTTTCGCATTTTTTTTTAAAGTAATATGGCCAAGTTTGAAAAATTCAAACACATTCAATATCCATTAGCTTGAAAAAATTAAAATGGTTATTGCAGGGCTATTTAGATGCAATGGTTCAGCAATATCCACAGGGGACTGGGTCCAGCACTGCCATGGATACCAAAATTTGCAGGCGCTTAAAGTCTTTTATATAAAATGGTGTAGTATTTTCATATAAACTATACACACCCTCCTACACACTTTAAATCGTCTCTGGATTATTTCTAACACCTAATGCCACGCAAATACTACGTAAATATTTCCCAGTTCATCGCAAATTCAAGGTTTGCTTTTTGTAACTTTCTAGAATTTTTTTCTGAATATTTTCCATCTATGGCTGGTTGCATCCAAAGACATTGAACCCCTCAGGATAAAAAGGGCCTGCTGAACTATGCTAAACGTTGTACCTGCAGAGCAGATGGGTGGAGACAGGACAGAGACAAGGTGAGATAAAACTGCAGAGGGTAGCAAGAACCAGGTTTGATGACTGTTGTAAGGTTAAGGGGTTCAGACTTCACTGAGAAGGTAATAGTGACACATGACTTTAGGCTAAGGAGTGTCATTATCATATTTGCATGATGGGATAGAAACTGGGCTGAGAGAGGGCTCAGGATAGTAGCTACCTATCCTAGACTACTGCCAGAGGTGCTGAATACTATGATGTATATCTTACAAACATTTTCTCATGTTTGGAGTGAACCCCCAAGAGAATTTCACCACTGTGTTCCTTCTACATCATGGGTAGATGGAAGCTTGGAGAGATAAGTAACTTCCTCAAGGTCACAGAGTTAAGAAGGGGTTGAGGAGGTCCCGTCGTGGCTCAGTGGAAACAAATCTGACTGGCATCCATGAGGATGCAGGTTCGATCCCTGGCTTTGCTCAGTGGGTTAAGGATCCGGTGTTGCCATGAGGTGTGGCATAGGTCACAGACGTGGCTTCGACCTGGCATGGCTGTGGCCTAGGCTGGAGGCTATATGCCATGGGTGCAGCCCCAAAAAGACAAAAAAAAAAAAGGGGGGTTGAGCTGGGATGTGAACGCAGTGCGTCTGACCCCTAAGTCATCATGATATCTAGGACTGTGTTGTGCCCATGTCTGTGCCATCAAATTATGTGTCCTATAAATAAATCTCCGATCCCCTTCACGACAGTCTAAGGAAGGAATGATCCTCAGTTCACAGATGAGAAAACAGAAAACTGAGACTCTGACAGTAAGTGCGATCCCCTGGGCCATACCCTGGAAAGTGGCAGAGCCAACACTCAGGTTTGTGTCTGCCATGTCTTTCCTCATGAATCTCACTCTGTTGTGAGAGCTCATAGCAAACACATCTAAGAAATGTTCCTACTTTAGTGTAAAACAGAAGTCAGCAAACTTTTTTTCTATAATGGGCAAGATAATGAATATTTTAGGCTTCTCAGCCCATATGGTCTTGGTGCAGCTACTCAACTCTCCCACTGTAGCTTGAGATCTGGACAGGAAGGGGCATGGCTATGTTTCAAAAAATTTTATTTACGAAAACAGGCAGTGGGCCATCCACTTACTAACTCCTAGTATGAAACAGCTAGCAAAAAAACAAAAGCTCCCTTCTTTGATCAGCTGTAATTTTGCTTAAAAAAAGTTAAATTAATTATGCCATCAGTTATTTAGCATAACCGAAATATTTAGATTTTTGTGCTTGGAATATTTAGGGATTCATCTTCCCTTTTTTGTCTTGATTTTTGCTACATAGGTAATGCTGCTGCAAGGCCTTTGTTTTCACTGTTTTTTCTCCTTCAGAATTATGTTCTTGAGATAAATTCCTAGTAGTAAAATGACTATTTAAAGGGTATGGACATATTTATAGACAGGTAAAAATTAGATTTTCATTTGAAACATGTTGGATGAATCCCTCCACTCCTTTCATTCTTCCCATACAACCTACATTTTAGTAATTATTCATCCTCAAAAATACCCCCTCTGATGTTTTGGGTACAGCACCAAAATTAATTGAAATATGAATCTCAATGAGCAAATATCACCCGATCAATGAATGGAAGAAATATGCTAAAGAAGAAAATGCTTGGGGACAGGTGACTAAAATTTTTCATGAATGCCACAAATTTCTCTACTCGTGTTTCTCAGTCTTCAACATATGGAACGTTCTGTTTCCCAAGATTTGTCTGATTCTCCCGGAAAGTGTTGAAACAGACTGATGTCTACAGTCAAGTCTGCCATTGTCTGAAGAACTGCGTAGGCTGCCTTTGGATGAACAAATGTAACCCCACCCCCCCAAAACAATCAATTTCAGTATGTCTTTGATTTTCTTGACTTTATAGGGTAGGAAGTGAGATGGAAGAAAATGTTTTTTTTCCAACAAAGAGATATTTCACAAGTCCCAGGCAGTGATGAAAAATAAATGTCATGTCTTATCAACACTATGTCCAAATGGTGGATGATAACCTTGTCTCTTCCATCATAGAAGCGTCTTCCACACCTATGCTTTTCTCTCCACCCTCACTTTCTCCAGTAGGGCTCTCTTCTCATAAGACTATTATAATGCCTTCTTATATGTTCTCCTTGCCTTTTGGTGTCCAAATCTAATCATTCCCCCAAATCCAACCAGATGTGTCTTGCTAAAAATTCCTCCTGAGAACTCCACTGACTCTCCAGTAGACCCATTAGACAGAGCCTCCACAGTTGAGTGCCCACCCACATTTTCTGCCACATCTCTCACCCCTTCTTTTCAATCAGTCCCCTCAAAAGCTTCATGAACATGCTTCCTTGTCCTCTGATACCTTCCAGCCTTTCACACTGTATCGGGGACTTCACTCCTGAATAACTTGTCAAGGAGCTCATAGACAGTTCTGAGGGACTTGCTACAAACACAAGCTCCCAGACTAACTCCAGGTCACGTGAATCAGAATCTCAAGGTCAGGAATTAAGATTTTATTTTGTAACAAGTTCTCCAAATAATTCACGTATTTGTTTGGTTTGGGAATTACTGCCTAGGCTGACCCTTGTTTTGAAATGCCATTTTCTTACTCATGGCCACTTTTCGGTTCATTCTGTAAGATCCCATTTAAATGTTATCTCCTTTGGGAAGACACCTCTGCTACCCCAAACACAAAGTCAATACTTTCTCACTCTTTCTTTTCAGACCACTCTATCTTCATTCCCTTTGTGTTCTGTTTATTGCACTTTGCTCTTCGAGCCTTACCCTTTTTTTTTTTCTATGAGGAAAAAAACACCCTCTGTGTCAATAGCAGCTAATGTTCAAGAAGAGCTATGTATAGAAAGCCTGATGAATTGTGCTGGGGAGTCAGGCCATCTCTGACCTGGACGTTGTAGAGAAATCTCAGGAACTCTAAAGGTGAGGCAGTCCCTACGCCTAAGGAACTGTAAGTTCCTTAGAAAAGGCTGGTCTCCTTTCTCCTTCTGGGGTGCCCTGCTGGCTCTGTGCCCACTCCGTCCTGGCATATGAAACCATTCACTGCACTTATACAGTGTCTTGGCTGACTCTCCACTCAGTCTTGGCATATAATACCATTTACCATAACTTACACAGTGTCTTGGCTGACTCTCCCTATGAAGCATCTCTTTCCCACAGGCAGGGTCTGCATCTCCTTCATCTCCGCATGCCATCACATATGGGGTCAGATGCTCCTGAAGTGGTATATGGTCTAGAATCTCTGGGATCCAAGACGTTGGCATCGGTGCAACGTTGTGCTCGTGACCATGAGCTTTGGAATTAGAGGCTTGGGTTCAAATCTCAGCCACGGGGCACAGTGTGATATTGAACTAATTCCTGAACCTACCACGCTTCCGTTTCCTCTTGAGAAAAATTGGAAGGATGGTAATAACACTGACCAGGTTGTGTCAGAATTAAAATAGGTATCAGCTTATCTCTTATCATTTAGTAAATGAGTAAATGTTGGCTCTTATTAACACTGTGGTTAGTATTTTTTCCCAGGGGTTCCCCAATCTTCTTTGAGGTCAGTCTCCTGACTCCTGACTATGGATATGTTGCCTGGAATTCTAGTGACCACGCACTGCTGCTATAACAACCCATAGGCATCTGTCATATGCTGAAACACAAGATCACAGCAAGGTCCCCACACTATCCCTCCCCTTGTCCTTCTTCTCCATGCAGCCTGAAAGTGCCATTAAGAGTATCATTAGGTCCTGCCGAGGTAGGATAAAGTGCTCCATACACAGCACTGGGCCAACATAAGATACTGCTATTATTTTGCTCCTTGGCGGAGCTTTAAATTATTTTTGGCAGAGACCATTCTGTCACACATACTCCATCTATTCTTTTTGACTTAAAACGACCTCACAAACAATGGACAATAAAGTGTATTTGAGAAGAAGTGAGCATGAATTCTCCTGCCCTGAACTGCATACTTTTCTGGAATAGCATGGATCATGCTGAGAAAATAAGAACTAACTTGGGGTGAAGGCTTAAGTGCTGCCTTTCAGTTTACTAAGGAAGCCTTACTCTATATCTGTCCAGTGACCTGAAGCTGCCTCTAAATCAGCCGTGTTCTTCAGAACACCCGTAATATGCTCTCTGTGCAATTTTAAGGCTTCTACCTTTTTCTCACTGTGGTTTGAAAGTGATCCAAAATTTATGGGATGCAAGTTACTGAACCTTGCCATGAAAAAATTGTCTGGTCTAAAACAAATGGGAATAAAATACCAACTTTTTTTTTTTTAAGTTCTGTTGAAATATAATTGATTTACAATATTGTGATAATTTTGGCAATATCACAGAGTGATTCGATTATACGTATAAACATATCCATTCTTTTTCAGATTATTTTCCCATATAGATTATTATAGAATATTGGGTAGAGTTCCCTGTGTGCTACAGCAGGACCCTGTTGGTCAGTTATTCCATTTACCATAGTGTGCATATGCCAACCTCTTCTGCAAAATTCCTAATCAGTGCTAGACAGACCCTCCACTGTAAGATTAAAAAAAATAAATACTATACAGCCCAAGGAACTATAATCTCCTGGGATAGAACATGATGGATAGCATGATAAAAAGAATATTTGTGTGTGTGTGTGTGTGGGTCACTGATGTACAGCAGAAATTGACACAACACTATAAATCAACTATAATAATAAAAAATATATATGTACATATATATATATATATACATCTTCCATAGGGCTTCAAATGAATCTCCTACCTCTCTGAATGTGCAGAGGAGATGAGTATAATTTTCATATGGGAGTTGCTCCATTGCTTACTGTTTATCTTATTTTTGCACTTAGTCTGTGTCTTGGTCAGTTGAGGCTGCTGTAATAAACTGTAGACTGGTGGCTTAAGCAACAGAAATTATTTCTCACAGTTCTGGAGGCTAGAAATCTGAAATCAGGGTGCCAGTGAATACTTGTGTGCAAGTGTGAAATTACTTCTCCTATGCATGACCTTCTAACATTGTACATAAAATAAGAATGATGATAGAACCAATCTTAGGGTAGTTGTGAAGCTTCAATAAATGTGTGCATACAAAAAAATAGTTAGAAAATTGCTAGGAACTCACTGCTATTTAAATGTCAGCTGTAATACTAGTATTCCTGTTAATATCTTCTAGAATTGTTGTAAGACTAAGAGGTTAAGATTAAGAGTATATGAAAAAAAACAGTGCTCGGAGGATTTGAAGCTTTAGTTAACATGGTACTATCCTTTCTGATTCTCTTCACTCTACAGTTCCCTCAGGCCTAACATTTCTCTGATAGATTTAAAAAGCATTGGAGGCATCGGATGAGTGCATTAGCACTTTCTAGCATGGCTAATTACCATATATATTTATCTCCCCCACCCCACCCATGCTTACACAGAGCCCAATGGATTATTTCCTATGTGCCAGATATTTTAGATTTGCATTCTCTACCTCATTTAGTCTTGAGCACAACCTAGAGGAAGACTCATCATCTTCCCTGCTTTCGAGATGAGCACGTTAAGTCTACGAGGGGCAAAAGACCTTGCCCAAATATAATCAGCTTTACACGGGAGAATTGGAACTTCACCCCAAGTCTTCTGAGTGAATTTCAGAGCCCATGCTTCCCCTGGCACATCATGCCCTAAGCAAGACTCTTGTGATTCCAGCTGTCTAGGTGTTTCTATGTATAAACTGGAGGTGTCAATGATCTAGAAATAGGCCATCCATCAGTGGGTGCCATCTGTAGGGCTATGTCCCAGGGAGCAATGCTCCGTTCCAGTTGAGAAATTCCAATCCTGCAAACTCATTAACTGCTCCCTTCCAGTACTCTCTCCACCCCTAGAAGTGCTTCCATAGAGCTCCATCTAGTGCTGTGTGGTGGGGCGAGTCCGCAGGGGTGGGGAATGAGAGACAAAGGTCATTCTTCCTCAGCATGACTTCCAGGTGCTACTGGATGCCACAGAGCAGTGTTGGAGCAGGGGCAGCCCCAGAAGAGGGTGGCTATGACTGCACGTCTCCTGATGAATCTATATATTCCTCCCCAGACCTAAAAGAAACTGTCTCTTTTAAGTTCACAGATTATACATCTTGTTGCCCAAATGAGCTTACTGTCCCAGGACTTGTTTATTGTTTTGACTTTTGTTTATCTTATTTCTCTGCCTTTGCCTCTGCTGCTTCCTCATCTTGTAATACCCTTCATAACTTTAAGTCTAATACTCTTTGAGAGTTCCCTATTCTGAAGATTATGCTAAGTGGTTCTACTCGGTGTTCATGGGGTATAGCAACAGCAGTCAAGACTGTAATAGTGGCAAAATAATAGAAAAACAACTCAGTGGATAGAAGAGACTGCATAAATAGACTCACACAAGTATATGCAGTCAATCTTTAAAAAAGGGGAAAAGGAAACTCAATGGAAAAAGAATATTCTTCTCAACAAATGGTACTGAAACAACTGAACACACACACACACACACAATGAACCTAACTCAAAGTGGATCATAGACCTAAATGTAAAGCACAGAACTATAAAAGTTATAGAAGGCAACACAGAATAAAGTCTAGATGACTTTTGGTTTCACAATGAGCTTTTTAAATTTATTTTATAATGATTTTTATTTTTTTCCATTTATAGCTGGTTTACAGTGTTCTGTCAATTTTCTACTGTACAGCAAGGTGACCCAGTCACACATACATGTATACATTCTTTTTTCTCACATTGTCATAATACATCATAAGTGACTAGATGTAGTTCCCGGTGCTATACAGAAGGATCTCATTGCTTACCCATTCCAAAGGCAGTAGTTGCAAACTACTGCCTTTGGCAATGAGCTTTTCGATACAACACCAAAGCATAACCCATGAAAGAAAAAAATCAGTAAATTGGGTTACAATAAAATTAAAAACTTCTGCTCTGAAAAAAAATATACTGTTAAGAGAATGAAAATATAAACCACATTTGCAAAACCGCATATTTGATAAAAGGTTTGTATATAAAATATACAAAGAAATTCTAATAATAGGAAACCAAGAAACCCATTTTTAAAAATGGACCAAAAACCTTAACAGATACCTTGCCAAAGAAAATAGACAGATGAGAAATAAAAATATGAAAATAAGCAAAGATGCTCTACATCGTATGTCATGAGTGAATTAAGGCAACACCGAGAAACCACCACACATCTATTAGGATGGTCAAAACTCAGAACAGCGATACCACCAAAAGCTGGTAAGGAGGTGGAACGTCAGGGACGCACATTCATTGCTGGGGAGAATGCAGGATAGTAGAGTTACTTTGAGAGACAGTTTGGCAGTTTCTTACAAAACCAAACACCTTTACCATACATGCAGCATTCACTTTCTTTGATATTTACCCACAGGAGTTGAAAACTTGTGTCCACACAAAACTTGCATATAGATGTGTGTAGCTGCTGTGTTCATAATTACCAAAAACTTGGAAATAACCAAGATGTCTTTCAGTAGAGAATGGATAAATACATCCAGACAGTGAAATATGATTCAATAGAATAGAGTTATCAAATCATGAAGAGACAGGGAAGAATCTCAAAAGAATATCGCTAAGTAAAAGAAGCCTGTCCAAAACAAAACAAACAAAAATCTACATAGTGTATGATTGCAAGTATATGATTTCTGGGAAAAGAACTGAGGAAGAGATTGTGGTTTCTCCATTGCAGGATGACACCAGACTTGTGCTCATCCACCTTTGATTTTTTTTTGTTTACAAAAGTAAAACGTTACCACAGTCAGCTGACTATCTATCTAACCCCTAAAAACCTCACTGTGTTCTAGATATTGCTACAGTTCCTTGCAGCTCAGGACCCGGGGTTGCTATTTGGACTTTTGCTCACTTTCACCTCCAGTGATAATGTGCTGCCACTTGCCCCGCTGGCTCTTCTAAAATCCTATCACTCACATTGGCACTAGTGTATGGGTATCGTAGCAGCATCCTTTCCCTTAAATCTGGCCAACAGAAGATAGAAGCTAGGAGGTTTCAGTGACACACAAGACTCTCCAACTATTGCGTTTCTTACTAGCTCGGTAAGGAGAGTTTCCCACAGTACTTCCTGAGAAACAAAGTCAGCTGATAGATTCTCTGATCTTCTGCAGGAAATCCATTCTAACATGTCCCCCACCCCCAGTCCCATCTGAGCCTTCTGACCATTTTCTCAATACTTTGGTAAAGCAATCCTGCAGCCTCATTTACTATAGACAAGCATTTTCCCAAGCTTCAAGGAGATTTCAAGAATCCTTGCCAGAAAGAAAATCTGAATCATGGGAAAATGTCCCTTATCCAGCCTTATATTCCACACGCCTTGTTCCAGTTGTCTCAAAATCCATTCCCAAATATGTTTCCTTGGTTGCTGCTGAGACATGTAACTGCATCTTGAACAACCATTGATAAATGATCTTTCTCCTCCTGAGTCAGAAACAGTAATTCCTCGGTGTCATCCTACTAAAACTCCACCCGAATGACTGGTCTGCTGGAAGTGGTGAGGGAAGATGGAAGCAGATCTTAAGGAAGACAAGCATCATTTTTAGAGTCTTGTGCCTTCAAGTATGATCTTTGTGTCATGTACAGGCAAGTGGAGGCTGCTCATCAGTAGCACTGGGGAAGGAGACATGTGTGCCATCTGGAGGGTTCTGCAGAGCCTGGGGATTGGAAGGTCTCAGGCATGTCTATCCAGATGTCCCCAGGCCAGGTCTCAGGGACCCAGTCTTTCCATCATAGAGCACAGAATTTAGTGTAGAATACTTACTGTAGCTTTCAACTCGGCCTTCTTTATAATTCTGCTCTGCTCACAATCAGATCCTGATGTGCAAGATCATCTGTCCTTGGGCTGCATATAAAGTTTTTAAAAGGTTTTTTTGGTGTGCACATTTCTAAGTGAGTGTGCTCTGTAAATTCCTATTTTTGGTCTGACTTTGGATTCAAGGTTTTGTTAATCTCATAAATGAAATTATTAGCAGTAAGACCAGAGTGATTTTTGTCTTAAATATTTGGGAGCACTCACTTATATAACCATGTGGATAAAGTGCTTTATTTGTGGGAAGGGTTCTATTATGGATTCAGTGCAGTGATTACAAAATCATGGAGAATTAAAAAATGTCTCTTTAGGCAAAAAAAAGAAAAAGAAAGAAAGATCTTTGTAAAGAATGCCATAGATACTGTTGCATTTTTTTCCTCCATGCCCTGAGTTAGTATTGTTGTGAATGGAATAGCAGCCCCCGAAAGCAGGTCTACCTGGAAACTCAGAGTGAGAGCTTATATGGAATAAACGTCTTTGCTGATACATTTCAAGTAAGGACCCTGAAGTGAAATCATACTGGATTTAGGTTGAGCCCTAAATCTAGTGACAGGTGCCCTTCTAAGAACAGGAAAGGCACAGAGAGACACAGGGAAGAAAACAATGGAAAGATAGACCAGATATTAGAGTTATGCAGCCAGAAGTCAAGGAACAACAGGAGCAACCAGAAGCTTTCAGAGGGAAGGATTCTCTCCTAGGTTCTACGGAGCTAGTGAGACCTGCCAACAACTTGATTTTAGACTTCTGGCCTCCAAAACTCTGAGAAAATAAATTTTTCTTGTGTTTTAGCCTTTAGTTTGCAGGACTTTGTCAGGGAGCCTTAGGAAACTCACATGGTAGCAGCCTGATCTTAGTCTGACACCATTTCTTTTTGTGCTTTGATAATAATAAATAATGAGCAGTCCGTTCCAACTTTTCAAGAAATAATTACCATTGTCCACATATATCTTAACTACTAGAGCTATCGCACACGACAATCCATCCTCTTCCACCTTTAGCTTGCGTGAGTTCACCACGGGTGATGACGTTAGGTGTTATGAGGCTATGGCCTGCCGGGCATTATTGTCACCCCACTCACTATGATAATTTGGGTCCTTGGTGACATCTGGCCAGCAAGGGATCCTTCATGGAATCCCATTCTGAGGACCTGATTTTTAGGACCACTTGTGACACCAATTGTCTTAAGTTAGACCCACCCCCGCCTCCGCTAGCAGATCCTAGAGTTGTATTCAAATGCTTCAAATGCTAGTTTCTTTGGAACACAATCCTAGAAAGTTCTCAAATGCAAGAATTTAAAAAAAAAAAAAGGAAAAACATCCAACAAAATGTGTATCAGTCAAGATTCCACTCTGAGCTTAATCTTACTGAGAACCAAAGGAGGCATTGTAGAGCACGTGCGTCAGAGATAAAATCATACTGTTATGTCCACTATATCCCAAGAGTCAGTGGTCAAGACTGCTCTTAGGTGGCATTGGTTCCCCAGCACTTCCTGCCTCTTACTCCACAAACAGAAACCGTCATGCAAAAAGAAGCTGGAATTGGTACTTCAAAGTTAGGTCATTTTTTTTTCCCAAGAAATGGTAAGACTGAGGGGTTATATGAGTATGTGTGGGGGAGGGAGCAAAACCCTGCTAAAGGACTGAAATATGGTTGTAAAAAGACCAAGTAGAATGCACTTACAATATTCTAAGAAAAAGAATATATATATACACACGTATATATTTAGAGAATAGATGTCTAGCAATAAATGTGAAATATAAAGGAATGCAACACTATAATTTTTTTAATTTTATGATTTTTATTTTTTCCATTATAGTTGATTTACAGTGTTCTGCCAAACACTATGATTTTTAAAATTAAATTATAGTTGATCTACAATGTTGTGCCCGTTTACCAGACACAGTTCCCTGTGCTATACAGTAGGACCTCGTTGCTCATCCATTCTAAAAGAATACCGTTTTAGAAGGGATTCTCACCCAATCATGGGCTTAGGAGGATATAGAGGATGCATATAAATAATTATAAGTGAGAATTAAGACATAGACAGCTGCAGGCCTGGAGACTTCTGACCATATGACTTAAGAAAGTTGAATTAGTGTCTTTCGAAGTGCAGGTACTGGCGTGCGTGTCGCAATGTGGGAATGGAGTGGTTACGTTTGCAAATTGGAAAGATTTCCATGGATGTAGTATGAAGAACTGTTTAGAGAGACACAAAAAGTGGAACATAGTGAGTATTTAATTACCATGCTACACACAAAATTAGTACATTCAGGGCAGACGGTTTCAGCTTGGACTGCCCTGATTGTCAGAAAGGATTCCCTGGCTGTGAGTCAAATCTGCATAGGTATAGTTTCTACTTCTAGCTTTTAGCTTTCTTGCTCAAACAGAAATAGGAAGGAATATAAGCATTCCTCATGTGGAAAGGACATGTGTGTTTGATTCTGCCTCTGTACCACCTTGGACTGTTATCCTTAATCTCTCTGCCTCAGTTTCCTGTTTGTAAAATGGGATTAAGAACCCTCCGAGCTACATTGAGGATATAAACTAAATATGCAAATGAGCTGCATGGCTCATAGTACACACTCATACACACTGATTCCTGCTGTCTTCTTGCCTACATGCAAGTTAATCCTTTAAATACTAAAGGTAGTTATGATGCTCTCCAAGAATCTTCTCTTATTTTGAATAATTATAATCTAGAGAAGGTTCTAAACTCTATTCAGTGTCTATTACTAGACTTCATTTTGTCAAAGAGTGACCCTTTGTATAAGTCCATGTATTTTTAATATTTGGAAATTATTCTTAAAGCCTCAAAGATACTCACACCTCACATATTAACAGTGATTTCATGCTCTTCCCAATTCCATGTCTATTCCGATGAAAAGAAAATGAGACTAATTAAAATCATTTCTCTTTTCTACATTTTTTAGAAACTTAACACAGTAATTTCCTTCCTTTGGGGAGTTTTGACATTCTGCCATTATTTGTATGATTTAACCATCCCTATCCCAAGTTCTGTGATAAAATCTATTTCGTATTTTAAAAATAGCGTAACAGTTACAAGATAACTATATACCAGGAATATAAACTCGAGCATGATTATAGTTACTGCTGGATGATGTACACGAAATTAGGAAAGTTCTCATCATAATATTTTTTTCTTCTTTGCTTTCTCTTTTATTATATGAGATGATGGGTGCTAACTAAACTTATTGTGGTAACCATTTCAAAATATATGTAAATCAAACCATAATGCTGCAAAACTTATACCATGATGTATATCAATTACATCTCAAAAAAAAAAAAAACTGGAAAAAGAGCATGGATTAAATTTAATTTTCCTTTAGGAGTTGTACAATACCTCTAGAGAAAATCCGAGACAATCGCAATTGTTTGAACATAATTGTTAACTATATACCTATATAAAACTCAAACCCTATTTTTTCTTTTTTTTCTTTCTTTTTTTTTTTTTCTTTTTAGGGCTGCATCTGCGACATAAGGGAATTTCCAGGCTAGGGGTCGAATTGGAGCTGCAGTGGCAGGCCTACACCACAGCCACAGCAACACCAGTTCCCAGCCGCATCTGCTGCAGCTTGTGGCAACACTGGATCCTGAACCCAATGAGCGAGGCCAGGGATCAAACCTGCATCCTCACAGACACTATGTAGGGTTCTTAATCCACAGAGCCACAACAGAAACCCCAAACCCTATTTTCTTCATTAAATTCTCCTGAATGGAAGAGTAATGAAGCATGATGTTCTAAACACATCAAAAATTTCCATCTTTTCCATGGCTTCCTCACCCATTGCCTTCAGAGAAGAGAGGTTATCAGTCTGGGAATCTCCCTTGACTTTCTCTGGTGGGGATTATCTCCATTTCCTAAAAAGTGTAGGTACTTTGTTAAATATTCCAATGAGAATAAAGATAGTTGGAAGCTCAGCAGCAAAAACAGCCTGATTGCCTCCTTAGCTGCCATATGTATGTACTTGTTATGAAATCATATCAAGTCTTATCTCTTAGCCATCTTTTCTCCTCTCTCTCCATGTCCCCTGCTACCTTTTTAATCTCATCAACTCTGGACTGAGTTATTACAGCAGCATCCTAACCAGTGTGTCATGAGACATATTTCCACAATATTTTCTTAGCCTCTTGGCTGAAAACTCCGTCTTGTCCTGCTTTACTTTACCCCATCTTCCTGCTTGAAAAACAGTCTCAGTGCTGGTGAATGACTTAAGCTAAGCACAAAGACCTAAAGGCATAAGATATTCATAGGGTCAGCTGAATGAGGACATAATGCGTCTAGGCACACCGGACCTGTGCAGATAGATTGGCATGCTGCTGTTTGCACAGCATGATATGTCCTCTTAGGAGAAGAGAAAGAGGAGCCTCGTGGCCCCAAGGGATTTATGAGGGGTCCTTAGCAGGATATGCATTATCATGGAACCAAGGTGCAAACCTAGGCACACTGGGTTTGCTGCAGATAGGCAAGCCATCTGCAGAAGCACAATGGAGATGCTCTAGAATGCTATGCATAGATAGCTGACGCCAAGCTTCCTGAATGCTAATGACTGTTAAATGCCTAAAGGTCAGAGTGAAAGCTTAATCAGCGAGCGGCTATGTGGCTTTTAAAATAACTTAAAAAAAAACCTATATCCTGCACCTACAACACCCCCTCCTCACTTGACATAATCCCCAAGAACACAATAAAAGCAGTGTGGTTTCTTGAGGCGGAGCTCTTGGTCCCTGAGACCTTGAGTCCCCCGGTTCCCACCTTTACTTAAGATAAATGTCTCTGTGTCTTGTTTTATGTTAAGTTTTTTCCTTAAGTTTCACAGCACCCGTTCTTCAGCCCCATCCTGCTGAGCTGATCTCGGCACCAGTGGTAGTGGGTTCTATGATCTGCCATCCTGCTACCCCTTTCAGGAGAAACGCAAACATTCTCCCAGCCTCCAGGAGCGGTGAAAATTGATTGAGAGGTTCCTGATGAGTATCTTCCTGATAATTGCTCTGAAGGATAATTGCTTTGCCCAAGGTGGCCTTTTTTCAATGTCAACTCACTGCCAGTGACAGGTTAGGTCAGGGGTGTGCAGTCCTGGTCTGCATGCCATAGTTTGGGATGTTGCTAAACGGCCATGCATACTTCAGAGCACCCTGTGGGGTCAGCTGAGGGCTCTGTTGTGGTTGCATCACAATCCCTCTTCTTCCTCTGCTAAACATGCTTTCCCTATTCTCACAGATGTTATTCCTGAGCACACTTCCTGGTAAACCGCCTGCCAGCAAATACCACCTTAGTAATTTTTTTCCCATGGAATGTTGACCTCACTCTGCCCCGGGAACATTCTGAAAAAACTGATACTAAAATAGGATACTAGAGCTGTTTTACCCCCTGACAGGTTACAAGAAGGATTCCATCATTGATGATAGAGCAGAGAAATTTCCCAGAGTGGTGTGACAGGCTCTCACTGGTAAACTGGGGTGGGAAGCTAGAGGCAAGAACTCAATGGGGCATGTCAGGGGCTCTACCCCTGCAATTTAAGATATTTGGTGAAACGATAATTTTAAGAACAATGCATTCAGACAGGTACAGTATTGTAAACAGAGGTGGTGTTTTGGTCTACTTTCCGATTATTTGCTGCCAGTACCTAAAAATATAATTTAGGTTTTAACCATGATTCCATCTCTAACTCTTACCCTACTGTATGCATTTTATATATAGCCTCTCTAACCTTCTCAAGCTTACTTTGTAATAATTATGCATTGGGAACTACCCCAATATCTATTAGTTTAAAATAATAAACATTTATCATCTCACACTTCTGTGGGTAGGGAATTAACCAAGCAGATTAGCTGAGTGATTCTGCTTTAGAGTCTCTCATGAAGTTGCAGCAAAGCTGTTGTCCAGGGCTACAGTCATCTTAAAGCTTGGGCATGGGCTGAAAAATTCACTTTTAACCCGCTCAAGTGGTTGTTGGCAGATCTCAGTTCTTCGTGGCCTGTGGAACTGAGGGCCTTAATTTCTTGTCATATGGTTTTCGAAAGGTTTGTTCTGAGTGTCCTCAAGATATGACAAGGAGCTGGCTTTCCCAGAGCAAGCTGATGAGACCGAGAGAAAGAAGGGGAGGGGGAGAAAGTTGGGGTGGGGGAGAGGAAAGGAGGGAGAGGGAGAGAGAGGCCCCATGGGTTTTTATAACCTAATCATGGAGTCTATGATGTCTGCCATATTTATCAAAAGCAGGTCAGTAAGAGAAGGCCACTCTCAAGAGGAGGAGATTACACAAGGGTGTGAATAGGAGGCAGGATCTTTGGCAGCCATCTCAGAGACTGCCAACCACATTGTTTTTATAGTCTTATCTTTTTAAGATCTATTTACTTGCAACTGGTGTCCTTAAATTTAAAGTGGTTCTCTCGTAGGTAGTATATAGTGGAATCATGCATTTTTATCCAGTCTGAAAGTTGTTCCTTGGAATATGTAACTATTACCATTTAATGTAATTATTTTTTAAACTTTTACTGAAGTCTAGTTGATTTACAAGGTTGTGTAATTTCTGCTGTACAGCAAACTGACCCAATCATACATATACACAGTCATTCTCTCTCAGGTTCTTTTCCTACATAGATGATCACAGAACACTGGGTAGAGTTCTCTGTACAGCAGGTCCCTGTTGGCCAATCATTCCATCTACCTTGGTGTGCATATGCCAATCCCAAACACCCAGTCCATCCCTCCCATCTCCCTACCTGTACACTTTGGTAACAATAAGCTTTTCACATCTGTTTCTGTTCTGCAAATAAGTTCATCTATATCTTATTTTTTTTTAGATTCCACATACAGGTAATATCATATGATGGTTGTCTTTCACTATCTGACTACACTTAGTACGATAGTATTCTAGGTTGCTGCAAATAGCATTATTTCATTCTTTTTTATGGCTGAGTAATATTCCATTGTGTATACATACCACATCTTCTTTACCTATGCCTCTGTCAGTGGGTATTTGGGTTGCTTACATGTCTTGGCTGTTGTAAATAGTACTGTGATGAACATTGGGGTGCATTTATCTTTTCAAGTTATGGTTTTCTCTGGATAGATGCACAGGAGTGGGATTGCTGGATTGTATGGTACTTCTATTTTTTAGTTTTTTGAGGAATCTCCATACTGTTTTCCATAGTGGTTGCACCAGTGTACCTTCTCACAAACAGTGTAATAGGATTCCCTTTTCTCCACACCCTCTCCAGCCTTTATTCTTTGTAGACTTTTTGATGATGGCCAATGATGGCTGGTGTAAGAAGAAGTTTTTATTTGCATTTTCATATTCATATATTCATAGAATTTCATATATTCATAGAAGTTTTTATTTGCATTTCTCTAATAATTATTGATGTTGAGCATCTTTTCATGTGTCTTTTGGCCATTGGTATGTCTTCTTTGGAGAAATGTGTATTTAGATCTTCTGCCCATTTTTTTATTGGGTTGTTTGTTTCTTTGATATTGAGCTGTAGGAGGTTGTATATTTTGGAGATTAATCTCTTGTCAAATGCTTCATTTACAAATATTTTCTCCCATTCTGTGGGTTGTCTTTTTGTCTTGCTTATGGTTTCATTTGCTGTGCAAAAAGTTTGAAGTTTATCAGGTCCCATTTGTTTATTTTTATTTACATTACTCTAGGAGGTAGATCTGAGAAGAAATTGCTGCATTTTGTATCTTTCATTGGAATATTGAAATATTACAATGTAATATAATTATTGATATGGTTATTTATAATTACTGATAATTAATTGTCTACCAGTTTACTGTTTTCTGTTTGCATCATCTTTCTATTATTGTTGTTCCTTTTTCCTGTCTGCTTTTAAATTATTTGGTTTTTGGGTTTTTTTTTTAAATAAATTTTATTGGCATATAGGTAATTTACAATGTTCTTTTAGTTTCCAATTTGAATTATTTGAATAGTTTGAGAAACTAATTTAAAGTATCTATTGTGTTTTTAGCTTTACTTCTTTACATTATTTTTCAGTGATTGCTCTAGGAATTGGTATATGTATCTTTAATCTTTCACATTCTACCCAGTGTTAATATCATGTCATTTGACATAAAATGTAGAAACCTTGCAATAACAGAGGTCTATTCACTACTCTCTTTCTATTTTATATAGTACAATTTTCCTTATTATATACATATGTATATTTCCAACAAGAAATAGTCATAAGTACAAGTAAATAATGTAAAAGGGAGGTAGCGGTCTTCCATTTTTACCCCAATGTTTACTTCTTTGAATGCCCTTCATTCCTTCTTTGAGGATCCAAATTTGTATCTGGTATTATTTACTTTCTGCCCAAAGAACTTACTGGTATTTCTGACAGTGCAAGTTTCCTGGGACAAATTCCTACCATCTTCCTTTGCATGAAATTGTTGTGATTTCACTGTCTTTTGGTCTCCATGGTTTCTGACAAGTTGTCTTATTTGAGTATTAATTCAAATTACAATTTCCCTGTATGTAGTGTTTCTTTTCCCTCTGGCTCTTTGTAAATTTTTCTCTTTATGTGTGGTTTTCAACATTTTGACTATGGTGTGTGGTGGCAACGTACCTAGGTGTGAGTAACCCTTGGGAATTAAGTGTTAAGTCAAAGAAACCAAAAGCAGATGTAAGCTACAAGGGGTGATATTAAGTTGGCTTCCACAGGGACCCAGCTCAGTGCCCTTGCGGAGAAAATCTACTGCCCCATCCATTGGGCAAATGGGATCTATATATGCAGGGTAGGAAATCTGATTTCCAATGTGTTCATGGTTTAACGTTTCTACATGAAGTTACTCTCAAGATGAAATGTTTAAAAGAGAAGTATAATCAAAGGAGCCTAGGACCATGGATCTCATTCTCCCTCCAGTATCCATTAATGTGGACAAGCCACACTCCCTCACTGGCTGCCAATTTCTACTCATCAATCTGGGGGCTTCAAATAGGTAACTAATAAGTGTTTGTTTTTTTCTTCCTTTCTGTTTTTCTAGGACTGTTTAAGTCTGCAAAAAACCCAACAGTAGAAAACGACTGGGTATATTTTGCCAACATCTCTTATAAACCCACATTTCTGCATTGTGTTCCTTAGCTGATGAAGGAAAGTGGAGATTTTCATCTTCAAACCAAATATAAAATTAAGTCATCTCTTCACTGAGCTCCTTGACCATACCACTCTTGAAATTAAAGGGTCTATCATATCCAGCCTTCCCAGATGAACTTGTGGTGGTGGTTTTTTTTTTTTTTTTTTTCTTTGTGGAGTACACTCTGTCCCTATGTCTTATTTTTTTAAATGGTTAAAGATGTGCTCCTTGTGTAAACAAACCCTTGTAGCCTTAGTAACAAGAAACACAGCGACCCAGGCAATGATGAGCTTGAGCCAAGAGATCTTTTTAATTTGAATGAATCTATACTTTTGCTGTTTTGGTTAGGTTGTGTTTCTGTAGGGACTTTTGGTTCATTTAGATAAATATATAGTTTGGTAGACCTACAATTGTTATTGCAAGTGTAAACTTATTGAAAATTAAGTGAATTAAAAAGTTTAAAGTTGCCTTGAAGATCAATTCCCCTAATTTGCTTAGGTACTGATAGCTATATTACTAAAATGAAAGTACCAAGGGAAGGCGATGGACGAAGTATTTATTAATGGCTTGCTAAACGCCAGACCCTTTCTTTGTATGTGCTACCTGACACTTGTAACCAGACAGCTCTGTAGGATAGTTATATTTATTTGCACTTTAGAGATAAAAGCAAGGCTCAGAGATATTAAGCTGCTTACTCAAGGACACATCGTATATCTTATAACCTGTTGTGTATAGTTTATATGCTGTGAAGGCAGGCTTCAGACCCAGATCTCTGTGACTGCAAAGTAGCTCTTTTTCCTACTGGGCCATGTTGCTTCCTGCTACACCATAATATAATTTTTATAGAAATAGACTAGAACATGAGTCTTCTGATTCCAAGACAAATGTAAATTAAATTGTGTTGCTCCTCCTTTTGACTCTCCTTTCTTAATTTTAGAGTGAATTTCTCCCACGTCTAAAGATGATGGGAAAAATAGATGTTGACAATGGTTAATAATTACTGAGAGACTCTCATGTACCTGGGATAATACTAGATGATAGATTATTATATTTATTTCTCAAATGGACCTTACATTTAGTATTATGGATGTTCATTTTTTTATTATTTATTTTTTCCACTGTGCAGCATGGGGACCATGTTACACACACATGTATACATACTTTTTCCTCCCATCGTTGTGTTGCGATGTAAGTACCTAGACAGAGTTCTCAATGCTACACAGCAGGATCTCATTGTAAATCCATTCCAAGAGCAATAATTCGCATCCATTGACCCCAAGCTCCCGATCCCTCCCATTCTCTCCCTCTCCCCCAGGGCGGCCACAAGTCTATTCACAGATTTTATTTTCTGTGGAAACGTCCATTTGTGCTGAATATTAGATTCCAGTTATAAGTGATATCATGCGCTATTTGTTTTTCTCCTTCTGACTTATTTCACTCAGTATGAGAGTCTCTAGTTACATCCATGTTGCTGCAAATGGCATTATGTAACTCTTTTTTCAGCTGAGTAGTATTCCATTGTGTATACATACCATATATATATATATATATATACATATACACACACACCCCCCACATCTTCCTAATCCAATCATCTGTCCATGGACATTTGGGTGGTTCCCATGTCTTGGCTATTGTGAATAGTGCTGCAATGAACATACAGGTGCATGTATCTTTTTAAGGAGAGTTTTGTCCGGATATATGCCCAAGAGTGGGATTGCTGGGTCATGTGGTAGTTCTATGTATAGATTTCTAAGGTATCTCAATACTGTTCTCCATATTGGCTGTACCAGCTTACATTCCCACCAAAAGTGCAGGAGAGGTCCCTTTTCTCCACACCCCCTCCAGCACTTGTTATTTGTGGATTTATTAATGATGGCCATTCTGACTGGTGTGAGGTGGTATCTCATGGTAGTTTTGATTTGCATTTTTCTAATAATCAGGGATGTTGAGAATTTTTTCATGTGCTTGTTGGCCATCTGTATATCTTCCTTGGAGAAATGTCTATTCAGGTCTTTTGCCCATTTTTCCATTGGGTAGTTGGCTTTTTTGCTGTTGCGTTGTAAAAGTTGCTTGTATATCCTAGAGATTAAGCCCTTGTCCATTGCATCATTTGAAACTATTTTCTCCCATTCATACCAAGACAAAAGGTATTGTCTTTTTGTTTTCTTTTTGGTTTCCTTTGCTGTGCAAGAGCTTGTCATTTTGATTAGGTCCCATTGGTTTATTTTTGCTCTAATTTCTATCGCCTTGGGAGACTGACCTGAGGAAATATTCATGAGGTTGATGTCAGAGAATGTTTTACCTATGTTCTCTTCCAGGAGTTTGATGGTGCCTTGTCTTATATTTAAGTCTTTAAGCCATTTTGAGTTTATTTTGGTGCATGGTGTGAGGTGTGTTTTATTTTCATTGCTTTGCATGCAGCTGTCCAGTTTTCCCAGCAATGCTTGCTGAATAGACTTTCTTTTTCCCATTTTATGCTCTTGCCTCCCTTGTCAAAGATGAATTGACCAGAAGTGTCAGGGTTTATTTCTGGGCTCTCTATTTTGTTCCATTCGTCTGTCTGTCTGTTTTGATACCAGTACCACACTATTTTGATGACTGTGGATTTGTAATATTGCCTGAAGTCTGGGAGAGTTATGCCTCCTGCTTGGTTTTTGTTTCTCAGGATTGCTTTGGCGATTCTGGGTCTTTTGTTGTTCCATATAAATGTTTGGATTGTTTGTTCTAGTTCTGTGAAAAATGTCATGGGTAATTTGATAGGGATTGCATTGAATCTGTAGATTGCTTTCAGTAGTATGGCCATTTTTACAATATTAATTTTTCCAGTCCATGAACATGGAATATCTTTCCATTTCTTTACATCTTCTTTAATTTCCTTGATTAATGTTCTATAGCTCTCGGCATATAAGTCCTTTACCTCCTTGGTCAGGTGTATTCCCAGGTATTTGATTTTGTGAGGTGCAATTTTAAAAGGTATTGTATTTTTGTATTCCTTTTCCAATATTTCATTGTTAGTATACAGAAATGTGACTGATTTCTGAATGTTAATCTTATATCCTGCTACTTTGCTGAATTTATTGTTCAGTTCAAGAAGTTTTTGGGTTGTGTCCTTAGAGTTTTCTATGTATAGTATCATGTCTTTTGCATACAGTGACAGTTTTATCTCTTCTCATCCTATTTGGATGCCTTTTATTTCTTTTGTATGTCTAATTGCTGTGGCTAGGACTTCCAAAACTATGTTGAATAGCAGTGGTGAGAGTGGGCATCCCTGTCTTGTTCCAAATTTGAGTGAGAAGGCTTTCAGTTTTTCTCCATTGAGTATTGTATTTGCTGTGGGTTTGTCATAAATGGCTTTGATTATGTTCAGAAATGTTCCCTCTATGCCCACTTTGGCAAGAGTTTTGATCGTGAATGGATGTTGGACTTTTTCAAATGCTTTTTCTGCATTTATTGAGATGATCATATGGTTTTTGACTTTTCTTTTGTTAATGCGGAATGTGACGTTGATTGATTTACGTATGTTGAACCATCCTTGTGAACCTGGGATGAACCCCACCTGGTCATGGTGTATGATCTTTTCGATATGTTGTTGGATTTGGCTGGGTAAAATTTTGTTGAGAATTTTTGTGTCTATATTCATCAAAGATATTAGCTGATAGTTTTCTTTTTTGGTGCTATCTTTGTCTGGTTTTGGAATTAGGGTGATGGTGGCATCATAGAATGTCTGTTCTTTTATATAGGTACAAAACTGAGCCTTAGAAAAGTGAAATAATTTGCCAAATGACACATTTGAATATCAGAGTCAGAACTTCAACTCAGGACCTGTCAAATTTAAGGGGTTATTTCAGTGCCTGTGCACCTGGGTATGTTTCTTTTTCAAGGTGGCTTTAGGTTCTAGGATCTTTGAACTTCCATATAAATTTAAAATAATGCCTAGTTTTTACCAAAAAATTTCTGCTCCAAATTTAATTGTGATTGTTCAATATATAGATTTAGGAAGAAATGACATCTTAAAATTATTGGGTTTTCCAATCCATGAGCATGATATACCTCTTAATATGTTTACTCAATTTATTCATAAGTCAACTTGTCTCACAAATAATTTAAAATTTTCCTTGTAGAATTTTTGTACACATCATGTTAAAAATTTTTATAAATATTTTGTGCTTTTGATATCTATGTAAATATTCAAAATTTTCAATTTCAGGACAAAAGGTCTATATACAAAAATTTACTTTTGTATATTGATCCTCTATCCTGAAATGTTGTTGAAGTCACTTATTAACTATTGTAGTTTATTGTTTTAGTACATTTCTGATGACTTTTTATGTACACAATCATGTTCTACACCCCACCCTCCCCACCCCCATAACAGAAAGATAGTTTTCTACTTCTGGTCCAAATTGTGTAGGATCTATATCATTTTCTTGCCTTATTGCAGTTCTAGGATCTCCAGCACACAAGTAGTAAGAATGGACATCCTTGTTTTGTCCTAGTCTTTGAGAAATCTTAAAAATATTTTACCAGTAAATATTAAGTTATCTAGGTTATTTATTTAATAATATATGTACCAGATAGCAGGAATTCCCATTTAATCTTAGATTTCTCAAATACTAAATTTGGTCAAGTGGTTTTTTTGCACCTAATAAAATAATCATATGCATTGCTGCTTCTGTTTTTATAAATAGCCAATTGCACTGATTGATATGTGATTATTAAACCAACCTTGCATGCTTGATGCTAAACTCCACTTGATCGTGCTTCTTTTTATGTGTTGTCATATATGATTTGGTAATATTTTATTATATTTTACATTATATTTTTACATTATATTTGTAGGGGATTTTTTTCTGTGTGTGTGTAGTATCATTGTTTGGTTTTGATATCATGGTGATTCTGGCCTCATATAATGAGCTGCAAAGTGTTTATTTTCTGAGAGTTGTGTATCTCTACTATTATTTATTTTTAAGACACTTCACTATTGATAGAATTTAATAGGGACACTAGACTTTTCTCTGTGAGAAATTTTAAAATTATGCATTGTTTCCCTATGGTCTAAAAACAATATATATTTTCTATTTCTTCTCGTGCCAATTTTGGTAATTTATGTCTTTCAAATGTTGTCTGTTTCATCTAAATTGTTGAAAATATTGACATAAATGTTTTATCATTATAATTTTAATATCTGTAGAATCTGTGATTCTAACATTTCTTTTATTCTGGACGTTAACTAGAGATATATTTTTAAATGTTTTTTTATGGCCACACCCCCAGCATATGGAAGTTCCTGGGCCAAGGACTGAATCTGAGCCAGAGCTATGACTTATGCTGCAGCTGTGGCAACACTGGATCCTTTAACCCAACGCACTGGGCTGAGGGTAGAACCTATGCCTCTGCAGCAACCCAAGCTGCTGCAGTCAGATTCTTAACCCACTGTACCACAGTGGGAACTCCCTAAAGATATATTTTGATTAGACTTGCTAAGGATAATCAACTTTAGCAATCTTTTCAAAATATTTTCTTTGTTAATTTATTTTTTCTATTTCCTGTTTCACTGATTTCCATGTTATCTATATTTTATTTTACTTGCTTTAGACTTGAATTTGCTCTTTTTTTTTCTAGCCCAAGGAAATAGGTTTGATATTGATTTCAATATCTTTTAAACTTTTCTAATATAAAAATACAATAAACTATAAATTTCCATCTATTGTTTTGGTTTCATGACACAAATTTTGATGTTTTGTTTCCATTACAATCTAGTTCAAATACTGAAAAAATTTTCCTTTGATTTCTTCTTCACATATGTGTTTTTCTTTTAAAACATTTACTTTTTCTCTGTATTTTCATTATTTTTTTACATATTTCGTTTTGGTGTGATTGATGATATACAAATCTTTTCTGTATAGCTTATTTATCCCTTTAGTTCTATTACTTTTTCGTTTTCTTTTTCTTTTTTTTTTTTTGGTGGCCCCCATGGCATATGGAAGTTCACCAGCCAGGGATCAAATCGGAATTGTAGCTGCAACCTACACCATAGCTGTGGCAACACCAGATTCTTCACCCACTGGGATGGGCTGGGGATTGAACCCATGTCACCGCAGAGACAATGCTGGATCCTTAATGTAACAGCAGAAACTCATCTCCATATATTTTTAATTTCTCTTATTAGGTGGATATACAATTAGGATTTTTATATTTTTTGATAAATTCACCATTTTAGAAATATAAAATATCCTATTTATCTAGTAATACCCTTTTTATTGGAATGTATTTTTTCTGATATTAATATAGTCACGCTAGCTTTCTCTTAATGGTATAATTTCTTTTACTGTTTACTTGTGCACTCATATTTAAAGTATATCTCTTCTGCAGCATATAGTTGAGTCTTGCTTTAAAAAATTTTTGGTAATGTCTGCTTTTTGCTCAGCATTTTGAGGCCATTCCCTTATAATGCAATTATTGATGTAGTTGGGTTTAAATCTGACTTGCTATTAATTGTTGGTTTGTTTCATTTAGTTTTGTTCCTTTGCTTTTCTTTTCCTATACTGTATTTTTTAATTCTCTGCTTTTAAGATTTTCTTTTTTATCTTTTTTTTAATTTTTTTTTTTAAGGGCTGCACCCATGGCGCATGCAAGTTCCCAGGCTAGGGGTTGAATCAGAGCTGCAGCTGCTGGCCTACACCACATCCACAGCAATGCCAGATCCTTAACCCACTGAGCAAGGACAGGGATTGAACTCATATCCTCATGGATAATAGCTGAATTTGTTACTGCTGAGTCACAATGGGAAATCTTTCTTTCTTTTCTAGTGGTTTAATTACCATATGTCTAAGGGTTTGGGGTTTTTTTGTTTTTTTTTTTTAATTCTTTTAAGGTTCCTGAAATTCATGGATTTGTGTGCTATTTGGCATCAATTTGGGAGAAAAAGCAGCCATTATTTTTTCAAATATATTTTCTCCCTCTTTCTGCCATCCACCATTATGTGCATGTTAGATTACATCCTCCTGAAAGTCCTGGAGCCTCTTTCATGTTCTTGTGTTTTGAAAGATTTTGTTTTCCAACTGCATTGAAACATCCAGTTTCAATTGCATCCAGTCTACCAGACCAGAGGGCTATAGCAGTGGAATTAACAAATTCCACTGACTGGATAAAATGTGGCAAAGCTTATCCTTGGCAGCGTTCCAACTTGGACTCACTGCACTAGAAAACAGATCTGTGAAGCCATCTAAGGTGAGACTTTCCTCAGCTTCCGCACTTCCACGCTTCAATTCTGAACTAGACATTTTTCCCCAACTCTCGTATGGCCCTTTCATTTCTCAGCTCTGTAACCCATCTTATTTCTGGAAGGTCTTGCAGGGTCTCCAGATAAACCCATACGTTGGACGTGTTACAGTTTCCCTACAAGTGCTGGGGCAGAAGGCCATGACTTGGAGCAGGGCAAGGCAATTCCTACACTGGTATAAAGTTGTTTCCAATGATCTCTTTGGTCCTTTTAAACACAGAGATGCTTTGGTTATTCTGTGAATTGGATGGTGTCTAACACATGCTAAAAACATGTGTTTTTTGGTGGTCAAGAAGGAGAGCGCCTAGCATGTTGACTTGTCAGGTACATGTACAGGTGTGAGTAGTTTTAGTTTGAAGTATATATTCTGACCTAGTCAGATGGAAATTTGGGTATGGTTAAAACAGAATACCTTCCTCTTGGCATTTTGCTGTCTTGTGGAGTCTTATCTAAGAGAGTCCATTTCTCTCTTCTGCTTCTACATCCTAGGATGGTATTTTTCAGTTCCATCTCTTCCCTCCTCCCATCCTCTAAATCTCCCTGCCTACTTTCCTGTCCTTTACCCTTAAACATGCTGTCAAGATGACATGATTAAAATTATCCCAAATAAGGACATTACCAGCCACACGTGACTATTTAAACTTACATAAATTTAATAAAGAAACAGTTTTGTTCTGGGCCCCCAGAAGCCCTTTTCGTATTTTAGTGATTATTTTGTCACTCTCTCCAGAGCAATTTATGGATAAATACATCCCCTCGAATTTTAAACATTCATACAATTGTACAAAAGATGGTCTGCCTTTATTGATGCTAATGAAAGGTCATCAATTTAAACGGAGCTTTCCGCCCAAAGCCATCCAAATGGTTAAAAAAAAAAAATGGTTAAAAAAAAAATTACACGTGTATCTATATCCATGGCTGGGAGATAAGGTACTGGACTTAGAAACCAGCAAAAGAGCAGTCTTAATTTTACTTCTTAATGACTGTGTTACCTTGGATATAAAAACTTAGTCTCGGAGTTCCCGTCATGGCTCAGTGGTTAATGAATTCAGACTAGGAACCACGAGGTTGCGGGTTCGATTCCTGGCCTTGCTCAGTGGGTTAAGGGTCTGGCGTTGCCATGAGCTGTGGTGTGGGTTGCAAATGCCACTCAGATCCCACGTTGCTGTGGCTCTGGCGTAGGCCAGCAGCTACAGCTTCAACTGGACCCCTAGCCTGGGAATCTCCATGTGCTGCAGGTGCAGCCATAGAAAAGAAAAAAAAATTAAAAAATTAAAAAAAATAAAAACTTAGTCTCCACTGCATTGCAGTTATTTTTGAATGCAAATGTGATATACCATTCCTTTTGTCCTCTGTCTGCAGTGAACATGAAGAGAGATGTTTGGGAGAGGACCTATCCAGTGCTGGTTCAGAGTAGGCATCATACTTGCAAATATGGCAAAGTTGCAAGATGTAATACCTAGCAGTCTCCTAACAGCACAGTTCTGTCTTTTGCAAGGTTCACTCTGTCCCTGTGCTACTCCCTACAACACCCCACACTCACAAACATACACCACAGCACAAACACTGAGCAAAAGGAGCCCAGACGTCAGCGTTGGCTTAGAGATACAGGTGTGTAGATTCACACTTGAACGTCATTCATTCTCACAATGCAGTTGCTTAGACTTCAGCTGGTGTAGTAGCTCCCTTTTGCTATTATATTGCCCTCCCTTAGCAGTCCTTGCGTAGCGAACTTAACCCTTTCTTCGACCACTTCATTACATTGACCTGTTCTTTGGACTTCCAAGACCTAGCCCCCTACTCACCAGCTCAGAGTTGTCTTGCAAATGAGTGGTTGCTGATAGGAGTCTCACAGATGTAGCTGATTATAATCTCTTTTATGACGCCTGGAGACGGCTGTTTGTCCACTGGGGCTCTCTGATCTTCATACAAGCACATCAAACCTCCCTCTTGTAGCATTAAGAGTAGGATGAGGAATTAAAATCCCTATAGCTCTTCAGACGTTATTACTGTTCACATTTTATCTGAGCACTAACTCATTTCACTGCCCCCCCACCCTAATATAACTGGCTCTACTTCCTTTTTCTCAATTAAACATCACACTATTCCAACCTAGGTCTGAAACTGACAGCCCTCACAGCCTGAACCTAGCCAGAAAACAGATTGGGATTTGAACCCACGTACCGGGACTCGAACCCAGTCTAAAGCCAGATTGGGACTTAAACCCACAGTTTTAAATTAGAATTACTTGGGGGAGTTCCTGTCGTGGCTCAGTGGTTAATGAATCCAACTAGGAACCATGAGGTTGCGGGTTCGATCCCTGGCCTTGCTCAGTAGGTTAAGAATCCAGTGTTGCTGTGGCTGTGGTGTAGGCTGGCAGCTACAGCTCCGATGAGACCCCTAGCCTGGCAACCTCCATCCATATGCTGCAGGTGTGGCCCTAGAAATAGCAAAAAGACAAAAAATTTAAAAAAAAATAGAATTACTCGCCCTGTGTCTGGACTCACCAAAGTTCAGCTTCTTTATGCCTCTGCACAGAAGGAATTCAGGGAGAGACAAAGTGATAGGCAAGAAACAGATTTATCAGGATAGGACGCTTGTGAGAGATGCAACAGGCAGGCAAGGAAACTTCTGCCTGAGGATCCGGTGGGCCACAGTTTTTATCATCCAAGGGGAGTGGGGTTTGGAAAGGCCCATCTCTTCCTTTCTGGGAATAGTGGCTCCTCCTTAACATCCAGGAAGGCGTGTATTCAAATCAGCTGAAGGGCTGTCTTAAGACTCTTGCCCTTGGTCTGAATCTGAAATCAGGCCTCATCCCATCCCCCACCCAATGACCGGAGGCAATTTTCGCACCTCCGCTAGTTAAGTAGCCCTGCCTTTTCTTGAACCTACCGTGGTCTCCCAACATCTCCCAGGTTTCCCTCTTTATCTGTGATCTGTTGGGATTTCTACAACCACCCGTGCCTACTCTATCCCTATCGGTCCACGTAATGTTGAGGGTAGGAATTATGTCTATTTATTTGTTTGTATATCTCCAGCATCTAGTATAGATCCAAATGCATAGCAGAATGTTGAAAGAAAGAGGGCTGGGGGGAGAAACAGAAGGAAAGAGAAAAAGAAAAGAATAAATACTTGAATAGCAAAAGGACGGCTCAAAACCACAGAGCTAGTAAGTGAAAGAGCCAAAGCAAATCCAGGTTATTTGGTTCTAACTTCCTAATACGAGCCTGAGTTCTGATAGATTTTCCTCTGGACTTTAGGGAATTTTTTTTTTTTTTCCCCCACGGCCACACCTGCAGCCTATGGAAGCTCCAGGGCCAGGGACTGAAGCTGAGCCACAGCTTCGACCCACACTGCAGCTTTGGTAACAACGATCCTTTAACCCACTGCACCGGGGCAGGGGTAGAACCCACACCTCCACAGAGGCCAAAGCCACTGCAGTTGGATTCTTAACCCAGTGGGCCCCAGTGGCAACTCCTAGGGAATTTGTACAAGAAGGTTTAGATCCTAAAAGAATCTTCTACTGGGTAGGGTCTATTCAACTCAGTGAACAAACATTGAAGACACCCATGTCCCAGACCTTATACTTCCCTCGGGGATACACAGATAGCACGGATGTTGCTCCTGTTCTCTGGAAGGTTGGAGGTTAGGAGATTGAAGGTCATGCAAACCTATGCACATTGTCAGTAGAATGCAAGAAAGGATGGTGTGTGTAGGTCTGACAAGAGCACCACTGAAGAAGGTTCACCTATCACGAAGAGACCATGTCGGGGGGGATGTTAAAGTTGTGTTGCCACAAAGTCATTGTTTTGCAGGTGAGGGCGTCGACGGTCAGAGGCTCTGAAGAATTTGCTGAGGATGACATATCCCGTGACACTAGAATTTGAACCAAGGAAGGCTGACTGAAACTTTCTGTATTAACCACCATGCTAACCAATATGAAACACAGCTGGTGCATTGAATCTGCTAGTTTCTGACTGTCCTTGACCAGGCAGGTGGTTAGAAGCATGCTGGAACTAACAGCTCTGTTGCTTTGCTCCAGCCTGGGGAAATGATTCCGCAGTTCAGTGAAAACTATATTTCTTAGAAACGCTCTAGTGTCTCCTGATCCAGTGGGCTGTTTTTCTTGGTGTCAGACACACCTACGGCTGTGTCCTAACGCCCTTCCCTCATGTGTAAAGGGTCTCTTAAAATAGACAAGTGTACGATCTCTCTCTCAGGTTCAAAGAGCTGGGCAGATGGGGCTGGGAGAGCAGCATGACCTGCAGCTATCTTCCAATTCCTGAGGGCTGTGGTCTCCTCCTCTCTTCTTGCCTCTCACTATGCTATGAGAGTCTGTTTAGCCTTGGTCCATTTCCATGGCAACCACTTGTCCCACGGTGCTATCTTTTTATTATAGGAATTGCTAAAAGAATAAAAATATATGGAAAATAATTAGGAGTTTTTATTGCCTGCTTTCTCCAGAGTGTGGCAGATAGGAGAAGGGGTACAAGGTGAAGGCTATAAGACTGTAGCAAAAAAAAAAAAAAAAAAAATCACAGCACTGTGGGCAATTTTATTACTACAATAGATGTAATCTCATAGCCAAAGTGGAGTGTAATTTCCTGTTTCTGCTTTGGGAATATGTGCATTCTCATTTTTACTTGTGGATGGTTATGAGAGGTAGGTGAAAGAGGTTTTACACCTGTATCTTAGTCCTAGACATGGTTCTGTCTGGATTAATGAAATTAAATTGCTCAGGGAATTTAGTTGCTGATAGCTGCTGAATCAACAAAAACCTGGTGTTTTGAACATCTTTGTTCAGCATTGAGCAATAAGGCAATGTTTCATCTGGGGGTCTAAACTTTCAGGCAATAAAAGTTCATTGGGGGGGTCTTTGGGAATAAGAGGTGAGAACGATCACTGGGTTAGGAATTGGTACACCTATTTTCTGTCCCCCAAATAATATTTTAACTAGCTGTGTGATGTAGAGCAAGGCATCTAAACTTTCTACTCCTCATGTTCCCTGCCTATAAAAACAAGAGGTTTAGGTTGGATGATCCAACAAGTTCTGAAAGTCCTGGAGTCCATAGATTTGTGAGGTCTGGGGAGCTGTGTCAGGATGGCAAGGCAAGAAAAACTAACCATGAAAGGTCTAATAATGCCAATAACAGCTGCTACTTTCTAACGAAATCAGATTTTTGTGTTGGATAGTGTGCTACAGGCTTTAGGGGCATTACCTCATCAAGTCTCATGATACTATTATGAGGGAGTGATTATTTTCCCCATTTGTAGATGAAGAAATTGAGGATTAGAGGGCTGGACCACAGAAGTCGTATGTCACAGAGGTAGCCTTCAAACCCAGCTCCGCTCTACTCAAAGACACAAAATTGCATCCTAACCTGGTAACAAGAGGCAAAATTAAAACCAACTCGTTGCACCACCTTGAACACACACATGAACTATCCTATGTTTTGTCAGTCACCAAACCCAGGACATTGAAGAAAAACAGAAGTGCCCTCCATGGAGGAAACAGAACTCCAGGCACAGGCATCTCTCTGCATTATTTTTACGTGCCATTAGGAAGTGCCTGGGTAGATGCACCTGTGAGAGAGGAGTCTGGGACTCAGAGAACCAAATTCAGGCTGGGATCCTTATTCCCTTATCTACCTGCCCACCCCCCCCCCCTTCATCTCCTGAAAACAAAGAGCATTCAGTGTCCTCTGAAAGATTTCTTTATCTTTTTCTTTTTTCTTTTTTTGTCTATTTACGGCTGCGGAGGTTCCCAGGCTAGGGGTCAAATCGCAGCTGTAACTGCCAGCCTACACCACAGCCACCGCAACTCAGGATCCAAGCCCCATTTGCAACTTACACCACAGCTCACGGCAACACTGGATCCTTAACCCACTGAGCAAGGCCAGAGATCGAACCTGCATCCTCCTGGATCCTAGTCAGGTTTGTTAACAGCTGAGCCACAACGGGAATGCGTGAGAGATTTCTGGAGGATAGCGTTTCTGTGACCTGAGAGCGTCTAGAACAGAGGTTGGCTCCAGTAATATGTGGACAAAGATGTTCTGTAACCATTATTTTTATTCTAAGCTTCTGATCTTAATCAGTTGGGTCTGGGTCTCTAGTTTATTGTGCCCATATTTGTCTCCAGTATAAAAACTACTCTGACTACCTTCCCAGTACCTCCATATACACCTAGAATTTACATACATTCATTCCACTTGTCCAGAAGAGTCCCAATCATTGCATTAGTATAATTGTCATAGAGCCTCTTCCACGTTCAAAAGTACATACATCAAAAGTTTGAAGAGTAAATTACATGGATCACCCTATATGCCCACCATTGTAGTTGATCATTGGAAACACACAAGAGACGGGGAAGATGTAAGAAAATATTCCCTATAGGTTTGAAAATTGTTTAGCAGCCAGCATAGGACAGCTTCTTTCTTAAAAAAAGAAACAGGCCTAAGCACAAAGAGAACTAAGCTGCACATCATCCATATTGTTAAAAATTTGAAATGAAACACTCATAGGTGGGAATGCAATGAGCGAGTTCACAGAGTAAACTCCCGATCCCTAGTTCTGACTGAGAGGAAAGAACACACAAAGAAGGCAAGGCGAGGCCAACGCTTGTGGCAGGTGGCATGTTAACAGATGGCAGAGAAAACCAGAGCTGCTTAGCTTTTTTGCACCTGTTGTTTAAATCAAAGTGAATAATTTTCAGACTGAAAGGCATAGAACAGATGTAGTTAAAAGGAAATTGAAGGCTGCAATCGGTGAGAAGATAATTAGGGAGCAAGCCCTGTCTTCTTTATATTCATTCAAGTTTCCAGATGCAGACAGAGGACACTCCGAGGAACCAGAAGATCTTACTAATATGAGTACAGAGGCATTCCAAGTCTTATTGTAGAATCATGTAGAAAGAAAAAGTTTTTAGAAAAATGGAAATGAAAGAGTATTTCCCTGAATTCTGAAAAGAGGAGAAAAAAGGCAGATTACAGAACCAACAAAGAGATAAAGTCTTTTGTTAATCCCAAGAAAAATTCTAGGACAGATTATGGAAAATATACATGATTATAACACATCAAACCAAATGGGAATACCAGGAAGCCTACATAAGTTCACTCGGAACACCTTAAGGTTTTATTTCCCAGTGTGATGAAGTCATTAGAATATTTGAAGAGAAGAAAGATAGAACTTCATATTGCTTAGATGTTAGCCATATATGTGACAAGGTCTCCTCTTACAGCCTTATGAACTTGTTATAAAAATGACTGCTATATAAAGGGGATCATACCTATTACACTATCACTGGGAAGATCCTAGTTTCTTCCTATCAACAGAAAAAATTGTTTAGAGCCCAAGGTAACTTGGAGGAGCCAAGTTTCAAAACCAGGCAACAAGCTTTCAGAATCCATGCTTTATGTCACGATGACATAATGCCTCTCCATCCTGTAAGATGTAGACAGCTCTTTATCAAATGGCATAAAACCAGAAGAAGGGGCAAATGATGGAATCAATGTTTGAAGACATCTGGACAGGTTTGGAATGTGATTCGAAGCTTTGCCAAAAATGCAAAAATTATTTCCTAAATTCTATGTTTTGGTTTTACATTAGGCATCTTGGGGAGAAAATTTTCATTAGAAAATGATTCCTGCCTTCATGAATTTTCTATTTAGTAAAGCTTGTGTTCTATGATTTAAGAAAAGGCCAGGAGTTCCCGTCATGGCTCAGAGGAAACAAATCTGATTAGCATGCATGAGAATCCAGGTTCGATCGCTGGCCTTACTCAGTGGATTAAGGATCCAGCGTTGTTTTGAGCTGTGGTGTAGGCTGCAGACATGGCTCAGATCTGGTGTGGCTGTGGCTGTGGTATAGGCTGGCAGCTGTAGCTCCTGTTTTGCCCTTTGCCTGGGAACCTCCAAATGCTGCAGGTGAGGCTCTTAAAAAGATGAAAAAAAAAAAATTACAAACTCTGGAGTCAGTCAAAACTGGACTAAAAGTTATATCAAATTCTTTCTATATCAATTCACCCACATTACTTAGCCCTGGAAGCACAGATACCATCTATGTTGATCCAAACTTGTTAACCAAGACCAATGAGTGATGTACCAAAATCGATTTCTATTCAGGGTGGGGAAACCCACCCTAAGAGAGCAGTGATGAATAAATAAAAGCTCTGGCATCTTCCTCGCTGGATATACTGACTTGGAAATGAGATGATTTTTCATTTATTTCAGAAAGTCATCTTCCATCAGATGGAGTGTGGTCCAAGATGGTTCCCTACGTCCCCTCTAAATCTAAGATCCAGGTTTCTGGAGAGTAACTAGGAGATTGATGCAGTTCGGGTGATCAAAGCAGAATTCTGAAAAAGAAGATTTTTGGACTTGGATATTGGCTGTATCTAGCGGATTGAGAACAGAAATAATATCCAATATTATGGAGCCCTTACCATATGCTGGAGAACTTACCATCTGCTAGGTTGATTATGCATATCTGAATAAATTATTTCTTCTTTTTTTTCTTTTTTTTTTAGGGCCACACTTGTGGCATATGGAAGTTCCCAGACTAGAAGTCATATTAGAGCTACAGCTGCCAGCCTATATCACAGCCACAGCCACAGCAGGTCCTAGCTGCATCTTCAACCTACCCCACAGCTCACAGCAACGCCAGATACCTGACCCACTGAGAAAAGCCAGGGATCAAAAGCACGTCCTCATGGATCCTAGTCGGGTTCATTTCCACTGAGCCACACTGGGAACTCCCTTAACTAGTTCATTCAGCAATGTATGGAGGACTTACTATGTGCGCTTCTGTGATGTACCCAGAAACTTAACCAGGACCAAGAGAATAGCCATCACCAGGGAAAGAGGAAGACAATCTCAAAGCAGAAGCTCACAAGGAAAGGCTAGACTATATTTTCCCAGATTACTGACAAAAGCTTGATCAAAGTCTATTCACTTCCATCTCCTCCCCTCTCTTAATATCCTGGGTATCCTCTGGGAAAACTGAAAACACTTGACCCCCTCCCCTATTTTTCAAGTCAGGACCTCCTTCCCTTTTTTGTCTTTCTTCATTGTCTTTTGCTGCTTTGGGTCATCTATTTCTGGTTCACCCTCATGAGGACAAATGGATCCCTGTCCCTCGTACCTCCCCCTTCCCCATCCTGCCAGAGAGCTCCAGAGTAGAGCTTTGCAAAACTATGGAATGAATTTCCCTGGGGTCATCATGCTTGCATTCAAGTCTTGGCTCTGCCTTTGACAGGTGTGTGACCTTGAGACAGATCTTTAAGCTCTCTGAGCCTCTATTGTAAAATAAGAATGAACAGTGGCTCACATATTAGTATGATAATTCAGTGTGATTTTGTATTGAGGACTGATGCAGAAATACGTGGAGATTTACTTGCCTGTTTATTGTGGATAAAACTAAGTTGCAGACTATGACTTGAGCTATTATCAGAATCAAGGTTCCTAATGTAATTCCTGAAGAACAGACCTCTCTGTGAAACCACTGACCTCCTCACAATGAGAGGTTAAATGAGAGCATGGAGGAACCAAGAAGGTATGAGTCTCAAAAACAAGCTCCTCTGCAAAATAAAGTGTGTGGGGGGCAGATAATGAATATTAACCCCTTACTAAAGTAGGGACCCCACTAAATAAACTTCTTCTCATGGGGAGAAAGGAAAACAGGAGTGAAGAGAAGGGCCAGTGCTACTTGCAAGAGAATGATGCAGAATCTAGGTTACAGACCCAAGCAGAATCTAAAACAGTACCTTCTACATAATAAGGCACTAAGTGAGGAGCCAGGTATAGGATGTTATTTCGAGGCTGGACACAGAGAGAGCTTTGCTGGTGGATGTAGTCCACGGGGAAAAAAGAGAAAAGAGGTTTCCAGGCTCACTATTCGACTAGACCAAGTGAAGTCATAAAATCTATTTAGTCTAGTGCTTGGTATTACACAGGGACAGGGCAGCAAAGGTTTAAGACAAGCTACTTCAATTCATGGATGATGATGGTATTGATACAGATAGAATGTCTGGAGAATGAAGAAAGTTTGTAATAAATATACACAATTTCAGCTTTTCCTGATGGTTTCACCAGTGTCAGTTATTCATGACTGTCCCTCTCTTGGACGGTTTATGCCTTGCCAGCACATAAGGGCAACACATCTTAAATTTTCTTATTTACCTAATAGTTTTGCTAGAGAACATTCAGTCAAAAGGCATTATTCAGAGAGCAAAGCATTCAGTGGAGATTCTTTATGCCAGAAGATTCAAGTATTATAACTTCAGATACTGTGTAACATATTATTATTTTAATATCATTATCATGCTGCTGCCTTAAATGAGATTTTGCCGCAGCTGGCTTTTTTCATTTGTTGTTTTGGGGTTATAAAAGCATTTAGTAGCTTCCAAGGACAAAAAAAAAAAAATCAATACACATTGCTAAAAATACTTTGGTGTTATCCCAGCTTGCAGTTCTGCCAGCCTTAAAAGGGAAGGAAAGGACTGCAGAGGTAGGTCTTCAGGCCTTGGCATTTAGGATTTTATTTGATGATTTCCAAATCAATGCACCAGAAATATCTCCTACGTCTCTCTCTCTCTCAGAAGGATGACTCTCCTGCCCTGTTTTCAGTAGCACAGAACCCATGCTAGAAACTGTCCCAATGAGCTTCACTGTGCATTTCTCCATGTCACCCCACTTTCAGATTCTCGCTCACAAGGTGGGGTGCGGGAAAGTTCCATGGAATGGATATGTGGATATGTTTGTGGGGGGTTGGAGAGGCACGTGGGCACGTAATGTTCCCAGAAGCTCAATGTCAGAAATTAGGGGAGTCTGGGAGAAATGCCCAGAAGCACAAGAGGAAAAAAAAAAAAAAAATCCCTTTCTCAGCCTCCATCCAGGCAGCGAGGAACTTTGCTCCTTGGGATTAGTCCAAAATGCTCTCTAGTTCACGACATTTTCTCAAACTAGAGAACGTCTTTTCTGGTAAATGTGCCTCCAAGACTGCTGATGAGAGAAGCCGGAAGTTGACGGGGGGTGATATGACTGCTGATGAGGGAAGCCGGAAGTTGATGGGGGGGTGATGTGACTGCTGATGAGAGAAGCCGGAAGTTGATGGGGGGGTGATGTGACTGCTGATGAGGGAAGCCGGAAGTTGATGGGGGGGTGATGTGACTGCTGATGAGAGAAGCCGGAAGTTGACAGGGGGGTGATGTGACTGCTGATGAGAGAAGCCGGAAGTTGACGGGGGGGTGATATGACTGCTGATGAGAGAAGCCGGAAGTTGACGGGGGGGGGGTGATATCAAATTGAATCTGATGAAGTTAAAAACATTTACTAAGACCGTTTCTGATGTCCAGCACTTGAGCAGTCTCTGAGGGGAACATAAAAATTCAATGAGACTCTCCTTTCCCTAAACTCAACGAATGCTAATAGTTAGCATCAAAGTATGAATCTTGGATGAGTTTGTGGCAGAATTCAAAGCAGACTTTATCATAAGGATTATCTGCCTTGGCTTTTGGAGAAAGTGGCGAGTGTGATGAGACTTTAAGGATGAGTAGGATTTGAATAAAGTGAGAACCAAGCAGTAAGGCATGCTAACATTCTCAGGGTCTTCTGGATAACTTTAGCTGTCTACAGGATGGTCTTATTTTGGGGGGGGGGGTTAATTAGAGCAGTTTGAGCCAGAATTGAATATCGGTTTAAAAAATGAATTCTGGGAGTTCCTGCCATGGTGTAGCAGAAACAAATCCGACTAGGAACCATGAGGTTTCAGGTTCGATCCCTGGCCTCGCTCAGTGGGTTAAGAAACCAGCGTTGCTGTGAGCTGTGGTGTAGGTCGGCAACTGTAGCTCAGATTAAACCCCTAGCCTGGGAGCCTCCATGTGCCGCGGGTGCAGCCCTAAAAAGCCAAAAATAAAGAGTTCTGAAATCTGCTAAGCCTGGATTTTAAGCCTGGGTTTTCTCCTATAAACTTGGATAATTTACTTAACCATTATCAAATTCAGTTTCCTGAAAGAAGTAAGTGATCCATACCACATAAAGTCTACTGAAATAAAATTGGATCATTTATTTATTCAACCAATAGTCTTTATGCCATCATTGTACTGGGCATATAGAATTCAAAAATTCTAGGCATCAAAGTACAAATATAGACAGACAAACATGAATATGTAAAGTTGTCCACCTCGTGGCAAAAAAAAATCAATGATAGTTTTTAATTTGATGCTTCAAGCTTTATGGGAGGGAGAGGAACTGAAGAGGGTAGGAACTATGATTAAGGGATATAGATCTATCCTGGGTGAGTAACATAGAGTAGGAGTGGGCAGAGAGCATGAAGGCAGAGAGATCAGCTAAGATGCTACTGTAACAGACCACAGAGCAAAAGTGTCAACTAGGAGCAGTGAATAAGAACAGAACAGAGGAGAAGAGTTCCATATGGCACATGCTCCCTTAGAATTTTTTGCCAACATATCCAAGAATAGTTCTGCATTCATCCTCTCACTCATCAAGAAAGAACCATCACTAGACTTTCCACTGAGTATATATTAAGGCATCCTGACCTTTATTTACTTCTGAGAACAGCAGTTTTCCCAGGATCCCAGTTGGGAAAGAGGCTTATAAATAAACCATTTCGCTTGTTCACTGAACCAGACTGTCATTCACAATGATATGCTGACTCAGGTGATGCTGAGTGAGTCGGAATGTTAACATGAAGGTCTTTGAGGGGAAAAGAAACAGCATCGCTCTTCTCAAGTCAGAGGAAGCCAAACTGAGGAGGCTGTGGTTTCATCTCATTAAGTGATCTCAAGAGTATTCATCAAATGCCTCGTCGAGAGTTTTATTATCACAAAGGGATCCTCTTCTCTCTAATTGTATATACCTCAGAGCCTAGGAAATTGCTGGTTCCAAAGGTAAATAAACCACTGGTCCCCTCCCTCCCTGCAAAGGTAGGACTTCTTGATTTTTAAGTCATGAGCTTACTTGGAGGAAGAAAGCAGCAATGGTAGTAACGGCAAAACAATGTTTTTGGAGCACTTACCATTTGCTAGGTGCACTATGCCCATCTGAATGAATCAATTCAACCAATTATTAAAATTTTCTGTGTACCCCTCTGAGGGGCCCAGAAACTTGACTAGGAATAAATGAATTGTTAGTGTCAAGGAAAGACCAACACCAGCGTAAAGCAGAAACTCACAAGGAAAAACTAAACAATACTTTCCCAGAAGAATACTCATCAGAACTTGATCAGAGCCTACCATCTGCCATCGCTCCACCTTTCTTGATATCCTAGAAATCCTCCAGGAAAACTGCAAACCCCCCTCCTGTTGTCCAAGTCAAGTCCTCTTTCCCCTGTTTGGCTTCATAATCTTTTGTTCCTTCTTGTCAACCATTTCCAGTTCTTTGTCATCATTACCAAGCAATCCATCCCTTTCCCTCTTATCTCCCACTTCTCCACCCTGACAGGGGCTCAGTAATACAGTTTAGTGAAACCTTAGAATGAGCACTGCCCTAGGGTCATAACATTTGAGTTCAAATCTTGACTCTGACCTTTCTTATCCACATGACCTTCACCAAGATCTTTAATCTCTCTGAGCCTGATCTAGAAAAGGAGTGAATGATGCTCAACAAGCTAGTGTGGTAATTCAATGTGATTTTAGAGATAGATAGATGGAGACATACCTATATATATACACACACACATTAATACAGATACATAAGTATATACATGTATATATCTATATATATATATAGATGTACATATGTAGATATATATGTGCACATATAGTTGATGACATACAAATCACACAACTTGTAGTTATCTTAATTATTTGCCTATTTTTAGGGCAGCATCTGTAGCATATGAAAGTTCCCAGGCTAGGGGTCACATGGGAGCTGCAGCTGCCAGCCTATATCACAGCCACCAAAATGCCAGATCTGCATTTGGCATTTGCCAGGGTTCCATCCCTGGCCTATGCTGAAGCTCAAGGCAATGCCGCATCCTTAACCCACTGAGCAAGGCCAGGGATGGAACCCTTATCTTCATGGATACTAGTTGGGTTCTTAACCCACTGAGCCACAACAGGAACTATAATTTGCCTATTTCACATGCTGTTTCTTTACACAAAATTGCAAGCTCCCTTAGGAAAGGAAATTTTTCTGTCTTGCCATTCTCAAGGCCTAGAACAGTTTCTGGAACATGGTAGGTATTCATTAAATATTTTTACAAAAATAAATGAAGGAATTGTTGATGCCTAATAAATATTTGTTTCTTGCTGAGTTTCAAGCAAACTCTGGGATTTTTTGCTTCTTTTCCCTAGCTGTGACCTACTGGAGGAAAACTGTATAATCATACTAATTAACTTCATAACAAATTTAAGGTTCCCATTCTTAGCCAGGTTCTAAATATTTCTTGATAATTCTTTAGCATGTGTCTCTCAGGGTCCTTTCTTTTTTTCCAAAGCAGCTGTCTATAACCATCACATTTTCCCTTGAATTTTCCAGTTCTCCAGTCTATTCTCCTTTTTATCCATCCACAGGGAAAAATAAAAGCCTCTCTGACTTCACTCGGCCTTTCTGGCCCCTTCTGCCTTGTGATGGTAAATTTTATGTGTGACGTTGACTAGGTTAAGTAATGCCTAGATGGCTGGTAAGACATTATTTCTGGAGATGTCTGTGAATGTGTTTCTGGAAGAGATTTGCATTTGAATCAGCAGACTAAGTCACACCGATGTGGGTGGACCCCAAAAATGGAGAGAAAGGACAAATTGGCTCTCTGCTTAAACTAGGACTCCATCTTCTCCTGCCCCCAGATGTTGGTTCTTCCCGGTCTCAGACCTTTGTGCTGGGGCTGAGTTATAGCACTAGCTTTCCTGGGTGTCCAGCTTACAGATGGCAGATTGCAAAACTCCTTGTCCTCCATAATTCCATGAGTTAATTCCTCTATGTCATTGCTTTGTTTCTCTAGAGAACCGTAATTAATACATGTCTACTTTGAGACCATGCTCCCACTCCTTCCTGCACTCACTTTCTCTTTCCCCCTCAGTCTGCATGAAAATGCCCTCCACTAATTCCTGAGGAAATTCCTTAAAGGCACTAACTTCTGTTGGCTTCACGTGTGTAAAGGGAAACAAAGGCAGACGATGAAGACGACAGAATCAATGGTGGTTTTTTTAAGGATTCACATGAAACTCATAGGTGAGTGAGAAGCAAGACTAAGGATATAGAAAATATTCTTACCTAACAAGGCACATAAATCCTAGGATTGTGAAGAAATGAACACATATCAGATAGAAAGTAGTACTATCTTAAGTTTAAATAGCCCACTAAAATGATATTTGCACACCACTGGACCACATGACAATCCTCTAAAGTTTAAGAATCCGATGTTATCAACCCCATTTTATAAATGAGGCAACAAGAGGGTCAGAGGCCTAAAATGACTTGTCCAAGGTCACAACCTTCATACTTTGACGGTTGCATCTGGACACCTGATAGTCTTACATGAAACCCCAGGTGCTCCATCAGACTCCTTTGACCTCTGTTGGCCTAAGTCCATGTCACAGACCCACAGACACCAATTTTTCCAGTTTCTTCCCTAGTCCTTTCTTGTATGACCAGACCCCCAAAAGGCTATGATATCAGATACATCTAGTGTAATCACTATACTGTCTCAGGATCCAGGCTTCTGCCCTCATAGCCTGTCTATACCAATCACAAGCTGTGCAATGTTGAGTAGTTTTCATTGCCTACTTGCCCCTCATCTGTAAAATGGAAATAATGATGTCCTAATATCCTATGCTCATCTGGAGATAAATTAACACTTATAAGGGACTTTGAATTGTGCCTGGAAAACAGAAAGGATTCTGCGTCTGTAAACTCTTCTCGCGTGCCCAAGCAATGCGTGGTGTGTGCTTCCTTCCTTTGTGTTCACTTTGAACAGCAGGTGGTCAGATCCACCTTTATCACCAGCCCACTAAGCACCCCCTTATTTTTTTCTGGCTCTGTCCTGATGCTTTGCCTGATTGTTGCTGTATTTATGCAATCCCTCCATTCTGCTTTGGCAGATTCTTTCTCACAATTGGCCGTGATCTGATTTGGTCCCCTGATCTCCCTGTAAGTCTCCTATCCTTGCCCTCTGTGCTTATCCAGGGCAGTAGGGCAGGAATGATTTCTAGGTATAGCCCCCAGGACTCCACACCCTAATGCCCAGAACTTGTGAATTACCCTGTAATTGTGTTATTTTGAATGGCACCGTTGGCCTTAAAAAGATGTTATCCAGATGGTTCCAATGTAGTCACGTGAACTTTGAAAAGCCAGGAACCACCTTCAGCTGGTCACGGAAGAGGGCGTCAGAAGGGTTCTGAGCATTAGAAGGCACGGACGTGCTTTTGCTTGTCTGAAGAGGGAAGGGGCCACATGAGAAGGACTGTGAGCAGCTTTTAGTAGCAAACTGTCCCCTGGCTGACAGCCAGCAAGGAAAGGAGGACCTTCATCCTAACACCTTCAAGGAACCGAATTCTGCCGACACCGGAACGAGCTTGAAAGCAGGTTCTCCTCCAATCCGGTTCTCTCCTCCAGGTAAGAGTGCAGCAGGCCCATCACTTCCCTGCATCCTTGTGATGCCCTGAGAAGAGCCCAGCTTAGCCTGCCCGGGACCCCCGACCTGCACAACACAAGGTAATAAATGGGTGTTGCATTAAAATGCTAAGTCTGTGACATTTTACTTTGGCAGTGATAAAAAAAAGGATGCTGCCAGCTTCTTCTTCAGCAAAGTATTTCTTCTGTCGGAAGGGACCTCACTCCCAGGTTCTTGCTCTACTACTTGGGAATGCAAAGTCTTGGCTCTGAAGCTGATGCTTCTATTGAGGGCCTGACCCTGGGGGCTGGAGGCGAAGGACGAGACAGAATTGTCTGAGACAGACACACTGCTTCATCAAAGCCTCCAGGGAGTGTTTTGGCACCTTGGCGACTTCACTACGACATTTGTAGAAATATTTTGAGTGTGTACTTTGGGTAGATGAGTTAGGAGCACCAGCTGTCTTCGAGTCAGGTGTCTCATATTATCACTCACCTTAGCCTTGGAAAAAACACTGCCTTGTCAAGCCTCACTCTTCCTCTCTGTGAAAGGGAAAAGTAACAACCCCAAAGGTAACGGTCTGGCGTGGAAACTCTACACAAGAACGTTGAAGAGGCACTTCCTTCAACACCTGGCATCTATTAAGTGCTAAGTAAATGGTTATAGTTATTCATGGATTCATTCGAAAATGATGTATTAATCGTCCGGTCTGTGCCAGGCATTGCTAGGCAATATGAGAACACAAATATGAATAAGGAATAGCTTCCACCCTCCAAAATCTCACTGTGTAGTGTGTCCACATGCATCCTTCTCATTTACTCATATATGCACATTTTCATGTGTGCATCTCGGGGTGTGAGTGTCTTGACCACCGCATTCCCCCAAACCACTGAAGTCCTGCATTCAAACCTGAGAGCAAGGTGGGGCATGGAGACCCCACCATCCATCTTTCTTCTTCTCAGAGCTGTAGGCGGCTTTTTACCCGGAGAACCCTGACAGCATACCTATTAAATCTTCTCAGAGCAGTAGAGCTGGGAGGTCCAGCCAGGCCTTCCCTCCCCACCCCACCCCACCCCCAATTCTGGCACAAAGAGGGATGTTATGTCTCATACATGCGGACAGCCGTGCCACAGGAAAAGGGCTCCCAGTGCCAAATAAGCTGGCCCCGTTCTCCCCTCAGCCCAAGGGAAGCAAAAAGTGATCCATCAGCTTGATTGTCTGGGAGTCCCAGAGCTGCTCAGAACAGACCCATTAGCTGAAAGGATAAATATTTACTCTGGGCTCATCTGAATAACCCAGAAAAGGGACTCTGTTTTTTATCAGTAATAAAAAACACTCCCACCTAAGCTTGGATGTAGAGGGGGGTTTTTCGGTCTTTAAATCTTGCCTGCCTTGAAGCCCTCAGACTTCCTGTGAGAGACTAGATTAGGATTTCCTCCTGGCCTCGGAGCCCGGCCGGGGGTGGGGGAGCGAACGTGAGCACAAATGTTCTGACAGAAGAGCGATGTTTGCTTTTACTAAGCAAAGTATGTGTGGCCTCAGCCTGGCTCCCAGCACACAGGTAACTGAAATATTTGCCCTTGGGAGAGAAGATGCAGAATGTTCTCTTAAAACGCTCCAACGGGTGAAATAAGAGATTTTAGATAAACAGTTCTTGAGGGACCCCATTTCCTGAGCTATGCTTTGATCACATGACAACAGCGCCAGTGAAAACACTTTTGTTATCCTTTCAAGGGAGATGGTCGAGAAAGAACACTTGCCTGGGTCATGGAGGTGAGGTTCTGGTCAGGATGGAAGAAGGGGTCAGGGAGGGGCCTGGGAGGGACTCAAAGGAGCCGGGATGGGAGCTGTTCCCAGACAAACCCAGAGTGTTTGTCTTTCACATCCTCCAGCCCCACTTTCCCTTTTTACACCCTCCCCCCGCCCCCTGTCTCCTTTCTGGTCACTAGACTGACCTGGCACAAAGCTCAGACTGAAAGCAAAATAATTGTCCTGAAGCACAGGCCCAACTTGGGGCCTGGAATATAATAGACACTCAGAATGTGCTACATGAATGAAAGGTTCCATCATTTTTCTATCACAGAGATGGTCTTTTACCCCCCTGAGCCTCCATTTCTCTGTGTTCTGGGCATCATAATGCCACTTCCAGGGCTGAAAAGGCAGATGAGCAGGTATGATAGGTACCTGGCACCGAGGCTGGTGTACTGGGGGCGGCGCCAATACGTGTGAGCACAAATCTTATCATTAAAGGGGTTTGGAATTTGGCAACTCTGCTGGAACCAGATTACTTGAAAACTGTTCGTCCAAAGGCTTACTCTGGTACATGGGGTAAGGTTTGCAAGAGAGGGTGAAGCAAACCTGGACCAGGTGAACAGAAGCATCCTCCTTTGAGAAGGTTTTCATGTGCTCAGTCGGTGGCCAGCATCTTTGTCATACAGACCACTGCTGTCCTTAGAATTGAGCCGTAGTAGTTCCACAACATAGATTAGGCACCTAGACTACTAGAGTAATAAGTGTTCAATTAAATTTTTTTTTTGCTTTTTAGAACTGCATCCGCAGCATATGGAGGTTCCCAGGCGAGGGGTGACTACACCACTTGTTACCACTGAGCCACAACGGGAAATCCTCTATTAAAATTTTAATGAAAGAATAAATGAATGGAGGGAGTTCCTGTTGTGGCGCAGCAGAAAGGAGCCTAACTAGTATCCAGGAGGATGCAGGTTCCATCCCTGGCCTCTCTCAGTGGGTCAGGGATCCAGCGTTTCTGTGACTGTAGTGTAGGCTGGCAGGTGCGGCTCCATTTCAACCCCTAGCTCGGGAACTTCCATATGCCTTGGATGCGGCCCTGAAAAGCAAAAGAAGAAGAAGAAGAAGAAATAAATGTAAAGATGTGCTGGTCAATTTCTATAAGCTTCCTCTGGATTCACATTGTACTTTCTAGCTGTCTCATTGATCACATGACTTCCAGGTTGCCAGAGGGTTACTGCCAGCTGCTTTTCCATCCTATGGGAACATTCATCTGTCATGGATGTTAGCAAGACAATTTGCCCTGCTCACAACTGGTGAGGGGTTTAGGGAGGAGCAGAAAGGCCTGTCTCTCTGTCAGCATTGTTGTTGCATAAGGAGGCTCATCTTGCCCACGTCTCCGTGCCTGTCGTGATCTGCATGCATGTTCCTCCTAAGACCCGAGGGACAGAGATGCCCTTTGCACTTGTGATTCCACTGCAGGACAGCTTTCCCATCTCTCTTCTTCCCACCTCATAATGAAAAATTTTCCCAGAGAGGGAAGTAAATCTGGTTCAGATTCCAAGGAAGACCATATCCTGTCTGAGTCTTGAGTTGTTTGGTTTGGGGGCCTTTGAGTTTTGGTCCTACCACCTATCAAAATGGAGCATGAGTGTATTATACTTACATCATTAATATAATATTATAATTAATATAATATTATATCATTAATCTATTGATATATAGATGTATTTTCTCATAGTAATATATTTATAGTTAATATTACTATTTTCACTCTTCTCACTTCTAAAGACTTAGTGTATTGTTTGTTCACGCATTTTTATAAAAACACTTGGTGGGGGTTCCCAACATTATGGAACTTCTAACTCGAGAATAGGATACAGATAAATAAGTAAACAAATGTGCAACTAAGTTCAGATATATTGGGTGGTACAAGAAAATAAACTGTGAATACTAGAGCTTCCCTTAGGACTATTTTTATTTTATCACTCATTCATCAAACATTTAAGTTCTTACCATGCACAAACATCCCTTTTTTTGTGCTAAAGATGGTGGAGTGAACAAGAATAGAATCCTTGTCCCAGAAGCATATATTTAGCTAGGGAACTGAAAGTTAAATATCAAATTATACAATTAATTAAATGTTTTAAAGGAAAGGTACAGGGGTGCTAAGAAGACAGAAGATGAGGCATTATAATTTAGTCTCGGGCTGTCAAGAAATGCTTCTTGGGGAGTTCCCCTGTGGCTTAGCTAGTTAGGGACCCCATGTTGTCACTGGTGTGGCTTGGGTCACTCCTTGGTGTGAGTTTGATCCCTGGCCTGGGAATTTCCCCATGCCATGGGCTCCTCAGCCAAGAAGAAGGAGAAGCAGAAAGGTAAATGCTTCTTGGTAGAGTCATGGCTACCAATGAATTGTGTTTTGCTCTGTACACATCCTTGTGAGCTGTGCCCCCCCCCCCTGCTTTTCTCTGTTGACTGTGAGCTTGGCCAGGTGATTAGCTTTGGTCAATGGGATGCAAGAAAACCTGCAGTGCACAGAGGTGTAAAAGCACTCATGCACTGGAGCTTTCCCTCTCTTGACACTGGGAATTCTGCCACCACACGGAAGCCCGGGCAGATCTGCAAAAGATATGAGGCCCAGCCAGCACCTAGCTCCCATGGGCAAGCAGAAGCATGAGGAGAGCTTAAACTATCCAATTACAGTTGAGATGCCAGTGACTGACCCAGGTGACACTGGGAAATACCTTCCCACCTAAGCCCAGCCCAAACTGCTGACCACAAGAATCATGAGTGAATTGAACATAAGCTTTGGGGTGGGTTTGTTATGTAGAAAAGGCTAAATGACATAGAAATGTAGGAGTTCCTGTCATGGCTCAGTGGTTAACAAACCCGACTAGCATCCATGAGGACACCCAGGTTTGATCCCTGGCTTCGCTCAGTGGGTTAAGGATCCAGCGTTGCTGTGAGCTGTGGTGTAGGTCGCAGACTCAGCTGGGATCCACCGTTGCTGTGGCTCTGGCGTAGTTCAGCGCCTGCAGCTCAGATTGGACCCCTAGCCTGGGAACCTCCATATGCCGTGGGTGCGGCAGAAAGAAATAGAAACTTAGAAGTGGGATGTTTTCATAGAAAGATCTAACATATGAGTGAGGAGCTTTGGGACTGGGCAATGGACAGATGATGGAAAGTGGTGAGGAAACTGTTTTCAGAGTCATAAAATGGTGAAAAATAATTTGTAGCATTTAGAGGAGTGCTAAGGACACTGCTTTTAGGAAGTTGGGAAACAGTTGATTTGTTTTATGTTGCAGTGCCAAACTGTCATCTGAGTTAACTGGAAGAGAATAATATTCCTAATGTGCAGATGTGGCAAAAGAAATTACCAGAAAGAATGTTGAAAGCATCAATTGGCTTCTTTTAGTTCCTAGTAAGATATTGGAAGAGAGAGGTGAGCTAAAGAGAGAACTAGTCACTTTGTAAATAGTTTAGAGGGATGATAATGTAACCAAGGCATTCTGGGTTGGAAAAGAGAGGTATTTTCCCATTTTCAAGTAAAAAAATTGCCTCAGATTAAAGATCAAATCAAGAATGCACCTATACAATTCTGTTACTATATCTAAAACATTTAAAATTCTGGTTAATAGACCTCATCAGGTAGATAAAACTGCTTCTAAGAATCCTTTTTTTGCTTTTTGCTTTTTAGGGCCACACCTGCAGCATATGGAAGTTCCCAGGCTAGGGGTCGAATTGGAGCGACAGCTGACAGCCACAGCCACTCGGCATCCAAGCTGTCTGCAACCTATAGCACAGTGCCAGATCCTCAACCCACTGAGCAAGACCAGGGATCAAACTCACAACCTCATGTTCACTAGTCAGATTCGTTTCCACTGTGCCACAATGGGAACTCCGCTTCTAAGAATCTTTTTTTTTTTTTTTTTCCTTGCTGCAAAAAGCTTTATTGTTTGCATTTGGTCCAAGATGTGGGAGAGGGCTCCAGGGTGGTTGAAAACGGTGCCTTGTGGCTGCAGAGAGGGGCTTCTGGCAGAAGCCCAGGCATCAGAGGAACTCCTCAAGGGCTACTGGGATCCAGAAGCTCCTAGTCGTGCCTGCGTGTGAGCCTTTCGAAGAGGTACTCGCCCAGCCCAGCCCAGCCTGGGGACCAGAGAGCTTGCGGAGGTTGGTCTGGTGGTCGCCCATCTTCCTGAGGAGCCTCGCCTCCTCATCCAGGAAGTGGTTCTCCAGGGAGTCACAGAGGTGGGGTCTGCGCGGGCAGCCCCGAGGGCATGCAGATCCAGAAGGGCCTGATTCAGTCCCCTCTCCAAGTGAATGGCAGCTTCCATAGCGTCCTGGGTTTTACCCCACGCATCTTGAGGTGGCTTCGGGCACGTCCTGGAAGACGGCGTGGCCACCGCGCTGGTTTTGCCTTTGCAAGAGATGCTCCTCGCCCTCGAGATTCTCCTCGGCCGATTCTCGGAGTAAGTGGCTTACGCCCTCCAGAGCCACATCGCCGCGGTTGAAAGAGAAGCCCAGAGAGAGGTAGGCGTGGGAGGCCTGCAGGTGCATGTTGATCATACGGTTGACGAAGGCCTCCGCCTGAGTGGAATAATTCCGACGAACCCGGGAGCTCATGGTTGATCGGTAATAAGGAGTGAAGTCCAAAAAATGTTGCTGGCTGGTCCCAGAGACTGAAGATAGCTGAGTGGTTGATTCCAAAAGTTGCGACTGGAAAAAAGGTTGGAGGGTAGTCGGGGGCTGGAGCCAGGGGTGTCCATGCATCTCTCCCGTCCCAACAGTGTTGAAGCAAGAGACAGATCCAGGGGGCTGCGGTGCGCACTGCCTCCGCTTCTAAGAATCTTAACAGCATCTTCCTATTGAGGCATCATCCCAAAATAGCCCTAACAAGTCTTAGTGCAAGAAGGAAGTATGCTTGTGGATTTTGTCTGTTAGAGTGGATACAATGCTATGCATAGCAAACACAAAAAGGTTTTAAGAAAGTTGTGCAATCTAAGATTAAAGGAAAAGGGTCCTTCCTCTGAACTTTTTTTTTTTTTTTTAATAAGTGTTTGGAAAAAAAGCTGTGTTTTTTGTTTGTTTTTGAGGTAAGAGATGCTATTTCAGGGGAGAGAGAGAAGAATATTGTTGGTAGAACAAATCGCACAGGAAAACAGTAGTCTAAGGAGCCAGTCCTAATGCGCACAACCTGAATAGGGGAGCCTGACAACATGCACCTGGTTGAACTTTATAATTTCTGTAAACCAGCAACTATTCTTTTTGCCTCCGTTCATTCCTTTCTTGTGTGATTGTATCACAGTGTGTTTCTATCTCACCATTGTGCTTAGTTATTTGGGGGTAGATAACTTGTCTTTTTAGTTCTCATGCCTCTGCATCAATAAGGATCATAGCCAAGGAACTGCTCTCAAGTAGCTTCATCTGTAGCTAGACTCAATGCAGATTACAAGGTCGGAGACTTTGACCTTGAAATAAAATACCATGATTGAATGCTATTTGGGGACTCTTGTTAGGGAGTTAATATTTTTGCAAGTTGAGACATAGATCATTGGGGCCAGAAGAAAAACTGTGATAATCCCCTCAACCCCTTTTTAATTATTTTCTAAATTTTATTGAGGTATAGTTAACTTACAAGGTTGTGATTTCTGCTGTATAGCAAAGTGACCTAGTCACATACATACACATATCCATTCTCAGATTCTTTTCCCACATAGATTATCACAGAATACTGGGTAGAGTCCTCTGTGCTGTTCAGCAGGTCCCTGTTAGCCAATCATTCCATATAATCCTCCCCCCTCTTTTTTTCTTTTTTTTTTTTAAACCATGACTCTCTGCACACATGCCCTTGGGTAATCCCCTCCCACGTTGACTTTGGGCTTGGTCATGTGACTTGATTTCACTGATGGAACACCAGAAGATGTGATGCAAGCAGTCCCTTTGTGCACTGAAACTTGCTCTTTCTCACTGCCAGGGAACTCTGCGTCCATGTGAAGAAGCTCAGGTTAGCCTGCTGGAGGCATGTAACCCAGCTGAAATCTATATATGCCAGGCAGGTGAATCAAACTATCTATCCTCAGGTGATGATCTGGTAGCTGACACTGCATCAGTGATCCTAGGGACCATGCCAACTGTGTTCATCCACAGTGTCATGAGAATAAAATAGGGTCTTAAGCCACTAGATTTTGAGGCAGCTTGTTACTCAGCAAAGCTGTATACAGCTTTTTTATTTAAATCACTATAGATTTATTTAGTTTTTCTGTTTTTTATTTTTCAGTTGAGATATTCACATAAATAAAAATGCATTGATGTTAAGGGCATAGGGTAATTTTGATTAGTATGAAAAGATGTTTATATTGAAATAGGAAGTCTCCTTGGAGATCAGTTAGGCAAGGTAGAGGAGAAGCAATCTTCTAGGTGGAGACGATGGCGTAGATGAAGACTAGTCACGTGACAAGTTTGAATCACACGAAGAAGCCTGTCAGAGTGGCTAAAACTATAAGAATGAGAATAGTATGAAATCAGTTTGGTGAGGCAAGAGGTAGACACATTGCATGTGCTTCTGTATTCTGCCACGACACTGCTATATACTGAAACACCTCAAAATTCAGTGGCTTTAAGCAACTATGACCCATCATGCCTCTGCTATCAAATTTAGGATCACCTGCTCTAACTGGGCTCCACAGGGCAGCTCTGTTGCAGGATGATGGTTAATCTGGGCTTGGCTCATCACTGTGGTATGGATGCAGGTCTTTTCCACATGTGTTCTTGCCTAGGCCCAGGCTTAGAGGCAAGAACTAACAGAAAACTCTTCATGGTGACAGCAGAGGTGCAAGATAGAAACCTAACCATGCCCGCACATGTCTGTTTATATCTCATTTGTAAATATCCCAGTGGCCAAGGCAAGTCATATGGATGAACCCAAAGCACAAGCAGGAAGTACATTTCAATTACTGAAATTTACAGGGAAATACTTTGGGCCAAAGTGAGTCACATTGTTCACAACAGCACTATTTATAGTAGACAAAAGGTGGAAACAATCCAAATGCCCATGAACTGGTGAATGAATTTTCAAAATGCATGTCTGTATAATGGAATATTTTTTAACAATAAAAAGGCAGTACTGATAGATGCTACAATATGGAAGAACATCAAAGACATTGTTCAAAGTGGAAGAATCCAGGTACAAAGGACTGCATATTGTATGGGTACATTTATATGAAATTTCTTGAAAAGGCAGATCTCTGGAAACCTGTAACAGTGGTTACTGGTGGCCAAAGGTGAGAGTGAAATGTGCTGCACAGGGACAAAAGGTTGATGGAAATGTTCTCATACTGAATTTAGGTGATGACTACACAACTGCATTGATTTACTGAAAATCATTGAATTGCTCACTTTCAGGGAATTTTGTTATATGCAAATCATATTTCAATACTGGTATTAAAGTGTGTAACTCATGGAAGGAAAGACATCTTGACATTGTGCTTGTAACAATGAAACATTTCCCAAAGCACTATTAAATGATTACTTGATAGAATGTAGAAACATCATCAAAACTCTAGCTGACTACTGTCTTTTTAACCAATTGCTGAGGCTGAATTTTCTCCTCCAAATATCATTTCCCTTAGTTATTCAACTTTGGCTGTAAATAATAAACATTTTTTTTTATTTTGTCCTTTGAGCTACTGCATTTTAAGTTAGTGCATGTGGTTTTTAAAAATTGGCATACATAAAAGCAGCTGCAATTAATGAAGCAGGCTCTACTTACTGACTTTTCATATAATATGTACAGCAGAAACATGCTCTTATAAACAGGTCAGGAACTGTAAAATGTTCACTAATTGCTGGAATTTGTTCTGTTTGGAATAAAAATGGATTTAACAATCTGAATAGCTATTTAAGGAGTAATAGAAGCAGGAAGAAGGGACCTCTATTATTAGCTAATCTAGCAATTATCCCCAAATCGGAGCTTATGTTCTACATGAATATCAACTGAGTTTGTTGAGAAGGTGCAACTGGAGAGGTACAGCTGCCTACTCTAATGCAAAGTCCCTTTAGTTAGGAGAATGCACTAACATTATGAGATGTAGAATGCACTTAATTCTCTAAGTGGAAAATACCTAGTTCTATCACAGGCCAATAGCAATTTTTCATACTTCCTTTTGGGGCACACAGAGAATGTACCCACTATGACATCATCTCATTTACAAAGTCTTCCAAATTATTGTTTACAAGTTAAGCATTTATACTGAAACTAGGTGAATGTGCCTGCGATCCTAGTCAAGCCTGAGCTTAAGACATGGTTTCCTCTACATTCTCTTTCTATTAAGAGGCTTGAAAGGGAATTACAACTAAGAATGTACACATGAATAATTGAATGCCTCAGTTGACAAAACATCTCACAGGCATTGCCTCTAAGTTAATATTTATCCAACAAGTAGTTATCAAGAACTTTGAGGAACCCTGTTCATTCTTCTAGGTGCTCTGCTCATATGATCACATTCAAACTGCCTTTGAAGAAATCCTCGTTCAAGTCCTTTTGCAGTTCCTATACTCATTAGGTTCTCAGGTTTGTGAAATCTCTATCATTATAGTGCCCATGCAAGGGTTCAGGGACTTCTAGCGCTCATTTATTTATTTATTTATTGGTTGAAGCATAGTTGATTTACAATGTTAGTTTCTGTGTACAACATGGTGGTCTGATACTTTTATACATTAGACTCCATTTAGAGTTACTATAAATTTGGGCTATATGCTCTGTGCTTTATGTTACATACTTGTATGTTATTTTATACCCAGTACTTGTACCTCTCAGTTCCCCTTCCTCTATTTTGCCCCTCCCCAACCTCTCTGTCCACTGGTAACCATTAATTTATTCTCTGTATCTAAGTCTGATTCTGTTTTCTTATATTCATTCATTTAATTATTTAGATTCCATACGTAAGTGAAGACATACAGTGTTTGTCTTTCCCTGTCTGACTTACCAAGTATAATATTCTCCAGGTCCATTCATATTGTTGCAAATGGCAAAACTCCATTCTTTTTTTGACTATATTTTGTGTGTGTGTGTGTGTAGGTAACCGTATTCCATTGTGTATCTATACCACATCTTCTTAATCCATTCATCTGTTGATGGACATTTGGTTGTTTCCATGTCTTAGCTATTGTGAATAGGGCCACAATGAACATAAGGGTGCATGTATCTTTCTTTGAGGTTTTGATTTGCACTTCTTGGATGATGAGTGACGTTGAGCATCTTTTCGTGTGTCTGTTGGCCATGTGTATGTTTTCTTCGGGAAAAAAATGTCTATTTTTGAATTGGATTTGTTTATTTGATACTGAGTTTTATGAGCCATTTATATATTTTTTGATATTAACTCCTCATCAGACATATCATTTGCAAATGTCTTCTCCCATTCAGTAGAATGATTATTCATTTTGCAGATGATTTTCTTCACTGTGCAAAACATATAAAGTCCCATTTGTTTATTTTTGCTTTTGTTTTCCATGCATGAATAGATTTTTAAAAATACATTGCTAAGACTAATCAAAGAATGTACTGCCTGTATTTTTTTCTAGGAGTTTTATGGTTTCCAGTCTTACATTTATCTTTAATTCATATTGAGTTCATTTTTGTACATAGTATGAAAAAATGTCTTAACTTCAATCTTTTATATGCAGCTGTCCAGTTTTCTTAACATCACTTATTGAAGAGAATGTCTTTTCTACTTCGCGTATATTCCTGTCTCCTTTGTTGTACATTAATTGCCCATAAATAAGTGTGTGGATTTACTTCTGGGATCTCTATTTCATTTCATTGATCCATGTCCATTTTTATGTCAGTACCATACTATTTTGATAACTGTAGCTTTTTAGTATAGTCTGAAGTCAGGGAACATGATACCTCCAGCTTCATTATTTTTCTTCAAGATTTCTTTGGGGAGTTCCCGTTGTGGCGCAGTGGTTAACGAATCCGACTAGGAACCATGAGGTTGCGGGTTCAGTCCCTGCCCTTGCTCAGTGGGTTAATGATCCGGCGTTGCCGTGAGCTGTGGTGTAGGTTGCAGAGCCCGCATTGCTGTGGCTCTGGTGTAGGCCGGTGGCTACAGCTCCGATTCAACCCCTAGCCTGGGAACCTCCATATGCCACGGGAGCGGCCCAAGAAATAGCAATAACAACAACAAAAAAAGACAAAAGACAAAAAAAAAAGATTTCTTTGGCAATTCGGATTCTTTTGTGGTTCCATACAAATTTTAGGATTATTTGTTCTAGTTCTGTGAAAAATGTCATGGATATTGTGATATAAATTGTACTGAATCTGTAGATTGCTTTGAGTATATGGAAATTTTAACAGTATTTTTTAAACGATATGGGATATCGTTCCATTACTTTGCATCACCTTCCATTTCCTTCTTCAAGGTCTTATAGTTTTCAGAGCATAGATCTTTCACCTCCTTGGCTAAATTTATACCTAGGTATTTTATCCTTTTTGATGTGACTGTAAATGGGATTGTTTTCTTTCTCTTTTTTTTAAAAACTTAATCAAATTGGAGTAGAGTTGACTTACCATGTTGTATTAGTTTTAGGTGTACAACAAAGTGACTCAGTCATACATATAAATATATCCATTCTTTTTTTCCATATAGGTTATTACAAACTATTGAGTCGATTTTCCTGTGCTATACAGTATGTTGTCATTAGTCATCTATTTGCTTTTTCTTTCTGATAGTTCATTATTAGTTTATAGAAAAGCAACTGATTTTTGTATATTAATGCTTTATCCTGTACATTTACTGAATTCATTTAGTAGTTCTAATGGTTCTTTGGTGGAGATTTTAGGGTTTTCTGTATATAGCATCATGTCATTTGCCAATAGCAACAGCTTTTACTTCTTTCCATCAAAGTCAGATCCCTTTTGTTTCTTGATCTCATCTGATTGCTGTGGATATGTTAAATAAAAATGATGAGAGTAGGAGTTCCTGTTGTGGCTCAGCAGAAACGAATCTGACTAGTATCCATGAGGATGCAGGTTCAGTCCCTGGCCTCACTCAGGGTGCTAAGGATCCAGTGCTGCTGTGAGATGTGGTATAGTTTGCAGATGCAGCTTGGATCCCATAGGGCTGTGGTGTAGGCCAGTGGCTACAGCTCTGTTTGGACCCCTAGCCTAGGAACTTCCATATGCCACAGGCATGGACATAAAAAGCAAAGAGAAAAAGAAAAAGAAGATGGGAGTGGGCATCTTTGTCTTATTCCTGATTTTAGAGGAAAAGCTCTCAGCTTTTCACCATTGACTGTGATGTTACCTGAAGGTTTGTCATAAATGGCCTTTATTGTCTTGAGAAATATTCCCTCCATATCAACTTTGTTGATAGCTTTTAATTATATCCTGGTTTTAATTTTCCCAAATGCTTTATCTGCATCTATTAAATGATTATATGATTTTTATCCTTCCTTTTGTTAAAATGGTGTATCACATTGATTTTTTGAATATAGAAACATCCTTGCATCCCTGGAATAAATCCTATTTTTTATATATTGTAGATCTGGTTTGCTAATCATTTTTTGAGGATTTTTGCATCTGTATTCATCAGGAATATTGTAATTTTCTTTGTTGTTTCTAGTGTCTTTAATATCAGGGTAACTGGCTTTGTAGAATGAATTTGGGAAATTTCTCTTCTTTTCAATTTTTTGGAATGTTTTGAGGATAGGTATTAACTCTTCTTTATATGTTTGATAAAATTCCACTATGAATCCATCTGCTCCTGAACTTTTGCTTGTCGGGAGGATTTTTTTTATATATATATTCCTTTAAAATTTGCTTTACACGTTTAGGTTCTCCTGTATTGGGCACATATATGTTTAAAGAGGTTACATCTTCTTTTATCCCTTTATCATTATATAACATCCTTTTTTGTTTTTTAATTACATACTTTGTTTTAAAGTCTAGTTTGTCTGATATGGATATTGGTAGCCCAGTTTTTCTCTTCAGATATTTCAGATATTTATATGGAATATCTTTTTCAATCCCCTCACTTTCAGTATCTGTGTGTCTTTATCTCTGAAGGGAGTCTCTTGTGGGCAGTGAATATATGTCTTTTTCTTCTATCAAATCAGTCAGTCAGTATCTTCTGATGGGAACATTTAGTCCAATAATATTTAAAGTGATTATTGACAGGCATGTGCTTAATATTACCTTGTCATTTGTTGTATGGTAGTTTTTATAGTTTTTCCTTTTCTTCTTTTAGTCTCTTCCCTTGTGATTTGATAGTTTTCTCTTGTGTTATGTTTGTGTTCCTTTCTCTCCAGTTTTTTTCATTTCTTTCATAGTTCTTTTGATTTGTGGTTACTATGCTGATCTACAATATATCTACTTGTTTTAAACTTAGTCATTTAAATTCCAGCACATTCTGAAAGCTCTACTTTTGTTACTCCATCCCCACCGTGTTTTGTATTTTTGTTGTATTTTACATCTCCATGTCTACCCCTTAACTGTATTGTTGTTATAGTTGATTTTATCTTTTTTCCTTTAACATTCATACTAGTTTATTTAAGTGGTTGATCCACAGCCCTTATTAACATGTGTGCCTTTACTAGTGGGATTTTTCCCTTCCTGTAACTTCTTATTTCCTGTTGCACACCTTTTCTTGTTCAACTAAAGTAGATCCTTTAATATAGTCCTCTGTCTTTGCATTGTTTAACTTTCTTGGTCTCTATGAAATGAGGTAAAACAGTTACCTATTCTATTCTTGAAGGCAAAATGCTGTGTAGGCATGTTCCTGTACAGTCTGCATGTGCCCAGTGATGTGGTGAGAGAACTGAGTCTGAAGTGATTCTGTATCGTATTTCTCCCCAGGTGTGCTGGCAGTCACTGCCCTGGTGGTAGATAAGGCTAGAGATGGTTAGAGCTAAAGCCAGGTGTGAGCTAGCGCTCCTCCTATGCTCAATGGCAGTCATTGCCCTTTTGGGAGTCTGGGCTGAAGGGTAGTATCAGGTACCCTGAGCAAATTGAGTTTCTCCCAGGAGTGTTGGCAGTTTTTGTCTTGGTTAAAGGTATGCCTGTGACTACAGGCTTGGGGCTGTAATTTTGTACTTTTCCCTGCTCCATCAAACTCCTGCTGTGTGTGCCTTGGTTAGAGGCTGGGTTGGTTGGTGACTGAGGGATTGGTGCCACACCACTGAGCTGGCCCTGCCCCTCCTAAGAATGTACAGGGATGAGGGTTCTGGTGATGGTGGTTTCCACCGTGGAACTAGCTTTGCTCCCTCTAGAGCCTGTTCAAGTGCACAGGAGTTGATAATGGCTGTCTCCAGTCAGGGGCAGGGCCAGGGTCTGAGCTGGCTCCATTCCCTCTAAGTGTGTGCACTCTCATTGGCAATAGCAGCTTCCACCCAATGGGGATCAGTGCTGGAGCAGGAACCTATTGTGGGCTTGAGGTCACACTGGGGTGATCCTGGCAAGCTGGCCAGAGCCCCAGGTAATTTTCAATCTGCTGCCTCTGCACTGTGCACACTCCTCAAGAGTGAAGTCTCAGTTTCTTAGAGTGCCCTGGTAAGCCCCACTGGTTTTCAAACCAGCTAAGGGGGTCTGTCTGCCCATTGTTGGACCCCTTGGCTGAAGTGCCTAATATGTGACTCAAACACATTGCTCCCCAGGGAGGTTCTTGGAGCCTGTGCTATCCTTCTCATTTTCTGCATCCCCTGCTGGGGGGATGGGTCCTGATCCCATTGCTTCTCCCCTTCAACCAGACTGTGTAGATCTTTCTTTACAGTCTTGGTGGTAGAAGAGCTGTTCTGCTAGTCCCCAGGCTAATTTCGGCAAGAGTAACTCTACAGGTAATTGTAATTTTGACGTATTTGTGAGGGGAGATAAGCCCAGCATCTTCTTGCTTTACCATCCTGATCTCTCTTAGCTGTTTATTGTTAAATGACTTTCCCAAGATTGCAAATAGTCTGGGGAGACAGGAAGGCCTGATCCAGGTCCTGGTTGTGTTGGCCCATAGCTCTATGATTTGGGGCATGTTTCTTTAATTTTCAAAGTTTCAAAATTCTTCATCTAAGAGATTTAATGCTACATATTTCTTGAGTTTAAAAGAGAAAATCCTCTTGTGAATCCACTCCAACCTCCATCTACCTTTCTTCTTCCTTTTATTTAAAGACTACACATTTTGTCGCCAATTTTTCCCCTCCAATTTTTTCTACTTAGTTCATGGCCACTTCTCCATCATTCTACCAAGAGTTCTTGCCATGATCAACAATGACCTGTCCATTGCATGATTTCAATGCCCTCCTTCTTCATTTCCATCCTTCCACTCTATGTGTTGTCAACTTCTAAATCACAGCATATCAGTCCCCTCCTCAAAACCCTCCAATGGTTCCCATCTCATGCAGAATGAGGTGCAAACGATGTACCCCCTTCTCCCAGTTTCCTTTCCTATCACTCTTTCCAGGCTCATCCATTGAGCCCTTGTTGGCATCTTACCCCTCCTAAAATTCATCAGGAATCTGATTTCTTCTCTCTTGATAGGATATTTCGTTTTGCTGTCTTCCTGACATTTTTTTTTTCTCTGTAATTCACTAGATGCCTCCACACCTTCATATTCAAATGTCAAAATCTCAGTGAGGATTTCCCTAACTTTCCTGTTTAAATATTGCAGTCCTTCTACCCACCAGCACCTCCTCTCCCCCTCCCTTTCTCCCTTCCCACCTCCCCGCACACATATTAGTTAGAAAACTAAATCTCTGAGATATTAAAGGACATTCCCACCATTCTGATGGTTCATGTGGTTAGTGGCAAAAGTGAATTTCAAGCAACCACACTTCCATGCCTTGTAGAAGAAACTTTGGGTTTAGAGTTAGGAGGGTTGTGTTTAAAGGCCTTGTTTATTGGCAGGGTCTGTGTGATCTCAGGAACGTCAAGTTACCTTGCCAGGTCTGCATTCCCTCCTTTGTATCTGAGGGCACAGCGTGGCCATTTTTCTCCTAAGTCTCTTCCTATTTTATGCATTTTCTTCCTAATATCTCAAATGTCATTGGGAGCTAAAGGTTGTCCTATAATTGTCTCCAATTGTACATTCCCTTCTTTCCAACAGAGTATTTCTGGTAAGTCCGTGTAGCTCACAGTCGCAGGGAATGAACTACTTATCTCCACAGCTATGTTTGACTAATTTCCTATTTTCTGAGGAGAGTTGGAGAAGGAGGCCTCTGGAATTGTCTTTAGCTCTGTGGTGAACTGCTAATTCGAAGCCACAGGGCGCTCTTTGAGAAACTGCAGACTTGCATCTGATAACCATTTTATGGGAATGTGCCTCGGCCCTTTAGTTGTGGTTCCCCACAAAATGCCAAGATGAGTGACGCGCTTCCAGCAGATGAAAGCTTCGTGGGGGTCTGTGCCAGAGACCTCTGACTACATCCCTTGGCATTTGCTGATTTCTGCCTATTTTCTGTATAAGTGAATGTCGCTGGGCTACATTCTCATTTCAGTCTTTGGTATTTTGGTGAAATTCACATGTGGTCAAATGGAAATGCTATCTCCAGACTGATACAAAGTGAACCAAGAGAATTAGATTCTAGTATTTAAGAAAAGAGAAACTTCCCTTTATTTAATTATTATTATTATTATTATTATTATTTTAGGAAGAATATTATCTTTGTAAGATGTCAGATTCTCTGTGAGCACTGGCTTTTGAATTTCTCCGCAGTTAAGGCAGGGAGGGAAGTAAGTCAGAATACAAAAGGGACAAAAATTAAACAATAGTCTAATTCCAAGAATATAGTATACAATTTTAACACGTGGTATTCTTTTTGGGAAGTGGTAAAAATGGTCAAGAGCCCTACTCTGGAGCTAGACTGCCGGGGTCAAATCATGGTTCTGTCACTTAAACACCAGAACTTGAAGCAAATCATTTCACTTCTATGCCTTGCTTTTGGTATCTATAAAACTGGTATACTGATAGTAGTATATATGGTTCTTTTTAAGAGTACAAAGGCATCTGAGATCATGAGACATTTGTGATTTTCCCTATGGTTATCTATTTTATATATAGTAGTGTGTGTATTTTAATCACAATCTCCTTATTTATCTCCCCCCCCCCACTGCTTTGGTAACCATAAATTTGTTGTCTACAGTCTATTTCTGTTTTGTAAATAAATTCATTTGTATACATTTTTAAGATTCTACATACAAGTGATTTATTTCTCTTTGGCTTACTTCACATAGTATGATAATATCTAGGTTGATCTATGTTGCTGAAAATGCCATTATTTCCTTCTTTTTAGTGCTTGAATAATAATATAATATTTTGAAAAAGAACATGAGCAAATGCACTTTTACTCCCACTCTAGTTATCCTTTGGGTCCTAGGAGTCACATAATCAGAGAGGTATAGAGGCGTATATGCTGGTTCCACGTTGTTCAGCTCCCCTTTGCCGACAATCCTTCCCTTCACCTTGAAGAGGTCCAAGAGATGTCCTACCCCTGAGACCCTCCAGAGTCTCACAACTTCCCATTTACACACAAAATTCTCCCTCGCTCTTTCTTTCTCTCTCTCTCATTGGCTTGCCTTTTGTTTCTGAGCTTTCTTTTTTTTTTCTTTTCCCACTGTACAGCAAGGGGATCAGGTTATCCTTACATGTATACATTACAATTACATTTTTCCCCCAGCCTTTCTTCTGTTGCAACATGAGTATCTAGACAAAGTTCTCAATGCTATTCAGCAGGATCTCCTTGAAAATCTATTCTAAGTTGTGTCTGATAAGCCCAAGTTCCCGATCCCTCCCACTCTCTCCCCCTCCCATCAGGCAGCCACAAGTCTCTTCTCCAAGTCCATGATTTTCTTTTCTGAGGAGATGTTCACTTGTGCTGAATATTAGATTCCAGTTATAAGTGATATCATATGGTATTTGTCTTTGTCTTTCTGGCTCATTTCACTCAGTATGATGTTTCTCAGCTTTCTAATGAGAGTCTTCCCTGATACAAAATGAGTGGCAAGTGGCAAGAAACCATCATTTCAGGAATTACCTGTTTAGAATCAGAGGTTCACATACCCCAGGGAAGTAAATTCTCACAGGTGGGACCTTAAAAACAATGAAGCAAAAAGCCAGGATTGAATTCAAATAACTGATTAGTCAAGGAGCTAGAATCTAATGTTGACTATTTATTACAGATATTATCAGATCCCCTCACCCCAGGACTTGAAACTCATACACACAAGCAGCAACCTATGAAGATTGACTGTATAGTCATAATCTTTAGTGACCATCTACTACTCTCATTGTTAATTCATGCTCCAGTCATATTTATCCTTAGGACCCTTATTCAGCAAGTGAGCATATGAGCAGTTTGGAGACGGTGGGAGGGATTGGTTGTGTCTGAGAGAATGGGCACACTTATACTGGTTTCAGAAATGATTCTCTCCAGTTCCCTGAAGTCGGCTGAAGCCGACCTCCAGCCAGAATTTCTGCCACCTATGGTTGAGACAATTGATGAGTGATTGTTCCCGACTGTAGTGATGTCGTGACACCTGATGTCAAAGGACTGTCACCAGTTTCTAATTGCCTTCTCACCTTCACCCTCTATTTCTTCAGTCATGTACGGAAACCAACATCCCACCCGATGCTCTTTGAGCTACTTTATAACACATTGGAAACCTACCTTACACATCTTTGGTCAGTCATCCTAACTTTAAAAATTAAAAGACAAATAAAAATAATTCCGCAGGGTACAATATAAGTGGAGGAAAAGTGGCTCCCCATGAAGTGAGTCACATGGTTGCCCATTAAAGAACATCCTTGACTCATGTTAACATCCTTAACTCATGGTCTCGTGTATGGTAGAGACCATACATCTTTGGCTGAGATCTTTTACAATGTGGCTCACCAAAGCCGAGAGCACAGATAAGTAAAATATATGTTAAGGGCATGATGTAATATGTTGAGATACCTATAAATAAAGCAGACACACATAGCATCCAACTAATTGGTCCTGTATAGAGTCATGCAAGGATTATGGGTGCTTTTACTACAGGTAAAGGGATCACCTTAAGAAAAACCTGGAGGTTAGAAGACCCACACGCTGTCCATTATGCCACAGAGCTGGTACCATCCCACCTCTGAGTGTATATCCAAAGGAAGTAAAACCGGTATCTCAATAGATACTTGGATCCCCATGTTAATTGTAACACTACACACAGTAGCTAAAATATGGAAACAACGTAAGTGTCTACTGATGAATGAATGGATAGATAAATATATGTGTATGTGAGAGACAGAGGGAGCATGTATGCTTGTGTTTATCTCTGCCCAAGTGGCCGCTTTTCCCTAGTTTCAGTTTACATGGTTCTCTGCAGCCCCAGGCCTTACCGGGTTGAAGAAAAGTTATGATTGTGTGCTCTACACTCTTTGCAGCGTGCTATACCTTAAGTAGAAAATGGAACTCTGTCATTTATTCTTTCGACAAATATTTCTGGAGAACCCACGGTGTCAAAATAAACATTCCTTGTGCAAGAGTAACAGGTTGAAAAGGTATTCCCTAACTTCTAGAAGGTCGGAGTCTTTTGAAATAAGCATGTCTCACTTTTTAATTCAACATACCAAATGCTCTTAAGGGAATATGAGCAAAAAACTAAGGGAATATGGAACACAAAGTGAGTAAGTCTACACAGCAACCTTAAAGTGGGTGATAGGAACAGTTAGACCTGAGTTGGATTTTACAGAAAAATTCTTAGTTCTGCTATGGTGTCTGTGGAGGAGAATTTCAGGCAGAAGAAACAGCATTTGAGAAAGCAAAGTACTATGAAAAGTCTGTTGTGTCCAAGGAGTATTTGGCAATTGAAGGTGTCAGAAGCAAAGGGAGCATGTGGCATGTGTTAAGTAGAGATCATGTGTATGTGATAGATTTTAAAGGGAAGCCAGGTGGCTTCTATTGTTATAATTGTTATTGGTTTTGATGCAGAGTAGATTCAACGTTTTATACTTAGAATGTCTCATTTTCCCCTTCAGTCTTCTCTGTTTTACTCAATAGGTAATTCGCACCCATTTTATCTCTCATTCTTTCACCGGAAATTTTCCATTCCCATCTCTTCTCTAATTTTAAATGTAAAATTTAGTTTATAGCACATGAAAATGTATATTCAGACCTTCGCTTGGATAATTGGAGGCGTTGGCAGTTCTGGCTGAGATTCTTTTGTTTTGTTTTTTGCTACTTTTTTATTAAAATAGTTGATTTACAGTGAATACATACATATACCTTTTTTCAGTCCATCTTCTATCATGGTCTATCCCAAGAGACTGGACATAGTTTGCTGTGCTATATAGCAGGACTTCATTGCTTATCCATTCTAAGTGTAATTGTTTGCATCTACTAACCACAAACTCCCCATCCATCCTTTCTCCCCCTTCCTCTTGGCAACCACAACTCTGTTCTCTGTGAGTCTGTTTCTGTTTTGTAGGTAGGTTCATTTGTGCCATATTTTGGATTCCACATATGAGTGATATCATATGGTATTTGTCTTTCTCTGACTTACTTCACTCAATATGAGAATCTCTAGTTGTATCCATGTTGCTGCAAATGGCATTATTTTGTCCTTTTTATGGCTGAGTAGTATTCCATTTATATATGTACCACATCTTCTTCATCCCTTCATCTATCAATGGACTTGATAGGGTGGAATGAGAAGCTCCTTCCTACTTTAAGAAGGTGATGTGTTCTTAGTCTACACCTGGCACAGACCCCATAAGCCTCAGTGGGCCTGATTCCCAGTGTTACCTTGTGCCCACAGTCCACGTAGGATTTTGAGCATTTTTCTGTTTATCTTCAAGCACCCTGCTCACATCTGGCTTCTCACATCTCCCAGGCCCTACACAGGTCATTGTATTTCAGGCACAATGCCTGTCAGTATTGTCTTGTTTAAATGCTCAACATCAATGGTACGCCCGGAATGTAGAATCCATACACATTCAGGATTTTGACACGCATCTACAGAGGTATGCATAGCCAATATGGAAAGTGTCCCCTTTATGTATATATGTCTAAAATACATGAGGATACTGAGGCCCATGCCAGAACTAATAAGAACTAAAATTCAGCTAAAACAACTCACATCTTTTGTCACTTACATTCAGGCTTTTTCTCTAAGACACCAGGTTTCACATTTCCATCCATTCCTTGTAGAATTCCAGCCATCGCTAAGCAGCCGGCTCTTTTCAATAGTCTCTAACCTCACTGCCTTTCTCCAGGTTCCCACATGTTTCTGGTTCCCTTATTATGTCTTGTTCACTCGCTTGAGGTAGTCTGGAATGAAGTAAATGCAAATTGTTTTAGTGGTTGAAACATTTGCACTCCCATCCCCCTCCAGAATCAACAAAAGCTGCTGAGTCTATGAATTTAGAAGTAGAATTTAGACCAGTAATTATAGTTATGGAGTTAAAGAATTTTCAATGTTTTTTTATTTTTTTCTTTTCTTGGACTTAACATCTCAGATTTGCAATCTGAATTCCTGATGCTCCTTTTCCAGTAATTTCAAGTGAGAAGTTCAAATCTGTTTACCCAGCATGCCTAATGACCATTAGTAGGGTAAATAAGGGGAATCAATAGACATATTATTGGAGACTCTCTTTTGAAACATGGTAACATCACATGACACATATTCCCAGAGGAATCAATTGATTTTTTTTTAAGCACAAGAAATGTTTTTTAATCCCCTCCTATCCAGAGAAAAACATAAGAATTCAGACAAGATCAAGGCAAAAATGAATAATGTAGGGATTTGCCATTTGTGTGGAATAGAAACTACTCACCTTTTAAAACATTATTTATGAATTTGACTTGAGATGCTCTGCATAAATCTTTTTTTTTTCTTTTCTGGTCAAGTGTTTGTGACATAAAAAATGAAATGGCATTTATCACCAGTTTGATACTTCCAGAAGTATATTAAGTAGAAAGAACTTGACCTCATTAAGTAAAAGGACACACCTAAGAATTCATGGAGCGGTTCACAGCTCCTCTCTTTGTTTTACCTGCTCTTCTGCTCCACTCTGAGGTTACTCTGTTGGAGGAGATGACGAAATTGCCATTGAACCTCCTCTTCATCATTAAGAAGAATGAGCAAGTGTGGTGTCCAAAAAATGGATATCAAATATAATTATTTCAGGCTTTGTGTATATGTGTGACATCGATATAGATGAGTGTGTGTTTATATACGTGTGTTTATATGTGGGTATATGTGTTATATATGTGTATATACATGTGTATGTATGTATATATGTAGTGTATATATATATATGTGTGTGTGGGTATATTGTATAAATACATACACACAAGAGAGTCAAAGAGAGATCGATTAACTATAAGGAACTGACTCCTGTGATTATGAAGGTGTGCGAATCCTGAAATCTTCAGGGTGCATCAGCAGCCTGGAGACCCAGGAAGGCCCTTTGTTTAGTTACAGTCTGAGTTCAAAGGTCTGAGACCCAGGAGAGCTGATGGTCTCCACCCAAAGACGGCCAGGTTCAAGAGGTAGGAAGTGCCACCATGTCAGTTCAAGCCTGAAGGCAGGAAAAAAAAATCATGTGTCCATCTGAAGGCCATCAGCAAGGAAGGAATTCTTTCTCACTGTGGGGAAGGTCAGTGTTTTTGTTCTAGAAAGACCTTCAACTGATTGGATGAAGCTCACCCCCATTAGGGAGGGCAATCTGCTTTAGTCCAGGTACTGATTTCAGTGTTCATCTCAACCAAAACACCCTCCCAGGAACACCTGGAATAATATTTAACTAAATGTCAGGGCACCCCATGGTCCAGTCAAGTTGACACAGAAAATTAACCTCCACACGGGGGAATCCATTAAGGAAGGATATATTCCTCTGTTCCAGCAGCTGTTGGATGATTTTTTTTTACTAGGTGTTAGCTCGTGGTTGTCCTCAGTTCCTGCCACATGGGCCTTTCAGCAAAGGCAGCAAGAGAAAGATAACCTGCTAGCAAAATGGAATTAGCAATCTTTTGTAGTCAATTCATATAATCAATAGCCTAGTACCTTTGCCATATTCTCTTGGTTGGAAGCATGTCACTGGGTTCAACCCATACTGCATTTGAGGAAATTACATATATGCATGAACACCCTGGGGTGGGCACCTTTGGGGGCCATTGTAGAAGGCTGCCTTTCACACAACTGAAAGGCACGTTGAAGGTTTGAGCAAGGAATACAAACATTAGAACCATAAAAGGGGACTTGTCTCAAACTTACAAGTCTGGATTTGAGGGTCCTTTAAAATAAATCTTCCTAGTTCTATGAATTTGTGCAAATTAATTACTATCATTTTGCTTATTTCTTCACTTATTAAAATGGATATATGTTGTTATGTTGTTTCTTGCCTAGTAGTATTCCCGGCAGTAGAACTTGGTCTTCTTGTCCCCTCCCAATTCAGGTCAAGTTATTAAGGTAAAGCTTATAAAATCTCCCCTCTCCTATAGGGCTGGACATAGGAATCAGATTTGGCCATGCAAAGCCATGGCGACTAGTTCAGGATGGAACACAAGAGCCATTCTGTGTTCATGAGAAGCAGGCATAGGACTTTTTCTGGAAGTACTGGACAAGAGAAAGAGCTTTCTCAGTGAGGTTGAAAGTGAGAGAATGGGCCATTCCCCTCGTGGCTCAGTGGAAATGAATCTGCCTAGCATCCATGAGGATGCAGGTTCGATCCCTGGCCTCACTCAGTGGGTTAAGGATCTGGTGTTGCCATGAGCTGCGGTGTAGGTCGCAGACATGGCTTGGATCTGGCGGTGCTGGGGCTGCAATGTACGCCAGTGGCTACAGCTCCAATTAGACCCCTAGCCTGGGATCTTCCATATGCCAGAGGTGCTGCCCTAAAAAGGCAAAAAAAAGGGGGGCGGGGGAGAATGTAAGCCTGAAGTTTCCAGCAGCCATTAGTTACCTAGTAGGAAAAGTCTGAATGAGGAAAAGGCTAATTCTCATTTCAGTTGTGAGATAGAAAGAGGTAGATTCCTAAAGATACCGAACTGCTGGGTCCATCCTGGCCTGCAGTTCAACAACCCTAACTCTTATGTGGACCAATACATTTCTACTTAAGTCTGTTTGAGTTGTATATCTGGCCATTGCCTGATCCATCCTGCACCTAGAGCTGTGTGCTGTTCACAGCTGTCTCTCAACAAATGTACACTGACTAATGTATAAAAGCAATTTTTGGAAGATTAGCCTTGACATCCAAGGGCAGGAAGTTGGAACGTATTCCCGTCCCCGAGTCTTCCTGAACCCTAAAATTCTAAGATTGGCTGCTTCCCAGAACACTTCTTGGAGGCCTCTCTTTGGAATTTGTGTCTAGAATATTTAGGAATGGCTTAGGCGGCTCTCTTAGGTTTGTCCATCTCTATCCCCAGGCTCACGGCGGTGTAGGTGGGCCAGTCTCGCAAAACTCTATCTCTGAGCAGCCTCAGGCACAGGAAGCTGGCCCATACATGTTCCAAAAGGGAAAAAAAGAAAAAAGAAATTCACCCAGAGCAGGAAGCAAAAACTAATGAAAGAATGTCCTCGGCTTTCACAGGAAATTATTCTCACTCCACCTCTATAAAAAGTAACAGATTTGACCCCTCATCCCTCCCCACCTCTTTCTCAGCTAACCTTCCAGTGGAGGCAGCTGGAGAGCAGGGGCCAGACAGAGGCAATGAAAGGCCACTTGTCACGAACGTAATCAGATCATCAGAAACCACTTTGTCGTAGCCAGAGGCCACCGTAGCCAGAGTAGCGAAAGCTAGTGAGTTGCTGAATTGGATAGTTTGGAGTGAAAAAAATCATAGCAGTTACTAGGGATCACAGAAGCAAAGCATCTCTTGCAGATAAGAAACTAGAGACCTGAAAGGAAAATATTTATAATATATATATACATACATACATACACACACACACACACAAACATATATATATTTGGCCATGAATTTGGCCAAAGTGATTCCTGACATCAGCACGTGATTGTGTAGTTTTGAGTGTAAGTAGAGTTTTAGCATTTAATATATGATTGGATCATCATAATCCAAGATGTCAGACAGGCCAACTCTCTTCTCATGTATTCACTCAATCCACACATGTTAAATTACTGTTACTGCAGTCAGCTTGTGAGTAATTCAGAACTGCCGAAGGTGTGATCTTCTGTGCCCTCAGATTCACAGTGGAGTCAAGGATATAGACAGATACAAACACACTGATACAGGCACCCTTGTACACATCATGCAAATAGATTAGACAATTATAATAACATGTGCCAAGGGATAATGAAGGAACCAAGATGGCACATAAGCTGTGGAGTAATTTGCCTGTGGCAGCCAGAAGACCTTCATAAAAGGGGTGACAAAAAAAAAGGGGGGGAGAAGGAAGGAAAGGAAGGAAGAAAAAGGATTTGGCTGGAGTTCCCGTTGTGACTCAGTGGTTAACGAATCTGACTAGGAACCATGAGGTTGTGGGTTTGATCCCTGGCCTCGCTCAGTGGGTTAAGGATCTGGCGTTGCCATGAGCTGTGGTGTAGGTTGCAGACGCGGCTTGGATCCCACATTGCTGTGGCTGTGGTGTAGGCTGGTGGCTGTAGCTCCTATTCGACCCCTAGCCCAGGAACCTCCATATGCCGCGGGAGTGGCCCCAGAAAAGGCAAAAAGACCAAAAAACCAAAGAAAGGATTTGGCAAATCTTTGAAGGTAGGGGAACACTTTCCAGAGAAAAAAGCAGAGCAAACCCAGACCATGACGTGATACTATAGCTCAGAAAATACTTGCTGGTCAGTGGCAGAACATGAGGCTAGAAAGAAAGTTGAGGCTCAGTCGTGGATGGTTATGAAGCATCAAGCTTGAATCTTATTTTCCAGGCCATGGGAGCCATTTCAACCTGTTAATGGGGGTGTGTGTATATAAGGTGTTCAGATTTGCATTTTATTATCTAGATTTCCAGAAGAGGAATCTAAGCAAGAAAGGTTAGATGACTTTTCCTGGGTCATAGGGAGAATAATAGGAGAAGCAAGGTTTTACTAGAATGGAAATGAAATGCCAAAGAGCTACTTCCTGCTCACCGCTTAATCATTAGAGACAATATTTGTCATGTGGAAAAAGAGTTAATTGTAATCAGTCTGGAAATTCGTGTACCTGAAAATCTTTATAAGGGAAAATGTCGGGAAGGAACAAGATAGAACAGCAGATAGGCAACCGTTCTTATCAGTCTGAATCTGTTTTACATTTCATTCCAGACTCTGCAAATTAGCACCAACACAATGGATCTTTGTAAATTAATGAGGGGAACAGCGGGCAAGAATCAATCAGCCGCTCTGGTTCCAAAACCCTCCTAGGTAATAACCTGAAATGAACCTTGAAGTCCTGACCCCAGACTAATAGCCTTCTTCATACTCTTTGAACAAAACAATTAAATAATCACATTCCTCGTGGCCCAACTTCCTGAATGTATTAATTAGATTAAAACACAACTTGTCAGGATCTCTTGAGAGGAAGGGGTTTGCTGAATGCGTTTTCTCCTGCCCTTCAGCTTCCAGTGGCACGTCCTGCTTTCATAGGGAGGGAGCCCGGACCTGCCTAGGCAAGTTTCTTTGCCACACACTTGATCATATTCCTTCTAGACCTGGCTCCCTTCCACCTCCTCTCACCTGGACTTCTTCGATGGCATTCTTTCTCCCCTACTGGGCAAACATCTGCATTTCAGTTCTTAAAATATAGAAGCCAGCCGGTAACTCTTCTTGGCTCAATTTCAACAGTCATTTCATCCATCCTCCCCATCCACCCAATTTCTCTGAGAGCTGGGCACAAATCCCGGTCCTGCTATTTCCTATCTCCATGATCCTAAGCAAAGTATTTAACTTTTCTGTGGCTCAGTTCCTTTGTCTGCAAAATGGAGATAACAGGTTGTACCTTTGCGTGGCTGTTATGAGGGTTAAATGAGTTAATTGTTGTGCAGTGCCTTGGTCATTTAATGAGCAACCTCTCATTTGGAGGGTTGGGGGGAGGGTTTGCAAGTACAGAAATGGCACCTTTCTTGCTGTTGCCAAAATCTCAGCTGCCTCTGTACACCAATGCCAAATAAAAATGCGGAGACGGAGTTGGAGGAAATAGAAGAAGCAGCTTTAATTGCCAGGCAGAGAGAAAACACAGCAGGCTAGTGCCTCAAGGACTGTGCCCTCCTTGGGGAGGGGGCGCGGGTAGTGAGAAGTCTTCCAGTGTTTGAAGAGCAGGGTGTGCTCATCTCAAGGGCTTTTTTCTTGATGAGTTGCCGGTGAAGTGTTTGGGGGTCAATGTCATCAACCTTCTGGTTCCAACCTGTCTGGGAGGCTACAGTCTACATGCTTGTGGGCAGATACAGTTAACTTCTTCCACCGTGTGGGGGCTTGAGCACCTGCCACACAGCTCTGAGGACATGGCTCAGAATATTGTCCTATCATCCTTGAGGAAGAACTAAAGATCCCTGACTTTGTAGAATGGCTAAAGTATCATTATTCTGTCTTGCTTGACTATTTTCCTTTTTCTCTGTATTTTTTCTCTTCTCTGATTAAATTGATTCTTTGACTAAAGTTTTTTTTTTTTTTTGTCTTTTTGCCATTTCTTGGGCCACTCCCGCGGTATATGGAGGTTCCTGGGCTAGGGGTCGAATTGGAGCTGTAGCCACCGGCCTACGCCAGAGCCACAGCAACACGGGATCCAAGCCACGTCTGCAACCTACACCACAGCTCACTGCAACGCCGGATCGTTAACCCACTGAGCAAGGGCAGGGACCGAACCCGCAACCTCATGGTTCCTAGTCGGATTCGTTAACCACTGCGCCACGACAGGAACTCCCTGACTAAAGTTTTTCCATAAGCAAAAAGGCAGGGGGAGGATATAAGGTGGGGGAATGGGGGGGTCTGCTCTGGGAGGGCCTTGCGGAGTTGTATTTGGTTACACTGCCATGAAATGCTAAGACACACAGCAGATCTAACCATACATTGGGTTAAGTACAGTTATAGAGAGACGCATGAGGCACCCTAAGAGCACCCATGGCTGGGGTAACTGCAGCCAGGTCAGCGTACCCCACCTCCTGGAGCAGGGGTGGGGGTGGGGGCTTCTGCATGTGCTGCCACTGGTTTCATGATGCTCTTGCAAGAAACCTACAAAACTTTATTCTCTTGCTTCAGTCAGCTCTCTGCCCAGTAAAAGCCTTTTCACATGCTCTGACCTAAAATATCAGCACCCACTGCATTGCATCATTCTCTCTCTTCCCTTTCCTTACACTATTTCTCTTCCTAGCATTTAGCACGATCTGGCTTTATATTAGGCATTTACCTGTCTATTTCTTTATATCTGTTCTCAAATGTGGTCCATGGAAGCAGGAAACGTGCCAGAAATGCAAATTCTTCAGCCCCATCCCAGCCCTGGGAAAGCAGAATCTCTGAGTGTGGAGATGAGCCAACTGTGTTTTAACAGTCACCTGCAGGTTCTTTGAGTTCTTCCTAAAGTTGAAGATCCACTCATTTGTAGTTTGCCTCCAATGGAGAATGACAGCTCCTTGAAAAGGAGACTTTTTGGTTCACTGCTGTATCCCTGGGCTTAGATCTGCATCAGACATACAAGAGTAATTTACTCAATAGTTGCTGAATGAACAAATGGATGAATACATCTCACTTGGTGGCCCAGCCAAAACTGGTACTCAACAAGTGCTCTATGGCCTAGCTCTATTTTCTTTTACAATCTGGCTGCAAGATATTCTTTCAATTAAAAAATACCAATATACTAACCTAAAAAGTTAAATCAAGGAGTTCCCCTCGTGGCTCAGTGGTTAACGAATCCGACTAGGAACTATGAGGTTGAGGGTTCAATTCCTGGCCTTGCTCAGTGGGTTAACGATCCGGCGTTGCCTTGAGCTGTAGTGTAGGTTGCAGACGCGGCTCGGATCCCGAGTTGTTGTGGCTCTGGTGTAGGCAGGTGTCTACAGCTCAGATTCGACCCATAGCCTGGAAACCTCCATATGCTGCGGGAGTGGCCCAAGAAATGGCAAAAAGACAAAAAAAAAAAAGGTACATCAAGGGGAAATGTGGGTGGGAGGGATGCATTAGGGGGTTGGGAGTGACATATGCACACTACTACATAAAATAGATGGGTAAGAAGGACCTAACATGTAGCACGGGGCAATCTATCTACTCAATCCTGTGTAATAACTTAGATGGGAAAAGAATCTGAAAAGGAACAGATGTATGCATACGTATAACTGATTTATTCTGCTGTACACTTGAAGCTAATACAACTTTCTAAGTTGATTATACGGCAATACAAAAAATTTTTTTTTGTCTTTTTTTTTTTTAAGTGCCGCAACCACGTCACATGGAGGTTCCCAAGCTAGGGGTCAAATTGGAGTTACAGTTGCCAGCCACAGCAATGTGCAATCCGAGCCGAGTCTGTGACCTACACCACAGCTCATGCCAATGCCAGATCCTTAACCTACTGAGTGAGGCCAGGGATCAAACCTATGTCCTCATAGATGCTAGTCAGATTCATTTCTGCTGAGCCATGATGGGAGCTCCTAAAATTAATTTTTAAAAGTTAAATCATTTATATTCAAAGGTAAAAGATAGTGGACTTTTTGGACTATGTTGATAAACATAAATCTTTTCAACTGGAGAAGATCTGTAGAAAGTATTATTTCTATAGGAAGAGAAAGATGTACACACACACACTGTCAGAAGCTCATCAAAGCACCATCATTGGAGCTTAAGTTTATGCTGGAGCTGCTTTCATAATCTCAGGAGACACAGGGAGAAGGAGTTTATAGAAAATCCAGTTTGCAGCAGATTTTTGCAAAGAAAGACTCTCCAACCTGACAAGAATATGTCTGTATCCACCGCAAACAGCACAAACATACCAATGGGAAAGGAGGCGAGGGAAGGCAGGCATCGAAGATGGATGCAGAGGGAATAGAGACGGATGCTGGCGCCACACACCTATGGCCTTATTTTTCTCAAGAAAGCAGGCACGTTCTCTCACCGGCTAGCACCATAGCAACAAGCCCACATCCTATACTGCCCCCGCTGTCCTGAGGTGCCTCTTGGGCAAATTGAGAAACCAAAGAGAAGAGAAGCAGAAAACTTCTCCTGCACAGAAGGTTGAAGATGGAGAGCTAGAGCCCTCCAGGTGCCGACCGGGGCGCAGACAGCATCAAATCCATTCCTAAAGAAAAAAAAAAATAAAAAATACAGGGCAAGCCCAGTCTATGGATAAATGTTAGCACATGTGTGGGGTGGAAGGTCAGAGTGGGGGCGAGGCTGCAAGTCACTTTCAAGCATAGCAAAATTGCAAAGACAAAAGCATCACAAAATGCAAAGCAATTTGTTCTAAACCGGAGATGTTTCCTTTCTTCCCAACATTTGATGTGATTAATCAGAGCTGAATTGTCCAGAGAGCAACAGCAAGAAAGGGTTACACCTTTCAATTGGGTTTAAGCTTCTAAATTTTAAGGTATTTATTCTCTCATACTTGTATAGATGCAATAGGCTCCTGACTTACATTACTTTAAATAATGCTGTATGACAAATTCTGGGTGTTGGGCACTCCTTTCAGCAAGGATAGGCTAGGTTCTGCTGAAGTAAGCTGTCTCTTTGATTAGGGTAACATATTGCAACAAGTTTACTAATCGTTCAGACTACATGTGCAGTGAAGTTTGAGGAGGGGTGCTGCTGCATCCCAGGTGGTGAATGCAGAGACCCAGGTAGATTCTCCATATGGTCACCGTGGAGGGGGGGAGGGGAGGAGGAGGCAGACCCACCTGAAAGTGGCCTTCGCCAATGTTTCAAATTTTATCGAAGTCTAGTTGATTCACAATGTTGTGAAATTTTCTGCTGTATAACAAAGCGATTCAGTTATACATGTACACACATCCATTCTTTTCCCATGTAGATGATCGCAGAATAGTGCGTGGAGCTCCCTGTGCTCTATAGCAGGCCCCTGTTGGCCAGTCATTCCACATACCTCCATGTGCATATGCCATGCTTCTCTGCAAACAGTGGGAAGTGGGAGACCAGGGATGTTCCATGAGCAGTGGCTGTTTCTGCAACAGAGTCATATTAATCACTCAGTCCATGAGACTGAAAACAGAACTAGATAGCCACTGCTTTTGAACCTCACTACGGGCCAAGCACTGTGCTACTAGCAATGCATTGACGCCTTTAGCATCACAGCTGTCTTGAAAGCACATATAATTATCCTCATTTTACAGCCTTGCCTACTACCCCTCGCTTAGTAAGTGGGAGAGTTGGGATGTAAATAATACAGCTCCCCCTTTCTCCCCCCATCTCCCCCATCTTCAGAGAGCTTGTGGAACCCTTTAAGATCTCAGCTTGAGAACCAGTTTTTTGTTTGTTTTTTTGTCTTTTTGCCTTTTCTAGGGTTGCTCTCGTGGCATATGGAAGTTCACAGGCTAGGGGTCCAATCGGGGAGCTGTAGCCACTGGCCTACACCAGAGCCACAGCAACATGGGATCCAAGCCACGTCTACAACCTACACCACAGCTCATGGCAACGCCGGATCCTTAACCCACTGAGCAAGGCCAGGGATCGAACCCACAACCTCATGGTTCCTAGTCGGCTTCATTAACCACAGAGCCACAACAGGAACTCCCAAGAACCTTTTCTAAGAACAGATTTTCTTGACCTCAACGAAGAGGTCAGGTCCTCTGTTATTTGTTCTCAGGGCACTCAGAATTTTTCCTTCAGATTTAATTAATCACTGGTTACTCTCTGTTTCACTGGTCAGATGAAAGTTTCATGAGGGCAGGAAGAATACGTGTCTTATTTTATGTCTCCTCCATCAAATAGGTGTTTCACACACAATCAGCAAGGAATAAATATTGACAAATGATTGAATGACATTCCCCGCTATTCTCATTCTGGAAATCCACCCACAGTCAAGCAGATTGAGGATTCAAAAACACAATCTTTCCAATCTTCCCATTGCTGCAACACGTGGTCCACACTCAAGCTGGTGCTACAATTCTGGCCTCAAGCATCCTTTCCAGGTTGGTTTGGCACCATTCCTGGTTGATTTAGACCCACTGTTATAACCCATACACTCAACACTCCTTAAAATACCTGCATAGCAACCTTTCACTTCCTTTAAAAGATGACTCGATCAGAAGCTATGCATTCAGTGGCTCTGATTTGTAAGAAAGGGCATTCTACATAAGAAAATCAGTATAATCAAAGACAAGGAGGCTGGCTTCTATGTAGATTTTATATTTAAAATATGCAAAGACTTCTTAAAATTTCGATCTCAGGGCTTTTTTTTTTTTTTTTTTTTTTGGCACATGGGTTTGATGGCCAATAAGCCACTGTGGTTCCTAATACCTTCTATCCCTTTCTCTAAAGCATGACATCCCCATAGCAACCACAACAAGACAATGGCTCTTTGCTTTTGTCTTTTGAAAGTTGGAGGAGCTTGGGAAGGTAGAGAGGAGGGAAGTGAAACAGAAGCAGCATGCACGTAGCTACTGAGTGCCTGGCCCGCGGCCACTGGCTTTCATACCACATTCACTCTGTTCATGCCTAAGATGTAATAAGTTTTATTTCCACTTTATAGAATAATACAGGATTAAAGTTCATTTTAGTAATAGACAAAACCAAACAGCAGATTGATTCCCAGACTCAGGTTTGTTATTTTCAAGATAACACCAATTCCATCACACTCTCATCATTCCAAGTGTGGTCCTTACGACCCTAGACAAGGGCACTGTCTGGAAGCCTGTTAGGAATGCAGAATGTCGAGTTCCCTTTGTGGCTTAGCAGGTTATGAATCCAAATAGTATCCACGAGGGTGCAGGCTTGATCCTGGCTTCGCTCAGTGGGTTAAGGATCCAGCATTGCCATGAGCTGCATTGTAGGTCACAGATGTAGCTCGGATCTGGCATTGCTGTGGTTGTGGCATAGGCTGGCAGCTGCAGCTCCAGTTCAACCCCTAGCCTAGGAACTTCCATATGCCACAGTGATGGCCCTAAAAAACAAAACAAAACAAAAAAAATAGGAGGAAGAAAGGATAGAAGGATGTCAGGGGCTTCCCCAGGTCCACTGAGTCAGAAGCTTCCATTTTAACATAGTCCTCAGGTGGTCCATGCAGATGTGAAAGTTTGAGAAGCATGGTGCTATGCCAGTGTTTCTCCACTTTAGATGCCCAGGAGAAATGTTGGAGAGTTTTCAAACACCCCAAACCAATTCAGTCAGAATCTCTGGGTGAGGCTAGGACATCAGTGTGTCTTAAAAGCTTCTCCCACTCCAGTGTTCAATCAAAATGAAGAACAACTCTTGAGGAGCTCCTGTTGTGGCTCAACAGGTTGAGAACCCATCATTGTGTCCTCAAAGATATGGGTTCGATCCCTGGCCTCGCTCAATGAGTTAAGGATCTGGCATTGGCCAAACAGCTCTGTAGGTCACAGATGTGGCTCAGATTCGGTATGGCTGTGGCTATGGTGTAGGCTGGCAGCTGCAGCTCTGATTCCACTGCCAGCCTGGGAACTTCCATATGCGCCCCTTTAGAAGGAAGGAAGGAAGGAAGAAAAAGAAGGACTCTTGTGTACTGTTCTTCTGACCACAGAACCCTCTTCCTCCAAGAGGCTTGGTACATCCAAACAGGGGTTATTGTTACATGTTCTGCTGTTGAGATGAAGCCTGCAATGCACCAGAACTGCAAGGGTTATCTGTTCCTGTTAACGTCCTTCCAGGCAGTGATGAGGGATGTCAGTTTGCCAAGTTCAACTGACCAAAAAAAAAAAAATGCTGGAGTCAAATGTTTCTTTGTTTTTCATTCATATTCCAGAGCTGCTTAAAATGGGGTCTGGTGAAAGTGTATTTTCTAAATGCTTAACTCCCAAATTACCAAAATAGTAGTCAATGCCATAGAGGCCTTTGAAGTCCCTTTCCTTGTTAATAGGAAGTGACAACTTGTTGGGGGGAGGATGGTAAAAGGCTGTAAAGTAAAATAATTGAAGCCTGCAAATTAAACCCTTCAAATGGTAATGGCTTTCAATCTCAGGATAATGAGATGGAGACAATGTTTATTCTTTCGGCAACTTGTAGGAGATTCCTCTTAGCAAAAGACCAGCCAGTAGAGTGAAGATATAGGTATCCCCCACATTCCTGTGAAATTTTCCTAAGCCGAAACAGCTAATGTGAAGAAGTTGGTGCCTTAGGACATATCTTACTAACAGATACACAACATAAATCAAGATAAAATAAAGATACTTCCAGGTACGGTTCAGAGATGATACGGGCTTATTACTGAGATGCTGGATGTAGTTATTGGAGAAGGAGCTTGGGCTCCTCTTGCTTTTCTGAGTACGTGCTGCCTCAATAACGCTCCCTGCAAAAGAAACACTATATACTATCACCACTTTTTTCATTTTTTTGTGAAGGCGAAATGTCTCTTTGAGTCTCTCTTGGGTAGAGAAGGCAGGTGACGTAGGTCTTTTGTAAGTGCAAAGTGACGTAAAGCAAACTTTTGAAAAGTGAGGGATACCTGTATGTAGAAAAAACACCCCCTTGATGTAGGTGAGCTTCGAAGAGACTGCAAGTAGGACTGATGGAGTGGCTTTTTTTTTTTTTTTGCCTTTTCTGGGGCCGTTCCCGAGGCATATGGAGGTTCCCAGGCTAGGGGTCTAATTGGAGCTGTAGCCACTAGCCTACGCCAGAGCCACAGCAACACGGGATCCCAGCCGCATCTGCAACCTACACCACAGCTCACGGCAACGCTGGATCCTTAACCCACTGAGCAAGGCCAGGAATCAAATTCGCAACCTCATTGTTCCTAGTCGGATTTGTTAACCACAGAGCCACGACGGGAACTCCAAGAGTGGCTTTAAATGTAGGGAAAACTTCTGTTCATATATGGAGATGGAAAGACAGAGAGGAGGGGGAGAGAAGGATAGAAGGGGGTGGAGAGAGAGAGAGGAATTCCATAACTCTTTGTGCTGAGTGACGCCTCTCCTTACAATGAAAAGAATTCCAGGAGTTCCCGTCGTCGTGGCACAGTGGTTAACGAATCCGACTAGGAACCATGAGGTTGCGGGTTCGGTCCCCGCCCTTGCTCAGTGGGTTAATGATCTGGCGTTGCCGTGAGCTGTGGTGTAGGTTGCAGATGCGGTTCGGATCCCGCGTTGCTGTGGCTCTGGCGTAGGCCTGTGGCTACAGCTCCGATTCAACCCCTAGCCTGGGAACCTCCATATGCTGCGGGAGCGGCCCAAGAAATAGCAACAACAACAACAAGACAAAAGACCAAAAAAAAAAAAAAAAAAGAAAGAAAAGAATTCCAGTCCAATGCTAGGTGTGACTGGGATTCTTTTACAAAGTGATAAAGGGGCTTGGGGCTTAGTTTTGCTTTTAAGTTTACATGGGAGCAATTCAGAGATAGGAGCTGAAAATAGAATTGTTAGTCCTTGAGCATTTTGCTAATGGAGAAGACTGGGCAGTCCAACCTTGGACTCTAGAGGACAGTGGAAACGAATCCTAGAAAACAACATTCTGATTGGCTGCACCCTTGTTCATCAGGCAAATATGTTGCTTACCTACGTGCATTACCATAGTAACACTTGGTGGTTGTTATTGTTGTAGTTAACAGGTCACATCTCTACCAAATGGGATGAGTCCTCTCCCCAGATAATGCTGCAGATTTCTAAATAGTCAGAAGTTCACAGGGCCGTATGCATTATAGGCCTTTAGGTAAAACAGGGGTTATCTTCAAGGGGGGCTGGAGAGAGGGTCCTTCAAAACCCTCTTCTTCAGGGACTGATTTCCATTGAATGTCATTTGTTAAACCCATGGGAGCTTGTCTGTTGCCCTTATTTGCTTGTTAGTGTGTGGTCTCCATCCAGGGTCTTGGGTGGACCCGACTAGGACACAAGCATCCAGGGAGCCACTGAAGACATCTTCCACTCACAGCATTCAAGAGGACACACGTACACAGCAGATGTAATTGAGGGCCAAGTTCCAAATCTTTTAAGAGGGTTGAGCATCAAGTAAGGTAAATGGCCCCAAGTTCTAGCCAGAGCTGGAAAAAGACAATGAAAAATGACAAAACCCATATACACACACACACACACACACACACAAACACACAAAACACAGTCTTAGGCTGATTAATGGGTTAGATTGTGTCTCCCCAAAAGATATGTTCAAGTCTTACTCCAACTGCCAAATGGGCCCTTATTTGGAAATGAGGTCCTTGGAGATGAAATTACATTATGATGACTGATTGGTTTGGGCCCTAAATCCAATGACTGTGGTCCTTAGGAGAATTGGAGACATTACACAGAAAGGGACAAATGCAGAGACTTCTAGTCTCCAAAAACATGACAACAAATTCTGTCATTATAAGACACCCAGCTTGGGATCCATTGTTAGAGCAGTCCTAGGAGACTAATTCAGGCTGCTATGTAATCTGGGGACCATAGAGGCAAATGTACCTTGAGGTGTTCAGGTTTTATTGACTCGGTTGTATCTCTTTGTCTCATTGAGATGCCCTGTAGCACTGAATACACTCACTGTAAGTATTCATTTATGCGTCCCAACCCTGGGCACTCTGCTCTCGTATTACAGAGACCACGTCTGTCTTGCTCAAGGCATAACCCTCGCAGCAAGCTCAGTGCCTCCCCCATCGCAGATACTCAGTAATTGGTTCGATTGAATCAGTAGGTTGACCCGGGTCACAGGTAGAAAGGAGATGAGAAGGCAGGCGCAAAGATCCCCTTGATGCTGAGTTTCCCTGCCATCAAAGCAGAAGTTTGCTTATTAAAATACCCAGCTCCTTACATTGGCTCCATCTTCCTCAGTTTTTCCTGCCTGCATTCAGATGTGGTGTTATGTCTCTGGAAGCACAGGACAATGTGGATTCTATCTATGTGTGCACTGCATCCGTGTCTGCATCTCAAGGTTCTGCACTGCTCTGTGTCAAGTTTACCACATGTGCAGGGGTATCCTCTCCAGTAGCTGTAACCTGAATGCTGCCAGCCTTTGGGATTCATAATCCTGACTATGCACAGGCCTCTCCCTTTCAAAAGCCAGTGGGTCTGATGGATGAGATGGCCTCTCCCCGGGGCTCTGCCCGCCTGTGGTGCAATTTTGCAAGTCTAGCAAGAACTGAGTTTCATTTCAAGCACGTCTCAAGGATGGAGACTTTTACAGGGGAAAGCAAATTTGCCAAGGAGGAAAGACTCCAAGACTCTAGACAATAAATGGGGTTTGAAATAAGTTTTATCATCCTCCTTTGCAACACACTGCTCGAGTCCAGCACCGCTAAGTCTGTGCCTCTATGGCAGCATGGAGCAACGATAAACGTGGTTCACAATAAATAAAGCACAGGGTCTCTGGTTTCCAAATAGTATCTTCTTCATGGGTATATATAGAAAACTGAGGGTTCATCGGTCAGTAGTTTCATCCAATAGGGCAAGGATGTATCCAAAATAAATTAGAGGTGCAGCTTCTCGCCGCGCAGAAGTTCTGTGCTGATAATGGCCAAGCTGTGACCTTGTACGGACATAAAAAACCATAGCTGCTCCATTAGCCTAGCAATGGGTCTTGACTCTTCTGTCTAGTACTAGGATTATCCCAGTAGGCAGGACTCTTCAAAATGCCTCAAGGTTCCCTTTGTATACCTATTTAATAAGAAAAATAAAATACAGTTATAGTGACTTAGTCTTTATTACCCAATCACAAATGATTTCTCACACTGGGGAAAAAAAGAGTCAAGTTATAATTCTGTATCGGTACCAATAGGAAATTATATCAGATGCCTTTCATATTTCTTTCTAGATTTATAAATATACAAAAAAGCCAAAACATGGTCATAAATATATGTGTATCAGACACAAATATGGGTAGATGTGCAAATGCTTTTCTCACAATGGATCAGCATCTTTATCTTAAAGCAAGATTCCCATTCATAAAGTATTATGCCCAGAATTAACATTTCTTCATTCAGGATTCTATGGAATATTTGAGTTAGTGTGTATTAGAAAAGTGCCAGGAGCCTAGTTTGATAAAGGTCATTTGTTATCATGCTTCCTTGTATCATTATTCCACTACCTACAAGCATTTATTGCAACACAAGGAATAAGAAAGTGGCCAGCTTTGCTCTTTTGGGGTTTAAAATCTAGAGGAAAGACAAACACTGTATATTATCACTATGTCTACTCAGAGTGATAACACACATCCAGAAGATATGCAGTCCCACCGTGAGAAGAGATTTGTATTGATATTCAATATAATTATGCTCCAGGCCGCCCTCTGAACAAGATCCTTTAACAAGGGAAGATTTGGAGTTCCCATCATGGCTCAGTGTTTAACAAATCCGACTAGGAACCATGAGGCTGCGGGTTCGATCCCTGACCTCGCTCAGTGGGTTAAGGATCTGGCGTTGCCGTGAGCTGTGGTTTAAGCCGCAGACGCGGCTCAGATCCTGCGCTGCTGTGGCTCTGGCGTAGGCCGGCAGCTACAGCTCCAATTTGACCCTAGCCTGGGAACCTCCATATGCTGCGAGCATGGCCCTAAAAAAGACAAAAAAAAAAGGCAGATTTACATTGGCTTGAATGTAGCCATCAAGGTCCCCTTTGCATAGAGGAGTCAGAGTCCTATTCATGTGTAATGGTTTCCTGCCCTTCTTTTTGGCTACATCTCTATCCTTCTCCCTGCTACTCTCTTGACAGCTCTCTGTAATGCAACTGGACTTTTCTCAAGCAGCTCACAGACTTTCTCTCCTTTCCCACATCTTTAATATCATTATAAGAAACATCATCGTCTATGTTGATAATTTATCACACACTCTTATTTTAACTTTCCTTCACCTCCCCGATTCTGGCAGATACCATGTCCCATTCCTTTTCGGGAACATTTTCTATTATCGTCAACTGGGACCACTCCACTTCTAAAATGAGTTTTCCCATATATAAAAATCTTAAATGTCAGCCTTTCAGGCTTTGACCATAACTCTGTCTTTCTCCTTTGAGATTTCTCTCTGCCATTTTTCCACCAAGCCTGCTCCTTGGCTTCATTGGATCTGCTAAGTCTCTGAAATTTTCCTTTGCTCCAGAAAAATTCCTCTCCCTCTCTTAGTTTGGCTTTAAGTCCTATTCAGCCTAGGCTCCTAGGCACATCTCCAGTGAATCTTTAATATCTTTGGGCTACATTTCTTTTTTTAATTATTATTATAGTTGATTTACAATCTTGTGCCAATTTCTACTGTACAGCAAAGTAACTCAGTTTTACATATATGTACATTCTTTTTTTATTATTATCTTCCATCATAGTCTATCCCAGAGATTGGATATAGTTCCCTGTGCTATACTGTAGGAACTCATTGCTTATTCATTATAAATGCAATAGTTTGCATTTATTAACACCAAAATAAATCCATCCCACTCCCTCCTCCTCCCCATTAGCAACCACAAGTCTGTTCTCTTTGTATGTGAGTCTGTTTCTGTTCTGTAGATAGATTCATTTGTGCCACATTTTAGATTCTGTATATAAGTGATACCATATGGAATTTGTCCTTCTCTTTCTGACTTACTTCACCTAGTGTGAGAATCTCTAGTTGCATCCATGTTGCTGCAAAGGGCATTATTTTGGCTTTTTTATGGCTGAGTAGTATTCCATTGTGTATACCTACCACATCTTCTGTATCCATTCATCTGTTGCTGGACATTTAGGTTGTTTGCCTGTGTTGGCTATTGTAAATAGTGCTGCAGTGAACATAGAGGTGCATTGTATCCTTTTGAATTATAGTTTTGTCCAGATACATGCCTTGGGCTACATTTTCACTTGGGTGCTCAGGCATCCTAGCCAAAAAAGGGGCCACAGCCACATAAACCCACACCTTTCCACTTTAAAGTCTAATGATGTCAGCTGCTTGCACAGTGCTACACAAGGATTCCTTTGTCTATTTCTAGATGTGTTCTCACCATTCTTCCTAAACTACCACCTTGTGTCCTACCCCACACCCCAAATTCCTATGTTGAAACCCTAGCTGTCAATGTGATGGCATTTGGATATGGGGAATTTGGGAAGTAATTAGATTTAGCTGAAGTCATTGGAGCTGGGTGGTGGTGGTGGGAGGGAATGATGGGTTAGTGCCTGTCTGTCTGGTTTTTTTTTTTTTTTTTGGTTTTTAGGTCCGCACTTGGGGCATGTGGAGGTTCCCAGTCCCAGGCTAGGGGTCAAATCGGAGCTACAGCTGCCAGCCTACACCACAGCCATAGCAACATCAGATCAGAGCCGCATCTGCGACCTACACCACAGCTCACGGCAATGCTGGATCTTTAACCCACTGAATGAGGCCAGGAATCAAACCCGCAACCTCATGGTTCCTAGTCAGATTTGTTTCTGCTGCACCACAATGGAAACTCGCAGGTTAGAGTCTTTCTGAGAAGAGGAAGGGACCAAAGCTCTCTTTCTCTCTTTGCCTGTGGCGACAGCAAGAAGATAGCTGTCTGCAAGCCAGGAAATGATATCTCACCAGACACCTGTCTACCAACAGGTTCATCTCGGACTTCCCAGCCTCCGGAACTGTGTGAAATGGTTTTTGCTTAAGCCACTCAGTTTATGCTATTTTGTTATAGCAGCTCAAATTGACTAAGACATCCCTCAACCATTCTTCAGATTTTCTCCATCAGAATATTATTTCCTTGCTTTATAAAAAACAAAATAGGGACTGTATTCCTGCTGCTGTGCAGTACATCCCTGTAGCCTGTCTTACACCCAACAGTTGTATCTCCCACTCCCGCCTTCCTGTATCGCCACCCCTTCTCCCCTGGTAACCACTAGTTTGCTCTCCACATCTGTGAGTCTGCTTCATTTTTGTTTCATTTCCTACTTTGTTGTACTTTTTAGATTCCACATATAAATGATAACATACAGTGTTTGTCCTTGTCTGACTTATTTCACTCAGCATAATGTCCTCCAAGCCCATCCCTATTGCTGCAGATGGCTAAATTTCATTCTTTTTTTATGGCTGACTAGTATGCCATTGTGTGTATTTATACCACATTTTCTTTATCCATTCATCTATTTATGGTTACACAGGTTGCTTCCATGTCTTGGCTATTGTAAGTAATGCTGCAGTGAACACTGGGGTGCACGTATCCTTTTGAATTAATGGTTTTTTAAAATAGATACCCAGGAGTAGGATTGTTGGATCATATGGTAACTCGATTTTAGTTTTTTGAGAAACCTCCACACTGTTTTCCACAGTGGCTGCACCATTTTACATTCTCACTAAGAGTGTATGAGGATTCCTTTTTCTCCACATCCTCACTGACACTTGTTATTTGTGGGGGGCTTTTGTTTTTTTTGTTTTGTTTTGTTTTTTGATGATAGCCATTCTGATTGGTGTGAAGTGATACCTCTTTTCACATACCTATTAGCTATCTACACATCTCCATCTGCATATCCCAAACAAGGTATCCAACATTTAATCTGTTATTATCTTGTAACCTTATTTCTTCTTCTGTGATCCTTCTATTATGCCGTGTGACCAACCTCTGGATACCATTAGATTTTAGACATTAAAGAACCAGAGAAGCTAGTGGAAAGTTCCGTCTGATATATTCAAAGATGCTTATTCAGGGATATTACCACTTTGGAGGAAAATCAAAAGCTTTTGACTCAGAACTCTCCATTCTCTTTATGCAGCAACTGTGGAATGATAAACACATCATAAGCCAGCATTTGGGTTGTGATGAAAGAACCATTATCCATCAGCCAATACATGTTTTAAGATCAAGATGCTACACTCTAGGTATAAAGCGGACCTCAGCCATTAATTGATTGTCTGACTTGGTCCAACTTATTTCTGCTTTTCAAACCCCTGTTCAATCATGCGGAAATTAAGGGAGCTGGACTAGGTGATCCCCAAAGTTTTCTTTCAACCTACAGTTTAACATGGATGTTTCTATCAGTTAGTGGAGTGTTTAATGTGGGTTCCTCACTCTAGTAAGTCCTATGGAAAAGGGGAGAAAATATAAAATATTGAGAGTCTTGGTCCCTGCTCTTGGGGTGGAAATACAGTTTATTGAAGCACGAGTGAGGAAATCTACATTCTAACTCTGCCACTAACGTTTTGAATATCTGAGAGTATGATGCTCCCTTTCCAGGTACTCTCTCAGTTTTCCCTTGAATAAAATGTAGATCGTGAACAGTTGGTCTTTAAGGTCTGTGATGCTATTGTCTAGCTACAAGGAAAAGATTAAGACATCAATTAATTCAAGAATAAAACACAGTGGTACAAAATTATCTCCCACAATCACTGAGCTGCTTCTAGTGAGTATACAGATGTTGAGTAATCTATTCAGCCACCTCTTTTAGAATGCTTGCTTGAGCTCTGTGGGAGCCGAGCCAACTCTTCAGTGTGCTTCACTCAATGGCTTGTCAGTTCCTCTTTTAATAGTAACATTGCACCCTCAATGAAGTGCTAAGGAATTTTTTCCTTGCAAGATGAAAAGAGGTGGTCACAGAACTGGCACAGCTCTGGGCTGCAGACATCCTTCCAAATCTCTTTTTTCTGAGGAGCCAAATGATTCATTCAGGAAATGTATGAGTGCCCAGTACAGAGGAAATTAGGAAGATTATCTCCCCTCACCTCCCTCAATGCCCCTTATTCTCTTGATGTTTGCATTTTGGTAGTTCTCAAAAGGTTTATTATCCAGTTCCTCAAAAAAATTTCTTTTTCAGGAGTGGGGAGCATAAAATTGAAATTTGATGCAATGAGTAGTACATCCTCACGTATGAAAACGTAATGATATTGATGAAGATACGAAAACATACTGTTGAACAATATAGTTGTCTATAAAAGTGGAGCCCCACCCTGTGCCTTTAAAACCTCGTCACTTTTCTGACATCTGTCCAGTAGCTTCCTGTTGCATTGGGTTTAGGGGCCAAAAAGCTCAGCTTCAAAGGCTTAGATGACCTCACTTCCCTCTCCTTCCTCTTTTCCTGCCTCCTCGCCTCTGAGTTGCCGAGTCCATGCATCCTTCCAACAGATCTCTGTTGAATGTCTAAGAGACAGCATGGTGTGATGGCAATGGCATTGGATTAGGAGGGGTGACTTGAGTTTATGTTCTGGACCCAGATTTGTAAACTCTGCAGCCATGGTAGAGTTATTCTTTTCTCTGTGCTTCAGTCTCCCCATCCTGTAGTATTTTATTACTTTGTCCAAAATTAGTCAAACCAGTACAAACTGAGACAACTCTACTTGACCAGAACTTTTTTTGAAGACAAAGATGCTGGATCCTTTTCCTCTGTATTCCTCACCTCTGGCAAATGCCTTCTTCACAGAAGATATTCCCTATAAATTTTCCAAATGAGTAATTTAATGGTTAACCCTGCTACAACAGAGGCTGCTGAGAGCTTACGAGAGACAGGCACTGGGGGTCGGAGGGAAGGAATACTTCCAACTGTAGCATAACACACACAAACACACACACACACATGAAGCGCATATAAGTACTCAACTGACGGTCTCTACCAGCAAAATAAGCTGGCTGTCTCATCTGTTTCCACTGGATATACACTTTTTTCTCTACAATGATCTATCCTTATGATTAGCTATTTTCTGTGATTTTGTGTAAGACTATGAGAAGGCTGGAGACAGGCCTTGTGTTATATTTCCTTGGGACTCATGTCTTCTAGGGCTGAGTCTACGGGTAGCAGAATGCCAGTGATTGTGGAAATTATGGAAAGAAATCTCTAAAAGAGAGGCCATGAAAGTCAGCTGGATCACTTCCCCTTGACCCCATCCTAGCCATTCAACCTCCCTAACACAGGATCTACATATTTGAGTCCAAGAAAGAGCACTCCATCTCAGTTATCACAGGACCATAATAAACCACAGCCAAGCTACTTCGACGTTACCGAAAAAAGTTACTCTTCTAGGCACATCCTAAGGGATATTGACTCACCATGGAGCTTAAACATTGGCTTTGAAATTAGCCAGGCCTGGGTCATAACTTAGCCCTGTCCCTTTCTCGAATAGTGTTTCCTTGAAAGTCACTTAACTTTTCTGAGCTTGAGTTTCCTCATCTATAAGCAGAGGCTAATGTAACAATGATACATTTAATTGATAAAATGGTATGGAAAATTAAGGTGGAAGATAGAAAGGATATTTCTTTAATAAAAGACTGTCATCTTATATGTGTTAATAATCATCATGACATTGGAACAGTCTGTGCTTAGGTTAGGCACAGTCTGTGGCCTAAGCTACCTCTCGATAAATACTTTTTATGAATATATCACCGTTGTTGATGTGTCTTTGTCAGTCTCACTCGACAATGTCAATGATGTGCTTATGGCTTCTTTGCAAGGGATCAAGCTGTGCAGTCCTTCTGCAGGAAGTTAGGGCTTGTTTGGGAGACGGGGGGAGGCTAAATTCCAGTTGGGGAGACCAGGGGTTGTCTCATGAAAAGACACGTGGAGATGAGAGAAAACTCTGCAGGAGATGACATGGGGCTGTGGCAGGTTGAGTGCTCAATGAATGGGCAGAATCTTTCAGGCTGTGTTTTCACAACTCAGTGCTGTGCCTGACTCTCAGGAGCCACGGTTGCTTTAAGCAGCTGTCTAGGGGTCCATAAAATGTTTAAGAGCTTTGTCCAGTCCCACACAGAGAGCTTTAAAAGTTTAAATGGACTTTATCCCAACCTCAGGTTTCAATTGAACATCTATGCATGGATTCAGTTTAGTATCTTTGAGAGATTAAGGGGTCTCCAGGGATCTTTCTACCAGTCACAGAATCTTGGTCGAGAAAAACACACTGGCTCCATTTCAAAATTAAAGAGACAGATGCTCCAAAGTGATCTTCCACTGACATCCAGTGCAGGTTGAATGTCCAGGCCTGGTGCCAACGTTTCTCTTATTTGGGAAATGAATGCTTGGACATTGTCCTAACTTCCTGCAGAAGGACTGCACAGCTTGATCCCTTGCAGAGAAGAAGCCATAAGCACATCATTGACATTGTCGAGTGAGACTGACAAAGACACATCAACAACGGTGATATATTCATAAAAAGTATTTATCGAGAGGTAGCTTAGGCCGCAGACTGCGCTCACCCGCCCTGATACAGGATGACTGACAAGAATGTGCAAGAGCTTTATACAAGAACTATACAAGAGCTATTTTATTTCTCATTCTTTAGAGGAGGTAACCAGACTCAGGGAGGTCATGTGACTTGCCTACAGTTGTTCAGGGCTAGTAAGTGTCAGAGCCCAGACCCTGGCCCAAGTATTTATAATAATATTTATTATTGTAATAATAAAATAAAAGTAATGATGTCAATGACAAGAAAAACCACAGGTGACAAGCCACTGTTCTTGAAATATTATGTGATTGGATCTTTATTTTTTCAATGGTTTTTATTTTTTCCATTATAGCTGGTGCACAGTGTTCTGTCACTTTTCTACGATACAGCAATGACCCAGTCACACACACACATACATTCTTTTTCTCATATTATCCTCCATCATAAGTAACTAGATATGATTCCCAGTGCTCTAGAGCAGGATCGCATTGCTTATTCATCCCTAAGGCAATAGTTTGCATCTATTAACCCCAGAGTCCCAGTCCACTCCCCTCCCTGCCCCTCCCCCTTGGCAACCACAGATCTGTTCTCCAAGTCCATGAGTTTCTTTTTTGTGGAAAGGTTTATTTGTCCTGTATATTAAATTCCAGATATAAGTGATATCATAGGGTATTTGTCTTTTTCTGACTTCACTTAGTATGAGAGTCTCTAGGTTCATCCATGTTGCTAACTATATGAGACACCACTTCACACCAGTCAGAATGGCCATTATGGTTTTTTAATTAATTTTATTATTAAAATATAGTTGATTTACAATATTTCATCAAGTTCTGTTGTACAACAAAGTGATCAAATCACACACATTTCCTCGTGCTGTAAAGTAGGATCCCATTGCCATCCATTCCAAACAGAACAGTTTGCATATTTATCACAATTCCATTTTTCAGGTAGCACCATCCTCATTTGATAATTGAGGAAAAGGGCTTGGAGAGTTTTGGAGGTCCATTGTCCAAGGTTACGGAGCTGGTGAGTGGTTGTTTCATTCCCAAGCATTCACCCTTTCCAGGATGCTGCACTACTATTCAAAGAGAAAACATAATGGACAGTCTCCATAGGCAAGAACTTTGCCATTTCAATCTAGAGCAGGCTGCCGTGTAAGGCATGTAGGCTGTGTCTGGGGGTGGGTGGAAGAAGTGGCCTCTTCGGGCATGTCTGGGGAAAGGGCACACCATGAGGGAGTTCCTCTATCCAGAAGCTCTGCCGTTTTGTTTGATGTTGAGAGTATTTGCCCAGATGGTTCCAAGGATAAAGAACAGATCTGCCTTTTACTTCCGTGGTTTCAGAGCTCAAGCTCGAGCGAGGTTAATGCCCATCAAATGTGAAGAGCCGCGTGGGCTTCGGGTCTAGTTCAGACCTGGACTTACACACCAGGGGCTTGCAGCCAGTCCTGGCTAACAGACAGGTGGGCTTTATTAATCCAGACTGTGTGGACAAAAATGGAACTGCTTAACAACTTGTAAAAATCTCCTAAGCTTTCATAAGAAAATCCAGATATCAGGTTTCTTTTTTTTGGGGAAAAAAATGACTCCAAAGCTCTGGTGGCTCTGGACGTACACACCTGCATGGTGGCGGTTAGGCCCCTCGAGAAGGATGGACACTCCTGTTTGCTACAATGTCCCCCCCACCCACATCATTTAGGTTATTTGGTCCTATAGACATGTGAGTTTGCCTCTTTTGCTCCAGAGCCAGTTCTACTCCTAACTACTTAGGGTGATGTAGGTAAATCTCTAAATCTTTCTAAAAAATAGGAGAGAATTTGATGAGCTCAGCAGTTTTGAAACTATCTGTGAACCATGGATGACTTTCTCTTAATAAAACTTGTCTTTGAAACTCAAGGGTAGTACAGGTAAAAGGGTATTTAAAACAAGTGGCGATGGCTCACCCCTGCTCCTGAAAATATTCTTTAAGGTGCAATGGAGAGCCCCTTGGTTCTAAGCATTACAGATTTCAAAGCTCTAGACTGACTTGTATGGCTGCCTCAAAGCTGGGAATGCAGGGGTTGGGAGGTTATTCTTCACTGGCCTCTATGGACTGATCTTTCTTGAATATCCATGATTACTCATCCTCTCATCGCCATTCTTTTTTCTTTTCCTTTTTCACTGTTTTTTTTTTTTCTTCTCTTGAGAGGATTTCATTCAATATGCATATCACCCTTTACTATTTTCCAATTGTTTCAAATCAATCTATAATTTACATGCAAAAAAAAGTTGCCATTTACTTTACAGTCTATGGGTTTTAACAGATATATACATACCACTACCATGAAGATACAGAAGGGTTCCACCACCCCCCACCCCAAATTTCTCTATGACTGCTTGTAACTAATTCCTGATCATAAATTTTTTTTTTTTGGGGGGGGGCTTTTTGGCTTTTTGGCTTTTCAGGGCCGCACTTGCTGCCTGCAGCATATAAAGTTTCCAAGGCTAGGGGTCTAATCGGAGCTGTAGCTGCCGGCCTACACCACAGCCACAGCAACATGGGATCTGAGCCACATCTGTGACCTACACCAGAGCTCATGGCAATGCCAGATCCTTAATCCACTGAGCGAGGCCAGGGATCGAACCCACCACTTACTTTATGGTTCCTGGTTGGATTTGTTTCCGCAGCACCATGACGGGAACTTCCTGTTTTCTTTTTTTCTTTTTTTTTTTTTTAATGAAACCAGCTGTTTAATAATTAAGCAATTTAAGGCCATGCAGAAAAATTTGATGCATAGGTTTAAATATATATTTTTTCTTTTTTTAATGATTTTTATTTTTTCCATGATAGTTGGTTTAGTGTTATGTTAATTTTCTCCTCTACAGCAAAGTGACCCAGTCACAGATATATATATACATTCTCTTTCTCACATTATCATCCATCATGTTCCATCACAAGTGACTAGATATAGTCCCCTGTGCTCCACAGCAGCATCTCATTGCTTATCCATTCCAAATGCAATAGTTTGTATCTCACCAATCTATTTTCTGTCCCTATAGTTGTGCCTGTGCAAAAATGCCTTATAAACAGAAGTATACAAAAAAAAAAAAAAAAGTAGTTCCCGTCGTGGCGCAGTGGTTAACGAATCCGACTAGGAACAATGAGGTTGCGGGTTCGGTCCCTGCCCTTGCTCAGTGGGTTAACGATCCGGCGTTGCCATGAGCTGTGGTGTAGGTTGCAGACGAGGCTCGGATCCCGTGTTGCTGTGGCTCTGGCGTAGGCCGGTGGCTACAGCTCCGATTCGACCCCTAGCCTGGGAACCTCCATATGCCGCGGGAGCGGCCCAAGAAATAGCAAAAAGATAAAAAAAAAAAAAAAAAGAAGTATACAGTAGTTAGCCTTTTGAATATAACTTACTTCATTTAGAAAAATGTACTTTGAGATTTATCTATATTGCCATGAGTATCAGCAGTTCTTTATTTGTTGCTGTTGAGTCATAGTCCATTATATGATTATACCCCAAGTTTTGGATCCATTTGCCAACCGATGGCTTTGTGGTTGTCTCCAAATTCTGGTAAACAGGAATAAAGCCCTTATAAGCATGTGCATACAGGTTTTTGTGCAAACATAAGTTTTTATTTCACGTGGGTGTTTTCCTAGGAGTAAGATGGCCAAGTCATATGTGGTATATATTTAACTTGATAAAAAATTGGTTTAAATTGATTTCAAAAGTCAATGTACCTTTTCGATTGTACATTCACAATGAGTTTCTATTGCTCCATATCCTCTTGTCCTTGGAAGTGTCAGGTTGGTTTTGTTTGTTTGTTTAATGGCTTGTCTTCAGTACATGTGTAATAGTACCTCATTGTGACCTTAACATGCATTTTCCCAGTGACTAATGATGTTAAACATTTTTTATGTAATCATTTGCCGTCTATATTATCTTCTGAGCTGGTGTCCAAATTTTTTGCCCATATTTCGTTTGGTTGTTTTCTTATTATGTGTTCATAGAATTCTTTGTAGTTTCAAGTCCTTTATTAGATTTGCAAAGATGATCTCCTAGTCTATGGCTTCCCTCTTCATCTTCTTACACCATTTTAGAGGAGCATACATTTTGAAGTTCGATTAAGTCCAATTTATCATTTATTCTATAGAGTGTGCTATTGGTGTCATAGTGCAGAAATTATTTGCCTCATCTTAGTTGACAATGATTTTCCTCTAAGTTTTCTTATGGAAATTTTACATTTAGTTCTGCAGTTCATTGTGAATTAACTTTTTCATGATGTTTAATTAATAGAGGTTTCCTTTTGCACCTGGGTATATAAATGTTTAGGTTCAAAACACCGTTCTTCCTTCATCAAATTGCCTTTGCACCTTTGTAAAAAATAATTTGACCCTATATGTGTGGGTCTGCTCTCGGACTCAATAATATTTTGGTGTAAAATACCCCCTACTCAAATATAGACATTTTATAAATATATAGCCCAGATTACACTGTGACAGAGAGAATGAACAAGAAAAGGGGAGAGGAGGACTTGTGCAACATGAAACATTCCGTGGTCTCTAGAGAACTGAGGAACCTGTAGGTTATACAGGCACAATTATAAGAAGCCTTACAGAGGCAGGAGAAGGTCTGGAATGGAGTTCTAGTTCTGCCACTAACTTCAAGAACTTCTGTGAGTTACTTAGAACAGTGTCTGCCACAGCACTGAGAGAGATCACATACACAGCTTAGTACCAGAGATATAGTCAGTGCACAAGAAAATGAGCAGTGCAATCATCATTAACACATCATCTCTCGGACCCATTCTAGCTCTCAGTTAGGAGTCCACCAAAGTCTAGTGGAATCAAGAGGCCTAATTCTACTCCACAATCTGATGGTTAAGGTTAGGGTTAGGGGTTAGGGTTAGGGTTAGGGGTTAGGGTTGAGGTTGCAGATTCCAATCCCTGGCCTCGCTCAGTGGGTTGAGGATCCGGCGTTGCAGTGAGCTGTGGTACAGGTTGCAGACGTGGCTCAGATCCCGCCTTCCTGTGGCTCTGGCGTAGGCCAGTGGCTACAGCTCTGATTGGACCCCTAGCCTGGGAACCTCCATGTGCCACGGGAGCAGCCCTAGAAAAGGCAAAAAGACAAAAACAAAACACACACACACACACACACACACACAATATGAAGATATTATCCAGAGGTCAAAGGTCAGATGAACTCCTAAAAAGGTAAGTTCAAGGCAAATAATACTTTGGAAAGCAGGTGTCAGAACATAGGTAGCATGAGGTCCTGGTAAGCAGAGAAAACCAATATTAACATTTAATGTTTATTGAGTGTGTGCTATGTTTCAGGTACTATTCAAAACACTTGATGTGTGTTAACAATTCTATGAGAAAAAGTACTATTATTGCTCAATCTACTCTTATGGATGAGCAGCCAGAGATGAGGGGATGCACTAGACTTCCTCTATTTGCTTTTCCAGTGGCATATGCTCTCTCTCTGACCTGTGCGCCATCTTCTCCGTCTGTGGGCCAATATGCTTCTACATGCTTCCTTGCCCTTGAACTTCCAGTTGGGTTCAAAGCAAGAGAAAACCCCAGCTGGAGACCCAAGGGAGGGGAAAGTATCTTCCATCCCTCCCTGTAGAGTCATGTGACTCATTACATCTCTCAACCCTGGGGACCCTCAACCACAGGTCCCTTCTCTTTGCCTCCTCCCTTTGTCCCTTCAGGTTTTAGGTGGTAAAGGAAACCGCCCAGTAGTAACCCTGGGATTTTGCACAATCCCTTGTGCCTTTCTTACTCTCAGCCCACACTTTGCTAACAATTTTTACATTAAATCCCTCTCCAGTTATGCACTCTCTTCTCTGACCCCATAGATAAAAGTCACTTGTCCCACATGATCCTTCTAGTACAGCAGGGAATTAAACCCAGGAATCTGACACCAATGGCTATATGCCTCTAAGAGAGAAAGTCAGTAATCCAATGGGCTCTCACAGGGTCCCTGAGGGCAAGATAGAGCTCTTCTTTCATACTTTAAACAGGCAAATATCAATTCTAGTTATGCTAACGGCACTACTTTGAGTGCTGAGCAGAGAAAAATCTGTAAAATTTTGCTCTCAAAGGACCCATGGATATCATATGGTATTTGTCTCTCTTTCTCTCTGGCTTACTTCACTTAGTATGAGAATCTCTAGTTCCATCCCTGTTGCTGCAAATGGCATTAGTTTGTCTTTTTTATTGGCTGAGTGGTATTCCATTGTGTATATGTACCACATCTTTTGTGTGTGTGCGTGATTTTTATTTTTTCCATTATAGTTGGTTTACAATGTTCTGTCAATATTCTACTATACAGCAAAGTGACCCAGTCTCACACACACACATGCACACATTCTTTTTCTCACATTATCCTCCATTATGTTCCATCACAAGTGACAAGATATAGTTACCTATGCTACAGCAGGATCTCATTGCTTATCCACTCCAAATGCAATAGTTTACATCTATTAACCCCAAACTCCCAGTCCATCCCACTCCCTCCTCCTCCCCCTTGGCAACCACAACCATGAGTTTCTTTTCTATGGAAAGGTTCTTTTGTGTCATATATTAGATTCCAGATATAAGTGATATCATATGGTCTTTGTCTTTCTCTTTCTGACTTCACTTAGTATGAGAGTCTCTAGTTCCATCCATGTTGCTGCAAATGGCATTATTTTGTTCTTTTTTATGGCTGAGTAGTATTCCATTGTATATATATATACCACATCTTCTAAATCCATTCATCTACTGATGAACATTTAGATTGTTTCCATGTCTCAGCTATTGTGGGATCTAAAATATGGTGCAGATGGGGTCCCATCTACAAAACAGAAACAGATCACGGCGAAGAAAAGCAGACTGGTGGTTCCCAATGGGGAGTGGAGATAGAGAGGGATATATAGGTAGTTTGGGGTTTGGGGATACAAACAGTTATATTTGGAATGGATGGGCAATGGGGCCCTACTGTACAGCACAGGGAATTGTGTGTGACTGGGTCACTTTGCTGTACAACAGAAATTGAAGAAACACTGTAATTCAACTAGACTTTAATAAAATAAATAAAAAGTCAAAAAAAAAAGGACACATGGACGGGATGTGTAGAGAGACAATTTCAACATGAGATCATAGAAATATGTGATGTTCTCTGGAAGAAGGCAAAAGAATGTAGTGGCTGGAGCAAGCTCAGAGGGCATATGCCATTGTGTTGCCTGATTCAGTGATTCCTAAGCTTTTAGGATGAGGCCTTCTGAAGGCAAAGCATTGCTCAGAGAAAGGTAATTATTTTATTTTAATGTAATAAGATTTTACTTATGACAGATATGTTCTCATTTTAAGTTATGAAATAAATATAAGAAAATAAGATCATCAAAATCTCCCCAAATCATATGAAACAATAAATATTATATATATATGAATATCCTTCATGTATAAATGATTAGGGCATAAAGTACCCTGCCTTTTCCATTTTAGAATATATGATGATTCCTTTCGCACTGAGTTATTTTTATGTTATTGTAGAAGCCACCACAGTCAGCCTGCAAAATTGCATTTTTTTTCTCGTTCAGTATTTAACCTATGATTTAATTTGACAGGAACCCAGCTTTTCTGGAACATATCCTCAGAGTTAGAGGAGTTTGGCCAGCATTTCAGGAAAATTTCCACGAAGCAGTGTCTACTTAAGACAAATGTTTCCAGCCACAGTAAATTATAGGGCCACAAAAATATCAGGCATCTTCCAGTGACTGCCTTTTGGCCTAATAAGGCCGGTACAAGTGCTTTATCTGCACATTATAGGTTTGTGGCTCATCTGCTCTTGGAAGGCCCAGTCACGGGCTATAACACTAATACATCTAGGAAACAGGTAAGTTTCATTGGTTCAAGCAGCAGCTTTTCAAATCTATCCATTCCTTCACGTATTTCTTCATCTCATGTATTCAACACATATTTAAGAAGTGCTTCCACAGTTCAGGTTCTGGAATAGCTTTTGGTTTGAACTGGGCTGAGCCCAAGCTTGAGATTGTATGTGTTGTGCTTTCCAACGCTTGGACTGTAGACTTGGTTCTGGAAACATCTGTGTCATCTGGCATGGAATACCTGCAGCATTTCAGACTAAATACTTCTTCACCCAGGCTGCATCGTCCCATCTCCTTTTTCTCTCTGTCTCCTCCTATCGCTCTTTCACCAATGTTAGTGCCAACAGCCAACAATAGCAAAAAGAGATCATTCTTTATATCCTCTTTAGAAGACAAATTGTTAAATAAATAACTTTTGAATTAAGGAATTTGTAAATCTCTGCTTAAAAGCAAAATAATGTTACAGTGTTTCTTAGGCTAGAGTGAACTCCAGTGTTAAGAAATGTATACTATATTAAAGCAGTTGCCTTATTTCCTGCCTATGATAAGCAGAATAAGGATATTCCACCCCCCTCAAAGATGTCCAGATCCTAATTCACAAGACCTGTGAATATGATTATTACATGGCAAGGGTAGGATTGAAGATCTCCCCAACTCCTCTGATTCTGATTTGAGTTAGGGAGATTATTCTGGATCATGTGGGTGCCCCCAGTGTCATGGCAGTGAAGGAGGGAGTTAGGAGTGTCAGAGTGATGCAATGTGAGAGAAACACTTGGCTGGTTTTGGCTTTGAATATGGAAGGGAGCCACAAGCCCAGACATAGAATCCAGAAGCAAGCAAATGGACTCTCCCCTAGAGCCTCCTGAAAGAAATCAGCCCAGCTTTACTTTAGCTTAGTGAGACTCATTTTGAATTTCTGATCTCTAGAAAGAAGCCTAAGATTAAAAACGTGTGTGGTTTTAGGCCACAAAACTTGTGGTAATTTATTACAGTAGCCATAGGAAACTAAGAGAATAGTTTATGGAGAATTTGTTGGGTTTTTTATAAAACCATGAATTGTTAGGAATTTTATAACTTTTTTTTTTAATCTATTAAGATGTTTATTGGCATTTCCACTGTGGCGCAGTGGGTGAAGGATTCAGCATTGCCACAGCTGTAGCATAGGTCTCACCTGTGGCTCAGATTTGATCCTGAGCCCAGGAACTCCCTATGCTGTGGGTTGACCAAAAAAAACAACCAAAAAAAATGGTGTTCCTTTATTTTCACTCCTCTGCTCTGTGAATGTAATGGATTACTTTGACCATGAGACGTTAGCCTAAGCTTGCATTGTTTGGATTTTAATTATTGTAATCACCCTTTTTATAGAAGACCAGATCCAATCTGATAATATTTCGTGAGTGAATTTTGCATCTCTGACCATGACCTTTGCCTCCTTTTGCACACGGACTTAAGCTCCCCTGTACATAATGCATTATGTGTGGACGTTGTGGGGGTCAACACAGCGTAAAAGTGAGGATTTGGGGTGGTGCTGATGCCTGAATCCTATCTCTGCTGCAAATCCATTAATATGATTTGGGTTAGGTCTCTAGCCCAGCCTTATGTCACAATAACCCACAACCCAAATGAGGGTAACAAGAGTAAGAGCGAACTCTTATGATTATATACATTCAATAAGATAGGGAGTTCCCGTCGTGGCTCAGTGGTTAACGAATCCAACTAGGAACCATGAGGTTGTGGGTTTGATCCGTGGCCTTGCTCAGTGGGTTAAGGATCCGGTGTTGCTGCGAGCTGTGGTGTAGGCTGCAGACACGGCTCGGCCCCGCGTTGCTGTGGCATAGGCCGGTGGCTGCAGCTCTGATTCGACCCCTAGCCTGGGAACCTCCATATGCCGCAAGAGCAGCCTAAGAAATGGCAAAAAGACAAAAAATAAAAAAATTAAAAAAAAGATAGTCCAAGCATTCAGCATAGTTTCTGGAATGTAGAAAAGTCCAGGATATATTATTTTAAATATTAATATTGCCAGTACAAGGAAAATATTCACAGTGATTTTTCAACTGTTCCACAAATTAGTCCTGGCAATGCATCATTCATATGCTGCTTACCCATGCTCTATCTGGCACTTTGTCTTAGAATCTGGGAGAGAAGGCTGGCTATTGCTTTGTGGACCAGATTCAGTCAGATACCTGACGTGAAGAGGAAGCCATGAAGAAGCATAGTCTTTCTTTAAAAACATGTGGAGACCCCCCCTTTCTCTCTCTCTCTCTCTCTTTTTTTTTTTTCCCCCGGTCTTTTTTAGAGCTGCACCTGTGGCATATGGAGGTTCCCAGGCTAGGGGTGTAATCAGAGCTATAGCCGCCGGCCTACAGCCATGTGGGATCTGAGACTCCTCTGCGACCTACACCACATCCTCAACCCACTGAGCGAGGCCAGGGATTCAACCCACCACCTCATGGTTCGTAATCAGATTTGTTTCCACTGCGTCATGACAGGAACTCCAGAAACCCTTTTCCTCAATGGAATCTTCTATCTTTGGGGGAAGGAGTAGCTTCTTTGAGGTTTTCTAAATCCCTTACCACTAGTCACGTGGTGAGCAGCTCTCATGGAATATACCTTCACTATCTGGTAAAATAAATCTGATGTTACAAACTTGACTCCTGAGTTATTTCTTTCAAATTCTCTCCTGACCTAGACTTAATTTCATCCTCTGATCTTGCTTTTTTATTTTTTATTTTTGTCTTTGTTGTTGTTGTTGCTATTTCCTGGGCCGCTCCCGCAGCATATGGAGGTTCCCAGGCTAGGGGTCGAATCGGAGCTGCAGCCACCGGCCTACGCCAGAGCCACAGCAACGCGGGATCCGAGCCGCGTCTGCAACCTACACCCCAGCTCACGGCAACGCCGGATCGTTAACCCACTGAGCAAGGGCAGGGACCGAACCCGCAACCTCATGGTTCCTAGTCGGATTCGTTAACCACTGCGCCACGACGGGAACTCCTGATCTTGCTTTTGAAACCTGAGTTGGAGAGAAAAAAAAAAAACGCATGGCCATATGATCTCTGATTTAGCATGACAACTTCGCTGGTAATTGAGGAAGAGAATAGATTTTCTATAAAGGATAGGATAATGTAGGTTGGGGTTGAGGAGGATAGGATAGTTCCTTCTAAGGAACAGTCCAAAATTATCCATTCCAAGCTTTGTATGTCAACTCATTGAGAATCAGGGCCCGGCTTCTCCTACCTCCTGTCCTTATGATGTGGTTTACATGATTCAAGGTAGCCATGTGGCTGTCTGCTATCAATGTCTTCTTTCAAAGCAGCAAAACAGAGAACACGTAAGAAGAAAACATGCCCCTCCTTTTAAGAAAAATCCTCCAAAATGACATGAAACATGTAACTTGATTTTACATGGAAACATCTTAGATACATGGCCATAATTTGTATAAAGGGAGGGAGGGAGGAATGTGTAGTCTTTTAGCTGCTTGATAGTACGGCCAGCTCTAAATGCAGGTTACATAACGAAAGAAGGATGTAGAATGGTTATCAGAAGGGAGCTAATGGACTTACCTCCCCCACACACATGAACACCTAGGCCTTCCAGACTCACCTCCTCCAGCACGTGGCCCTGGGCTCTGAATGAGAAAGGATAAATATCATCTTGTTAACATTATCTTAATTTTTTAATTAAAACATGTTACATGCAAATGGTTTCCAAAATTGTGGGGAAAAAAATAATTGCAGGAGTCGAAGGTGATACACAAAGCAGTCGTTTTTTTCCTTTTCTGTTTGAATTCAGAGTCCAATTCCATAAACATCTCTTTTTCATGTATTTTGTGTATTCACCCAGAAAATGTTTTAACCCTTGAAAGTGTACCCCACAAATCTTTCTGACCTTTGTATTTTTGTTTAAATAGCATTGTATTTTTTTCAAGTGTGTGCTCTTTAAAGGTTAGATAGAATTCAGTTCTCAAACTACTTTGCTATGACACATCTTTTTTCCTGAGTGTACCTTTAATCTCTCTAATATCATTATCATTGGCCTGTTCAAATTTTCTGCTTCTTATGGAAGACATTTTGGTTATTTACCATAGATTTATAAATGTGTTATGGAGTCTTATGGAGCATATGCTTAAAACCACTTTAATCTCTTCATTCTTAATGTTGTATCACTTCAGTTTCTTTGTCAGTCATCAGGTTAGCAAGTAAAACAGAACAATTTATCTATTTTTGTGGTTATCTTTAAAGTACTTGCCACTTTAGCCATTCATGATTTTTGCCTTTTTTTATTGTTGTTGTTAAAAATATCTCTTGAGGATTATTCTCCGTTGTTTTTTCTTTTTTTTTATTTTAATAATTTTTTTTATTTTCCCACTGTACAGCAAGGGGGTCAGGTTATCCTTACATGTATACATTACAATTACATTTTTCCCCACCCTTTGTTCTGTTGCAACATGAGAATCTAGACAAAGTTCTCAATGCTATTCAGCAGGATCTCCTTGAAAATCTATTCTAAATTGTGTCTGATAAGCCCAAGTTCCCGATCCCTCCCACTCTCTCCCCCTCCCATCAGGCAGCCACAAGTCTCTTCTCCAAGTCCATGATTTTCTTTTCTGAGATGTTCACTTGTGCTGAATATTAGATTCCAGTTATAAGTGATATCATATGGTATTTGTCTTTGTCTTTCTGGCTCATTTCACTCAGGATGAGATTCTCTAGCTCCATCCATGTTGCTGCAAATGGCATTATGTCATTCCTTTTTATGGCTGAGTAGTATTCCATTGTGTATATATACCACCTCTTCCGAATCCAATCCTCTGTCGATGGACATTTGGGTTGTTTCCATGTCCTGGCTATTGTGAATAGTGCTGCAATGAACATGCGGGTGCACGTGCCTCTTTTAAGTAGAGTTTTGTCCGGATAGATGCCCAAGAGTGGGATTGCGGGGTCATATGGAAGTTCTATGTATAGATTTCTAAGGTATCTCCACACTGTTCTCCATAGTGGCTGTACCAGTTTACATTCCCACCAACAGTGCAGAAGGGTTCCCTTTTCTCCACAGCCCCTCCAGCACTTGTTCTTTGTGGATTTATTAATGATGGCCATTCTGACTGGTGTGAGGTGGTATCTCATGGTAGTTTTGATTTGCATTTCTCTTATAATCAGCGATGTTGAGCATTTTTTCATGTGTTTGTTGGCCATCTGTATATCTTCTTTGGAGAAATGTCTATTCAGGTCTTTTGCCCATTTTTCCATTGATTGATTGGCTTTTTTGCTGCTGGGTTGTATAAGTTGTTTATATATTCTAGAGATTAAGCCCTTGTCAGTTGCATCATTTGAAACTATTTTCTCCCATTCTGTAAGTTGTCTTTTTGTTTTCTTTTGGGTTTCCTTTGCTGTGCAAAAGCTTTTCAGTTTGATGAGGTCCCATGGGTTTATTTTTGCTCTAATTTCGATTGCTTTGGGAGACTGACCTGAGAAAATATTCATGATGTTGATGTCCGAGAGTGTTTTGCCTATATTTTCTTCTAGGAGTTTGATGGTGTCCTGTCGTATATTTAAGTCTTTCAGCCATTTGGAGTTTATTTTGGTGCATGGTGTGAGGGTGTGTTCTAGTTTCATTGCTTTGCATGCAGCTGTCCAGGTTTCCCAGCAGTGCTTGCTGAATAGACTTTCTTTTTCCCATTTGATGTTCTTGCCTCCCTTGTCACAGATTAATTGACCATAGGTGTCCGGGTTTATTTCCAGGTTCTCTATTCTGTTGCATTGGTCTGTCTGTCTGTTTTGATACCAGTACCACACTGTTTTGATGACCGTGGCTTTGTAGTATTTCTTGAAGTCTGGGAGAGTTATGCCTCCTGCTTGGTTTTTGTTTCTCAGGATTGCTTTGGCGATCCTGGGTCTTTTGTTGTTCCATATAAATGTTTGGATTGTTTGTTCTAGTTCTGTGAAAAATGTCATGGGTCATTTGATAGGGATTGCATTGAATCTGTAGATTGCTTTTGGTAATATGGCCATTTTTACAATATTGATTTTCCCAATCCAGGAACATGGAATATCTTTCCATTTCTTTACACCTTCTTTGATTTCTTTGATTAAAGTTTTACAGTTCTCAGCATATAGGTCCTTTACCTCCTTGGTCAGGTGTATTCCGAGGTATTTGATTTTGTGAGGTGCAATTTTAAAAGGTATTTTTGTATTCCTTTTCTAATATTTCATTGCTGGTATACAGAAATGCAACTGACTTCTGAATGTTAATCTTATATCCTTCTACTTTGCTGAATTTATTAATCAGTTCAAGTAGTTTCCCAAACTCACTAAAAAGAGGAAAGAACCCAAATAACCAAAATTATAAATGAAAAAGGAGAAATCACAACGGATACAGCAGAAATACAAAAAACCATAAGAGAATACTATGAACAACTATACGGCAACAAGTTTGAAAATCTGGAGGAAATGGACAATTTTCTAGAATCTTACAGCCTGCCAAAATGAATCAAGTAGAAACAGACCAACTGAACAGACCGATCACTAGAAATGAAATTGAAGAGGTCATAAAATCACTCCCTACAAATAAAAGTCCAGGACCAGATGGCTTCACAGGTGAATTTTATCAAACATATAAAGAGGAATTGGTGCCCATCCTCCTTAAACTCTTTCAAAAGGTTGAAGAAGAAGGAATACTCCTAAAAACATTCTAGGATGCCACCATCACCCTCATTCCAAAACCAGACAGAGATACCACCAAAAAAGAAAACTATCGGCCAATATCATTGATGAATATAGATGCAAAAATTCTCAACAAAATCTTAGCCAACCGAATCCAACAACATACCAAAAAAATTATACACCATGACCAGGTTGGGTTCATCCCAGGTTCACAAGGATGGTTCAACATACACAAATCAATCAGCATCATACACCACATTAACAAAAAAAAAGTCAAAAATCATATGAACATCTCAACAGACGCAGAAAAAGCATTTGACAAAGTCCAACATCCATTCTCGATCAAGACCCTCGCCAAACTGGGTATAGAGGGAACATTCCTGAATATAATCAAAGCCATTTATGATAAACCCACAGCAAATATAATACTCAATGGGGAAAAACTGAAAGCCTTCTCACTCAAATCTGGAACAAGACAGGGATGCCCACTCTCACCACTGCTCTTCAACATAGTTTTGGAAGTCCTAGCCACAGCAATTAGACAAACAAAAGAAATCAAAGGTATCCATATAGGAAGAGAAGAGATAAAACTGTCACTGTATACAGATGACATGCTACTATACATAGAAAACCCTAAGGACTCAACCCCAAAACTACTTGAACTGATTAATAAATTCTCCGTTGTTATATGCAAATCTAGCTCACTTTTTCTCATAGATATGTTATTTCATTTTAGAGCCATGATAGAATCTTTTTAACTCGTTTCTTATTAGTAATTATGGATCAAGCTGGAGAGTTGTTTACCAAATCTGTTTATTTTGCCTCTGAGCAGACAAGTCAGCTGCATTTTCTAGATTCCCTTATGAGTGGGTGCGGCCATGCAACTGATATCTGGCCAATGGAATGGATGCAAAATTTATATAAGCCTCGTTGTCTTTTGATGAATAACACATGTAACTACATTTCCCCATCTTTTGTAGAGATCTTAGAAGTCCAGTATTAAAGACAGTTGGAGTTACAAAGTGGAATGGAGCCACATCCCTGAATTAGTATTTGGAAAAATATCCCCTCCCAATTGAGAATTACCTGTCTTGACTACATGCATGAGAAATGAACTTCTGTTGCAATGAGTTCTTAACATCTATCAGTTGATTTAGTTTATCTAATTAAGACAGTATTCCTGTAACTCTACACAATAGAATGACAGTATACATTCTTTTAGCCATGACTTCAAACTCCTATAAATTTAACTCGTAGAATCAATTTCTGGCGATAACACCGTTGATCAAAATGTATTCGGTTTCAAATATAGTTCTCAATTGCCTTCCTCAGACCCCAAAGCAATTTATGCTTTTACAACCATTCTAAATTCTGCACTGTCAAATTACTTGATTTTGCCAATCCAATGGTGAAAAGCAGTAGCTACTAGTTGGGAGGTAAGAGGTGAGGCTACGCCACCTTCTAGGCTTGTGACTTCTATGGATTGTTTATATTTCTTTGGATATGTGGACTTGCCATGTGTGCCATTTTTTTCTGTTTTGCTCTTGAGTTTGGAGTCATTTTCGTGGTAATTTGTAAGGGATTTCATACATCAATTTTAAAGCATCCTAATGTTTATTCTTTTCTCTTCATGTGCTGCAAATAGCTGGCTCTGATATTCTCTTCATCTTTTGACTTGGATTATAGCTTTACCACAAAGAAATCCTTTCAAAGTATCACCTAGTCAAATTTATATATATTTTTTCTTTTAAAGAATTTGGGTGACATTTTCTTATAAAGTCCTTGCCCCATTTTTCTAATGATACCGTTGTGATCTTATTTCAAAGGCTTAATTCAGGGTAAGTGGGATCTAGAAGATATAGCTTAATCTTTTTTTGTTTTAACCCAAATGATTAATCAGTGTCCAAGCACTTTTTATTAAATATTCTATTTCATGTGATTGAAAAATTCTCTGACAATACATATACCAGAGTGAGACATAAATTTGTCATAGCTGTTACAGCACATTTAAATGTTTGTTAGTCTTAGATTCTATTACCATTGTTCTGCCATTATTACCCATTCTTATTTTTCTACCTACTTCTTTTTTTTTTTTTTTTCATTTTACAGCCACACCTGCAGTATATGGAAGTTCCTGGGCTAAGAGTCAAATCTGAGCTGCAGCTGCAGCCTAAGCCACAACCAAGGCAACACTGGATCTGAGCTGCATCTGCAACCTATGCTGTAGCTTGCAGCAACACCAGATCCTTAACCCACTAGGCGAGGCCAGAGATTGAACCCACATCCTCCCAGAGGCATCAGGTTCTTAAGACACTGGACCACAACAGAAACTCCCTTTTTCTATCTGTTTCTAGTAAAGTCAATTGATATTTTTATTGGGTTCATATTAAGCACATAGATTATTAAACATATGTATTAATAGAGAACTAAAAGCTTTATATTGCTGTCTTCAAGAAATACTTTTGTGTAAATTACATTTATGTGTCTCCTTAAAATTCTATTCTAGAGTTTAATTTTTCTAAGTGTATGATCACTTCACATACAAACAATAACAATTTTATCTTATCAGCCTTTAAAATTATTTATCCTTCTAGACAAATGTCATGGATTACTACTTTCTGGCACAAAGTTAAACAATGGTGAGCTAGAAGTCAACTCTGCCTTTTAACAGAGACAGATCTTCCTTTGGCTTAATTTTATCAGGTGATGTTCTTTTTCTGTTTGATTCAAGTGGAAGTATGTCTGGAAAATACTCTTCCATGTTAGTGATGGGGAGGTACCCATTCCTTAGATCCAGGGTTAACAATGCTTTTACTTGTTCAGTTATTTATTTTTACCTTTGTCATTTTGCGCTCCTTCTGATAAGTTCTGGGGAGAAAAAAACATGTAAACATGCATGTACTCTACTCTCCACATTTCCTGAAGTCCAAGTCCTTTCGTCAATCTGTTTGAAGCATTTCATTATTCCTGACATCTTTTACAGGAAATAATTAGATGGGTAGCTCACAGATTGTTGTGGGAGCCCAAACAGGAAGTGCACTTGTGTTTACAGCTGAAATCACCCACATAATTATGTTAATGTCAGCCTGCAAGCTGAGGGTTTCTTAATTGTTATTATTGATGACTTCTACAGAGGATTTCCTGAGCGCCCACATATGTTCTAAATCTATTGCATCGTCTCTAGTTAGTCCCCAAATACCATGACTGAACCCAAATCAGGGAGCCTACGTAGAGGCTGGCTTCACGGCTAATTAATCTCCTTCAGGGGAAGTCAAGTGACTACACAGTGACAAGGCTCGGAAGTAGTGCTTAGAGCAGCAGGCCTCAGGCATGTGCTTTCTTCTGGTGAAAGAAGCAGGGAAGAGAGGGCACAGACCTGTGAACGTTCTGCCTCCCAGTGGGAAGGAAACAGGGGGCATTTTGTTCTGCTTACTAGAGGACTTCAGGATATCTGGCCATGGCCTCTATGCCTGAGGACAGCCACACGGAAGCTCCTGTGGGACATGGGGCTGTCTGACTCTTGAGGGTTCCTGTGATGGAAAGTTAATTTAGGGCCTGAAATCCAAGAAAGATCAAATGCCCCATAAGCCAAGACCTTGGGCTAAATGAGCTTAAAGGGGCTGAGACACAGTCTTTTTCTCTCATTGCCTTTCCAGTTCAGTCGGTGATAAGAAGGTGTTTTGAGGAGTTCCTGCCATGGCACAGTAGTTAATGAATCCAACTAGGAACCATGAGGTGGCGGGTTCGATCCCTGTCCTTGCTCAGTGGGATAACGATCCAGCGTTGCCATGAGCTGTGGTGTAGATTGCAGACGCGGCTCGGATCCCAAGTTGCTGTGGCTCTGGCGTAGGCCAGTGGCTACAGCTCCGATTCGACCTCTAGCCCAGGAACCTCCATATGCCACGGGAGTGGCCCTAGAAAAGGCAAAAAGACAAAAAAAAAAAAGATGGTTTGATTCAAGCCAGAGAGTTTCTGTTCGGCATTGCCTAAGGGGCACTAGAGATGTCACCAGTGTATGAATGTGAAAAAGATACAAGCACATGAGTGTGAACAAGACATAGAGTAAAAACAGGCCTGTATTAGAATCCAGAGAGGAAGTGAGAAATGATAATAGACAGTGACAAACAAGTGCACCGAGTACTAGGACCACAATAACGAAGAAGTAGTGTGAAACCACACAAGGCCAGATAACTCAGTTTGTATGGAGTTATTGAACGTTCCACCAAAAGAGGTGGCACACAGCATGTCTTGAAGGGTCTGTGAGAAGCAGAAGGTGAAGAAGATTCACCTGGATTTCTAGATAAAGGGAACATGAACAAAGTAATAAAAGGTAAGACGTGGTATAATCTAACTGCAAGTTGGTCAGTATCTGAAGCACTAGCATACCGGAATTCATTTTATCCACACAACCACCAGCTGCAGGGTGAGCTGAGGTCCCCTGGGAGGAGTTCATCATGGTTGTGGTGTGAAATGTGAGGTGGAGGGATGGATGCAGGAGGCGAAGCAAAGAGGCGAGTAGGATTCAGATCACGGACGCTTAACCAAATACGTGGGCTCACACGCATGACGGCAAAACAAAGAATACGTAAGCACAGGTGTTGAGGGTCAATGATTAACGCAGAGGTGTGCTGGGAATGTTCCTATTTGTAAAATAGAAAAGATACTAATCTTTTCCCAAGGGGCAAAGGGGATTATCTTGTAACTCAAAAATGAGCCTATAGGAGTTCCAGCCATGACACAACAGGATTGATGTTGTCTTGGGAGTGCTGGGATGCAGGTTTGGTCCCCAGCCCCGCACAGTGGGTTAAGGATCCAGAGTTGCTGCAGCTGAGCTGTGGCTTAAGGTACAACTCTGGCTCACATCTCATCCCTGACCTGGGAGCTCCATACGCCACGGGGCAGCAAAAAAAAAAAAAAAAAAAAAAAAGAAAAAGAAAAGAAAAAGCAGGTCCTATCAAAGGTGGAATCTTAGGATTTGTGGAGGAAGACAAAGGGGAAGAGGAATTCATTTTCTTAGGCATCCAATACCAAGTCGTTTGCGGGAACAATTACATGGTATCAAGATACCCTGAGAAATTGCTCTTATCCTCCAAATTTTGGCTGTGGCCTAGACTCTCTCTGAAGGGAAAGAAAAGTGTTGGCCCTATTCATGTTCCAGGATCTTTCTCTCTGAAGATAGTGCGAAGATGGAAGATTGAACCTAGTTCAATCTGATTGTGCAGGGTAGGCAAGCCACGAATCCATTTCAGCTTGGAAGTAAAATCAGAACTCACAGGAAGGATTTCCAGCAAGCATTTATAAGGTTTCCAGACATAACTCTGCTAATCAATTAGCAAAATGGATTATTAGGCTGCATATTGGCTTTACAGCATATCGCTCCAAACTATTCTTCAGACATTTTCCTCCTGATCAGTGGTCAAACTAACTTTTATTGAGGGTCTCTAATGTATAACGTGTTGTACAGAAATTATCTGCAATCCATGCAACAGCTCGGTCAACGAGGTCACCTCCCCAGGAGGGAGTGGAATTGAGATGCAAAGCCCATGTCTATCTGACTGCAAAATCTATTTTCTTTCTGCCAAACCCCATTGTTTTGCACACGTACAAAGAATTTGGTTCCAAATTGGAGTCAAAAGTAACCAAAAGTTTTATTCCTTCTCTGCTTCTAAGTAAGATTTTGGATAAGCCTAGCCTGTGTTTTACGTCTCTCTCTTTTTTTTTTTTTTTTAAACATTTACAATGAAGGGATTAGACACAATTATCTCTTTTTAAAAAAAAATTTTATTGCCAGGCCAGGGACTGAATCCAAGCTGTAGCTGCAACCTACACCACAGCTGCGGCAATGCTGGATCCTTTAACCCACTGCACTGGTCCAAGGATGGAACCCACAGCTGCGCAGCAACCCGAGCTGCTGCCGTCAGATTCTTAGCCCACTGTGCCACAGTGGGAACGCCCATAATTATCTTTAATATTATTTTTCGGTCCAACAATTTATGAGCCCTAATTCACACCATGTACATCAGTGCAGAATGGATGCAACTTCATTCCCCACGCCTCCCCACCAGCCAGCCAACTAGCTGAAGCAAGCAGGCCACCAGCAAGGTGACAGTTGTCACAGCCGGGTCTCCCCCAAAACCCAGCATGTGAACCTCAGCTTAGGTTTTCCATCTGTCCTCACCCACAAGGACTAAGAGAAAAACAACACAATCTAAGGAAAACTTCAGCACGTGAACCCTGCACCTGATTGGGACATGTACAGATTTTTAGATTCCTTTCAAATGAGACTAAGTGGCTGACAGCCAGAAAACTAAAATCTTCAGCAGGCATAAGATGAAGAAGACAGGTCTGGAAAAAACTGGAGTAAAAATAGTCAAAACGAAGAATTGGGAACAGCATCTGAGGAAAAGATGAGACACAAATATAAACTCTTTTGCACAGATAGGTATCTCACAGAAGAAAACCGAAGAATTTCTGGTATTCCTGCAACACCTCCTCTTCCGAAAAGTTCAAAAGGCTAGGCAGTCACACCGGACTTCAAATGCAACTTGAGTGAATTCTAATAAAGAAGGGATGTACTGACCTGGAATTCACTCCTCTCAGGGGCATCCCTATCCAGAGGAAATGCTTTCAGCATGAACATTCTGGATGCACTAAATTGTAGAAAGATCCAGGATCACACCACTCAGGAAGGGAGGCTCTTAGAGCAAAAACTTCTCAAAAGGCTTCTTTCCCTTTCCTCTTCCAACTATTTTCTCACCAGCGTTAAATGATACAAAGTCAAATGATATCTCTCAGCTACCCAAGTGGTAACCACGAAAAGGGGGAAAGACTTATCTCAATATATATTGATGGAGAAACAAGTCTTGAGGATTTATTATCATGTCTCTCATAGAGTCTTAGTCTATCCACACCCTGGAATGGAAGGTAGACCTCAGAGGACAATTTGAAATCTAAAGTTTGAAAGGTATGATTATGGAGGAAGGGAAGCACCAACCAAGCACCTACTAGAGGTCAGGTGTCCCATCAGGTGTTTTCTCCATCACACAGACTTATGAGGTTCCTACTATGCCCGTGCCTTATAGGAAAGCCACCCAAGGCTCGGAAAACTTGATGTGTATATTTCACATCTACACTTTTTATGGTATCATGGTCCTTACTGTTTAGTCCTGGATTAAATGATCATTTAATCTCTTCCTCTATCCTTAATAACTTGTGCTTTGGCAAAAGTGGTATGACTCGCAGCTCCCAGAACTGATTCTTCTCCTGAACGTGCTCATGCTCTTTGTAACTGTTCTTACCTTGGGTCAGATGAGTCCTTCCACTGCCTCTCGCCATTCCTCTGGTGAACTTTTGTTAACTCCTTGAGAGGGAAATAGCTTCCTCCCCAAGCTCCCACTTCGCGAATTTATTTTACAAGGTACAAAATGGCACAGAAACGGTCTGTTTTTGTGTCCATAAGCCAATGAGCATTAAAGTCTCCTTTGAGAGTAGAAGTGTATGTTTTGTTTTGTTCTTATTTTTTCTATAGCTCCGGGACACTCAGCATGAAGGAAGCACTCATTATAACTTTGTGACAGGGAGGAAGGGAATTGGGAAGGAGGGAAGAGGAAAGGGAGGAAGGTTGGAAGGACAAAAAACAGGAAAGGAAAAGGGGGAGCAGGTGAAAAGAGAGCAAAGGAGGAGAACAAAGGAGAATGAATGGAGAGAAGGGAAAAAAGGAGGAAAGACAAGATAGAAAGGAGAGGTGATGAAAAGAGGAAAAGAAGTTAAAGCATAATGTGTCCTCAACATGGAGTAGCTAAAATGATAAGTATTTTCTCACAGTCTTTGGTTCAGGAATTCAGAGGTGGCTTAGCTTGGTCATCCTGGCTCAGTCTCTTAAGAGGTTTTAGAGTGTCATTCAGAGGCTCAGCTGTGGTTAAAGGATCCATTTCCAGATGGTTCACTCAGATGGCTAGTGAGCAGGGGCTGACTCCTAGCAGAAGACCGCCATTCTTCACCATGTGGGTCTCTAAAGGGATGCTTGAGAATACTCATTATAGATGGTGACTTCACCACAAAGCAGGTGATCCCACCAAAGGGGAGAGAGGAGGGAGGGGGTGGACTGGGAGTTTGGGGTTGGTAGATGCAAACTATGACATTTAGAATGGATAAGCAATGTGATCCTACTGTACAGCTCAGGGGACTATATCCAGTCTCTTGGGACAGAACACGATGGAAGATAGTAGGAGAAAAAGAAGGTGTGTGTATATGTACGTATAGTGACTGGGTCATGATGCTGTGCAGCAGAAATTGGCACCACACTGTAAATCAACTATACTTGAATTTAGAAGAATAGGAGGAAGACACGGAGCCTTTTATGCCCCAGCATTGAAAGTCATAACTGTCATTTCTATAATGTCCTATTAGTTATTAGTCCTGTTGGATCAGCCCTATTCATTGTGGGAAAACATTACACAAGGGCAGGAGGTGATGGGTATCACGGGACATCATCTTGGAGAAAGAGTTAATTTAGATTTTTATGACAAAGCCTGTGATCATTCCAAAGAATCACAAGTCTAATAGAAGCATATGTTTGAAGTCCTCTTAAAAACATCAGGAAGTATAGATGGGGATCATGGGGGGTTTTTTGAGGTAAATATGAATTATAAAGAAATGGATAAGTGAAGACTAAGCCTGTTGTAATGATCCAGATAAACTGGGTTTGTCCTCTTGATCGTTTTCTCGTCTCCCGGAACACTAGACCCTCTTAGCATCACTACACAAAACCTAGTGTCGTGAAGAATAAATATGCAGATTCTTTGCATCAGGCAATATTTGATTTGACTTTTGATTCAACAGCCTGACTGACTTCTCCGGCGAAATCCCCTGTGTTTCCCTCAACACCAGTCCTTTGTAAATTGCGTCTAATAATGTCTCATAAGGTGATTTTGAGAATTGTACCTGTTGAATGTCTTCAACAATTCCTGAAGCACAAGAGGTGCTCTTTGTTTCATTCTTTCCCTTATTTCACGTGAAAAATGAAAACAGAACCCACGCAGTCAGAAGTCTTGTGAACCACAGTGAAAAACACCTGGATATTTGAGAATATCTGGGTGCTTAAAATCATTTAAGACGGAGGATTCAGAGTAGTTGGCATCATTTTTATGCTTTGTTTAGGTGATTTGGAGATTTTTTTTCAAGACAGCCACATTTTCATAATGCAAAATCAGAAGGGAGGGGAATAATGTTAATAGTGAAAAAGCCAAGGCAACCTTGAACTTGAGTTTCGGAAACGCAGTGATTATAGTGTAATGCTTCTCAGTGTTGGCCTGCTCACACTAGCAGGAGTGATTAGAAACACTCTTTGTAAGGCTCTTTCCAAGAAATCTTCTTTGGATTTTTTGGAGAGTGCGTTTTTGAAGTTCCCCAGATGATTTTCATGGTGAGGCAGCTGGAGAAGCACGGATCTAGAACAGTTCTCTCATGGAACACATGAGAACACTTAGGTCCATGATTCCAAACTCTTCACAAAACCACCCTCACATTTATGCATTTTATTTAAATTTAATTTTATTGGAGTAGAGTTAGCTTACAGTGTTGTATTAGTTTCAAGTGTGCAGCAACATGAATCAGTCACTCATGTAAATATATCCATTGTTTTTTCCCATGTAGGTTATTACATACCATTGAGCAGATTTTCTTGTGCTATACAATAGGTTCTCTTTAATCATCTATTTTATATAGTAGTGTGTTTATGTCATTCCCACCCTCACAATTTTTCCTCCCACCATTGGTTTCACCATGATAACCATGAGATTGTTTTTGAAATCTGTGAGTTTGTTATATAAATAGGTTTTTTCCATATCATTTTTATAAGATTCCACATACAACTGATATCATACATTTGTTTTTCTCTGTGTGACTTCACTCAGTATGACCATTTCTAGGTCCAGCCATGTTGCTGCAAATGGCATTATTTCGTTCTCTTTTTATGGCTGAATAATAGTCCATTGCATGTGTGCCACATCTTCATTCATTCCTCTGTCAGTGGACATTTAGGTTGCTTCCACTTCCATGTCTTGGCTATTTCGCATAGCACTGCAATGAACATTGGGGTGCATTTATTTATTTTTTCACGTTATATGTATTTGATGAAGAGTTACTGAAGTTCTACTGGAAACTAAATACTCGATAATATTAACTAATTTTTGTTTTTTAAAATTTCATAGTCTGCAAAATCATCTTTGATACCATTCCCTTGATCTTTAAAACTAACTTTATAAGGTAAATTGGAGAAGATATTAACTCCAGCTCAAAATAAACAATATGAGGCTTAAGGAGACACAAGCGAGGTTGCCAAGAATGAGGGGAAAAAAGCAGCAGTGGCAGGACTCCAAAGCAACTCTTCAAACTCTTTTTTTCTGTCCACACACATACGTACACACAAGTGTTTCTCGGTTTTGGTAACATATGATCTCTCTCCCCTCACGAGTCCTTATGGAAAATACAGTGGTATGAACCGCAGCAAGGAGAGACCCAAAGATCCAAATTTAAGTGCTGTGCAGGAACTAAAGCACGGTCTCCTATTTGGAAAGCGATTTTCTTTCTTCAAGTTTAACTGTCCTCAAACCCACATCCCTTTGCATCAGGTTCTGAATGGAGAATAATTTTGGCTGCACGTTGGTTCATTCAGTCCCTGCCACAGAGATAGCAGCCAGGTGACCTATGCTCAAAAAAAGAGAAGAGTTTTTCCCTTTATCAGGATAAGGAACACAGCAGGAGAGGAGTTAGGGGCCTTAGATGTTGTATTAGTTTCCTGTGGCTGATGCAACAAATCATTACTGTCTTATTAGCTTGAAACAACAGAAATCTATTCTGCGAGCCCCAAGTCCAAAATTGAGGTGACAAGAGGAATGCACCCCCTCCGAAGTCCCTATGGGAGAAGACTTGCCGCCTCCCTCAGCTTCTGGTGGCTCCAGGAATTGTTTGGGTTATGGCTGCATCACTCTAATAACTGTCTCTGTCTTCAGATGGCCTCACTCTCTTTTCTGTTCATGTCACCTTGACGTCTCTATCTTATAAACACACTTGTAATAGGATTTAGGCCTCCCAGGTAATCCAGGTAAACTCATCTCAAGATCTACCTGCCGTGACACTTCTTTTTTTTTTTTTTTTTGCAGGTTTTTTTTTGGGGGGGGGGGTTTGTTGTTGTGACATTTCTTCTAAATAAGGTCATATTCTCAGATTCTGGTTAGACATATCTTTTGAGGGGCCACCATTCAACCCACTACACATGTATTTTATTATTATAAACTGCTTTTATCTCTTTTTTTCCTGCCTGGTTATTGCTGTTATGTGGAAAATTTCTTGATTATTTGAAGATTTATTTGTACCTAGCCTTCTTTCTGGGCTCTCTTTTTAGTTCTTACTGTTTTTTCTTTTTTTTTTTTTTAAGTGAGGCTTAGAATTTCTCGGGAGACAATCACATTATCTGCATAAATGATAATTTTGTTCCCTCCTTTCCAATTCATAACTGCCTTTGACAATCACACTTTTGAGATGTGGTTCTTAAAGAGCAAATTATGTTAAGAGCTGGCGTAGGAGTTATTGCTAACAGTTAAAGGAAATCAAATTTGCCGAGGCACAGGAACAAAGTAAGAATGTCAGGGTAATTCAGGTCACAGACTTAAAGAGCTGTTTTGTCTCCAGAATCATTTCATTTCTTTCCTCGATTCTGCCAGTGGTCTCACTGAGGCTCGGTGGATACACCTGAAGCTACTTGCCCCGGGTCACTCCACAGAGAAAGAACTAACACATAAAAATAAATCTTTCCTTTCAATCTGTAATAGCCAAAATGACATTTTAAACTTGAAGGTGAAATCACGTTACTCCAAGATCTTCATTGGCTGCATTGTGTCTAAGGCAAAACTTTACATCATTTGCAAAGCCCTGGGTGATCTGATTTTTCCTGTCCATGCAGCCTCACTTTATGCCTCTTATCAATTATAAAAGTTTTTCAGTCTGCTCTGGACACATTGCCTTGAATCTGCCAAGCTGGTGTCAGGGCATTTAGCTTTCTGGCTGAAGAAGAATTACCCTAAATAACCCACGTGCCTACCCTCTCCCCTCAGGAGCCCCTGTTCTCTGTTGAACTCCAGTTGCCCGAGAGGAGACTGGTGTCACCATTTTCCCTGGATTCGATGAATGCCCTTGCCTTTCCCTCTCATCACAGATCTAAAGTACATTTCATGTCAGGTATGACAACAGCAGTTAATTAATATTTTATATAATGTATTCATTCAATGTCAGTCTTCCCTCCAGACGGTAAACTGCATGAAGACAAAAACAAAAATGTAGTCATTATTCATTATTACACCCTGCACCTTGCACAGTACCTGGCTCATAGTATTCGTTTAATTTTAAAAAGCTGCTGAACAAATGAAACATTCATCGTTAGGCTTGTTCTGTGACACTGTAGCTTCTCAATCTTCAGCCCTTCAAATGCTCCATTTGCTGCTTCTCCTGCTGTTGCTATGTCTTTCCTAAGCCTATGCTTTCTCATTTTCTAACTGCCTAAGGCAGAGTGATTCTTTGAGAAAAATGCAACGCTTAAATAACATCGAATAATTTCAAACACTTGAAAGCATCAGAAAGAGTGTATAAAAATTAGTACGGGCACAATCCATGACGACTCATAATATATCTTAAGTGGTCCTTTTCTGATGACCTTTATTTATGCTATAATGAGAACAATAAATGTAATAGCTAGCGTGTATAAGATGCCTCCTTCATAGATGCATTTATTCCTTGCTCTCACTTCCTTCCCAGACCAAAAGGATCTCATTTTTCCTGAGCTTACTGTAAATCGAAGAGCCAAACAACAGAATACCTACTGTTGTTTTGAAAAGTTTTGCAAGTCATGAGCCATTTTCCAAAACTGACCTAAAGTTTAAAGTTTCCCCAAATGAGAATATTCAGCCACCCTGCAATCATCCCAATTACATTTTGTTCTTATTTTCTATTCATATAAAAACTAAGAAGAAAATATAGCAAATCAATTTTTCATGAAGCAATAGAGTACGGTAATTATTTCACTATGAGCCTGCCAGGTTATTTTCAGAAAGTACATATAGGAGAGAGCTATGTTCTCAGTGTCTCTTACATGCCATTAAGTCTCAGGCACAAATTGCATGGCATGAAGCAAAACGAAATCCTATTCCCAACATCAGGTTTTTATCCCCTTGCAATGTGTGTGAAAAGTACCCATGATGAGTTTCTGAGGGGGAAATCATTCTTATTGGTAACTTTTTAAAGCTGTGCAGTGATTACTGAGTAGCACCAGATTTACAAACCTACAAAGTTCTATGCACCGTGCTGCTTTTTTGTGCCCTGGTTATCTAGCCAAATGATCGTATGGGATATGTTACCAGATACTCCCAGTAATTCCTCATCATGCAGAATTGGTTATGTTCCACCTGGGGGGTGTTTCATCTTTAATTCTCAGTGCATTTATAACTAAGGGAAAGATGAAATAAACCATAGTATATCCAATAGACCCAGATGGAAAGGCAGCAAAAACTGTGTCATATGAGCAAGCATTAAAGGAAGGAATTAGAGGTGTGTAACAAGGCTCTGACAGGTGGACACCTGACAGGCCTGCCCACACTTAAAATGTGGTCATTTTGAAGAGGGTTGGGGTCTTCTTTTGTCTTTTTGCTATTTCTTGGGCCGCTCCCACAGCACATGGAGGTCCCCAGGCTAGGGGTCCCATCGGAGCTGTAGCTGCCGCCCTACACCAGAGCCACAGCAACGCAGGATCCAAGCCGCATCTGCAACCTACACTGCAGCTCACGGCAATGCCGGATCCTTAACCCACTGAGCGAGGCCAGGGATCAAACCCACAACCTCATGGTTTCCAGTCGGATTCGTTAACCACTGAGCCACAACGGGAACTCCCGGGATCTTTATTTTTAATGCCTGGTTGGAGAAAAGGACCCAGTGGATGCAAGCTGTAGAAACACAAACCTTAAAGTTATTTGAGGGAAAGTGTTCTTAAAAGCAATGCTGACACACCAGTCAGAAAAAACATCATCAAAAAGTGTGCAAACGACAAATGCTGGAGAAGGTGTGGAGAAAAGGGAACCCTCCTACACTGTTGGTGGGAATGTAAATTGTTACAACCATTACGGAGAATCATGGAGATTCCTTAAAAACTAAAAATAGACCTACCATATGATCCAGCAATCCCACTCCTGGGCATGTATCTGCAGAAAACCATAATTTGAAAAGATACATGCACCCCAGTGTTCATTGTTGCACTATTTACAATAGCCAAGACATGGAAGCAACTTAAATGTCCAGTGACAGAGGATTGGATAAAAAAGATGTGGTACATATATGCAATGGAATATTCTTCAGCCATAAAAAAAAAAAGAATAAAATAATGCCATTTGTAGCAACATGGATGGACCTAGAGATTATCATATTAAGTGAGGTAAGCCAGACAGAGAAAGACAAGTATCATATAACACTTACATGTGTAATCTATTAAAAAGTGATACACAAGAACTTATTTATAAAACAGAAACTCAACAATTTCAAAATTAAATTTAGGATTCCCAAAGGGGAAACCATGGCGGGGGCAGAATGAATTGGGAGGATGTGATTAATATACACTACTATATATAAAACAGATAATTAACAAGAACCTACTGTATAGTGCAGGGCGGTTTACTCAATGTTCTGTAATAACTTATGGTGGGGGAAAGAATGGATATATGTATAGCTGATCCACTTTGCTGTAATCATGGTGCTAATACAATGTTGTATATCAACTATACCCCAATAAAAAAAATTTTTTTAAAGTAATGCTGTTAAGGTTTTAATGGGTAGCTCAAGAGAACAGGGGTTGGGCCCCCAACCCCTACCCCCAGCACTGGCAGAAGCTATGTGAGCAGCCCATTGCAGGACATTCTTAGAGGAGATGAAGTGTCCTGTGGAAGGATGCCCTGTTTCAGTGATTTTCAAATCATAGCAGGGCAGGAAAAAACATGTAAAGAAGCAGATTTCTGGGTTTCGTGTTTGTTCGCATCTTATCCATTGCCTAACGAATTTTCAGAGAAGTGTTTGTGCTCAGTCACTTTCTGCGGTCATCACTGGGGATTGTTGATTTTGTTTTGGTTTTGTCTTCGTTCTTGGTTTGATTAGCAAATTGTAGATCCTGAGATTATTTGATGTATTTAATGCATTGAAGTCATTATTGTTTTTGATTTCCAAATGTCCCATCTTAGGCTAGTGAGAGCACCTTCAAATTATCTCCTGTGTCCTTTTCATATAACACCGTTAATCTTTGAGTGTGTTCTTGCTATGGCACAAAATGTCCCAGGCTTATCAAATATGTTCCCTGCCTCAGACTGGAATCAGCCATTTTTCCAAGGAGCCCTGGTTCCTTTTATCCAGGAAGGGGTTTAGTGGAGCAGAACAGATCCATTTGTATATGCTTTATAGATTGGAGTTTGGGTAAGAATTCATTTGAAAATAAAACTTTGCTGTAAAACAGTTTTAAAAATAGTCATTAGATAATTTTTTAAATCTCTTCTTCTTTGAGTGTCTCTGAATATAGTCAATTCCTAAAACAGAAATTCAGCATTTTGCTGCACAGAATTCTTTTGGACCTAGAAAGCTGGTTATAGGAGTTCCATCTAGCAATAGTTTGCTATATGATCATTGGGGAAAAACTCTCAATTGGTAAATAGATTTTTGAAAAATTGGAAAATTATGGCTTTGAGGACAGATTGAAACAGCTAACAATTCTTTTGGCTAACACGGTTCTAATTGCCTTTTAAAAAGCATTTTCATTATGAAGTAATTCATACAAGCATAGAATTACATAACATAAAAATATCTGTATAGCCAGAACCAAAATTTTAATATTTTGCCATATTTAAATTATAAAACATAGCAGATAAGTTTGGATTTCCAGACTGCCCCCTTCTTCATGCTCTCCTCAACTGAATAGTTAACCTTTATTCACAATTTTGTTTCTCGTTCCTCAGACCTTTTTAATACCGATCTTATGTATATGAAATGACTTCGCCTATTTTAAATTGCATTTACATTGTATCATGTGGTACACATTATTCTTTAATTTGTGTTTGCTTTTTCCTGGGTGAACACTGCCTCTGAAATACAGCCTACAAATACATGTAGTTATTTTTTGTTTTAACTGCTGTATTCCTTTCTATAAAAACACTATAAATTATAATAGCGGTAGTTATAGTATTACAGTGAAGACTAGGTTGTTTTCAGCATGCATTTTTTTTTTGGTCTTTTTGCCATTTCTTGGGCCGCTCCCGCGGCATATGGAGGTTCCCAGGCTAGGGGTCCCATCGGAGCTGTAGCGGCCAGCCTACGCCAGAGCCACAGCAACGCGGGATCCAAGCCGTGTCTGCAACCTACACCACAGCTCACGGCAATGCCAGATCCTCAACCCACTGAGCAAGGCCAGGGATCGAACCCGCAACCTCATGGTTCATAGTCGGATTCGCTAACCACTGAGCCACGATGGGGACTCCTCAGCTTACATTATTACAAGCACTGCTAGAATACACATTTTTAAACATGGGTCCTTGTGCTTCTGTGAATGAACTACTTTAGGTAATATAAATAGAAAAAACAGAATTGTTTCCAAACCAGTTATACCATTTTTCACTCCCACCAAAGGTGGATGAGTTCCACACAGTGACATCTTTAACAATATTTGCTACTTTAATCCTTTTAAAATACTGTCACTGTCATGGGTATTAAACAACTTATTACATTAACTGGAAGTTATCTGATTACTAGTGAGCTTGAGGACATTTTCATATATTTATTGTGTACACAGATTTGTTCATCTGTGAATATCTGGTTAATATCCTTTGCACATTTTTCTCTTTGTTGTTTGCTTTTATCTTACTGATTTGTAGATGTCCACAATGCAAACTGTTCGCTGGTTATGTTTCTTAATTGGTTACTTTGGCAGATAGGAATGCTATTGATTTTACATGACTAGCACATGCCTAGAAAATGTCCTCATGCTTCTTATGCGTCAGCAGCATTTACACATTTTCTTATCTTTTTGGCTGACAGTTACATTATCTTCTATTTAGGACACTATTCTATTTTATATTCTCCATTTCTTTCCAATTCATGTAACTGTTCTTTGTAAAATTGTCTTAATGAACAATCAAAAGACATAAGAAGAAAGTTGACATGGATGGACTTAGAAATTATCATGCTAAGTGAAGTCAGTCAGACAATAGCACCCACATCAAATGCTTTCACTTACATGTGGAATCTAAAAAAAAGGACACAGTGTACTTTGCAGAACAGATACTGATTCACAGACTTGAAAAAACTTATGGTTTCCAAATGAGACAGGTTGGGGGATGCACTGAGGGTTTGGGATGGAAATGCTATAAAATTTAGTTGTGATGATCATTGTACAATGATAATAAATGTAATAAAATGCACTGAGTAATAAAAAAATTTTCTTAAAAAAAAGTTGAAAACAGTTGGAAACAGTAAACCCAAGCATAGCAGACTCATGCTTTTTATTGTTTCCTTATTTTCTATTCAGTGCATTTCTGCCACTTCATTTTATTACCATACCTCTTAAATTTAAAAAAGTACTATTTATCCAGTCAAACAGATATTTGATTTAAATCCTTCACAATGTACATTCATTTCTTCTCATTTATAAATAAATGTCTAGGCTATCAATTTACCACTAAGTACCACTTTAGATGTGACAACAGGTTGGGATCACCTACTTCAACAGGGTAGAGTCTGTGTTACTTTAGTTTTACTTATTGCAATCAAGCTGCACCTGTACAGCATGCCATTCTTTTTTTTTTTTTTTTTGGTCTTTTTTGGCATTTCTTGGGCCGCTCTCGTGGCATATGGAGGCTCCCAGGCTAGGGGTTGAATCAGAGCTGTAGCTGCTGGCCTATGCCAGAGCCACAGCAACGTGGGATCCGAGCCGTGTCTGCAACCTACACCACAGCTCACGGCAACGCCGGATCCTTAACCCACTAAGAAGGCCAGGGATCAAGCCCACAACATCATGGTTCCTAGTCGGATTCGTTAACCACTGCGCCATGATGGGAACTCCCAGCATGCCATTCTTGTCTGTAGCCTGAAAGGAAAAGAGAAAATCTCTTGTTGGAATAAGTTTAAGAGTTCTCACTGTGGCTCAGCATGTTAAGAATGTAACATAGTGTCCAAGAGGATGCAAATTCGATCCCTGACCTTGCTCAGTGGGTTAAGTATCCGGCATTGCTGCAAGCTGCAGCATAGGTCACAGATGCAGCTGAGCTCTGGGGTTGCTGTGTCTGTGGTCGCATAAGCCAGCAGGTGCAGCTCCAATTCGACCCCTAGCCAGGGAACGTCCATATGCCACAGGTGTGGCTGTAAAAAGAAAAGGCAAAGGAAACAGTTTGAAATAACTCTCAAACCACACTCCCTTTATTACAGTGTCCATTCACATAAAAGTATTCATTCACATTGTCATATTTATTCACACGAAAGAGTTCATAACGGTAGTAAAAAGACAAAAAAATTACAGGATTTCATGGTCCTCTTTTTGGGTGGATTTGGTTAACTGTATAAAAATGAGGATAAATACTCACGAGCATGATCTGTTTAACAAAACCTGTAGGTACATAAGAATGCAAAATGTAAAATGTTCAAAAATAGACTCTGGTTGCCATGCATATAAAATTGGAGTTAAGCTTATGCTAACTTGATTCCTTCCACATCGTCAGTGCTCCTATGAAGATCATTTGATCCACTGCCTGTGATAGGAACTTTGACCTAATGGAAAGGCAGGTAATTCTGATAACAACTCCTATAGCCTTTCTAGAGCCCACCTTAGGAAGGGAAAAAAAAATCACCCAGGGAAAACTCTTTGGGGTAAGTTTAAGTACCTAGTTACCACTTCATGCAATGAAATTAGATTGACTTCAGCTGTCCTTGGAAAGCACTCCAGCGTGGTCGTTCAAGTTTTGGTGCTCTTTTACATGGCTGCATTCATAGACAGCTGAAATTTATATTCTTCCAAGTAGCTTTTGGTATTGTAAATAAAGGCAGTTCCCAGATGACAAAGGTAAATTTGTTAATGGACTAAATTCTGTTGTAAGCAAAATTTGTAAGTTGAAACCCTAGCCCTCAATGTGACTGCACCTGGATAGAGTCCTTTTTGTTTTGTTCTGGTTTTTGGTTTTTTGGTTTTTGGGTTTTTTTAATTTTTATTACTCAAATGAATTTATCACATCTGTAGTTGTATAATGATCATAACAATCTGATTTCATAGGATTTCCATCCCACAGCCCAGGCACATCCCCCCACCCCCCAAACTGTCTCCACCAGAGACCATAAGTTTTTCAATGTCTGTGAGTCAGCATCTGTTCTGCAAAGAAGTTCCGTCTGTCCTTTTTTCAGATTCCACATGTCAGTGAAAGCATTGGATGTTGGTGTCTCATTGTACGGCTGACTTCACTTAGCATGATAGTTTCTAGGTCCATCCATGTTGCAAAAAATGCTGGTATTTTGTTCTTTTTGATGGCTGAGTAATATTCCATTGTGTATATGTACCACATCTTCTGGATCCACTCCTCTGTCGATGGACATTTAGGTTGTTTCCATGTCTTGGCTATTGTAAATAGTGCTGCAATGAACCTTGGAGTACATGTGTCTTTGCGAGTTGTGGTTTTCTCTGGGTAGATGCCCAGGAGTGGGATTGCTGGATCCAATGATAGTTCTATGTTTAGTTTTCTGAGGCATATCCATACTGCTTTCCACAGTGGTTGCACCAATTTACAATCCCACCAACAGTGTACTAGTGCTCCTTTTTCTCCACACTCTCTCCAGCACTTATTGTTTGTAGACTTTTGGATGATGGCCCTTCTGGCTGGTGTAAGGTGGTACCTCAGAGTGGTTTTGATTTGCATTTCTCTAATAATGAGTGATGTTGAACATCTTTTCATGTGTTTCTTTAGGAGGTAATTAAAGTTAAATGAGATCATGGGGTGAACAGAACCATGATTTTCTAAGAAGATGCAGGAGTAGGAGAGCTCCTCCTCCAGTTTTCTCTTTTGCTCACTTTCTCTCCACGTAAGGACTCGGGGAAAAGATAGGTATCTACAAAACAACAAAGAGAATTTTCGCCAGAAGCCAAACTCTGCCAGACCTTGGTGTTGTACCAGCCAGCCTCTAGATCCATGAGAAAATAAGTTTCTTTGTTTCATTCACCTAGTCTCTGGGGTTTTTGTTATGGCAGCACAAACTGACTAATACAGTGAGGCCAGTGTTGATGTGTAGAGTGTTTTGAACAGATGAAGGTGAACGGTGTCATTCTGGGGGCTTCCAGCCCATCCAGTTACCCTTGCACACCTGAACAAAGCAGTAGATCAGATGCACTATGCTGTTAAATTGCTGAAACTTGGACTTAATGATTCACATCCAATCTGAATTTCTCATCTGGTGTTACTTTGTATATTGGTTGGTCCACCTGATTGTTAACAGGAAATCTGAATGTAAACTCTCTAATTAAGGTCTCTCTCATGACTTTTTAAATTTCTCTTTGGCTTCATTTACAGTCATACTGCTCCAGTATTAACTATTTCCAATCTCACAGGGTCTTTTTCCAATGCACCACCTCCTGGGACCTCTCTTCAGTTGATCCCAGGTCCCTCCCTGGCTTTAGTCTCTTTTAAGTCCTTTCTGGAGGATGCCAGGCATTGCAAGGTTATGGGAGAAGAGTCACAGTGGCAGACGGTCGGCATGGAGCTGGCATCAGAGAGGAGCATGCCTCCTTCCTGGAAGTTGCTGGGAATCCCCAAATGAGTCCCTGAAGTGTGTCCTAAATGGTGGTGAAGAGGGAGGGGATGGTGAGCTGCTGGATCTTCCTCCACAGGTCAGGCAGACTGATGGCAAAGTCCCCTGCAGGTGTAGTCACCCACCATTCACCTGCTGCCAGCCTCTGCCCAGGCACATCTGGTGTGGGGGCTGCAGATGCAGGGGTTTCTAAGACTGTGCACCTGGGGCCTGGGGCCCACTTTTTGCAGCCCAGGCAGCCACAGGTACCTGAGAGTCAGCCGGCTTATGCTTCAGGGGGAAGCATGAGGCCCAGGAGCCATAGCTGTGGCCTCCGTAGTTTAAGTAATATGTATTGATACAGTGCCATTGTTTTTTGAATCACATGATTTACTTCCGAAGTCACATTTTTTTTTTCCAGCTAAAATACCCCTTCTAATGGTTATCTCCATGATAATCTGTGGTAAACAAGCACTCTAGATTTTTATCTGAAATCATGTTTTATTTCTCCCTGATTATTTATTAAGGTAAGGCAATCCTGAAACTTTACCAAATTCATTGATGAGCTCTAACAGTTTTCTGGGTAGCATCTTTAGAATTTTCTAGGTATAGTATCATGTCATCTGCAAACAATCATAGTTGTACTTCTTTCTTTCCAATTTGAATTCTTTTTATTTCTTTTTCTTTGATTGCATGGCTATGACTTCCAAAACTATGTTGAATAAAAGTGAGAGGAGTGGACATCCTTGTCTTGTTCCTGATCTTAGTGGGAATTCTTTCAGCTTTTCACCATTGAGAATGATGTTAGCTGTGGGTTTGTCATTTATGGCCTTTTTATGTTGAGCTGGAATCTGAAAAAATAATGGATGTATGTACATGTAAAACTGAATCACTTTGTTGTACAGCAGAAATTATCATAATCCTGTGAATCAACTGTATTTCAGTGAAGCTGTAAAAAGAAAAAAAGACAAAAAAGGGTAAGACAATCTTGGGTGAAGTAATTTTGATGCACTATCCTGCCATACTGTAAAGATTAACATTGACTCTAAAGATAAGTTTTCTTCATTAAATTAGCAGTGGTATAAACAGAAAGGCTACTCGTAAGTGTGTATATTTTCCAATAAAAACTTCATGTGAAATAATCATGCTTGATACCAAGGGTGAGACAGAGTAAAACTATTCCATGCCCACAGAGAATATATGATCTCAGGATAGCAAAGTAGTGCGGATGTCAGGAGAGGTAGAGACAATCTACCCAGGATAGTCAGCAAATCAGTAGTGTCGGGTAAACACAGATTCTCCTACTTGGAGGAGGATATCTTGGATAAGTTACTTGACCTCATTGAGATGCTGTTGTTGTTGTTGTTGTTTTTAAGTTAACAGATGAATATTTCATTCATTTGATAGGATTAATATGATAATTAAATTTAGGAGTTCCTGTCGTGGCGCAGCGGAAACGAATCATGAGGTTGTGGGTTCGATCCCTGGCCTCACTCACTGGGCTAAGGATCCGGGCGTTGCCATGAGCTGTTTCAGACGCAGCTCACATCTTGCATGGCTGTGGCATAGACTGGCAGCTATAGCTCTGATTCGAACCCTAGCCTGGGAACCTCCATATGCTGCGGGTGTGGCCCTAAAAAGAAAAAAAATTAAATTTAATGGGATAAAATCCTTGGCTCAACGTATGTACTTGGGCAACAGCAGTTTTCTTGAGTCAACCATTCAATGGGCAGATGCTAAATGGGAGGAAACCCAAATCGGGATTTTGGCTTGAAATAATACCAGTATCAGTCCCCAGCTGTAAAGGAGTGCTGCCTATTCATGACAATTTTCTGGTACTATTAGTATTAAGCTTGCAAAGTTTTACTCATCAGGTAACCCCCAAACTGTATTTGCTTTAATTTCTATTTCCTTAATTACAAATGTGGTTGATCTTCTCTATTTTTGTTTGTGTTGGGTCTTTTGTTCATTTTAATTATTTAATTTGTTCTATTGAATAGTTTATTTACAATACTGTTTTAGTTGCAGGTGTACAACATAGAATTTAAAATTTTAAGAAAATACAGCTATATTTTCCTGTGCTGTATACTGTATCCTTGATGCTTATTTATTTTATACGTAGCAGTTTGTGTCTCTTAATCCCATACCCCTATTTTGCCCCTCCCCCTGCACTGTCCCTACTGGTAACTACTAGTTTCTTCTCTATATCTATTTCTGTTTTGTTATTTTACATTCATTTTATATTTTACACTCCACATATATAATATGTGATAATATAATTTGTCTTTGAGTATTTCACTAAGCATAATGCTAAGTTCATAGACATTATTGCAAATTGCAGAACTTCATTATTGTGGCTAATATTCCACTGCATGTGTGTGTGTGCGTGAATATTACATACACTATATCTTCTTTTCCTACTCTTCTGTTGATGGACCCTTAACTTCTATATATGACTATTGTAAATAATGCTGCTATGAATACTGGGGTACCCATATCTTTTTTGATTAGCGCTTTCATTTTCTTAGGATATGATCCAGCAATTCTACTGCTGGGTATATGGTAGTTCTAGTTTTATTTTTTTTGAGGAACTGACATACTGTTTTTCACATGGCTGCACCAATTTATGATCCCACCAACAGTGTAGTAGGGTTCTATTTTCTGCACGTCATTGCCAACATTTGTTATTTGTAAACTTTTTGGTAATAGACATTCAGAAAGGTGTGAGGCAATGTCTCATTCTGGTTTGATTTGCATTTCCCAGTGATTAGCAATGTTGAACAATTTTTCATGTACCCATTAGCCATCCACATGTCCTCTGGAAAAATTTCTCTTCTGAAAGTCCACCTGTTTTTTAATTGGGTTGTTTGTTTTTTCACATGAGTTGGATGAGCTATTTGTATGTTTTAAATATTGAATCATTATCAATACATCACTTGCAAAATTTTTTTGCTATTCAGTAGGTTTTCTGTTCATCTTGTCAATAATTCCTCTGCTGTTCAGAAGCTTTTAATTGTCATATTTATTGTTTTGGCTTTTATTTCCTTTGCCTTAGAGAAGTGATCCACAAAAATTGCTTTGATTTTTGTTAAAGAGTGTACTTCCTATAATTTCTTCAAGAGGTTTATGGTTTCTGGTCTTAAAATGGATCAAAGACCTAAATGTGTGTTTACTTTTTGTATAGTGTGAGGAAATGTCCTAATTTTGTTCTTTTACATGTAGCTGTCCAGTTTTCCCAGCATCACTTATTAAAGAGACTTTCTTCATTGTCTCCTTTGTCATAGATTAATTGACCATAAGTGTGTGGGCTTATTTCTTGGACCTCTATTCCACTGACTTAAGTCTGTTTTTCTGCCAGTGTCAGGCTGTTTTGATTACGGTAGCTTTATAGTATAGTATGAAGTCAGGGAATATGATACTTCCAGCTTTGTTATTTTTTTCAAGATTGGTTTGGCAATTCATATTCTTTTGTGGTTCCATATAAAATATAGGATTATTCTCATTCTGTGAAAAATGCCACAGGTACCTTGGTAAGAATTGCATTAAGTCTTAAATTGTGTTGGATAGGATGGATTTTTTTTTTTCTTTCTTTCTTTTTTTTTGCCCACTGTACAGCAAGGGAATCAAGTTATCCTTACATGTATACATTACAATTACATTTTTCCCCCCACCCTTTCTTCTGTTGCAACATGAGTATCTAGACATAGTTCTCAATGCTATTCAGCAGGATCTCCTTGTAAATCTATTCTAAGTTGTGTCTGATAAGCCCAAGTTCCCGATCCCTCCCACTCCCTCCCCCTCCCATCAGGCAGCCACAAGTCTCTTCTCCAAGTCCATGATTTTCTTTTCTGAGATGTTCATTTGTGCTGGATATTAGATTCCAGTTATAAGTGATATCATATGGTATTTGTCTTTGTCTTTCTGGCTCATTTCACTCAGTATGAGATTCTCTAGCTCCATCCATGTTGCTGCAAATGGCATTATGTCATTCCTTTTTATGGCTGAGTAGTATTCCATTGTGTATATATACCACCTCTTCTGAATCCAATCCTCTGTCGATGGACATTTGGGTTGTTTCCATGTCCTGGCTATTGTGAATAGTGCTGCAATGAACATGCGGGTGCACGTGTCTCTTTTAAGTAGAGTTTTGTCCGGATAGATGCCCAAGAGTGGGATTGCGGGGTCATATGGAAGTTCTATGTATAGATTTCTAAGGTATCTCCACACTGTTCTCCATAGTGGCTGTACCAGTTTACATTCCCACCAACAGTGCAGGAGGGTTCCCTTTTCTCCACAGCCCCTCCAGCACTTGTTCTTTGTGGATTTATTAATGATGGCCATTCTGACTGGTGTGAGGTGGTATCTCATGGTAGTTTTGATTTGCATTTCTCTTATAATCAGCGATGTTGAGCATTTTTTCATGTGTTTGCTGGCCATCTGTATATCTTCTTTGGAAAAATGTCTATTCAGGTCTTTTGCCCATTTTTCCATTGATTGATTGGCTTTTTTGCTGCTGGGTTGTATAAGTTGTTTATATATTCTAGAGATTAAGCCCTTGTCCGTTGCATCATTTGAAACTATTTTCTCCCATTCTGTAAGTTGTCTTTTTGTTTTCTTTTGGGTTTCCTTTGCTGTGCAAAAGCTTTTCAGTTTGATGAGGTCCCATGGGTTTATTTTTGCTCTAATTTTGATTGCTTTGGGAGACTGACCTGAGAAAATATTCATGATGTTGATGTCAGAGAGTGTTTTGCCTATATTTTCTTCTAGGAGTTTGATGGTGCCTTGTCGTATATTTAAGTCTTTCAGCCATTTGGAGTTTATTTTTGTGCATGGTGTGAGGGTGTGTTCTAGTTTCATTGCTTTGCATGCAGCTGTCCAGGTTTCCCAGCAATGCTTGCTGAATAGACTTTCTTTTTCCCATTTGATGTTCTTGCCTCCCTTGTCACAGATTAATTGACCATAGGTGTCCGGGTTTATTTCCAGGTTCTCTATTCTGTTGCATTGGTCTGTCTGTCTGTTTTGATACCAGTACCACACTGTTTTGATGACTGTGGCTTTGTAGTATTTCTTGAAGTCTGGGAGAGTGATGCCTCCTGCTTGGTTTTTGTTTCTCAGGATTGCTTTGGCGATCCTGGGTCTTTTGTGGTTCCATCTAAATGTTTGGATTGTTTGTTCTAGTTCTGTGAAAACTGTCATGGGTCATTTGATAGGGATTGCATTGAATCTGTAGATTGCTTTGGGTAGTATGGCCATTTTTACAATATTGATTTTCCCAATCCAGGAACATGGAATATCTTTCCATTTCTTTACACCTTCTTTGATTTCTTTGATTAAAGTTTTAAAGTTCTTGGCACATAGGTCCTTTACCTCCTTGGTCAGGTGTATTCCGAGGTATTTGATTTTGTGAGGTGCAATTTTAAAAGGTATCGTATTTTTGTATTCCTTTTCTAATATTTCATTGCTGGTATACAGAAATGCAACTGACTTCTGAATGTTAATCTTATATCCTGCCACTTTGCTGAATGTATTAATCAGTTCAAGCAGTTTTGGGGTTGAGTCCTTAGGGCTTTCTATGTATAGTATCATGTCATCTGCATACAGTGACAGTTTTATCTCTCCTCTTCCTATATGGATGCCTTTTGTTTCTTTTGTTTGTCTAATTGCTGTGTAGGATGGATACTTTAATAATTTTCTTCCAGTCCAAGGACACAGGATATCTTTGCATTTCTTTGTATCATTTTCAAATTCCTTTATCAGTGTTTTATCTATTCAGATTATAGGTCTTTCACCTCCTTGGTTAAGTTCATTTGTAGATATTTTTGATGTGAATTTTTAAAATTTGAAAAACATTTTATTGCAAAATAAACTCCTTTATATACATGAGGCTATCTTTTTTATGTTGGTGATTTTTAAAATTTAATTTTTACTTTAGAGTATAGTTGATTTACAATGTCGTGTTAGTTTCAGGTGTACAGCAAAGTGATTCAGTTACACATATACATGTATCCATTCTTTTTCAGATTCTCTTCCCAAATAGTTATTGCAGAGTATTGAGTAGAGTTCCCTAGGTGATACAGTAAGTCCTTATTGGTTATGTATTTTGTATATAGTAGTGTGTATATATGAATCCCAAACTCTTAATTTATCCCCCCTCCACATTTCTACTTAGTAGCCATAAATTTGTTTTCAAAAACTGTGAGTCTGTTTCACAGTTACAGACTCACAGACTTTGAAAAACTTAGGGTTACCAAAGGGGACAGGTGTGGGAGTTGGGGTGGACTGGGGGCATTGGGACTGGCATATGCACACTGAAGTATATGGAACAATTGGCCAATGGGGACCTGCTGTATAGCACAGAGAACTCTACCCAATATTCTGTGATAATCTCTGTGAGAAAAGAATCTGAAAGAGAATGGATGTGTGTATATGTATAACTGAATCCCTTTGCTGTACATCAGAAATTATCACAACCTTGTAAATCAACTATACTTCAATAAAACAATGAAAAAACTCAGTCTGTTTCTATATTATAAATAAGTTCATTTGTATCATTTCATTATATTCCATATATATGTGATATCATATGCTATTTGTCTTTCTCTGACTGACTTCACTTGGTATGAGAATCTTTAGGTCCATCCCATGTTGCTGCAAATTGCATTATTTCATTCTTTTTTATGGCTGAATAATATTCCATTATATATATGTACCACATCTTTATCCATTCCTCAGTTGATGGACATTTAGGTTGCGTCCATGTCTTGGCTATTATAAACAGTGTTGCAGTGAATATTGAGGTACATATATCTTTTTGAATTACAGTTTGCCCAGGAGTGGGGTTGCTGATTCATATGGTAGTTCTCTATTTAGTTTTTCAGGTGTCTCCATACCATTCTCCACAGTGACTGCACCAACTTACATTCTCCTCAACAGTGTAGGAGGCTTCCCTTTTCTCTGTACCCTCTCCAGCATCTGTTGTTTGTAGACTTTCTGATGATGGCCATTATGACTGTTGTGAGGTAATACCTCATTGTAGTTTTGACTTGCATTAAAGCCTAAACACATTCTAAAAGATCTACGTTTTTATATCCCTCCCTAGCATTTTGTCTTATTGATGCCATATTTTACATCTTCACATTTATCTTTTTACTGATTATGGTAGTTTTGTCAATTTTCTGTCTTTTAATCTTCATACCAGTTTATTTAAATAGTTGACTCTCAGCTGTTATGATATTTTAGACTTTACTAGTGGGATTTTATTTTTTATAGATTCTAACTTCTTATATAGACTTTTTCACTGAAAGAAGATACTTTTTTTACCTAGAGAAGAAAAAAAAGAGCCTTTAACATTTATTTTAGGGTAGGTTTAGTATTGATAAACTCTCAGTTTTTGCTAGTCTGAGAAGTTACTTATCTCTCCTTCAATTGTAAATGATAGAATTTCCTGGGTAGAGTATTCTAGGTTGCAGGTTTATCCATTTCAGCACTTTGAATGTATCATGCTACACCCTTCTGGCCTTCAAAGTTCATAAGCTTAAGAAGATTCCTTTGTATGTGACTTCATTTTTCTCATGTTGCCTTTAGAATTCTCTCTTTAACTTTCTGCTTTTTAAATTATGATGTGTCTTGGTGTGGTTCTGTTTGGGTTCATCTTTTTTGGGGACCCCAGTGCTTCCTGTACCAGGTTCTTTCTTCAGGTTTCGGAAGTTTTCAACTATAATTCCATAAAATACATTTTTGACCCCTTCTATCTCTCTTCTTCTGGGACCCTATAATGTAAATGCTGGAACACTTGATGTTGTGCTGGATGTCCCGTAAACTGTTAGCTTTTTTCAAATTATGTTTTTCTGTTTGCCATTCTGATCAGGTGATTTTTATCTTCCAAGACACTTGAATACTATTTTATATCACTTGATCTACTATTAATTCCTTTCAGCGTTTTTCATTTTAACTTTATTCTTAAGTTTTGACTTGTTCTTTTTATATGTTCTAGTTCCTTAAAATTCTCACCAGTGTTCATCTATTATTTTCTCTAATTCAGTTAGCATTTTTACTACTAAAGTTTGAATTCTTTATCTGGAAAACTGCTTATTTCTACTTCATTAGTTTTTTATTTATGGGGTTCTCTTGCTCTTCCATTGAGACAAATTCCTCTGTCTTACATTGCTTAACTTTCTCTGTCTCTACGAAATTAGGTGAAACATTTACCCATTGCAGTCTCCCATATAAGGACTGTCCTTATATGGGAGCATTCCTGTATAATCTCTGTGTGCACAGGGGCTTTGGTAGGAGAACTGTTCCTGATGTGAACACAAATCAAATCTTTCCTCATCATGTGCTGGCAGCCATCATGTTGGTAGGAGGTTAAGGCTGGAAATGGAGTGGCTGGTCAGGTTTGCCCCTCTACTCAGTAGCCATCATGACCCTATCAGGGCTATGGTCCTATGTTGATGGAGCAGAAGCCCTGAGGGTTGAGTCTGAGCTGGCTTTGTTTACGAGAAGTGTATGCTTTCTCCTGCCTCAAGCACCTTCATCTTTGCCCCAAATGGGAACAATTCTAGAATAAAATGAATGGTATGGGTTCTCAGTGTGGGTTGGAGCATGGGCTGTCGCAATTTGGCTAGGGGCAGAGACTTGGACCAGTTCTGATGCACTGCCTCTGTGAGTACCTGTAAAGGCTGCTCCCACCCTGTTCAAATGCCACGTTGGCTCTGAGCTTCCTTTGTCTTTCACAACGGAGCTCTCCCTTCAGCCTTTGTTGCCCTCATCCTGATGTGGGACTGGACCACAAGGTATGAAGGGCCTGTGCAGGCTCTCAGCATGGGTCCAGACACAGGCCATGGTGGCCCAGCCACAAACAGAGGTCAGGGCTGCTTCTGATGTGCTGCCAGTGTAAGTACCAGTAATAGCTGCTCCCGCCCTGCTTAGACATGGCTTTGGGCCTGAGCCACTCTGTGTCTCATAGCCAAGCTCTGGCCTCTGTGTGGCAGCCCTCATCCCAGTGTGGAGCTGCTTTGTAAAGCAACTGGGGCCGGAGTGGTCAATCAGCTTAGGCTGGGGCAAAGGCAGGCTCAGATGGGGAAACCAAGAAGCTACTGAGACAGCCCTCAATCTACCCTCTCCACCCTGCTTTGGGAGCAAGCAAGCATGTGCATACTCCTCATGAGCAGTGTCCAGGCTTCCTCTAGCCTTCCTGTTAGTTCCACTGGCCCTTCCACCAGCCAGGTGGGCTCATCCTTGTGTTGGACTCCTGAGCTGGGAAGCCCAATATGCGGCTAGAACAGCTCACTCCCCAGGGAGGGTCTCTGCCCATGGAATCCCCCTCTTCCTCTCAGAGATTCCGTTCCAGGCCTGATCATTTCTCTTCCCTTCCTATCTGATCGTACGTAGAACTTTCTCTACAGCCTCCAATCAGTTTTCAGTGGGAGCTGTTCCACACGTAGATGTATTTTGGATGTGTTCACAGGGGGAGGGAGTTTTGCATCCTCCTACTCTGCCATCATAGCCTCCTCGCCTCTTCTCTTTGTATTAGTATAGTTGACCTCTTTTTTTTTTTCTTCCAGGAACTTTTTTGTCTACTTTTTTTTCTATTTTGGTGTTGGTATTTTAATTTCTGACTTGTTACACTTACTGTGCCTTAAGGAAATTAGCTTGAACATGTTCAGTACAGGTAGGTTTTGAAAAGTCAGACAAGGTAACTCAATACATGTGGGTGGGTGATAAGTCGTGCTAAAAATTATTTTTACAGATGAAGATGCTAAAAGTTAAAGAATTCACTGAATTTTCATGCTGGTTAGTTAGCCAGGATTTTAATCCAGGCCTGATGAATCTTTCCAAGCAGAGGCTTTTTAGTCAAACTTACTTTCCCATGTGCTGAGAAACAGACATTGGCAGTATCTCTGTGTGTGTATCGTCACTAAAGCAATCTTGGAATTACTGTTCATGGAGGATTCAGATTCCAGCCATTCATATATAAGGCATATGAATTTCAGCAAGATATTTAAACATGGTGAGCATCACTGCCTCCACCTGTAAAAGGAGATATGGTAATAATTACTTCTCAGCACCTCAATCTTCCCATCCATGTCCTCTTTATACAGATTAGAGGTTGTAAAGGTTACATGTGTTCTCACCTCATATGAAAAGTACTTGAGGAGTCCCCATCCTGGCGCAGCAGAAACGAATCCACCTAGGTACCATGAGGTTTTGGTTTCAATCCATGGCCTCACTCAGTGGGTTAGAGATCCGGTGTTGCCGTGAGCTGTGGTGTAGTTCACAGACGTGGCTCGGACCTGGCATGGCTGTGGCTGTGGCGTAGGCCGGCAGCTGTAGTTCTGATTAGACCAGGCCTAGCCTGGGAACCTCCATATGCTGTGGGAGTGGCCCTAAAAAGCCAAAAAAAAAAAAAATTAAATTAAAAAAAAAATCACTTGAAAAGTGGCAGTCCCTAAAAAATCATGAGGCCCATTCTCCTTTCTTTTTGCTTAGTTTGAGAACGGATTCTTATTAAACATTGGTCAGATGACAGAGAAGTTTTCTTTAGACCTCTTCAAATCGCACAACAGCCCAGTCCAGTCTCCACCTAAAATATGGGTGGAATTTGCAAAAGTTTCTGGATGGATGTTCCTCCTGTAAAGAATTTATGACAACTTTTCCTCAAATCTTTATTATATTCTGCTAATGACTCAGCGGAGTTTTGGCAGAAAGGACAAGTTTCCTTTGGTTCAAACACTTCTATGGAGGCTTCTGATTAATCTATCCAATGGTCTAAAATCAAAATAACATATGCAATCTTTGGCTGAAAAAGCTCACCCGTGGTGTTATAACAATAATTCCTCTCCTTGTTTTCATATATAACCTTTTGGAAATATTTCTGTTGGAGCCAAAATGTCTATATTTTGGAAACTTGGCCTATGGATGGTTGATGGCTCAAGTCTGCCATTTATTTTCCTTTCGGGCTGCACTAGAACAGGAAGAATGGCTGTTAGACTATTTCTTAAAGAAAAATTTGTAGGATACCTCAACTTCATGTGGAATAAAGCCCCTTTCTCTGTCTTCCATGTCCTAATACATGTTCATTTTCTCTGTCTTCCATGTCATAATACACACTCATTTCAATATACTTCTCCTGACCACCCCATTTAAATAGGTCCACCCCTAGCAGTCACTTTCTATAAAGGGCCAGAGAGTAAATACTTTGGACTTTGCGGGCCATATGGTCTCTGTGGCAACGACTTCTAAACTGTGCCACTGGAGCATGAAAGCAGCCATAGATAACGTGCAAACATATGAGCAGGGCTGTGAGCCAATAAAACTTTATTCATAGACAGTGAAATTTGAATTCCCTGTTTTTTTCATGTGTCCCACAATATTATTCGGCTTGTGACGTTTTTCCATCAGTTAAGACATAAAAGCCATTCTTAGATCACAGACCATACGAAACCAGGTGGTGGGCTAGCTTTGGCTGACCTTTTATTCTACAATACCGCTTTATTTAGGCTCTTTTTCTTACATCACTTATGACGACTTAAAAGAATCTACTTAGGCATTTACATGGTTTGTATACTGTCTTGTGCTGGATTCTAAGCCCTGTCTGAGAGAAGGCACACCACGTCCTATTCATCCCTGAGCACAGCACCACGGACATTCAGTGAATATATTCTGAATGTATAAACCTGCAGCTTTCTGCTAAATCAATTCCTCTGAAGAAGTAATTCATGTATTGCATATTGAATTCATTAAGTGATCCATTTTTTTTTTTCAAATGTTACATATGTTAGAGAATTTCGTGGTGAAGAAACAGTGCAGAAAAGTGTTTTTAGACTTTGGAGTCTCATCAGTTAGTGTTTGTTATGTTGAGTAATGTATTAAGTCTGTCCCAGTTTTCTCAACGACAACGAGAGAGTAGTAATAGCAGCTATTTTATAAGACTAACGGTGACCTTTCTGCTTGATCTTTCATCTTCCTCCTCAAGCCCACTCCCCACGCTTCTCCACCCTGCTCTGGGCCCTTGTAGGTCAACATGGAAAGACCACATTACTGGGGTGGGGGGGCTTTCTGACTGGATTCCAGTTGGGTTTTTCCAGTGGGGGAGGCGGGAGAACGAGGTAAGAAATATTCATTCTTTTGATGTGTTCTGAGGTTTTAAGACTCACTGTGTTTCTGGAAGAAGAAGTGTCTGCTCACAATAGTACAAATTTATACGTGTTCTTTAATAACACCTAATCGCCCCTCATCAGTGTTGAGAAAAATCCTGTTTTTAGCTCCAAGGTACCTCACTATTCCCCTGGTTTCTCTACACCCGGAACCTTAAAAATAGTCTCTTTATTAAAGTCTCAAATAATCCTAAATTCCTGCTGAGACCCTGAACCGATCCCAGAAGTTTAAAGAGAAAATTCTTGAGAACGAATGGTAACTTAAATTGAAACTATTCTTAGAAATCTGGTTGCTTTCTTTGAATTATATTAAAATAATGAATGACTGCTTGATTCATGTTTCTCTATAGAGTTATGAACCGAGGGTGTCTACAAGGTACATTCTAGTTTGCTGAAATGTTATTTTCACAAGGTATTTAAAATCGGGAAAATTTACATCAAAATATGGATTTTCCAATTCTCTTGAAAAGATGACACTTTGTGACTCTACCAGGCTTCATGGCCATGATAAACTCGACCTGAGTGCCATTTAACCATCCTCATGGGCTTTTTGAACTTGGCAGGCAGCTTTCATCCCCACCACTCCCTATTATGCAGTATTTCTAGTTTGATGTTTTAAGTTAGCTACCAAGCTCCTGGGGACCTTTTCTAAGAGAATAAGAGTCAAAGGCATCAGCCACCAGTAAGGCTGGGGGAGGAGTATGCAGAGCAAAACAGTGTCTGCAGCCCTCTAGGAGAAGAGGAAAGTGAAAACCCAGTAGTGTGGCAAGGTGGGGAAAAGGGTCCTCTAGGGCTTCTACGTTATAAATAAAACTGTGGGAGTTCCCATTGTGGCCTAGTGGTTACAAACCTGACTGGCATCCATGAGGACGTGGGTTCAATCCCTGGCCTCATTCAGTGGGTTAAGGGTTCAGCATTGCTATGAGCTGCGGTGTAAGTTGCAGACGTGCCTCAGATCCCGCATTGCTGTGGCTGTGGTGTAGGCCAGTCCTGCAGCTCTGATTCGACTCCTAGCCTGGGAACCTCCATTTGCTGTGGGTGTGGCCCTAAAAAGGAAAAATAAATAAATAAATTGTGATCCATGAGTGGGGCTGTGTTTATTTGTCCTGCCCCTTCAGCAATCGAGGTTAGTCAAAGAAGGCTGTGAGGACAGGAAGAGGTGATGGTCAGTGGGAAAAAGGTACCTCATGCTTGAGAAGACTGGGCACCACAGAGCCAGACTGCAGGGATTCGAGTCATATCTCCACCCATACTAGCTGGGTAAATATATACACTCCATGTTATATGTAAATATGGAGTAACTATATATAATATATATGCTCTTATATATTAAATATATATGAAAATATATAAATTTTATATATGTAAAATGTTTAGAACACTGCCTGGTTCATGGTAAGTATTATGGCAGGGCTACAAGAATACATTTCATGCCTTACATTAAATTTGGTTTTAAAAATTTTAGGAGTTCCCCCCTCCTGCACTATTAGGTGGGAGTAGAAATTGGCACAACTGCTCTGGAAAACAGCATGGAGGTTCCTCAGAAAACTAAATATAGAACCACCATCTGATCCAGCAATCCCACTCCTGCGTATATATTCAGATGAAACTACAATTCAAAACGATGCATGCCCCTGTAGGGTCATGGCGGCATTATTCAAAATAGCCAAGACATGGAAACAAACCTAGATGTCTATCGAAAGATGAATGGATCAAGAAGAGTGGTGCATATATACAATGCAATACTGCTCAGCCATAACAAAGAACTAAAGAATTCTATTTGCAGAAACACCGATGCAACTAGAGATTCTTACACTAAGTGAAATAAGTCAGAAAGAGGACAAATACCATATGATATCACTTATATGTGGAATCTAAAATATGGCACAGACGAACTTGTCTACAAAACAGAAGCAGACTCGCAGGCATAAAGAACAGACTTGGTTGTTGCCAGGAGGGGAGGGGAAGGAGTGGGATGGATAGGGAATCTAGGGTTAGTAAATGGAAACTATTACATTTAGAATAGATAAGCAATGAGGTCCTGCTGGATACCACAAGGAACTATATCCAATCTCTTCGGATAGACCATGATGGAAAAATAATATAAGAAAAGGAATGTACGTATATATGTGTGACTTGGTCATTGCTATACAGCAGAAATTGGCACAACATTGTAAATCAACTCTGTTAATTTCAAAAGAAAAGATCAACTGCATATTAAAAAAATCAAAATTCTTTAAGAGTTCCCTGGTGGTTTAGTGGGTTAAGGATCCAGTGTTGTCACTGCTGTGGCTCTGGTCACTGCAGTGGTGCAGGTTTAATCCCTGGCCTTGGAACTTCCTCATGCCATGAGCATGGCAGATAGATAGATAGATAGATAGATAGATAGATAGATAGATAAGATAGATAATCGATCTAGATAAAATTTCACGTATAAGATAAGAAGCCTATCAGAGACTTGTAAAGCATCTTTAGAGCATATAAAGGGATAAGACCCATCAAAGCACAGAGAAGTTTCTATATGGGGGGGGGGGCATTCCTTACAGACCTGCTCAGTTTGGGACCCACACAAATAAAAAACAAGGAGCTGCGATGTGAAGTTCATTCATAGGTGCTGACCCTGGGATTTCATGGATTTTTCTTTTGAAAGAGAGAGTGGAATTTTCCCAAAGTCTGATTGATAGAATTTCTGATAGGGTGGCAATCTAAAGTGAGAGATTAAGGTGAGGAAGTTGAACTTTTTTTTTTTTTAACTAGTTTTTGTTTTGAAGAAAAAAAAAATATAGGGCATGGATGTAATGAACATGTCAAGCAATAAAAATGGCTGTAGAGTGATAACAAACTTTCCCTTCAACCCTCATCCCCCTTTCTAGAGCAAAATTAGTTACCTGTGTCTGTCAAAAGATATTTGTCTCAATTGTATTATGTACATTTATACACTTTTTTTTTTAGATTCAATGAAATACCCTGCCCTGAATCTTGTGATTTTCCAGTAGTGGGGATTAATCCAAATACATCCAAAGTTGTCTCCGTTATAGATACGCTGTCTATAATACACTTCCCCAATCTCCCCATTGGCACATATTCACCTACTTTCTAAATGTTTGCTCTTAAAACCAACATGGCCACAAAAGTCATGGTATATAATTACTTTGTACATGTGCTCATTGCCTGAAGGATGAAAGAAAAGTGGTTAGACTATGTATGCATTTTAAAAGAAATTATGTTTTTATGAGAGTCTCTAGTTCCATCCATGTTGCTGCAAATGGCATTATTTTGTTCTTTTTTTATATATCACTTATATTCCTTAACTTTTCCATCTTTAGATTGAGGGTGTTGAGTATTCTTTTTTTTTTTTAATTTGTTTATTTTTCCGCTGTACAGCATGGGGGCCAAGATACACTTACATGTGTACATTTTTTTTCCACCCTTCGTTCTGTTACAATATAAGTATCTAGACATAGTTCTCAATGCTACTCAGCAGGATCTCATTGTAAATCCATTCCAAGTTGTATCTGATAACCCCAAGCTCCAGATCCCTCCCACTCCCTCCCTCTCCCCCCAGGTGGCCACAAGTCTATTCTCCAAGTCCATGATTTTCTTTTCTGTGGGAATGTTCATTTGTGCTGTATATTAGATTCCTTTTTTTTTTATAGCTGAGACTCTCATACTAAGTGAAGTAAGTCAGAAAAAGAAAGACAAATACAATATGATTTCACTTATATCTGGAATCTAATATAGGTTGCCAAGGTGGGGGGGGGAGTAGGAAGTACTGGGAATTTGGGATTAATAGATGCAAACTATAGCCTTTGGCATGGATAAACAATGGGATCCTGCTGTATAGCACTGGGAACTATGTCTGGTCACTTGTGATGGAGCATGATAATGTGAGAAAAAAGAATGTGTAGATGTATGTGTGATTGGGTCACCTTGCTGTGCAGCAGAAAATTGACAAACAGGTCTCTAACCCATTTGGAGGGAAAGCATGAGGGTCTGCATCATAAAACTTAACCCCACCCCTCATGGCTGTGAAAAGATGTAAATAAAACCCAGTTTGCCAAGCCAAAAAAAAAAAAAAGTTAAAATTTTATTTAAGAAAAAGAAATTATGTTTTTAGAATATTGGTAAATACTGTCAAATTGTCCTCCAATAAGATTATGCCAATTAATAGTCCCACTAATAATGTGGGAGAGAGAATGGTTACTTAACATAGTCTCACTAGCAGTAAAAGTATCTCATTATGTCCACTCTATAAAATAAATATTCTTTTTGTTTTACGCTTTTCTAATTTTGAGGGAAGTTAAACATCTTTCTGTTTTAAAAAAAACTGCTACAAGTTCTGTGGCACAGGGGGTTAAGGATCTGGGGTTGTCATTGCAGTGGCTTGGGTTGCTGCTGTGGCGCAGATTCAGTCCCTGACCCAAGAACTTCCATGTGCCATGGTCATGGCCAAAAATTAAATTTTAAAAAATGGTATTCTTTTTCTAGAGCACTATCTGTGCCTTTGTCCATAATTATATTGAGCTAGTGTCTTATGTTAATTGATTTATAAGAAAAATTTATTTAAGGACCTTATTCATATTCATCTATCATATTTGCTGCAAATATGTCCCAGCTTATTTATATTGTACTGATTTTGTTCATAGTATTTCTCAACAAGAAATTTAAATTTTTGTGAAGTTATATTAACCTGTTGTGAATTCTGTGAATTCACAAAAATCAGTCTTTTGTGAGTTGCTTAAGAAATGGTGACTGCTGCAAGAATAGAAGAAAAAATCTTTTTTTATCTTAACTGAAAAATTTTATCTATTTAGATCATAATTTTATATAATAAATTAGTATCACGAATTAATTAAATTAGTAATAAATTTGTAGAAGTGACACATTTTATGTAAATGAGAATTATTTTCTCAATGGGCTGTCCCACATCATTTATTGATTATTCTGCCTTTAACACAGTGATTTGGGCTGTTAATTGTCATAATCTAAATATCCATCTTATTTGTTTCATTCAAGATTCTGCTGCTTTCCTCTGCTATCTCTATTTAATGTACAAGTAGTAAGCCCTTACTTACGAAAGTTTTATACTATGTAAAAATGTGGACTGTTCTTTTTTCAAAATTTTCCTGCCTAATCTTTACCTGACTATAGATTTCACATGTCTGGATTTATATAAAACAATTCCACTGATAGTTTTATTGGAGCCATATTCAGTTTATAGATTTACACAGGGTAAATGAGCATCTTTACAATGTTGCATTATCTTAACTAGAACTGGGCATTAATTCAAATTGTATTTTTTGTTTCTTGGATCACTTTTAAATGTTTTGAAGATCCTTCTAAATCCTATTAGAGCATCTTAAAGTTTACTCAGATAAATCTAGCACATTTCTACTTACTTCTATTTCTGGGCATTTATTTTCTAATTTTTGTTCAATTGATCTTTTTTGTTGTTGTTTTTTTGTTTGTTTTTTGTCTTTTTAGGGCCGTACTTGTGGCATATGGAGGTTCCCTTGCTAGGGGTCTAATCAGAGCTGCAACCGCTGGCCTACGCCAGAGCCATAGCAATGCCAGATCCAAGCCGTGTCTGAGATCTACACCACAGCTCAGGGCAACACCAGATCCTTAACCCGCTGAGCGAGGCCAGGGATTGAACCTGCAACCTCATGGTTCCTAGTCGGATTCGTTTCCTCTGCGCCAAGATGGAAAGTCCCAATTGATCTTTCTTTAACCTAAGTAAATCTTTTTTGAACTAGTAAAGCCCAACAGGGTTTTAGACATCAATTTCTGAATTCTCCTTACCAAATGTTCGCATTATTTATAATTTCCCAGTTGATTTCCTTTGGGTTTTCCAGGTTTATGAAATTATCCAGGTATTTGTAAATTGAATTGAAATTTCTTTTTAGATCTTTAAGTACATCACACTTATCTTTCTTCAATTCATTGAAAAGAATTTCCCACAGAATTTTAGATAATAGTAGTGATAATCAACATTTTTGTTCTATTTTTCTTTTCTTTCTTTTTTTTGTTGCTTTTTAGGCCCACATCTTCAGCATATGGGGGTTCCCAGGCTAGGGGTCCAATCATAGCTACAGCCACCAGCCTATGCCACGGCCACAGCCATGCCAGATCTGGGCTGAATCCATGACCTACACCATAGCTCAGGGCAATGCAGGATCCTTAACCCACTGAGCGAGGCCAGGGATCGAACCCTCCTCAACTTCATGGTTCCTAGTTGGATTTGTTTCCACTGCACCACAACAGGAACTCCTTGTTCTATTTCTTAATAGGAACATTTTTGTATTTCACTATTGCCACGTTGCTAATTAAATATCAATGCATCCGTATTTATCAAACTTGTTTTTCAAGAATGATACTGGCTTTTTTCAAGCACCTTGTCAACATCATCAAACATAATGCTTCTCTGCCTTGACCTGTAATTAATATGGAAAAACACATTGAAGTTTTGAATTTTTTCAATGGATTACTCCTGAATAGTATCTCTCAATCTTTTAATAAGCTGCTGAATTCTATTTGCTAACACATTTTAGGGATTTTGCATCAATATCTGTTAGAGAAATCCATCTGTAGTTTCATTTTATTGTGTTGCCTTTATTAAGTTTGGCACTAATGTTCTATATTTGTAAAAACCCCTTAGAAACGTTCACATTCTTTATGCTTTCAAAAAATTTAAATTGCATTCCGTAGATAGTTCATAAAACTTACTTCTGAAATAAAGTGATGTTGATGTTTCTTTCAGATAGCTTTTGATAAGTTTTTTAGTCTCTTTTGTTGCATTATAGATATTTTCTAGAGTATTATGCTTGGTAGTCAAGATTTCAAATGTATTTCCATAAGATGAGGCAAAGGGATCCCCATATCTTCTTAATACACATGGTTGTTCCTTCCAATGATTTGTTTCTATATTTATTGCCATCTTCTTTTTTGGATTAAACAGTGTTATACCTATTTCAATATTTTTTTTTTTGTCTTTTTGCTATTTCTTTGGGCCACTCCCATGGCATATGGAGGTTCCCAGCCTAGGGGTCTAATCGGAGCTGTAGCCACCGGCCTACACCAGAGCCACAGCAACACAGGATCCGAGCCGCGTCTGCGACCTACACCACAGCTCACGGCAACGCCAGATCGTTAACCCACTGAGCAAGGGCAGGGACCGAACCCGCAACCTCATGGTTCCTAGTCGGATTCGTTAACCACTGTGCCTCAACGGGAACTCCTCAATATTTTTCAAAGAAACAAGACAATGTCATTTTTCTTAACACTTTCCAACATGTATTTCAAGCAGGTAGGTGTATTGGTAATAATTCATATAACCTGTTGTTCGTCTTACCTCCACTGTCCACTTAGGATGTCCTGGGCATTACGAGGGTGTTGCAAAACACAAGAACATCCAACATTCCCTTTATCGTCAAAGACCTTAGCTTAGTGGGCATGTACATAGCTCATTAAAGTGTAAGAGTAGCATCAACCGGGGAACTGATGAGAAAATGGAGAGACTTAAGGTCTCAACTAGAGAGTAGCAGAGTAGTTCCTCAGACCTGGGCCTATGGGACATCAAGATAAATCCTATTATTTAGTGATTTATCTTCGCATATATTTTGACATGTTCTTTATGAGATCGACTTTCTGAATCCAAATATATTGGAGAATGTCTTCCAATTGCTTTAACACACAACATCATACTGATAATAGAATTCTTTTTCTTTCTTTTGTTGCTTTTTAGGGCCATACCTGTGGCTGATGGAAGTTCCTGGGCTAGGGGTCCAATTGGAGCTGCAGCTGCTGGCCACAGCCACAGCAACACCAGATCTGAACAGTCTCTGCGACCTATACCACAGCTCATGGCAATGCACATTCTTAACCTGCTGAGTGGGGCCAGCTATCAAACACATGTTCTCATGGATACTAGTCGTAGTCAGAACCCTCTGAGCCACAGTGGGAACTCCTGATCATGTAATTCTTGAATCATAAAGTTTATCTTTCATGATTCCATGATTTTCTGGAAAAGCCCTAGATCAGGCTTACTTTGGTTCCTCTGGATATGATCTGTGTCTTCCTAACCCACGACTCACTACATTAGACATTTAGAATTACTTTCACTAATCTAAAATTTTCCACTATAAAAGTTCACAAAATATGTTTGCACAGTCTCTATTTTCTTAAATTTTTATGGTATGGTATATGGTAAGATTTCAGTTTGTATATTCTGGGATTTTTTTCAGCTCAAGAAATATTTCATGGCTCTAAAAATAACTTTTCTATTTCTTGTTTTGTTGTTGTTTCTTGCTTTGGTAGTCTCCGAAAGTGCTCCCCTGCTTTGCAAAAGTAGGTCCTGGATAAACCATAATTCATTGCTGAACTCACAGAAAATAAACAAAATGGTCAAGGGATTTAGAATATCAGCAGAGGAGTTTCCACTGTGCCCCCACAGGTTAAGGATCCAGTGTTGTCTCTGTGGAAGCATGGGTTCAATCCCTGGCCTAGCACACAATTGGTTAAGGATCTGGTGTTGCCGTAGCTGTGGCGTAGGCTGTAGTTGTGCTCAGGTTCGATCTCTGGCCCAGGAACTTCCACATGCCATGAGTGTGGCTGGAAAAGAAGAAAAAAAAAATTATCAGCAAGTGTTGCATATTATGCGGAAAATCTAAAGATTCCATCATCCTGGGCATAATTTCTGAAATCGGTCCAGAGTTCAGAATATTGTAAAATGAGAGAACAGACAGTTAAAGATGAGTGCTGTGAAGAATCTAATACAAAGATCTAAAATGCACATAACCAGAGGCACAGCCTGACCGTATGTAGGCTTGTATCACGATGAAAGTGCCTTTCCTACCATGTCCGTGTGGCTTCTTTTTGGGTGTAGGATATCTTTTTTGGTAGTTTCCAATCTATCTTGCTGATGGTTGTTCAGCTTAAGTCCTTATCCTCCACTATCTTGTCCCAATCTCCTGACTATACGTAAACTTTAATAAACTGATTGTATTTTGTGACTTACCAGAAAAAAATCAAAAACAATTACTGGCTTACGAATCTGCAATTTAGGCAGAGATCAGCAGGGATGGCTTGTTTCGTACTCTTCAGCATCAGCTAGAGCAGCTCACCTGGGAGATGCAGATCCCATTTTCATGATGCTTCACCCACAAGGATGGTTTGCTGGGTTTGATGGCTGCTGGGGAGTTCAGCTGTGCCTATGATCCATAATCCTAGGTTTTTCTCTATGTGAGACTTTCTGTAGTCGGCTTGAGATTCCCCATTAATTGAGATTCCTCACAGCATAATGACTGTGTTCCAAGACAACAGGCAGGGTGCACAGCATGTTAATGGTTTAGCTTCAGCAATCGCATAGCAACAATTCCACTGTACTCTATTGGTCTAAGCCTGCACTGCCCAGTGCAATAGCCACTAGACCTGTGTGTCCACTTAAGTTTAAATTAATTAAGTTACATTAAATTAAAATTCAGCTCTACAGTCATCCTGGCTACATTTCAAGTGTCCGATGTGGCTAGTGGTTATTGTATCAGACAACACAGAATATTTCCATAATTGAAGAATATTCTATTGAACAGCCCTCATCTAGGAAGCCACTCAAGTTCATTCAGGTTCAAGGAGAAGGAGCTAGATTCCACTACTTGCTGGAGGAAACATCAAGGTTAAAGTCCAGAAAAAAAAAAAGTGTGTGGGATGGGAGATATTGTTTTGCCTTGCCTTTGCAAAACAGAATTTTCTGCTTTTATAAATTCAAGTTATAAAAAAATAATGTAGAGAAAAATGATGTAGAGAAAAAACTATATCAACTAGGAATATGTACCACAGCTTAATATATGCATAGCTCATGACCCAGCAATTCTACTCCCAGGTATTATATGAAGTAGAAATGTTGCATGTGCACACAAAAGACAAGATAGCATCACTTTCTATAATAGCCCCAAACTGGAAACCATCCAAATGCCCATCAGGAGATTAATGTTCACGTACTGACTTGAACCTTGGATCTGATTAACTACGTTTTCTGTGAACGCTGGAAAACCTCTCCAAACTTTACTTTTATTAACTATACAATAGAGGTGATTCTATCCATGGGATTGTTGTGAAAATTACCTAAGAACATATATCCAAAATACATGCATCTAGGGTATGGTTAGCCCTCAACAATATTCCTCTGTATTGCACCTGGGACCACCATAGGTAATTGGTGTGCCCAAGGTCTTTATAAACCTGTGTGGAACTGAAGAGTTCAAGTATAAATCTGATTTGCCCATTTGAATGTCTGACTCCCCATAGCTCATAGAAGTGGACTCTCAGAAGCAGTGTTAGGAAGGGCCCCCCCCCATTGAGGACAATGACTCGTATATCCTGACTATTCCATATTTGTGAATGAACAAATGGGTAGATCGACGAATCTTGCCTTTTTTCATGCTCCTATGTAGAAATCTGATGCAACTCAAGTTGAGATTCCGTCCTGTATTTAAAAATCCCACCACTCCCCACAGGAACTCTTCTTAAGTATGGAACCCATACTTGACAAGATGATTATGGAATCTCAGGAGAAGTAAAAGAGAGGAAGAATGGTTACGGATCTAATAGCATCCAGTGACCCACCTCTGATCTGGGAAGTGCAGCTGGAAACCTCTTGGGAAAACGACACCCACATGGAATCCCAGTGCTTCAGGTTTCAGCAGGGTTTCAGCCAGGGCGGGAGACCGCGAGTATGACTCTCCTGTTGGTATTTGGGAACCTCCACTTCAGGTCCAAACCAGAAACAGGAAGCTCAGTGCTCGCTAAGCAAGAAAAGGGAACTGACCAGAAAACATTCCAGCTTGAGGCTGGCACTGGAATAGTTCTTCCTTTGTCTAGGATATTTCCTTCATGCCTGCAAATAGTCCCAACCTGCCGAAAAGGAAACACTCCCTTCAACAGCATGTAGCCCAAATGTCTCAAACACTTACTGTGTGCTGCAACCCGAACCCAGGCATGTCTGTTGAATTGCAAGGTCCATTCTCTTTCAATATAAGCATTGTTTTTTATTTGGTCTTAGAGGTAAAACACTGAAGATGGATGGTAAGACGCAAACAAATTAAAATGATGAAGTTCAAAGTTGAAAGGATTTGGTGCCTTCAGCTTCAGAATAGGTGCTCTTGAATTTTTTTTTTTTTTAAATGCCTTTCCCATTTCAGTTAATGAGCTAAGTCTTCACGGAGAAAGACACATGAAGGACAAGAATGGACATTCCAGGTGAAAGAGAATAATAGTATAAGCAAAGACAGGAAGGGGTGAACAAATGAGATATTGTGTAGGCAAGGTAAATTATACCTTTATAATTATACCCTCAAGGGCAGGTTGAAGGAATGGGGTCAAGGTTAAAAAAAAAAAAAAAAGCCTAAAATTTATTAAACATCTACTATGACCTAAAAACCAAGCAAAGCTGCTCACTTAACCAGGGAGATTAAGTTTATTGCAGAAGATCAAACAAAAACCACAAAGCTAGAATTTACAATTTGTTCTGACCTTTGCAAAGAACAATGCATTTTAAGACTATGAAAGATAAAGCTCTTAGGGTCCTCGGGGGTAGACAAAGGGGATATCTTAAGTGCAAAGCCAAGCATTTAAAATGAACTCTTCAGAGAAGCGTGATTCCCATATGACGGCGTCTGACAGTTGTGGGGGGGTGGGGTAAGCAGGCTTGGGGGTGAGTTACACACAGGGCCTGAGATCCTGGGAAAGCCGGTTCATTCCTTTGCAAAATGCCCAGCAACAGTGGATGTGGGCTGTCTCTGGTTTTCATTATTTGTGCCAGAGAATTGGAGTGGAGGCCTGGACAGGGTCACAACTGGAATCAGAGCCAGAACTGGAATGACCTCACAGGTCACTTGGATTCTAATTATGCTCAGGTCACCTCTTGCTGCCCTACCTAGGCCTCCAACCTCCTCACCCCTGTGTTTCTTTTTGGTGCGAGCTTGAAAAATTCGAAAGCAGATTCATTTATTGTTTTCATCCGGAAGAATTTTCTTATTTGAACATATTTTAAAAGTCCTCCTAGTAGCTCTATATTCCATATAATATACACATTTGTCTAGAAGCCTAAACAGGATGGATGAGTAGTCACCATTCTCTCACCCCTGAATATCCACGTAGCACTTTATCCTATTTTCCTGAGCCTTAGGGCAACTGCCTTTCATGAAGAAGAAATCCTGGAAGGCTGAGATTGTCCTTTATATTTTAGAGCCCTGAAAATATCACATCTATTTCAGGTTGCTTCTAACTTTCAGTATTGTAAACATTGAGATATAAACATTTGCACCTACCTCTGCATGCATATGTGTGACTCTTTCCCTTGAAGTGGAAATTCTATTATCTAATATTTTAAAGCTTTAAAATAGTTATCCAAAGTATTCTCAGTTTTAATTACCCCCTACCAGCCAATTAAAATCTGATATACTCTTCAAAAGTACGTTAGAAAGGCATTGCTTTAAAATTTGACGGAGGAAGGTATAACTGTTCACCAGGTACTGACTTACTGTGCCAGCGATTTGCACATTGCTCTCGAATCCATCCCCTGACTCCACTCACTGCTCTGAAGCACTGGAGAGGTGTCCTTGTCAATTGGCTTCCAGCTAGATGTGGCCATTGGGTGACACAGGTGGAAAAATGGAAACCTAACAAAGGGGAGAAGCCAGGGAAATTTCTTCCCTCTTGCTATGCTTCAGGCAGTATCTCTGACAGTAGCTGCATCTCCTCTGAAGTCAGTTCCAAAATCCCTTCTAGACAGACGCTCCCTCTTTGGTTCAGTCGTCCACGTCATAGACCCGCCACCGTAGTTTAGCTCCTGACTGACTGCTTCACGTTCTGTGCAGATAAACCACTGTCTCCATCTCCCTGTGTCCCTTGAAGCCCGCTGCCTCTAGTGGTCTTCTGTTGCTACTCTTTGGCTGCCTCACCAGCTCGTGTTTGCCTTAACTTTCCCCATACCTGTGTGTTAAACTGCCTCTCTCCATCTCCCGAGTGTGGACTCTGTCTTGCCAGTGTTCCCCCGGATGATATACTGACCCAGAGATGCTTGGCTGCAAGTGGTGATAAGAGGAGCAGAATCCAGACCTGCTAATTGGAATCTGGTGCTCCTTTGGCTCGATCATATGAGACTTAGTGACATTTTTTTCAGGAAGTGAATGGTGTAGACAACTGCTACAGGAGGCCAGAACAGGAAGGGATTACAAGGGTCTGAACGGGGTCATAGATGGCTTTGTGGAAAAGGTGTCAGCTAAACAAGGTCTTGAGTCTCAAGGGCGTGTCTAAAAGCAGAGCATTCTCCAGCAGTTAAAAATACCATAAGGCTAGTGCTGCAGGATGCTCCGATCCAATTCTGACCTACACCCTCTTTTCACTGTCCGGAGGACATTGTTTTAATGTGAGAAGATATTTTGAGGGGTTTTTAAATTTGAAACGGCAAAGTATATATTAGATTTGGAGTCTTTCTGTTGGTCTTTAATCTTACTTTACTCTGGGTGATGGTTTTGATTTTTCAGTTGCCTAAAGGGAGACCACAATCTCTTATTGGACTTAAAAAAAAAATCTCTAAACATAATAATCCAGGCTTGGGGGGGATAAAGGCAATGAACAGTCACAAAATATCTATTCTACATTTTCTGAACTAGTAGTCTCTGGGCCTATTTCAATTATTTATTTTTCTAAAAAGCCTCTCCAGTCTTTTATATATTTATGTATTTATTTTCATTACTCAAATGAATTTATCACATCTATAGGTGTATAATGATCATAACAATCTGATCTCACAGGATTTCCATCCCCCAGCCCAAGCACATCCCCCCACCCCCCCAAATTGTCTCCGATAACTCCAAGATCTAGAACTTTCTGAGTCCACAATCAATAATATCCTTACAAGAAAACTCTACCCGATTAGGTAATAACAAACAACATCCCTTTCCTGGGTGAGGCATTCCTCTTCTCCCATATCAATCTCTTAATTCTTTGTCCCTAGTTTCTCTTCAAAGGATTTTGGTAGGCACCCACCCCCCGCTTTTTTTTTCAAGTGACTCCTACCCCGTGTAAAATGAACACTCTATAATAGAATTCCAGTGACCTCAACAAGGTTCATCTCCACAAAAAAAAAAAAAAGTATAAATGTGTGGCTTTTTGTATATCTTCCTCTTTGATCTACATTTAGACTATAATTGATAGATTCTAGCTTTCAAATGCTTTCTTTCTCTTTTTCAGAACCGTAAAAAGTAACTAGCCTAAAAATCTAATTGACTGAAATGATCAGTTTTACCACAGTTCACTACGCACACTTGGAAAGCTGCTCTGAGTGGCAATTTGAAAGAGCTGTCCTTTGAAATTGGCATTTTCTAACTATTCTGAATTGCAGTTGGGCCATCAATACAGCAGGTTGAACGAAAGGCAGCTGAGAAATGATAGAGGTGAAAAATTACAAGGATGTGATCTCTCCACTCAGGCATGTTAAGATTTAATCTCCCAGATTAAAACCCCAGAACACGGTGATTGTGTCAAGATAACAGCTGAGAGGAGGCTTCGGGACAGGGTTCCCAGGGTATTTTCAGGGGGCCAGGTCTGTGGCCTCCAGAGGCAGGTGCTACACGGGGTGGGGCACAGAGCCCTCTCACCGTGCAAGGCCAGCTGGGAGCTTATCTGTGGCATCTTGCTTTCAAGGAACAGTTCCCCATTGTCTGCTAAAGAGAACAGAGATGAACCACCCTCGTGGGAACAAGACTGCGTATCGACAGGAGAGAAAGACACGTCATGAAAAGGAAGGCTGGGTGGCTTGGCTGTATACAAGGGATCTAGTCCAGTTACAAGACAGCGGTAGAAGATACAGGCGTTTTGACTTCTGCCCATTAGCTACATAGGCAGTGCTCTTCTTCCCAGGTGGTCTCTGGAATATCTCCAGTGCCTGTTCCTTTACGCATGCGCATTACCACTGCCCTTCATGAAGTGGTCCTTCAGACTCTACCGGGGGCTTCTCACCAGGTCTCTCAAAACCATAGTTGCTTCCTTCTAATCCAGCCTTACCGTTGAGATCAGAGAGGTCCCTATGAAACAAAAACCTATGCATTGTGCTCCTACCCATGAAATTCTCCAATGGCCACATACTGCCCTCAGGTCTGGTCCGTGAACCTTAACCTGTTATTAAAGTCTTCCATGAAATGGCTTTTGCTACCATCCCTGGCCTAAGGTCCCAGCTCTCTGCCACATGTTCCTTACACTTCTGTCACATGATGCACAGGGACAGCTCTTTCTTTCCCGTATCCACATCTGCTCTGGAGAAGTCTAATGAAAGCATTTAAGAGAAGAAGAATAGTCATATGTCTTGTGTAGCAGTTCCAGGTCCACAGGCACCTGTCCTTAAAGAGGCGGGCAGGAACTGTATTACCTTTTATGATCCAGCTTGTAAGTCCCTTAGCATCATAGATGTGGCATTCTATTAGTTGAAGAAATACAAAGGCTGTCCAGTTTCAAGGGGAGGGAACACCAGTACTACTTCTCGATGGGAGTTAAGGGAGGGGGCATGATTCTGGAAGAGCATCAGAGACAAGCAGCATTATTGAAGTTGTTTCTGTAAAACACAATTTGCTACAGAGAGGGGAGTACAGGTTACTCTTTTAAGAAGCTTGACTAAGAGGAGAAGGATAGAAAGATAAGAGAACAAAGCAGGATCAAAGTAAATTCCTCTTTGACCTGGACACATACATACAGCACTGGCAAATGGAGTAGATTGGAAACAAACTCAACTGTCTGCTTAAGGGTTTGCACTTTGAACCACCTTGCCGAAGAGTAAGGGTCACCAGACGATGGCCCGCAGACCAAAGACAGCCCACTGCCTGTTTTTGTAAGCCTGAGAGCGAAAGGAGATTTTAAGTTTTTAAATGGCTGAAGAAATATTAAAAGAGTAATTCTTGGGACATGAAAATTCCTAGTTTAGCATCCATAAACAGGCATGTTCCTTCCTTTATACGCTGTCTACAGCTGCTTTCATGCTACCATAGTGGAATCAAGTGGCTGCAACTGAGCATGTGGCCCACAAAGCCTAAAACAGTTTCTGTCTCTGTCTTCATACCCCTGGAGTAACACTCTTCTGTAGACCCATTTGTGCCTTTATATACGGGGAGAGCATGGGTTTCCTAGAAACGGAGGGTCCCTTCCATATGTGGCAGAGTAAAATCCCCAAGATTTCATGACTTCCTCACTGGCTTTCTATAGGAACATGAAAAGCGTAGCTACGTGTTTATCTTTATTCCTGGTCAATATTGATTTATGCTTTATTATTTACATAGCATTTTACGCCTACGTTTTTGCATGTTGTGGCTCCTTTCTCATCTGCCTTTATAAATTTTTTTTTGGTCTTTTTTTCCTTTTAGGGCTGTACCCACGGCATATGGAGGTTACCAGGCTAGGGGTCTAATGGGAGCTATTGCTGCCGGCCCACACCAGATCTCATGGTTCCTAGTCAGATTTGGTTCCACTGTGCCACGACGGGAACTCCTGCCTTTATAATCTTAAGTGTCACTTCCTCAAAGAAGTCTTCCCTTATGAGCCTATTTCAAGTCCACCCCTGCCCCCTTATCCCCAAATATTCCTGCAGTGCATTCGGAATGTTCCCTTCCTGTCAATCACTACATCCATCCTTATTCCATTACCTTGCTTAATCTGCCTCTCTAATACTATAGTGCCCATCCCATGACACAGGGACCTTGCCCATCCTTGTATTCCCAGAGGCAAGGTTGACGTTACATTTACCCATTTGGCATGCTGCCAGCTCAATGAATACATTATGAGTGAATGAATGTATTTCATGTTTACTTGATCTACCAAAAGTACAAGGGAACTTTGATTTCAGCACAATCTAAAGCAAATATCTATTGATCTCTCTTCCATAGAAGACAGTGATTTTTGGGAAGTTAAGTAGTCTGTGGACCCTGCAGGTGGGATTTGCGGAACAGAGAGAAAGTAGGTAGGAGCAGAACTAGAGAATGAGGAGGTCACCAACCCAGAGACAGTGGCCAGGCCTCCAGGCATGGTTGGGCTGGAGGATCTTTGCGAAAGGGCTGCAGACAGAGGGGATGAATTGGGACTGGATCTGCTGACTCAGGGCTTCTTTTGCCCACGGGAGATGCTGTTTTCTGTGTAACTTGGGCAGGTGTGAAGAAGGCAGGGAGGGAGGCAGTTAGGTTGGAGGGGACTCATGGCAACAACTGAAGAGGAAGAAACAAGAGACTGTGACTCCTTACCCCTATCTTCTCTGACCTTGAACTCCTAGAGTCATCTTTCCCCTGTCCTCTTCCATCCTTAAGTCTTGCCAGTGCTGCATCAACAAATCTTTCTTCTATCTGTTCCTTTCCAATCATCTGCCCTCTCACCCCCACAATTCACTCATCATTTCTTAACAAGAGCTTTCCACTCCCATTTACTCCAGTGTGCCTCCAAGATAAGATCCCCAAAGGCCAGTCCAATTAAATGCTACATGCCTGACACAAAACAGGGCCTTTTCCTTGGTCTTCCCATATTTTCACATGAAACTTTTCTTCAAGATTCAGCTCAAATAGGAACACCTTTGGGAAGCTATCTCCAAAGTTCCCCAGGGAGAGTTTATGGTTCTGTCCACTCTGTTTCCTGTCTCTCTGCCCCTGCTTGGACATGTGACTTTCTGGGCCTGTGTTCTGTGTTTCCAACTCTCTTATTCTCTCTGCCTCTCGAGGGAACTTAATGTGTGACATTACAGTCCCCCCCCACCCCCCCACCCCGTGTCAAATTGACCTTTGCCCTCCTACTTCAATGCCACTGTGCCATGTTTCTTATCAGCAACATTCTCTCATTCTTCTCGGAATCCTCAATCCTGAGTAGATCTCCTGGAATACATTTTTGTTGGAGGGGAAAAGAAACAGAGGAAGCGTAATGAAGAGAAGAAAGGCAGGAAAGCAATGTCGGTAGAAATGAGTGCAATTGAATCAGTAGTGACCATGGAAATGGTTTTAAATGGCTACAGGGCCTGTACTGAATGGTCAACACCACTGAGTCAGGGGAATTTATGCTGGGAATGATGGTGCCCAGGAGGCCACTGCAGTGAGTTGAATTGGTGGTGGAGAAGGATATTCATCAAGGCTTCATAGTCTGAGGTCAAATTGCTTGGTTCCCCTCTTAATTGTTGCAAAACTTTGGGAAAATTGGGTATCCACAGTGTGTTTCCACTTCCTCATCTGCCATCTGGGATAATGCAATATTTACTTTGATTTTTAAAACTTAAAATATCACGTTAAAGATATATAAATGAAACAAACATTCGTAAATTATTTAGATCAGTGTTCAATATGCATAAAGTAATCAAATAAATGTTAGGTTATGTGAAAACTATAAACAATGCTAAGATCATGAGACTGGATCACAACTCAGAAGTCTTTTCCCAATTGAGAAAACAGGCCCAGAGACTGACCAGCAGCCCTGGGATGGGCACAAGCCCTTCTTAATCAAAGTCCACTGTCTTTCTCCCAGGAGTCCCCCTAGTGAAGATGAGGACAAGAATAGTAAGTAATAATTGTTACAGAGAAAGAAGCATGTGCGAAGAGCTATTTCATTTGCTCCCAGTAGCCACCCAAAGAAGGTGACACCACTCCAGCTTGGCAGATGTGGAAATCAAGAAAGTGGCCATTTTATGGAGACTGAGGGGAGAAAATATTCAGTAGTGTTGCCATAAAGCTCTTTCCAGACAGGCTGGCCTGGAAAGATACAAACCCCATACCTGCTGTAGAATGCCATATACTGGTGGGAAAAAAAAAAAAAGGGACCAGCCATGAAGTGGGTAATGAGAATATAGCCTCTGAGTTAGGAGAAACATTATTCTAAGTCATTGTTATAATAATTAAAAGGGAAAGTGGTTTGCAAAATACAAGCTGTTTCCAAAAAAGAACATAAATTGATAGTTGCATGGTCCTGGGTTATATGTTTGCATATACTAGCTTTGAACAGCTTCTTTGAAATGCACAAGGGAGAGAAGAAAGGATAACTGCTTTGAGAGACTTTTTTGTTTCTTTTTTTTCTTTTGTGTCTCAAAACTTTTAAAAAGTATCTTTAGGAAAACTAACTAGTCGACTTACAAACCATCACTTTTTAAAGCTCAGCAGGTATACATACCTTCTGAACATGACTCAGAATGATTTCTGTCTCCATCACTTATAAGCACATAAAGCGCAAATCAATGCTGTCACTATCCTTCTAAAAGAAGGTTGCTCAATTCTCTTTGGAGAGTGTCCTGAACAGTTTGCACATAGAGTATTGCCAACGTAGAGATTTAGGATGACGTATAGGTTGTACCAGTACAATATACATGCCATCATCTCTGAGACTATTAGATCAAAATGTGTTTACTCCATTACGGAATTCCAGAGAGAGAGTGTGGCGGTGTGGTGTGTGTGCATATGCAAAGTCATTTCAACAATTCTGGAACTTGTTTCCCAACTCCAGGCAATACTTTGAGTTCCTAATTTTCAGTTAATAAGAGGTTTACATACATCCCTCTACAGGATGTTAAGAGCTAAGGCTCCTTGGAAAAAATGCAGCAGGTATCTATAAATAAGGAAGTTATGAGGGCTATGGAGATTTGCCACATGCTGGTGAATGATTTTAAGCCTAACACTTCCTTAGGCTTCTTGTGAGGTCATGATTCTTATAAATCTTGGCAGAGTATATATGTCATACCCTCAGTGACAGCAGCTCTAGAGACACCAATTCAGAATAGATAAGGAAAACAATATTGAGACTAGTGCCTTCGTGCTTGTTCTTGGGGCCACAGGGACTAAAATTAGGGGTTCAAGGGCTAGAATTTGTTGTAAGTGTTTTCTGCAAGGATGAAGAGTGAGAAGAACCAGAAGACCAGGAGGAGCTTAGAGACAGTGGATGATGAATGAAGAAAACTGAACATGGTCACGTGTGCAAGGAGGCTGCGGGGTACAGTGGTTAGAGAGAAAGCCTGGGCATGGGGCGCTGGGGTCTCTGACAGCTGAATATACCATGTGTACCTGGGTTCAAGTTCAGAATGGGTCTGTTTCCTCTCTATTTGGGTTTATATTTTTCCTAAGTCTTTGAAGCAGTGAAAAACAACCAAAACAATCTCCACTTTTTTTTTTTTCAAAATACTCCTTTGCCCTCTAATTCGTCACTATGATACTCTAGTCCTAGAAATAATTATGAAATATCAGTTGAATGTTTATCCTATGGATAAATGTTGAAATATCTATTTACAAATAGACGCTTTCTACGAAGAGGCACTAAGATTTATATGAAAGAATGAGCTGCTCAGATCTTGGGTCTGCCACCTACAAGGTATTTGGTTTGGTTTCAGGTAATCCATCTTAACCTCTCAGCCTGTCTATTCCTTTATAGAATAGTGAAGGTTAAAATAGATAGTGTACGTAATGGGTTTAGAACATTTCTGGAGCACAGTCGGCATTTAAATTGAAATTAGCTTCCTTACACCCAAATTCTCTCTACTTGGCTTTTCACTGATGTTAAATGAGAATCAAGACCAAGTTAAAGAAAACATACTCACTGGTTTGCTTTAGTTGAATCTGGTCCTGAAGTTCTAAGGACACCACTGCAGTTCAACATACAGATAACATGGCAAGACGTTGTCTCTTAATGAAGAGACAAGCCCTCTGTGTTTATGGATGGAGCCGTGGAGAGCGGCTATGCATGCCTCAGAGAGAATATATTGAGAGAAGGTTTTCTTATAATCTCTGCACCGTTCTAGAATTTGAGGAACTAAAAGGGAGGGCAGACTGAATTTGTATTGATTCCCTTCAAAAGGCACTGCGATCAACAATTTCTTGAGCAGTCTCATTTTTAGCTAGACCTACTCCTCAGACCCAAGAGGACTCACCTGAGAGGCTAATACATAAACACCTGAAATGCACAGCCAGTGAGGAAGCATACACGTAAGTGGAGGAAATCGGCTCCAGGGGCTATGCATTCTGCCCCTAGCCACCCAGAAAGTTTCCATTTATGTAGGGATATCAAGAATAAGACTCTTGGTAAGTTCTTATAAGTCTCCTGAGCCATCGGCTACTGCCTTGGGAATACAATGCCCACTCTCCTTTCCCACCAGTGTCCTCTTCTTTAGCTGCTGTGAACCTTTCTGATTGGGGAAGAAGAACATCCAACATTATCCACATCCTCCTTTCCCCTGCGAAGTGGCTTTGTCATGAGCATAGTGACGGGGACCTAGTTTTTCATAGTGCTTGGCTTCTCGTGGGCTCTACCTGCTGGTCCTGGTTAGACTCCTAAAAATATCAAAGATGAGGAAGGCCTTATAAGCAATTTAAATAGGTGCCAGGAAACATTTAGGAACCAGTTCTCCAGCATATTACGTGTATGTCTCTATGTATATGTAATCATATTTACATTTATATACAAACTTAAAGCGTGTGTGTGTGTGTGTATGCACAATACACTATTTCTATAAAGGATGTGTAGCTCAAGTTAATAAAATAGCATTCTTTATTATACATTCCATATAGCCAACTGATTTTTACTGAATATTTTCACTGTACTGAATTTTTCATTATAGTTAAGCTATGGTCACACCTGACCAATGAAAAATATCCACCAACATTCATTTGTGTTAATGAAGGAGACAAAGTAAAACAAAGTCCTAAGTTGTAACTTCTTTCATTCATTAAAGACATTGAGTGCTTTCTTTTCTGAATTGGATGATAGTTTCCAGACATTAGAACATTTCCTTATTTTTTGTGCACCTCCAATGTAATGCCTATAGGTGTGACATTCTAACTTGAATATTTTCCATCAGTTTCATAAGCCAATACAATCAATAAAACAACCAAACCTCAATTTGTAGCATTTACCAATTTTCATGGTGTAAATACTCCCAAATCTGGCAGATATCAAGCTACAAAGTGACCCCACTGAATGAGAAGCTAGGAAAAGATGGCAGTAGCACAGCCATTTCATAATATTTCCACCACAGAGATGCAACAGCTATTAATACCCTAAAGAGGATTGATAATAGTCAAATGAAGTCAAGTGTTACAAAACGATGAATTGGGATATTTTATATTTTAATGTCATGTTAAATTCACACTTTATATACTTGTCAGTGATGGCTATGTTTAAAAACTGCTCACAAATTTTTCAAAAGTAAAACCATCAGCACTCAGAGTCCACATGGGCTCTAGCACACCACTGCTTATATAAACCTCAGGATTCAAAATGCTTATTTTACAGATGAGAAACTGAGGCCCTGGACAGAAATGAAAATGTCCAAAATTCAGTAATTTCTTTGCTTTGGGTTTTGTCAGCAGAGCTACAGACTTGATTCTCATTATTACTACTTACTCTGAGAGTGTCCCTGTCTCTCCAAACCTCAGCAGCCTTTTGTGTTTTAGTAATTCCAAAATAATAAACTTAAGATAAAATATATTCCAAGTCATTTACTTAGATAATATTTAGAAGTGTTCCATAAATAAGTTATTACTGTTAGTAGAAGGTTATTATAGCAATAAAGGCAACACAAATCTCCACTCCACCTGACAACCCTTCAGTTATCTGTAGACAGTTCTCACATTCTGCTAAATAAACTCATCAGTAAACTGTGCAACCCTAGTTTTTGCAAAATCTCCATATTCAACTTGTGCTAGGCTCAGCACTTGCTGCTAGTAATTCAGCTTTTTAAATTAGAGTCATTTTCCACTCTGATCTGACTATCCACAATTCAGAATGTCTTAAATGAGGTTTGTTTAGTTTTGCTTTTCCTCCACATCTAGGAATTAGGTTCAAGTCTGAGCAGTATTTCCAGAATGGCATTGACAAACCAGCACATGTCAAGAGGAGGCTTTTATGATAAGAGATCTAGAAACCCTTGTAGCTTCAGAGACAGGTGAAGGAAGTGGACTTTCTTGACTGTTTGACCCTGGTTGTAATCCCAACCTGTCATTTATATTCTCATTGAGCTTTCATGAGAACATAATGAAATACTGAATGAAGGAATGCACAAGGGAATACACGTAGAAGCCACAAATAATACAGGCACTGCTTAAACAAGATTTGGACTGTTGACTACAGTTGCTTGAGCCTGAATTCCCTCATTGGTGATAATGAGATGACAGCTTCTTCAATATGTTGTTATAAAAATTAGTTATTTCACAGAATCTCCTGGCACATGATAAATGGTTGCAGTCCTTATTCTTGTTCTCCAGCTTTCTACCTAGCTGATCAGTCATTTGAGTCCCTCAAAGAACTGAGGGGAAACCAGGCAGGAACTGCGAAGCAGATCCCAAGGAAGAAACAGTTGCCACTTACTGGACAGTTCCAGAGGTCTGTGTACAGCAGGAAAAGTCACACGTTGGAAGCTCTGGCTTTATAAAAAGTTTTTGGAAGGAATAGGGGGGGTTCATAGTAAAGTGTTGTTGGGGAAAGTGACATAAGCCAAAATAGCCAAATGATTTGTCTGTGATTCTTACATCTCTATACCTGTAATAAATTTCAGTAAGACTTTATGGGATTTTTTTTTTTCTTCTGAAAGCTGGAGAGAGATTGTGTACCTGTCTCCATACATGGGTCTGAGACATTTGGGAATAGTGACAAGGGAATTACGTGGCAATGCTGAAAAGTTACCTCTATCACGTGACAATGTGCTCATCTAAAAGACTATTTTTTGATCCTCTCTAAGGGGGTAGAAGAGGGCAGGGGATGAAATTCTGGCCAAAGAGATAAAGGCAGATTTTCTAGAATTTCTTCCAAGACTCTTGAAAAGAGAGTCAATATGTTTTTCTTTTCTTTCACATTTTGAATCTTTCTTCTGATCTACAACTAGGATTTCATGCATGGAGTACCAACAACAACCTTCTGGGAATGGAAACTGTGAAGCAGATCCCAAAGGAAGAAACAGCTGCCACTTCCCGGACAATTACCATCCCACACTGAATTGTTCCTTTCAGACCCTCCTTTATGAAAGATACTTCAGCCACAGTTTCCAGTCCCTATCACCAGGAGCACAGAAATACAGGAATAAAATCCTAAGAGGAACTATAAATAGTTGTATGCCAACAAACTGAACAACCTAGAAGAAATGGACACATTTGTAGAAACATACAGAATGCCAGACTGAATCAGGAAGAAACAGATAATCTAAACAGACTGATTGCCAGTAGTGAAGTTAAATTTATAATTTAAAAACCCCAGAAAAAAAAAAATTTCAGACCAGACAGCTTCCCAAGAGAATTCTGCCCAACATAAAGAGAGAACACGTAGCCTTCTCAAACTATTCCAAAAAAATTGAAGGGGAGGAAAATATTACCCTGATACTAAACCCAAATGAAGATAATATTTTTTTAAAAAGAGAGAAAAGTACAGGCCAATATATCTGGTGAATATAGATGCAGAAATTCTCAAAAAATAGCAAACAAATCGAATTCAATATATAAAAAGGATCATATACCATGAAGTGAGATTTATGCCAGAGATGCAAGGATGGTTCAGTATCTGCAAATCAATCAATGTGATACACAGCATTAACCAAAGGAAGGGTAAAACTCACATTATCATCTCAACAGATGCAGACAGAGCATTTGGCAAAACTCAAAATCCATTCATGATAAAATGCTCTCATCATTGTGAGAGAGCATACTCAACAGTGAAAAGCTGAAAACTTTTCTTCCAAAATCCTAAAGAAGATAAGGATGCCCATTCTAGCCACCTGTATTTAATATAGTATTGAGTCCTAACCACAGCAGACAAGAAATTAAAGGAATCCAAATTGGAAGGGAAGAAGTAAAACTGTCATCATTTGCAGTTGACATGATACTACATATAGAAAACCCAAAAATATCCACAAAAAAACTACTAAAACTTATGAGTTCAGTAAAGTTGCAGTAAACAAGATTAATATACAGAAATGTGTTGTTTTCCTGTACCCACTAATGGCGAACTATCAGAGAGAGAAAGGAAGTAAACAATCCCATTTAAAATCACATCAGAAGGAACAGAATACCAGGAATAAATTTAACCAGAGAGGTGAAAGACCTATACTCTGAAAACTTTAAGACACTGAAGGAGGAAATTGGAGATCATACCAAAAAATGGAAAAATATTCATAATACATGGATTGAAAGAATTAAACATTGTTAAAATGTCCATACTAATACCCAAAGGAATCTACAGACTCACTGAAATCCTTATCAAAATACCTATGACATTTTTTACAGAATTAGAACAAATAATCCTAAAATTTATATGGAACCACTAAAGACTGATTTTCCAAATCAAGGGATAAAAGCAAAGCTGGAAGTATCATGGTCACTTCCTTTGGACTATACTACAGAGGTATAGCATCAAAACAGCAGAGGACTAGCACAGACAGACACATAGGTCAATGGAACAGAATAGACAGTCACATAGATCCACGCAATTTTGGTCAATTAATCTATGACAAAGGAGACAAGAATATACAATTGAGAAAAGACAGTCCCTTCAATAAGTGGTGCTATGCACACTGGACAGCTATACTTAAAAGAATGGAATTAGAACATTTTCTCACATTCTTATTATACAAAAATAAAATATATTAGAGATATAAATATAAGACCTAAAACTAAAACTATAAAACTCCTAGAAGGAAACATAGGCAGAATACTCTTTGATAAAAAATTTTAGCAATATTTTTTTGGCTCTATTTTCTCAGCAAGGGAAGCAAAATCAAAGGTAAAAAAAAAAAAAAAGGCTCTACTTAAAAGACTTTGCACAGCAAAGGAAACCATCAATACAATGACAAAATAACCCATTGAATGGGAGAAAATATGTGCAAATGATATGACCTATTGGGTTAATATCAAAAAATATATAAACAGCTCATAAAACATAATATTAACCTGATTATGAAGTGGAAAGACATCATTCCACACAATAGAGACACATGGCCAACAGGCACATGAAATGATGCTCAACGTCCCCAATCCTCAGATAAATGTAAATCAAAACCACTATGAGAGAGCACCTCAGACACATCAGAATGGCCATCATCAGAAAGCCTATCCGTAAGAATCTGAGAAAAGGGAACCCTAGTCCACTGTTGGTGGAAATGTAAATCAGTGCAGCCACTATGGAAAACAGTATGGAGATTCTTCAAAAAACTAAAAACAGGACTACCACACTCTTGGGTCTGTATCCCAAAAAAAAATGAAAACACTAATTCAAAAAGACACATGCACCCTAATGTTCACAGAAGCATTATTTATGATAACCAAGATACGAAAGTAGTTTAAGTGTCCATTAACAGATGCATGGATAAAGACGTGAGATACATACACACACACAATGGAATACTACTCAGCCATAATGAAATTCTGCCATTTATAATATGGATGGACCTAGAGTATACTACACTTAGTGAAATAGATAAAGACAAATACTGTATGTTATCACTTATTAAAAATAATACATACAAAACAGAAACACTTATAGAGACAGACTAGTGGTTGTCAGTGGGGAGAAGGGGGAGGAGCAAAATAGGGATAATGGGATTAAAATATACAAACTACTACATATAAAATAAGCTATAAGAATAAATTGTTTATCACAGGGAAATATACCCATTATTTTATAACAACATGAAATTGAGTATAATCTATAAAAATATTGAATCATGTTGTACACTTGAAACCAATATAATATTGCAAATCAACCCCACCTCAATTTAAAAAATTTCATTGATGTACAGAAGTGGCATGACAACTCTTTAATTTTGCTATAATTATTAACACCATTTTTCAAGCGAGGACACTGAGGAAGGGATGAATTAAATAACTTGTTGAAAGTCACAGTCAGTAAATAAAAAGTCAAAGTTTAAACCCAGGCAATGTAGCTTTCGAGTCTGTGTTACTCTGCTGCTTTTTGGTTTTCAACTAAGAGTAGGGAATGTTGTCACAAAGTTGGCCAAGAAGCTCCTTTCAGATTTAGTTATGTCTCCTGATTGCTTCCTCTCTTATTTTACCCTTGGAATTTTGTTTCCACTTCTTTTAACTGGGATTTTTTAAAGACCCAAATGTGGCTCCCATCCTTTCTCGGACCACCCGGAGGAAACTAATTTGCACAATGCCCCTGTGGTTCATTCCGGGGCACATTCAGTATTAACTGCTCTAAAGAAGAAAGCCACACAAGAGCAGGCTCATCAGCCAGCCAAGATCAACACATTGTAGCCTAGACTTCTCCCCAAGAACTTAGAGTGTCAGCAGACAAATGTGAACAGAAAATAAGAGTCTTCATTAGTAAATGCCAGAGTGCTTCTCCACAAGAGGTATTTTCACATCTTTACCCCTGTTCTTCAGAGAAAGCTTATGAAGTAAATATTGCCATTTAATGTTCATCGTTTAAGAAGATCCATGCCAGGTGTAGCAATTTGGGGATTTGAACCTAAATGCAAAGTTCCATACTTTCCTTGCATCACTGCATGCTATGGCTTTATCACCTTGAGATAAAAGCCAAATCATGTTACACAAACAATCCTATCCCAGGTTCCTTGCTATGAAAATACCAAAACAGAAGAAAGCAATGTAAAACAATGTAACATGCAATGTAAACCTCGGACTCCGCAACTCAGGGAGTTTAAAAGCTAAATCACAAATGATTGTAGCACCCACCCCATCACAGTGCAAAGCCTCCCCTTCTAGAAACCTAATCCCTTTCCATCCCACCTGCTGTCAAGTAGTCCTCTAGGTATATTTGGCCACAGTGTAGATTTGAATCATCATTTTCTTACCTACCCAACTCTCTCTGCCAGTGTTGAAACTGAGGTCAAGAGGAGAAATGACTTTGCCCAATTCAACGGATACAATTATCCAGGTTGGGAGCCTCATTTCCACATTTCCCTCATTGTATCAAGCTATCTTAAAAAAAAAAAAAAAAAAAAAAAAGAAGAAGAAGAAGAAACACTCCTTTACCACAAGTCTATTTTCCTGAACCAGGGAATCAGTGATTACATTCACTTAAAAACCTATGGCAGAAAAATGTAAATTTAACTTGAGTTGCTCTATTTTTAATGCATTTGGAGATTACAAATGATCTTTTTTTCTGGGAGTAAACTGAAAAGAATTCCAACCTTATTTAGCAGACTAGGAACTGTATAGACAGGCCATGGCAGAAACCCCATGTTTTTTCCCCCTTCAAGATGAAGCCTCTCACCTCCCCACATTCCTAACTCTAAGAGATGGGTTTGTACTTGACAAACGGAGGTCTCCCATCATTACCCAAATCCACTTAGCAGAGGAATGCACCCTTAAGAATGGGGCCTGGTAAGAAGTGCTTAGAGACGGTCTGGGCTGAAGCAGGGCCCTTCTGATTCCATTTATCAGTGGTGTGGTGGTGTCCTTTGAAGTGGCTTCCTTCAGTCTTGGCAGGATCTCACAGAGCCACCAGTGTAGGAGGAAATGCCACCCACAGCCTCCATGAGGCTCCTCAAGGAGGGGGCACCCCGCAGCTGGGGCTGGGTCCTGCCGAGACCAGGCGGCACCAGGGAAGAAGAGGAGGGAACTGTGCTGGCTCCTGCCTTTGGCCACTTCCAAGTTAGCAGGAATTTCCCGAACCAGGGATGGCGTACATAATTATTTTTTTCTGGGATCAGAGTAATCATGAGGACTTTTTTTAAAAAATAGAAGAAAGAATTCACTACCATGAATGCTGCAGGGACCTCATACATACAAGCTATATATATTTTTCATTAGCCCCACAGATCCACTTTCCATCATTCTCTACCCTGCTGTGTTTCCCTGGGAGGCTGACATCACATAAACTGTAACAGTGAGCTGGCAGTTGGAGATACTGGTAAGAGAGAAGAAGAGCTGGAAAGAAGTCAAGTCAAGCTCCTTATTACTGAAGTCTTCTTTCTGCTAAATCACCATGGGTTGCTTGGGTTCCTTTTCCCATAGTCAAGCCCCTATCCAGCAATACTCCTCCTGGGAAAAAAGAGCATAGTCCATGTTCTCGAGCATCTATTGAAGTTTTAGCACATCTGTCAGTCAGAAAGGCATGGAGTAGGCACATGATCTAAGCTAGGCCAATCAGATATTTTTTTCCTTGAGAACTCGAATCTGAAGCCAGGTGATAGAGAGGCAGAGAAAGTGTTGGATGCCTGTGTTGAAGCCTTCCAAAAAATTTTTTTAAATGTCCAGTGGCTCCTTAGATTCCAAGAGCTACATTGATTCTATTCTTTTTTAAGTCCTGGTTCCTCAGTGCTTCCTTAAATGTTATGATTCACCCACATTCCACTGAAAACAAAGCTGTAACTAAAGAAATTGAAGCTCAGAGCATTGTGGCAGTTCGTCCAAAGTCACACAGCACGTACATAGAAAACATGAGATGCAAATTCAGCTTCATTTCCAATATACCACACGGCTTACAGGAAGGCAGGATTTAGGAGTTCATGACCCATACACACAAAGAGGCTTGAGAAACTCGATCTTGCTATTAAAAGCTGAGTAAGCCCATGAAAAATGTCTGCCTAGTGCCCGGACATAGGCAATAAAACAAAATAAAGACCAATTTAGAAAATTTCTCTGACCAGTAGAATTCTATTTGGAACAGTGTAAGAGAAACTAATTATTAACAAACCCATGGTCATTTTCAAAAGACACTTCTTATAATTTTCTTTCTTCTTACATTTTTCGCTGCTTGCTCTCTCTTCTGAGACTAACTGGATGAGAAAGCAGACATGCATACATTCCTGACAATGGGAATTTGCAGAATATGGTATCTGCTGTAGATGGGATGTTTGTGTCTCCTAAAATTCATAAGTTGAAAATCTAATGCCCAAGGTAATGGAATTAGATGTTGGGACCTTTGGCTCTGTCCTCGTAATGGGATTAGGGATTTTACAGCAAAGGACCCAGAGGACTCCCTTGCCCCTTCCACCACGTGGGTACACAAACAAGAAAGCACCATCTATGAACCAGAAAGCGGACCCTCAACAGACACCATGTCTGCCAGCACCTTGATCTTGGATTTCCCAGCCTCCAGAACTTCGAGAAATAAATTCCTGTTGTGGATAAGCTATCTGGTTTATGGTACTTGATTATAGCAGCTGAACAGAGTAAGGCAGTATCTCTTTTAATTCTTCCAATTATTCTGTGCAGAGGTCATTTTTGTTCCACTTTTCAGGTAAGGAAATAAAGGTGCCAATGCCCAAGTCATATAATTGTAAAAGGCAAAAACAAAGACTTAGAATTTGGTCCACGTGCTCTTTTTAACGGCACTAATATTTATCAACAAGGATGTTACTTCACAGGCATCCTTGAGGCAACCACAAAAATATTGTCCTGTTTGAGAACCTCTAAATCACAAAAGTATATTAAAAGTATATTAAAAATATATTTCTATTCCTTTTTTCTTTTTTTTTTTTTCATTTTTGGCCTCACCTGAGACACGTGGAAGTTTCCAGACCAGGATTGAACCGCACCACAGCAGGGACCAGAGGCACAGCTGTGACAATGCTGGATCCTTAAGCCCTGAACCACAAGAAAACACCCTCCTTTTCAACCTCCTGAAGCTCTACTTCAACTTTTCCTTTTTTTTTTTTTTTTTTTTTTTTTTTGCTAAATGCAGTGGAAGACATCTTTGTTGCTATTCTTAAGAAGTAATAGGTGGTTATATCTAGCAAAGGACAAGGTGTGGGGTCTTCTACGAGGACAATCTGATACCTGGAGATACAGAATCTTCCACTTTCCATTGGCTGCTTTTTCTTTCTTTCTTTTCTCTCTTTTCTTTCTTTCTTTTTTTTTTTTTTTTTTTTTTTGCCACACCAGAGCATGTGGAAGTTCCCTGGCCAGGGATTTAACCTGTGCCACAGTTGGCAACCTGCACCACAGCTACAGCAACACTGGATCCTTTGCCCACTGTGCCACAGGGGGACTTCCTACTAGCTGACTTCTGAGATGCCAGAGGGGAGGTCACAGTGCAGGAGACACAATTGGTACCAGGTAAATACTGCACAGTGCTCTAATTTGGTTGAAATTTGAGTGCATATTTAACAGCCTTACATAATGCAGAAAGTTACTAAGCAAATATTTGAATACATAATATATAACTGGCACTGTCCTAGTCATTGTAAAAACAGTGGTAAACAAAACTGATAGGTTCTGGGCTCTTATAGAGAAAAGACAAATTTAAGCAAGTAGAAAATGAATGAAAATGTACTCAGATATGCTAAGTACAATATCTATAAAATAATAACCATATGATTTAAAGTAACTGGTGGATTTTCAACAAGTGGTCCTGGGACAGTCTCATGTAAAAGAATAAAACTAAGCTTCTACCTCACACCATATATAGTAACTAATTTAAAGTGGACTAACTTAATAGGACTAAATTTAAAAGCTGAAACTATAAAACTAGAAGAAAACCTATGAGGCAATCTTCGTGACTTTGGATTAGATGATGGTTTCTCATACATGGTGTCTAAAGCACCAGCAATGAAAAAATATGGACTAATTCGACTTTATTAAAAGTAAAATCTTTTGTTCTTCAAAGTAGATCATCAAGAAAGTACAAAGACAACCCACAGAATGGGAGAAAACACTTTCAAATCATGTATCTGATAAAAGACTTGTATTCAGACTATATAGAGAACTCTTACATTTTAGGTCATTTTTCACTTGCTGAAACTTGCATTTTCTTTTCTCTCTGAGAGCCATTTTAAAAATGGGCAAAGAATTTGAATAGACGTTTCTCCAAAGAAGATACACATATATGACCAGTAAGCACGTGAACAAATGCTCAATACCATTGTTCACTAGGACGATGAAAATCACAATGAAATGCAGGATCATACCCACTAGGATGGCTATACACATTTTTTTAAAAAACAGAAACCAACAAGTGTTAACAAAGATGTGGAAAAGCTGGAACCTTTGTATATTGCTGATGAGAATGAAAATGTGGAAATGTTTGGTAATTCCTCAAAAAGTCAAACATAGAATTACCATATAACCAGTAATTCCACTCCCAGGCATATATCCTAAATGAAAACATATGTCTACATGAAAACTTAATAGCGAATATTCATAATAGCATTATTCCCAGTAGTTAAAATGCAGCCAGAATAACCATCAACAGATGAATCTATGAACAAATTATGGTATATCCCTACAACAGAATATTATTCAGCCATAAAAAAGAATAAAGTATTGATGCATACTACAAAGTAGGTAAAGCTTGGAAACACGCTAAGTGAAAGAAATCAGTCACAAAAGACCACATGCGTATGATTTCATTTATATGACATGCCCAGAATAGGTAACTGCATAGAAACAGAAAGTAGCTTAGTGGTTACCAGAGTCTGAAGGAAGAGGGAAATAGGGAGTAGTTATTAATGGGGAAGGGCCTTCTTTGGGGGAGTGATTAAAATGTTCTGTAATTAAGTAGAAGTCATAGTGGCAAAACTCTGTGAACATACCAAAAAGCACTAAAACGTATACTTTAAATGGGCAAATTTTATGGAAGGTAAAATACATCTCAATAAAGTTGTTATTTGAAAAACTGGTGGGGACATTGAATTTCTCAGTTTCCACCACTATTCCCATCAAATGAAATGATGGAAGATGTGTGTGACCAGTTTAGCAATAAAAAGAGTTGCTCGTTTTTTAACTGTGCACGTATGTGTGCCCGTGCTTTATTTTATTTTATTGGAGTATAGTTAACTTACAATGTTGTATTAGTTTCAGGTGTACAGCAAAGCAAATCAGATAGACATACACATATATCCATTTTTTCCCATGTAGGCTATTACAAACTCTTGAGTAGATTTCCCTGTGCCATACATGCAGGTTCCTATTAATTATCTATTTCATAGAGTAGTGTATATTTGCTATTCGCTTACAGCAAAAGTCCTACAATGTGGACTATAATGTTTGGCAGGAGCTCTGCAGCCAGACCACATGGGTGTAGATTACAACGCCGCCATTTTCAAACCACAGCATCTCAGACAACTTAATTAACCTCCCCAAGTTCCAGATTCCTTATTAGTAAATAGGAAATGACAGTGCTTCTCTTAAGTGAGTGCACGTCCATGATCAATTAAGCAATGTTTACAGTAGCTGAGTTTATGCTGACAATTATTATTGCTTTTGTGGTTATTGGCATCCTCTCCGCTAGCTCTGGACTTCATCTGAACCACCATGGACCAAAAGAAAGGGCGTCTCTGCCTTTCTGTTGACATTTGACAGATGGCTGTCCTCCGCTGCTCACATTCCTCTCCCTATTTTCTGCTTGGAGAATTCGCTCCTGTCTGCCCCAAGTCACCAGGGAGTGTTTTGCTTTGAGGAGGAAATTGCGTGGATGGAGGCGTGGAGGCCAGCTGAGTCTCACTTCCATCCTCTCTCTTCCCCCCCTCCTATGCCCTGGAAGCTGCTTTATCGTTCACACGATCTCTCAGGGGACGTCTGGAACGATCTCTTTCGCGTATCTCAGAATTACCCCCAAAGCATGTAATGGTTCAATCAAAACGGTTCTGGCCTCCTCTGGAAAGAGCAAAGCCAAGGTGATGAGGGACAGCTGTGGTGAGAAGAAGGTAGGATCATCCTTGAAGCTCGTGGAGGAAAAGAAACGTGAATGGCAAAGACAAGCAAGTACCCAATGTGTCCCAGGGATGGGCCCTCCACCACCAAGGCTCTGTGCCCAGGACCACGAGCCACCATGCCTGCAGCTCCTCCTCCTGCCCCCATGGGAGCCGGTGACCAATCACTAAGCCACCACCCAGACCAAGGGGCCCAAATGGCCCCTGCCCTCCTCTGCCTGGAGAGCTGGAGAGAAGCGGAGTCTGGGAGCGCTCCCCCTACCTCACTTCTCAACCCAGAGCTCTTTTTTATAATATGAAAGAGACACTTTTGTTCCTTGAGCACTTGCCCTGGGCCAGGCCCAGAAGAAGTCAGTTATGGGGGCGCCTGAGTTAAGGAGAGGGGCGAAGGGACAGATGTCCACGTAAGGGCCTCCTGTATCTGAGACATGGGGGAAAAGCTGCCTGTGAAAATCAGGGGTGGTTTCACAGAGGAGGCAGCAGGGGAGCTGCTGGGGGATCCCTGCTGAAAATTCGTACTCCTTTTGGCCTCCCATATGTCAGTATTTTATTTTTTTACTTTTAAATTTTTCATGGCCATACCTACAGCATATATGGAAGTTCCCAGGCCAGGGTTTGAATCTGAGCCACAGCTGCAACCTCTGCTGCAACTGCAGCAACATCAGATCCTTTAACCCGCTGTGCCAGGCTGGGAATCAAACCCTTACCTTTGCAGGGACCCCGAGCCACTGCAGTCAGATACTTAACCCACTGTGCCACAGCAGGAACTCCCATATGTCAGGATTTTATATGAATAATTTAACCTAGAGAACCTGACCCATCTCAACTTAGGCCCAAGTTAGTCATCTTCCAACATCATATATAAATTCCTGTTTCTCGGAGTTCCCGTCGTGGCGCAGTGGTTAACGAATCCAACTAGGAACCATGAGGTTGCAGGTTCGGTCCCTGCCCTTGCTCAGTGGGTTGGGGATCCAGTGTTGCTGTGAGCTGTGGTGTAGGTTGCAGACGCGGCTCGGATCCCACGTTGCTGTGGCTCTGGTGTAGGCTGGCGGCCACGGCTCCAATTCGACCCCTAGCCTGGGAACCTCCATATGCCGCGGGAGGGGCCCAAAGAAATAGCAAAAAGACAAAAAAAAAAAAAATCCATGTGTATTTAGGGCTGCCCTCGAGGTCTTTGAGGAGGGACGTAAAAACCCCGACAGGGATTTTATTTCACAAGGGAGAAGGGATGGTTTTACAAACTGTTTTAGTAAGAGCACAGCCTCCTCCTACAGCCTTGACCATCAGCACACTACCTGGCAGGTTTCCCAGGCAAGGCTCACCTTGAGATTGGCAAACATGTTCTCAACACCTTCTCTATGTCACGTGCTGGAAATACCATGTTGAATGGCCCCACTGGCTCCTGGTCCCTTCCTCAGTGCACAAGCAGCTGGGGCAGGGACTCCCTGATCCACCGCCTTTGTCTGCCATGTGGGGGCCCCCACAGCACCTGGGGGTGATCCTCCCCCCACCTGTTAGCAAATCTCCTAGCATCTATCATGCACATCTGAGAAAACCCCAGCCAGATAGGGGATGAGGGCATGCGTGCTGGAGATGTGGCAAAGCCACAAGAAGCTCTAAGTATCTGAAGCTCATTCAGAGCGGGTAAGGTGACAACGTTAAAAAGAGATACAATGTACCAGTGGTTACAGAGAGTTTTCTTCCTTGGGAAAGTTTCTGAGCAAAGAGTCAGCACACAGGCATCGAAGCTTCTTGTGCCCACACCTGTTTGCTTCCCACTGCTCTATGTCAGCAGAGCTGTGAGTGCAAAGCTAAGAACCAACATCAGTCCTACCATCCATCCACGCCTCGCCCCACATTAGACATCCTGGTAAGGAAATAGTGAGGGAACACACCAAGCAGAATGTCAGCCAAAGGTGCGGGTGCAACGCTGGGAGTGGCGCAAGATCAGAGAGCCCACCCAACAGCGAGAAAAATCTAGGCTCGCCTTCTACAGCCGAAGAAAACAACTTCAAGCACACACATCACGCACTAATAAGCACACAGACTGACACCTCCATACAAGAGTCCAGGCATATCCACACGTGTGTCTACCTTTATATTCACTGACTTATCAATTTAAAACTGTCTCTTGCTCCAAGGGTTTCATTTTATGGAGGGATGGCCATGTATTAACCATCAGGAACTCGGCCAGGTTCTTTGTTAATTCAATGTAACCTCATAACCAACCTGAAAGGCAGGTATTAGAAACCTTGGTCACTGATGAGAAAAATTAAAGCTCCAAGGACTATGGAAAATGCCCCAAACCAGAGAACTGAGAAGTGACGCCATCATTTAACCCAAGTCCATAATAACAATTTTTAAGATCCCTAACAGTGTTTGTACAAAATTTGTTCTTTCTCTTAACGTGTATTAGGATGATATATATTCAGGAGTTCCCATCGTGGCGCAGTGGTTAACGAATCTGACTAGGAACGATGAGGTTGCGGGTTTGATCCCTAGCCTTGCTCAGTGGGTTAAGGATCCAGCGTTGCCGTGAGCTGTGGTGTAGGTCGCAGACGCGGCTCGGATCCCGAGTTGCTGTAGCTGTGGTGTAGGCTGGCAGCTACAGCTCCAATTAGACCCCTAGCCTGGGAACCTCCATATGCCATGGGAGCAGCCCCAGAAAAGGCAAAAAAAAAAAAAAGATGATGTAATTTTTCATGATATAAACTGAAAAAGAAAGAAAACTTCTATGTCCACCCCAGACCATAAATGAAGGGTACATTTAACAGCCTTACCTTATAGGTGTTCCCATTGTGACTCAGCAATAACAAACCCAATTAATACCCATGAGGACGTGGGTTCAATTCCTGGCCTTGCTCAGTAGGTTAAGGATCTGGTGTTCCCATAATTTGTGCTGAGGGTTGCATTTGCAGCTCGGATCTGGCGTAGCTGTGGCTGTGGCGTAGGCTGGCAGCTGCAGCTCCAATTCACCCCCCAGCCTGGGAACTTCCATATGCTACCAGTGTGGCCCTAAAAAGAAAAAAAAAAAAAGTGTTAACCCATATAGTTTTTTTTAAATGGCCCTTTGGATTTTTAGTTGTTTTCAGAGTACGTTTATATTGTAAATACATGATAATTCTTCTTAGGATGAAAATATATGCTATTAAAAAAGAAAAGGAAGCAGCCATGACAATCTTGGCAATATTCTTCCCCTGGTAATCACATCCATTTTCACTCTGTAAGGAGAATTTCTGGATGAGAGTATGCAGCCATTCTGAGGCTTTTTGATACATAGCACCTCTCACCCTCTGCAAACATGGCAGTCATTTCCCCCCAGTCTTCAGTTTTATCTCAGGGTTCACTTAATTTTCAGTTGGCTCACTAGGCAGTATGAACAACTTTATCTGATTATTGTGTTTATTCTTTATCGTGTATATATTTACTCAACTTTCTTTTTATATGTTCATTTTTCTTATTGACCTATAAGTATGGTTTATGTATCCAGGATATCATTTTTTTCTGACACATGTGTCACTTATGCACCATTTGCCAATAGATAGTATGATAGGCAAAAATATTATTTTCTACGTATACATTATCAATCTTTTTCTTTACTTTTTCCTGTCCAATACCAGTGTCTTAAATATATTTACTTTAGCACGCGTTCCCTTTTTATAATTTCATTATTTTTACTCAAATATGTGATACATCTAAAATTTCTTTTAGAGTGTGATGGAAGTTAGAAAACATAATTTTTAGATCTTTAGGAAAATATAAGATGAGTAATATTTAAGGCTTATGCTTGTTATGATGTCCCTTATAAAGAAAAAAAACCTCCTGTGCTCTAAAATTTGGCCCAGTTGCTTAGAAATTTGTCATCACTGTCAATATAAGAGAGAGAAAGGGAAGAGATTATGTGGGTCTTCCTCACAGGACATGGACAAATTGTCAGGGAGACAATAAAAATATAAAATAGTGTGTTATGGTAATTACAGCAATAGTGAAATATTAATGAAGGCCAGATGGAAAGGGCAACTTTGGGGAAGAGTGAGAATTAGGCTGAGCTTCAGAGAATAAGCAGCATTGGGCATGCTGGAGAGGAGGAGAAAGGACCTCAAGGATGAGAGGAATTCCTGGACCAGATCAGGACGTAGCAGCAATAGCAGCAGAAGGGAGACCAAGCTGAGCGGCCGCGAGTTGAAGGGGAGATGAAATGAACACAGGAATGTGTTTGTCGCTGATGGTGAGCTGTTAAGCCGGTGTCTTTTTACATTTATAATCATCGTGCTACTGAACTTGACATGTCTTCAAAAGATTAGATTAAACCAACCTTTGTTCTGCACTAGGGAAAACCAAGGAGAAAATGCAGTGTGCACTTGGAGCCAACAGTTTGTATAACTCATTCCTGGTTTCTTTTCTCATCCATTCATAGGAATTTCATCAGGATTTTAGCCACTCTTTTTTTTTTTTCCCTTTAGGGGCCACACCTGTGGCATATGGACGTTCCCAAGTTAGAGGTCGAATCTGCAGCTGCCAGCCTATGTGACAGCCACAGTAATGACTTATGTCACACCTTGTGGCAACGCAGATCTTAAACCCACTGAGTGAGGCCAGGGATCTAACCTGTATCCTCGTGGATACTAGTCAGGTTCTTAACCCACTGAGCCACAATGGGAACTCCCTTTTTTTTTTTTTTTTTATCCTTTCATCAAGTCAGTAGTTTCTGTGTCTCAAGATATGCCAGACACTTTGCAAAGGACTTGGGGTATAAGGGGACCACAGTGATCCCTGCTCTGGACGGCACTCATAATAGAGGAGAGGCAAAAACATAACACGATTGAACAGGCTGAGTGCTCTCATGATAGGGGCGTGTTACCCAGGTTAGGAGAGCATGAAGGAGAACTTACTGCTCCCTGTGGATCTCCATAAAAGCCAGACAAAGTCAATGGCGTTGAGCTGATCGCTGGGGCCTGAGGAGCAGTCTTTCAGTTTGGGAATGTGTGGCTACCAGGTGGTGTCACGGGACTGGAGCCCATGGGGTGTTTGGGGGAAGGTCATCAGGGAAGCCCCTGTTTTACAGCCCTTTTCCTCTGAGGGTGGCTTCCCACTGAAGGTCTTAGTCTACTTACATTCCTTCTTCATCAATACATGCTTGAAACCACTGATTGGACAGGAGAAAAACCATCCGTTGCCTATCACCTGGGCATCTATGTTATCAGGAACTTATGACGGGTGACATCCATTGAAACGTATTATGTGTCAGACGCTGCTCTAACCATTTTTACTTATTTCATTCACACAACCACCTTCACACTATTTTCTTTTGTGCTCTTGAACTTTAAATCCCCTTCTGCCTTCCGTGTACTGGAATCAGGAAAAGAAACCAGAGCTCTGGCCTCTCGTCAGCATGGACAGTTAATCTCCTAGAACATACAGATTAATCTGGAAGGGAACCCAGAAGGATGAAAATGAGCCTGGAGGAGTAGACTATAGATTTCATGGTTTGTAGGTAAATGGAACGCCAGAGTTCACACTAAGGAGTTATGACATCCTTGCATCGTTTTTTATTGGTTAAAGAGGCTATGTGTGCATAGTCAGTTAAACTATATATAATCCCATTGGTTGCTTTTTCTACTCCACTGACTCCAAAATGGGCAAGAATGGGATTTCAGGTTTATGCGTACTAAGACACAGATTGAAATGATTTGGTGTTTAGCAAGGCTTCTATGACTACGACTTATGGAAAAACGCATCTTTTAGACAAAACCTCAGAGAATGTTTAAAGCATCATCACATTATCTAGCTGGAGAAGCGGAGGATGCCTGGCAGGTGTAGCAATGAGACTAGATCTGGCCCTTCTGGCTCCCGTTTCAGCTGTTCTTCCCCCATGGCACCAACAGTTCAGTCAAGGGCCATGGCTGTCTGTGGGATGCATGCCTAGGAAATATTCAGTTTGGCCCTACCTAGATAAAAGCAGCATTAGGGTGAACAGTCAAAAACCGAAGCAGATTGGTCAGTGATGTCCTCCTCTCAGGATGCCCTAAGGCTGACTCCCCCATGGTGGGCAGTCATTCAGCCGCTGCATGACTTGGCATCATCATTTGGAGCTGAATTCTTAAGCAATGGCGAGTGGACCAGAGCCAGGCCTATATTGTGTTCTGCTTAACTCATTATTTTAAATGAATGAATGAATGAATGATATACTCAAATACAAATATTCATAGGTTTCCATCAAAATCTGTTTTTTCAATTTCTTGTTTTCACAAGAATCAGAAGCCCTGGCCACAACAGCCCACTTTGTTGCATGGCACATGGCAGCGATTCCCTGTAGCTGACTAGAAGCCACGCCACTTAGATGGGACATTCCTTTCCCTGTGCACGTGGGCTATTTCGCGTAAGGTATCTGTCTGGCCCCAGTTGGGATTTGTTTCTGAACCCTGACTAGGGCACTGGAAAGGATGATATCTGATCTTTACATATTCCCCAACATGTTTGTATGGCTATCTGCTAAATAATAATTATGTCAAAGCTAATGACTGAACCGTGGCTAATTCATGCAGCAAGGGGTGAACTACCATCCTATGTGTCTGTGTTTCTATTTATGATTGCATGTCGTCTTTTATTTCCAATGTAAATCAAAGCCCTTCAGAAGGATTTCTTTATCGATCAATGTGATTAATGCAAGAAATTAGATGTGAATCACCTAAGTTCCCTGGGGTGAAATTCAACTACTCCTGCAATGTGCAAAGAATACTCATGTTTCCTAATATTAAGAATCAGAAAAGAAAGCCTTGATTAAATGACGAACAAAGAAGATAATCCTTTAGATAAAACATGGCATCTATGTGCCAAATGTAGGTTCAAGGAAGACCTAATATAATTAAAAGTTTTCCTGAGACAGCAAAAAGCACAAGTATGACTTTTTAAATTACAATTTGGGTATCATTATATTTTTACGCCATTGTTGTTTTCATTACATACAACAGACTTTGAGGCAAAATTAATACGACTCACTTTTCACGTGTTTAGCCACCTGGCAAAATCTTATCATCTGTCATAATCCACATGAAGCAGCTTCTGTGAAACATTTAAACAAAACTCCATCTCTCCTTTGAAACTGCCTGTGATGATCTCAATCTCAATCTTTGGCTGCTGTATTTATTTCACTAAAGTATGATTATTAGGCACATGCCTGTTTTTCAGTTAAGACTGTGAATTATTTGGTAACAGAAAAGTCAGCCATTTTTTTTCTTTTTTCTTTTTTTTTTTTTTTTTTTTTTTTGTCGTATACACTTAGCATAATGTCTGGCCAATGGGAAAAAAAAATTGACATTGTTGAGAGAATACATGGATGAATAAATACTTGAATGAATACTGAATAATTAAGTATCAGGCAAGCTTTGGGAAGCAACTGTATAGCTTTGAAAACAGCACTGGAGATATTCAGAATATTTAGAACCAAAATTTGTACCTGCTATCTATAGCTTTGAGACACTGAATAAGGAATTTTACAGATGGACAGATATATTTCCTAATCTGATTGCCTAATGGGGCTCCTGTGAACATCTAATGACATATTTCCGGTAAAAATAACTTGAAATCTTTAAAGGGCTCATCAAGCATATGGGCTCATGGCCATAAAGAATTGCATCACTCTTAGAAACTAGTAATAATCATTTGCATTCTTTTTTTAACATCATTTTTGGCTGAAACTTGCAAATATAGCCAATACCTTTTTTGTTTTTATATTTGTCAGGTGGGGCCCTCTCAACAGAGACATTCCATAGTGTTCATATTGTTTCCATGGCTACCACTGTGAAAAACCAAGATGGTGGTGCATATTTCAAGCCAGTCAGACTCTTTGTTACATTTGTGGTGGGAGCAGGAGATGGAAACAAGTGATTTTGAAGAAAGTAGAAGGAACGTTAGTTTCCAATTAAAGAATGCAAATGAAATCCAAGTAAATTCTTACCATCTATAATGGGAGAGATGGAGAAGAGATGTTGGGATGAGAATGATTTTGCAAAAGTTCTTATTTACCCACATAAAACCAGTGACCTTGAGCCTCAGTATTCTCATGTGTAAATTGGGAATGATGATAAATAGACTTTCAGGTGTTGGGGATTAAATGAAATAACCTATCTAGAGCATCTGGCACAGCATCTGGCACATTCCTTTTGGAGGGAAATGATCAGCTGCCCTATGTATGCTGACAACAGAGAGCTAGATTGGCAGTCCCCGGTTAGCCTAAGGAAAGATTTAATGCTGCTTTTCATGTGGGACCTAGCCCCAGCAGTCTTCAAGGGAAGTTACTGCATCTGGCCCCAGAAGCAGAGCTGACATTTTTGACAGGGCCTTAAGTGCAGCTCTCCCTGGGGTGTTGTAACTGAGACAAGACAGGGCAGGTGGCAGTAATTGGCATCACATCCACTCAGGGATTGGATATAGCATGGATTACCATGGAATTCTTTTTTTTTTTTTTTTAAGAGAGACGTCTATGAATCTTAGCCAGTTCTAAGCCCTTTGATAATTATTTCTATCATCAATTACACAGCTGAAGGTTGAAAGGAAAGGCTGTATTTTCTTAGGAAGAAGCAATTTACCCTATTGTTCCCAAAGAGAGCTGTGTGGTATTAATAGCTCCCAGTTTTCCATCACTGTTTTATTGCTCAGATTTACAGATCAGTGCTTGGTACCCACCATGGTACCATTTTCCTTCATTTCCTGATGCACTCCTCCATGGAAACTCTGAAATTCCAGGTTCTTTGGATGCACCATGTCCTTTCCCATCTTAATGCCTTGTTTCTTGTAGATCCTTCGACTTAAAAAAAAAATCTAGGGAGTTCCCATCGTGGCACAGCAGAAACGCATCCAACTAGGAACCACGAGGTTGCGGGTTTGATCCCTGGCCTCCCTCAGTGGGTTGGGGATCTGGCGTTGCCGTGAGCTATAGTGTAGGTCGCAGACATGGCTCAGATCTGGCGTTGCTGTGGCTCTGGCGAAGGCTCGCAGCAACAGCTTCAATTAGACCCATAGCCTGGGAACCTCCATATGCCACGGATGCGGCCCTAGAAAGACAAAAGCCAAAAAAAAAAAAAAAAATCTGTTCCCTTTCCCATTTCAATAACATCAAGTATCTTTAGGAGGCAGACAAAGACTAAACCAAGAACCTAGGGCACATTGCTTGTTGGTTCTAAGACTCAGTTTTGTTATGTTAAAATGGGAGCAAAACATATCATGTGGGGCCAGAACAAAGGTTTAATGTAATATATGCAACAGCATCACAGTATGTGACAAAAGTAACCACAATGTGACTAGGTCTCTGCAGACCAGCCCTGCCCTTCACCTTAAAACTAATAGTAACATATTGCTGCATTTTTTAAAAGATAACGATAGATAGGCAACTAGAGAGAGAGATAGGTAGATAGATAAATAGGTAGTAGATAGGCAGATGATAGATTCCAAAAGTAATACTTGAAAACGTGGAATTTGCTGATTGTTTCATAGGGAGACAGATACTTTGCTCAGCATCATCCACCTTTCACAGAGGTTACTTTCCAGCTCTGTCAACCTCAAAGTCTATTTATATTTTGAGTGGAAAAAAAAAGAGAGAATAGAACATCTGTAAGGAAGAAGACCAAATGAAGAGCAACTATTTTAATGGTAATTATTTTTAAAGGTCTGTCTTTGTTAGCTAGGGTGCTGCAGAAAAATCTTTGTATTATAAAGAGATGTATTCTACAGTACTGGTTCATGAGATTATGGAAGCTAAGTCCCATGATCTGCCATCTGCAGGAATAGCAGGGCCAATGATACAGTTCAAAGGTCTGAGAGCCAGAGAGCTGATGGTGTAGATTCCAGCTGGTGGTGTAGAATCTGAAGGCCTAAGAACAAGAAGCATGAAAACAGTAGATGATTATAGGTCCAACACAGCAACTGGGCCGAGAGTGAATTTGACCTTCCTTCCTCTTTTTGTTCCATTCAGGTTTTCAACAGACTGGATAAATAAGTGACAAAGGGCTGAATTAACGTGGCCCATCACACTGGAGGAGGGCCATCTGGTTCGCTCAGTCCACCGATGCAAATGCTAACCTCTTCACAGACACACCCAGAAATTAATGTTCAACCCACTTCCTGGTTAGCCCTTACCCCAGTCAAGTTGGCGCATAAAATTTAACCATCATAGTCTCCAAAGGCTTAGGCGGGGGATTTGTGAAGCATCATGGATTTGTACAGGCGCCTGCACCTCAACTTCTCAAAATGACATCAACACAACTTCTCTAGGAGATGAAATAGGGCTTCTTCAAATGATTTCCACTTCTCACCTCATGTTAGGAATCATTCATTTAGCAAATATTTATTAAGCACCTACTCTCAGCCAGGTAAGCGGAAGGAAAGAAGGAAAGAAAATGAGTTAGAAGTAAGCCCCTGCTATCATGTAGATTACGCTTTACTGTAGGAAAACAAATTCACCCCAATTAATATATTATAAGCCCAAGAGGCGTGTACATGGAGCTATGAGAAAATAACAAAAGATCTACTTTATACTGAGTGGGGCATAGAAAAAGCCTCTGAGAATGACTGTATTTCTTAGACTATTTCAAAGGGCAATATGGATTCTTCTTTTCTCCTTTCCACCCTTCCTCCCTTCCTCTCTTTCTTCTCCCTCTTTTTTTTTTTTTTTTCCTCTTTTCTTTTGGGTTACAAAAGAGAAAACATAAAAATTTCCCACTGAAAAAAAAAAAAAAAAAAATCCTGGACCACAAGGCTTCACATACTTCCCAACAGCAGAGTCCAGAATAATAAAACAATATTCCTAGTGAAGTTGGACTTGGGAGTTTCTGTCATGTCTCAGCGGTGATGAACCCAACTAGTATCTGTGAGGACGTGGGTTGGATCCCTGGTCTCCAAAAGGTTAAGGATCTGGCATTGCTGCAAGCTGTGGCATGGGTTACAGATGCAGCTTGGATCTGGCATTGCTGTGGCTATGGTGTAGGCCAGCAGCTGCAGCTCCAATTTGACTCCTAGCCTGGGAACGTCCATATGCCTCAGGTGCAGCCCTGAAAAAAAAAAAAAAGAAAGAAAGAAAAAGAAAAAAGAAACTGGGCTTGGCCCATCCTACCTCAGAGAGCAGAGGATGAACATTCAGATCTGGAAGCTACAATAGACTTGGTTACTATCAAGAAGATAGAGAAGCTGACGAATATACATTTAATAATAATCCTTAATCAGTAGAGCTATTTTCTAAATTATTAATAATGGAGTTCCCATCATGGCTCAGTGGTAACAAGCCTAACTAGTATCCATGAGGACTCAGGTTTGGTTTCTGGCCTCATTCAATGGGTTAAGGATCTGGTGTGGCCGCAAGCTGTGGTATAGGTCACAGATGCGGCTTGGATCCCATGTTGCTGTGGCTGTGGCGTAGGCCAGCAGCTATAGCTCCAATTCACCCCCTAGCCTGGGAATTTCCACATGCTGCTGGTGTGGCCCTAAAAAAAAAAACAAAAAAATTATTAATAATAGTTGCAGTAATAATAATGATTATTATAATAGGCTATTAACCATGTGCCAGTTCCTGTTTGAAGCACATTCTAAACATAATGTTATTTAATGCTGGTGACAGTCTGTTTTATTCACATAGATCTCCAAATAGCTTTGTCTAAAGAGCCATACAAAATTCTGAATCAGTTCTAGTAGGTAAAGCCCTCAGAGAAGAGAGCGGAGGACACAGCAGGAAAATCATCAGTGAGTGGGGGCTGGTGTCAGGGTTCCAGGTGAGGCCATAGGAAGGGCGTTTCAGTCACTTCCAGTTAAAAGTCAGGCAGGATGTCAGAGTATTCCTGGTTCCAGCACAAGCTCCAATTTTATTTGTTTAAACTTTCATGCTACAAAGAATACTGTGGAATCAACCATGTGTTAGTATGACATATAAATAAGTAATTGCAATGAACCTTTATAGCACTGTTGTATTACCATGAATGAAGATTCTAGGACCCAGAGAGACATACCTAGTCTATTGTCATCTAGTGCTGCCCATGGAGGCCCACGATTGGGAAAGAGTAGCCCATCGTCCATTTTGATCTAGTCCAAATCTTTTGTGGTTTCCATATGGGAAGAGTGGGAAAGTGAGGCATACAAAGGGAATGACTTGCTCTAGGTCACAGAGTATAAGCTAGGGTCAAAGCCACGATCCATATGGAGTTGATGGACCCCTGCCTTCTATAGCATTTCCAAGCTGCCCTGTGTCAGAGACCAGACTGACCCTTGGGCCAGCTGCCCCATCAAACTCCACGGCTCACAACTCATGACAGACATCTGGAAAACGGCCTCACAATGCAACAAAGCTGGGGCAAAGGCGTTTGCAGGACTCAAAGCAAATCATCTCCACTTTTTCGAAGACCAAGTCAGAGCCTAGGCTTGTCCCCCTATCAGGGAAAACAGCATTTTCTCTGTGTGCAAGAAACAGTGATTATTAAATCAGGATTGAGCTGCTTTTCTCCCTCGACTTTCATAGTAAGCTACTGTTTCACTATTGCCCACAAAAGGAAAATAAAGCTACTTAGATTTCTCTTATTTCTCTGAAGCATGGAGTTGATGAACTGTGCACTTCCTATCACTTTTTTAAGGCTATTTTACAAAGGCAAAAGGATTACCCCCAGAGAACCAGGATAGTCCAAAAACACAAGCAAACAGTTAAGGAGACAACAAGCAGCATATAAACAGAAAGTACTCAAGCAGCCATTTGAATAAACTGGGTTTTCATCTTGCTCTACAGCTAACCTTGGGCAAGAAACAGCCCCTCTAGGCTTTGGTTTCTTCCTCTGCAAAAAGACGACCTGAAGGAGTTTCTGTCGTGGCGCAGTGGTTAACAAATCCGACTAGAAACCATGAGGTTGCAGGTTCGATCCCTGGCCTCGCTCAGTGGGTTAAGGATCCAGCACTGCTGTGAGCTGTGGTGGAGGTTGCAGATGCGGCTCGGATCCTGTGTTGCTGTGGCTGTGGTGTAGACCGGTGGCTACGGCTCCAATTAGACCCCTAGCCTGGGAACCTCCATAGGCCGTGAGAGCAGCTGTAGAAAAAAAAGGCAAAAAGGCAAAAAAAAAAAAAAAAAAGCCCTGTTAATGTCTCTTGCTGTTCTACCTTTCTGCAAGCATTTAATTGAGAATATACGGAAGGTAAATGAGGTTCTTCCAAAGCACAGGTGCACACATCATCTCTGGACTGGAACGTCAGGGTTCATGGCAAGAGATTACTGTCAACAAGTCCACCAGGGTCTCTTCATAACCCAGTCCAGTGTCAAAGGATCATTGAGGGGAAGTTCCATTCTCATTTCCAGGCTTTTTTCCTACGAATCCTCATCCAACTGAAGCACAGAAAAAGGGCCTTGTCATATGTTAACATGTGCGTGTCCCAAGTCTGAACATTTCGCACCAACACAGGACACATGGGTACCTCTTATAAACTTCCCACAAGAAGATGTTTGCAAGCCACAAATTTACAAATTAGAAGCACACAGTCCAATGCGTATCACTTTTAAAAAGAAACAAGGAGGAGGAGGGTGTGAGTACTCTAAAGGAAACATCATGTCAGAAACGGAATATATTATCTGGCAACAAGAAAAAGGACTCTAGGTCTTGGGGAAACTTAAGCTCAAGATGCTGTGCGTTCAAGAAATAAAAATGACTGTCTATATGGAACTTTGCATTTTAAAAAAGAATCCTTTTATAGGTTTCATCTCATTTGTAAGCACTTAAAAAAAATTTTATTTTAATGGCCACACCTGTGGCACATGGAAGTTCCCAGGCTAGGAGTTGAATCAGAGCTGCAGCTGCCGGCCTACACCGCAGCCACAGCAAAGCCAGACCCGAGCCACGTCTGCAACCTACACCACAGCTCATGGCAATGCCAGATCCTTAACCCACAAAGCAAGGCCAGGGATTGAACCCACATCCTCATGGATACCAGTTGGATTCTTAATCCATTGAGCCACAACAGGAACTCCCTGTAAGCACGTTCTAATTTTTAAATTAACATAGCGTAAAAGAACTTTTCATTTTTAACTGATGTACAGATTCATGCAATCACCGCCACAGTCACAAACAGTTTCGGCGCCTTCAACAACTCCATCAAAGCTCTCCTTCTGTGGTCACCTTCTAACCCTCCCCTGGACCCCCAGGCACCAAGTGATGTGTTTCTGTCAATATACCTGGTATCGCACATTGTGTAACTTTCTGAAACTGGCTTCTTTCACTGACCTATGAGATTTGTTCCAGTGGCTGTGCTCATCAATATTTCATTTCCTTGTATTGGTAAATAGTCTTTCATCTCATGGAGGTAACACAATTTATCTCTTCTCCCTTGAAGAGCATTTGGGTTGTTGACAGTTTGGGCCAATTACCAATATAGCTGCTAGAAACATCTATGTAAGGAGCAATGTATGAATCAATGTTTCTCCTTATCCTTGGTTAAATAGGAATGAGCCTTCCTGTTTGTGCAGGCTTAACTTACAACTGCTAAACTGTTTGCCAGAGTGGCTGTACCTCTCATAGGTGGCTTTGAACAAATGCCTACATGAAGGTGAGATACAGCTTCCACAACTGGCTCCGCCTGTTTCTTGGTTCAGCCCCACCCTCTTACACATGTATCCCACCCTGTTGCCCAGCAAACCAAAGGATTCACACGTCTTAGAGACCACTTTCAGACTTTTGCTTCCTCTCCCTGAAATGGCCAAACTTCCTGGAAATTTTAGCATTTTTGAAATGCAGGTTAGGCCAAAATTCTTTTAAGTCTTCCCTGACCTTCCCTTAAGCAAGATAAGGCTTTCTAAATTGTTCTCTAATCATGCTCCTTCCACCAAATCCTGACTGTAAATAAACAGGAACAGTGCACTGCTGGATGTTCTACCTTTATTCATTCATTCACTCGTTGACACCTCCACCGAATATTTACTGAGTATCTACTATGCTCCAAGCATTGCCTAGATTCTCAGGTTGAAGCTCAGTCTGGTGTCTGGCACAAGATAGGCAGCTAGGAGAAATATTGTGGGTGCATAGTGTAAATTACTTGGCTAAGGTTGCACATGCTTCAAAAATTAAAACCTAAATCCGCTGCACATTCAGCTTTCTAGTAATTAAACACATCCAACCCTAGGGGCAACCGCATTATTCTAAAACTCTCTTTGGAGGGAAGGGACTGTTTTATTAATCTTTATATCACAGGAGCTGACATGTGAGTGCTCAGTAAATATTTGCTGGAATGCATTGACTTGGTCATGGAAACTGTATCTTACAGTGTTGTGTTTGCCATTTGATACAAAACCAAGCTGTTTTTAAAAATATTTTATTGGACAATAAACATTTTGTTCTTCTATTGAACGATTTTTGTCCAACAAAAATTACGCCTCCTCATCATAGTCAAGGTTTCTTTAAACATCAAGTAAAACATATCCCCTCATTTCATATTTCATGTAGTAAGCATATTTCCTCCATGGCAGCTCATTTTCTTTGGCATCTGAAATTTGCTTAAATAATTGACTATCGTCAGCAATAGCAGGTTGTAATGCCTGTGGTAGTGCCTAGATAATAAGACATTGTGGTAATTTGGTCATTATGTGCAAATAGCTGGTTGGTTTAATACACGGCTATTGAAGCTATTATTTAACTAATGTATCATTTATTCATCAAACACGGAGGGCCAGCATCATACTAGGTGCTGGTCTTTCAGAGATGACTTAACACATTGTCCTGAACATCCTGAATAAGGACAGGACACAGTGTAATCTAGTCCAGGAAGGATGGGGACAAATGCTTACTCAATGAATGCATTCCACAGAGCCTTGGAGATCACACCTCCTCCTTTATCTCTGGCTGCTGCTTCTTTGTTTCCAGTTCAACAATGGCATATCCCTTAGGGTTTCTAATAGATTTATAATGAAGGGTGTTGGATGGACCCAATGGTCCCACGTTTCTCAGATACTCTCCGACTCTAAGTGTGATTAGTATACTTTTGAAGCCCTCCTAAAATGTAGCAAGACAGACACAAGAATGTTTTAAAGCAGCATATTCTTAAATCATGTATATTACAAATTGCCTTAACTAGATCCTTGGAACAGTACACATTCTCTCTGTCCCTTAAGTTTGTGTCTAGAGTATGTTGATATATACAACAACAACAACAACAATCATGTCTTTCTACCCAGAGCTTACAGGTTAAGCGCGACAAAGACAGGAAAATCTGTGATGACCCTATGGGAGTAGAAAGAAAAGAGGCATTAGCTTTGTTTGGCGGAAGGGAGTCAGGAATGACTTAATAGAGAAAAAGATACTGAATTGAGTCTTCAAGGATTATTAGGTGTTTATCAGCCAGAAAGGGGACTGGAAGTGTTTGTGGAGGAAACGCAAGGGGTGATATACGACACGGGATTTTGAGAAAGCTAAGGATTTAATGATGCCTTGATGAGCTGGTGGCATCTATAACCAGTAGAAAATATGGAATCTTTATTTTGTTCATTGATGCATTTTAAGCACCTTGAAGAGTGCCTCACTCATAGTAGATGCTCAATATATCTTTGTTAAATGAGAAGCAAAAACAGTTGGCAAGAAGGAGGTTAAAAACGAAGACGCATGTACAGTAGAAAATTAACAGAAGACTGTAAACCAACTATAATGGAAAAAAATAAAAATCATTTAAAAAATAAAATAAATAAATAAATACCCCAAAAATGAGGAAGCGGGACTGAAGCTGGAGATCAGGAGGGGGTAGGTTTCCAGGATAGGGTCTAGTGGTCATGGCTGCAGTCATGAGCTTTTAGAGATTAGGATTCAGGAGGACACTGAGTGCATCTATTGCCCCATCTTCTTGCCAATAACTCCGTCACCAATGCCTAGCCCCGTATCCGACACATGAAAGAACTCAACAAATATTTGTTGAATATAAAAATAAATGCTTTCCTCTCACAGTGTGATGGGTACTTCTGATCCACTCAGGGAAAGGGAAAGGGGAAAGAAGCCACAAATTGGATAATTTGTTTATTCCACAATTTTCATTTTTCTTACCTCTGCTAGGAAAGTTCAGAAAGAACTAAACTCATGAATCTATGGTCAATTAATTGTCAATGAAAGTGCCACAAATATAAGATGGAGAAAGCAGAGTCTCTTCAATAAATGGTGCTGGAGAAACTGTATCTCCACATTCAAAAGAACAAAACTGGACCCCTATCTTACACTGGACCCCATCTTATTATACCCTCCACAAAAATTAACTCAAAACGGATCAAAGGTAAACCACGAAACTCCTGAAGCCATCAAAACTCCTAAGGAAAACCTGGGAAAAAGTTCCTTGACATTGGTATTGGCAATTACTTTCTGCATTTGACACCAAAAGCAAAGGCAATAAAAGCAAAAATAAACAAGTGGTTTATTTTTTTTTAACAAGTTACATCAAGCTAAAAAGCTTTTGCACAGCAATGAAAACCATCACTAAAATGAAAAGGCAGCCTATGAAATGGGAGTATATATTTGCAAACCACATATTCAGTAGAGATTAATATCTAAAATATACAAGAAGGTACTTAATAGCAAAAATAACTCAATGAAAAACTGGCAAAACATCTTAGTGGACATGTTTCCAAAGAGGATATACACAGGGCCAACAAGTAAATGAAAAGGTGATCAGAATAGCTAATCATGGGAGAAATGCAAATCAAAACCACAATGGCATCTCACCACACATCTGTAAGGAGATCTATTATCAAAGAGACAACAGATAAAGATGCTGATGAGGATATAGAGAAAAGGGAACCCTTGTACACTACTGGCAGGAATGTAAACTTGTATATCCACCATAGAACACAGTATGGAAGTTCCTCAAGAAATTAAAAATAGAACTACGACATGATCCAGCAATCTAACTGCTGGGTATATATCCAAATGAAATAAAATCACTGTCTCCAAGAGATATACATACTCCTGTGTTTATTACTGTTTATTGCAACATTGCTCAGCATCCAAGGTTAGGAAACAACCTAAGGGTACATCAGTGGATGAGTAAGTGAAGAAAATATGGTATATGTATATATACATATACATGCAATGGAATATTATTTAGCCTTGACAAAGAAGGAAGTGTTGCCATTTGCAACAACATGTGTGAGCCTGGAGGGCATTATGCTGAATGAAATAAGCCATACGATAGGGGTGGAAGAAACGGAGAGCAGTTTGTAAAAGAGTTCAAATTTTAGTTATAAGATGAATCAGGTCTGAAGACCTAATGTAGTAAGTGGTGACTATAGTTAATGATACTTTACGGTGTAACTGAAATTTGCTATGAAAGTAGACCTTGTGTTCTCACCAAAAGAAAAACAAACAAACAAAAAAAAAGGTAAATATGGGATGTTCCATATATGTTAATTAACTTGATGGAAGGAATCCTTCCACAACATATAGATATATCAATGGTGTGTACTCTAAAAATACCATGATTTTATCTGTCAATTACATCTCAATAAAGCTGGAGGAAAAAGCAGAAATAAATCTTGCTGGCCTGGGAAATACCAGTTCTATGGCTCCATCCCATAGCTGTCCAAACATCTTAGAGGAGAGAAAGTTTTGCATTCATCTTTGGTAATGTTAGCTCCAGGTTTTCTACCCAGGCATGACATAGGAGGGCCACGGGTGCACTGGAGCCATCTCACACTGGGAATTCTGCTAGTCAGGTGTTAAATCCTTGAAATCAGCCACAATGAGAGCAATCACATGACAAAGGTCAGCAAAAATGGCAAAGGAAGGTTGCTTTTGTTTTCTGAGAGATGGTTCAAAAAACCTGAATGGAAAATTGGTTAGAAGCTGCATTTTCATGGACAATACACTGGTTCTCCTTTGAGTATAGGCTTTTCTGGGCAACATGTGAAGAGAAGCAGTGAAGAAGATGAAGAATTCCCAAAGCTATCCCTTGATCTCATGACTTGACTTGGTTGAGCAGTTGAACCACCGGAACTCAACTGGGCATTGAGGCCCATTCCTCCCACAAAAGGAGATGCAAAGGGCATCCAAAGGGTAGACTTCTTATGATTAAGTGGTAACACACAGGGTGTGACATTACTGAGAAAAATATTCTAGGATCAATTGATCCATGCCTGTTAAATTATAACAATGTTTTGCTCTATCAACCCAAATTTGTTTTCCATTAGGAATGCAGTTATGTTTTGCATTATGAATGGTGGGTCTGCATAGTGTTCAGAGTCCTGGAGGATATGAAAGACGGTGTTACATGTCTTCCCAACTCCCACAGCTCCTCTCTTAATCAGATAAGCCTTTCCAGCAATTATCAAAAGCTATTCGGTTGTAGCAAGAGTTTGTGAAACTCTCCCATGCTCCCAAATCTGCCTTATATCTTGAGCATCACCCAGCCCTCCTGGATCCTCTCATGCGTCTACAACCCCCTTTCAAGCTCAGCCACGTTTCTTCAGGACTTTAAATCATTTTGTTCCGTATTGTTTGGCTCATCCCCAGGTAGAGAGAAAAGAGAAGCCAGATGCAGGGTATGGCCTACTTAGAGGAATCCTTGCAGGAGAAATTGCTTTGACTTTGAGAAAGAGAAGACTCCGTTATAAAGTTTTATTTTATGACCTTATATATGGTTCTGCACTGAGATTTAAGCATGAGACTTGCCAACTTGAAGGCAGTTGGTCTTGGATGTAGACCTGAGGGTAATCCTGCCATATCTCACCTTTGAAATTTTGACTAAGCTCTTCAACCTTTCCTCCTCCTCAATGTCTTCACGTGGAATATGGAGATAAGAATTAAGGCAGCATGGGCATGTGAGTGTTGGCTAAACTAAATGATGTATGTACACTGACTGGCATAAGAGCTTAATAAATGCTTTTGTATTTATTTTTCAATGCCATAAAACCTTAGCTCAAGGGAAATCTATGTCACATACAGTGCGTTCTATAGACCATAACATAGAACGCTATGGTCACTGATAAAACAAGCATCACAATGTCTGCATGACAGTGAAGGTCAACAACACAGTTGCATCAACACTAATGACAAACACTAACACAGACTTAACAACACTTTCCACGTTCCAGGAGCTCTTCCAAACACGTTACATATACGAACTCATTTAATCCACAAAAATCACCCAACAAAGTAGGAACTATCTTTACTATTTCCAATGTACAGATCAAAGGAACGGAGGCAAAGTTTAACTACCCAAGGTCACCTTGCCAGACAGATGCAGAGCCCAGATTTAAACTCTTGTATCTGGAATGGATGGGCAATGAAGGCCCTACCGTCCAGACAGCACAGGGAAATGTGTGTGACTGGGTCACTTTGCTGTACAAACAAACTTGAAGAAACACTGTAGATCAACTATACTTTAACAATAACAATAAAATAAAATAAAGGGGAAAAAAGTCTATATGCCATTTTAGCTCTAAAAAATAAATAAAATAAACTCAGGGAGGTTAGAATCTATGCCCCAAACCACTATGCTATCTCAGGCTTTACAATAAAGAAAACATTTTTATGTATATTGTCTCACTGACTTCACATGACCCTGGGAAATAAGCCACGTCAACAATTCCCTGGCCTTCTTCCCTTTGGCCTTCAGCTTGATTTGCTCTCCTCTGACTCTTGGTCTCTGCTCTGCCAGAGGCTTAGAGCAGTCAGTTGTGCTGCCTTGAAGTTGGAAACTGACTTCCTGGTTGACTGACTTTCTAGAACCATATGACACATGGCCTGGCCCTGGAATGACAGCCTCTGCAGGCTCCACGTGGTTGACAGCTTGAGGTTTTAATCAAGGCTCTTTGGACAGCAAGTAAAACTAAGAATAATTACAATAATAAATTAAATACATTTTTTAAAAACCCTACACAAATGAACGTAAGCGGAAAAACTGGGAAAGGTAGACTATGAAAAGGAGATAGGAACCCAAAGGAAGGAAACACAGTCAGAAAAGATGAAAACCTAGAAACGGAAATCTGTCAGAAAAGTCAAGTCCCCACATCCCTCAGTCCCCCCCCCCCATGACGTCGCGCTCCAGCTCATGTTTTGTTTACATTTCCTGTATTCTTTCTTTTATAGAAACTGTTTTTTCCTGTTTTTCTGGATGTCTGACCACAGATGGTCGTCGTCCGCTCCCAAGTTCACCTGCTTCTCTTACGTGGTGAGCAGAATCTAACACCTTTGAATTTCAGTTTTAAATCCTGCGTCGGGAGACCGTGTTTGATATTCGGAGGGGATGATGTGCGCACACTTGGTTCTGCAGCCCACACGGACTGGCAGTGTTGGGAAAATAGGGCCGCAGGGTAAAACTACGGTGGTCGTTCAGAGCCACGCCTGTGGAAGACGGCATTTGCTAGAAAACGACGCGTGGGAGTTCCCGTTGCGGCTCAGCGGTAACGAACCCCACTAGGATCCATGCGGATGCAGGTTTGACCCCTGGCCTCGCTCTGTGGGTTAAAGGGTCTGGCATTGCCCTGAGCTACTGTGTAGGTCACAGCCATGGCTCGGATCCTGCACTGCTGTGGGTGTGGTGTAGACCAACAGCTATAACTCCAGTTCCACCCTTAGCCGGGGAACTGCCAGATGCCACACATGTGGCCCTAAAAAAAAAAAAAGAAAAGGAAAGAAAAGAACGTATGGTTTATCAGCTGGGCAGAGACCCAGAGACCCCAGGAAAAAATATACTAGATAGGGGTCTGCCTGACTCAAATCTTCCTCCACTAAAGAATGTGAGCTTCCTCGGCTCGGTCCTTCTCCTTGCCATCAAGGTCCCAAAGGCGATATTATCCACCGGGATTCTTGTAAACAGCTTTTTATCATAGTAATGAAGAATCCTCTTCAACACAAACTTCTCTATGAGAACACGGCTCAGGATGATTACAGCTCAATATGGGCAGTGTAACCTAACATACGCTGTAATAAATGGAGAACATTCTCAGAGCTGCGAACTATGTTTTTCAAGATGTCAAGATGAAAGTTTAAAATGTTCTCCTACTTTAAAATTCAGATGTTTCAAATGCACATTGACTTATCCCATGGAATTTTTGTCACTCTTAAAAAAGAAAAAAAAAAAAAAACTGAAGATTCTAGCTTCAAATCAGAACATTTTTTTTACACTCGGCAACATAGTTTCTGCTTGCAGAAATGTTACCGGGAGCAGGAGGCGACTGTTTCTGCTGCTACAGACTGTGACTTTTTGCCAGGTGATTTTAAAAACCATGAGTTATATGCCAAAAGTACAGATTTAAATATAATTTTCCTTAAAACGATATCAGGATTATTTTTTAAACCTTGAAGCACAGAGAGTTGGAAGAATAATTTAAAGCTGAACGTAAAACTTGGCTTACTGCTCCACTCTACTGGTATGGGTTGGTGGGCTTAAAAATCCAGGTATTGGAAATCCCTGCTCTGTTCTTCCTTGCTCTGAGACCTTGGGCAAGGGGTTTAACCTCTCAGAGCCTCATTTTCTCCATGTTTAAATAAGGATAACTATGTCTAAGGATAAAGTAGGTCCCTTAAGCTCAGTCAATGTTCTCTGGAGCTCCCATTGTGGCTCAGTGTTAATGACCCCAACTAGGATCCATGAGGATGTGGATTCGATCCCCGGCCTCACTCAATGGGTTAAGGATCTGGTGTTGCTATGAGCTGTGGTGAAGGTCACAGATGCAGCTCAGATCCTGTGTGGCTGTGGCTGTGGCTGTGGCATAGGCTGGCAGCTACAGCTCCAATTTGACCTCTAGCCTGGAAACTTCCCTATGCCGTGGGTACAGCCCTAAAAGACAAAAAGAAAAAGGTTGTTTTCTATTTATCCAACCATTTCTCTTTCTGTCACTGAGCTCACTTTGTTTTATGCTGGTCCATTTCGTGAGAAGAGTTCATATCTTACTAATCTGAGATTTACATGACATTTTACTAATTGGCTCTATAGCCAGACATCTGCCATGTGCCAGGTAGCACTGGAGGAGAGAAGGTATGATTAAATTCTTCATATCTCTTTTGATCTAATCTATATTTCTGGCAAGATATTGCTACCATCAGTTGTCTGGACCAAACCCATGATAGTACATTATAATAAAAAAGATGATATGAGAGATTCAGTGTCAAACTGCCATTCTTCCCAACCCAGCCTCTGCCTCTGCTGATCCAAAGACCTTCCCATTAGCATCTCTTAACTGCGTATCTATGTGGTCCCCAGGACAATATCACCGATGTATGTTATGGCTGAGTTCATTTAAATTTCTTTAACTATTAGTGAGTCTTCTCAATTTTTCTTAAGTTTATTTGCTGTGTTAATTTTTTATAATTACTAGTTCATGTCTCATCTATTATTCTGTTCATTGATAATCTTCCTTTCATTAATGTGTAAGAGACCTTCGTATACGATATTATTTGTCTGCCAAGTATGTTTCAAATGGTGTTCCCAGGTAATTGTTTGATTCATTTATGTTCCTTTTTACCAACATAGGGTTTAAAACTTTAGATATTCGAAACCAGATATCTGGTTTCAGATTTTGTTTTTTATTTTCTATTCATCTTTAAAGAAATGTTACAGTTAAACAACTAGCACAGGGTACTATAAGGTAGCTTAGGGCAAAAGAATTTATTTATTTATTTATATTTATTTTTTTTGTCTTTTGTCCTTTTAGGGCCACACCCATGGCATATGAAGGCTCCCAGGCTAGGGGTCTAATGGGAGCTGTTGCTGCCAGCCTACACCACAGCCACAGCAATGCCAGATCCGAGCCGCATCTGCAACCTACACCACAGCTCATGGAAACACCAGATCCTTAACCCACTGAGCAAGGCCAGGGATCAAACCCGAAACCTCATGGTTCCCAGTCGGACTCATTTCCACTGTGCCACGATGGGAACTCCAAGAATTTATTGAATGAAATGCAAGTAAACAGATTTGGGTTAATGAGCAAAATTCAACACAAAATGACCTGCAGAACCAGAGAATCTGTCCTAAAATATAAATTTAGACTTTACAGTGAACAGGACTCAGTATTTAAAATTCTGAATCTGAGGCCACTGAACACTCTGCTCTTTCCAATATGCTGCCCGTGGTCTTTCACATGAACAGGATCCAGACGTAGAAAGAGGCAGGGACCCTTTTACAAGGACTGGAACAAAGTGTGAAGGCCGAATCAGAGCAGGAATAGATGGCAAAAGAAATCGATTCATAGCTCTGAGCTGCCAGCCTAGGACACTTAATTGTCGTGTCTAGAGAATGGACTCGCTTTGAATTCCATGTCCCTCCCTGTTCAGTACTGTGTCCAAGGTCATGTTGCAGCCGTGCAGCCAGTGAAATTCCATGGGGCCACACCAGAGGCCACTAACCACTGGGAGGAAAGGATCCCACATGCGCTGAGCACCTGTTATGTGACAGGCATCTTATCTTTCTTACCTCTCTTAATTTTCACACTAACACTTTGTAATGGGACTCATTATTCTCATTGCACCAATTAGGAAATTGAGGCTTGGAGAGATTAGCTGTGGTACTTAATGTTAAACAGCTAATAACTGGTGGGGAGAAGTTGGAACACAGGCCTCTATCAAATATATATATTTATATATATATATATTTATACACACACACATGCACACACACATACACACACATATTTTATTTAATGAATCATAGAACTTCTAGTGGCCAAATGCTCCCCCCCAAAAGCACACACACATACACACACACACATATATTTTATTTAATGAATCATAGAACTTCTAGTGGCCAAATGCTCCCCCCCATATCGCCAAGAGATATGTTTTATTTTGAATTAAAACATATCTCTTGGCGTTCCCATTGTGGCTCAGTGGAAAGAACCCATCTAGTGTCCATGCGGATGTGGATTCGATCCCTGGCCTCACTAAGTGGGTTAAGGATCTGGCATTGCCATGAGCTGTACTATAGGTGGCAGGCATGGCTTGGATCCCATGCTGCTGTGGCTGTGGCATAGAGTGGCAGCTGTAGCTCCGATGTGACCCCTGGCCTGGGAACTTCCATATGCCACAGGTGCAGCCCTTCAGGAAAAAAAAAAAAAAACACCTCTCATTGCCTGGTGATGAGTATCATCTCTCTCCTCTAGAACACATGGCTTTCTTTCATTTGGAATATCTGTGCATATCTGCAGCCAGGACATCCATCTCTCAGATTGCTGTAGGAAGTTCCAGGACTGCCTAAAATAAGCTACAGTTCTTTGAGCTGAGCTAAAAATAAGAGTCAACCTCCTTGAGGGACTGGATCTCCCACTGTAACTGTTATTTCATTGGGGAAAACACTGTATGGCCCTTTCCCTGACCTCCCTTACAAAGAAGGAAGTGTTTCTCCGCACCAAGACTCCCAAGTCGAAAAAAGAGCTAATGAAGTCGTACAGTCCAAACCTCTGGATCAAGGCAATAAAGTACCTCCTCTTCAGGAGAGGAACACTGTCCAAGAAATACATGTGGTTCAATTATGGGAATAGAGATGAATAAATATAATAGCATGATAACAAAGACGAGTGAATATCAACTGACCCTAACTCAAGCTTAATAAAATTGACCCTAACATCAAGCTTGATAAAATTCTGTGCTTTCAACCAGACTTAGGTAGGTTATATTATCTTCCTTATATTAAATAAGAAGAAATGCAAGTGTGTAAGGATGAACTGAGTTCCCTGCGGTCTCACAGCTATGATAAATGAAACCAGGATTTGACCCCAGAATGATTCGATTTTAGTACCATTGCAATTGTACAGCACTGGCAAAGGATGGTGAGAAGAATGGAAGACAAAAAGGAAAAGGCTGGTTTCAAAGTGAAGCATGGAATTCAGGTGATTGATCTGGGGTTGTCAAAGACGCCACTGAGTATTTGGAGATGTCTCAGAAGGATTGAGAAACCAGCAGTAAATGGTGGAGGGAAACATGAGAAAGAATGACATGATCCAAGAGGGTATGCAGAGTGAGATGAGTGGAGCATTGGGGTGAATCCTAGATCCCATTGTGGCTCAGCAGGAACGAATCTGACTAGCATCCATGAGGATGCAGGTTCAATCCCTGGCCTCCCTCAGTGGGTTAAGGATCCGGCATTGCCGTGAGCTTTGCTGTAGGTTACAGACATGGCTTGGCTCTGGCGTTGCTGTGGCTGTGGCGTAGGCTGGCAGCTACAGCTATGATTCAGCCCCTAGCCTGGGAACCTCCATGTGCTGCAAGTGCAGCCCTAAAAAGCAAAAAAACAAAAAACAAAAAAGAAGGAAACATTCAGGGCATAATAACTGCAGTAGCTCATGTTTACCAAGCACACATTAGATAGAAGTACTCTTAATGCTTTGACTGAGTGATGTAGTTCTCACAACAACCTAGGAAGTAGATCCTATTATCATTATCCTTTTACAAATGAGGAGACTGGAACATCATTATGTAACTTAGCCAAGGTCCTACAATTAGGGAGTAATAGAGCCAGAATTTGTACCCAATCTGGAACCAGGGTGCATGTCCCTTTCTCTTTTCTAAAATCTTTTTATCAAAGCATAACCTACAGGGGAAGAGTTCACAAACTGTGAGCACCAAATATAATACATTTTCACAAATGGACACATTTATGTAACCATCATTTGATAAAAAAGAAAATAGTTTACTGCCAGCCATCCAAAGCCCGTTTCTCACCCATTTCAGATCATTACTCATTCCTCTCCCCAGTGTAATAGTTACATGACTTCTAACACCATCTATCTGTCTGGACAGCCTTTGAAATTTTTGTAAATTGAATTTTATAGTTAAATCTTCTGTACCTAGCCCTTTGTATTCAGCACTCTTTTGTGGGATTTATCCACTTACTTGCTTTATCCACTCATGATGCCTGCATCCCACGGCTGTGCAGTTAAATTTTATGAACAAAGCAAAATGCATTCATCTACCCTACTGAGGATGGACATTTGCACTCTTCCCATTTTGGAGCTAACACAAATAGTTCAGCCACAAAAACACATTTCTCTATCTTTTGGTCCATATGTGCACACATTTCTGTTGCATATATAACTATGGGTAGAATTGCTAAATGATATGAGATGTATGAATAGATTCAAATTTATCAATAATGCCAAACAGGTTTTTTTTTAATGCAACTAAGTTAGACAGATATATTTGCAAATAATATCTCTGAGAAGTCATGTATATTCATAACAAAGAGAAAACTTTTTCAACTCAAAAATTAGACTAACATTGCAAATTTTTAAAGGGTAAAATATATGAAGAGATGCTTTACTAAAGATGTTATACAAATGGACAGTGAGCACATAGAAATATAATAGAGATCATTAGTAAATAAGAAATGAAAATTAAAACCACAGTAAAAATACTCCTGTATATCCCCTAGAATGCCTGTCATCAAAAGGCTGACAATATAGAATGGCCATCACTAAAAAAATCTACAAATAGCAAATTATGTAGAGGGTATGGAGAAAAGGGAACCCTCCTACACTGTTGATGGGAATGTAAAGAGATGCAACCACTATGGAAAAGAGTATGGAGGTTCCTTAGAAAACTAAAAATAGAATTATCATATGATCTAGCAATCCCACTCTGAGAATAATTTGGGCAACACTATAATTCAAAAAAAAAAAATCACATACATCCCTATGTTCCTAGCAGCACTATTTGTAATGCCCATGACATGGAAACAACCTAAATGTCCACTGACAGATAAATGGATTAAGAAGATGTGGTATGTATATACAATGGAATACTACTCGGCCATAAAAAAGAACAAAATAATACCATTCACAACAACCTGGATGCAACTAGAGATTGTCATAAGTGAAGTAAGTCAGAAAGAGAAAGACAAATACCATATAGTATCACTTATATGTAGAATCTAAAATATAGCACAAATGAACCTACCTACAAAACAGAAACAGACTCACAGGCATAGAGAACAGACTTGTAATTGCCAGGGGGGAGGGGAAGGGACAGAGAGAGGAATGGGCTGGGAGTTTGGGGTTAGTGGATGCAATCTATTACATTTATAATGGATAAACAATAAGGTCCTACTGCACAACACAGGGAACTTATCCAATCTCCTGAGATAGACCATGATGGAAAAGAACATAAAAAGGAATGTATGTATATGCATAACTGAGTCACTTTGCTGTACAGTAGAAATTGACACAACATTGAAAATCAACTGTAGTTTATTTTTTAATTTTAAAAATAAGTAAAATAAAACAAATAAAAAATTATCTGTTCCAAGGAAAAAAAGGCTGACAATACCATGTATTGACAAGGAAGTGGAGAAATTGAAAATCTCATAA